>NC_044572.1:24812500-25437500 GCF_901933205.1 Camarhynchus parvulus | reverse complement strand
AGAGATTGAGGTGGAAAATTTTGGCAACTCCTCTATGCCAAAAACCATACATTGATAAAGTCTACTTTCAGATCCTAAAGCCAATATATTTAGGATCAGTGAGATAATAATATGGTGGCATCTCACCAAGCCTCTGTGATTAGTTTTGGGGGCTTGTTAATACCACACATCTTTTAGAAAGTTCCTCATGGCTAATACCTGGCTGTTCTTCACAGGTCCTTGTAAGCAGATATTACCTCGTGACTAACTTTCTGTCTGCCCTTGCTTGACTCCTTGACCTTGAAGGCTGACAACATTTAGCATGATTCCAGACACCCATCTACCTCATCAGACTGAATGACTTGTCTTTTAAATTCCACTTCTCTAGAGTATTACAGATTCTCTTGGTTTGTTTAGATTTTTGGTTGTAGACTTGCTTTCTGATCCCTGAAGAATTAACTACTAAAAGGAAAGCATGATCTCTATTCCTTCCAAAAATTTCAGATTAGTGTGCTAGATCTTTCTGTGTAATATGTAATCCAAACCTAGATACCCTTTACTCTCTCAGCAAACGTTTGGTCTTTGGTCTAATGAGTACCATCATTAAGCTGGTTGCCTTTAATTGTCAAAGATGGATAGATACCAGCAAACAATTTGATTTTGATGTCTAACAAGAGGGTAAGATACATTGCTGAAAGGTCAACAGTTGGTGTTTGGGAGTTCTTGGTCCCTTGGACACCCTGCCAATAAGTGCCTGGAAAGGCTGATTTTGGCATGCAAGTTCATCAGGGTTTGGTTATAGGAAAGTCTACATTCTTCTTGCAGTTCTTAGGTAGTTTAAAGTATTCACCAATTTAGTTAAGATTCCTTTATTCTCCTAGGCAGTAGTTCTACTGTAGTAAGATGGAAAGTGTTAATATTACTTTCCCTAGGATAGGACATATTGAGAACTTCTGCCTTGTCTTTTTTTTAATTTTATTTTTTTTCTTCATGTGAACAGTTTTTGGGCATCAGTGATGCAACATATTAAAATATGATCATGAAATTGTGAGCAGGAAACACTTAATGGTACCTGCTTGATTCCTGACAGCATTATGCTGTCTGTAAGGATGAGAAAGGTAAAAATAAAAATGACATTTCCAGTTTGGCAGATGGCCTGTAGCATTAACAGGGAGTCCTTTGATTTCAAGGATAGGAATTCTTATATGCCTAGTGAACTGAAAAAGTGCTACTTCTTTCTGTGTATTATAGGAGGAAATTCTTTTTTAAAAAAATAAAATAATATATCAAATTTAAACTCATTTTTTGCTGTTAGTTTGAAACCAGAAAGTGTCACTTCTTTCCTAGAGACATCCATTTTCATTGGGAGTGACTCTGGCCTTTCTGGTATTACTGTCATGTTATTTCTCAGCAATGTGTTCAGCCTCTACAGTACAAACCATTAATGAATATATTTTTTTCATCCAGATATTCATTTTCTTGTATAAGACAGTCTTATTCCCTAAATCTTTTAGACCTATCACTCAGTTTATATGCTCAACAGGTCTTTGACAGTTCTGTATTTCTCACTAAAGCAGAAAGTTAAGAGGAAATAAAAATGACTTCTTATACCTAAGTATTTGAAAATTACTCTGGTCTAGATGTCACTAAGGCACAAATGTCATACTACATATTAAAAAGAAATCTCCAGATGCAGAATACAACATTCCAGATACACCAGATTGTATTCCAATTCATACAAGCCTTTTGTCTGAGTAATTTACTCTCCTGAGAGTTAAGGGAAATTGGGTGGCAATTTTTCAGTTTTGTATTTTGCAATTTATTGAGGTCCCCAAATTCATATTTCCTTACACTTTTCTTTTGTACTGACTGTGTTTGTCAGAAGACATGTGTGAATGAAAATAGATCTGAAATTTGCACTGCTTTTGGGGCTTGGTTCAAACAGGATTAGCAGCCATACAAGGATCTCACCAAAGGTTTGCATGACTTCCAGCTGGGTCATGAATGAAGACCTTTTAAACATTTTGGTCTTCTGCCTTTCATATGAAGAGGAATAATGATCCTGCATTTGAAAAACATTTTGATATTACCAGGGACATAGACATTAATCACAGTTATACCTCTTACAAAGAGTAAGAAATTAAATACTGTTTAACAGAAAGACCATGCTTCATTATATTTACAACAATGGAAACTGGAATATAACATTTTTATTTTAAAATCAAGTCACAGATTAAATTTTGATTGCAGTATTTTGTACTGAAAATAAGAATAAGAAAGCAATTAAGTATTCATAGTCATGCTCTCACACAAACACCTTCCATGGTGAGCCTGTTTATGCAACTGAGTATGCCATACAATTGCTTTTATTACCTTCTTATAAAACAGCCTGTATAAACCACTTTTTTTTGATTGTTTCTTTGTGTATTGTTGAGCATGTTTGCATTCTAAAGGGCTTTGCCTCATTAAAGCAATTACCATAAACTTGCTGTAGTTTGTTTTTTTTTCCCTTCTCCCTCAGAGCACTAGAAATATCCATAAAGAGCTCTTGCCCAGCCGGGATGTTCTGTGTCTCCCAAGGCTAGCAGTGGGAAGCTTCATTCTGAGGACAAAAAAAATCTGCAGAGATTTTCTTTAGCTGGAGCATCAAAACAACAGTGAGCCTGGGCAGGAAGGGGGTGAATGGGGTTGAGCTCTGCCAGCTCCAGCAGGGCTCCTGACCTCTCTCTTTTTGACACAAGCACAGGAAGAGTGGAGACTTTGAAATACCAGTTTTGCCACATGAGGGGAGGAAATAAAGGAAAGGTGGATGGGTTTGTTGCAGGGTAAGATTTTGATTGATTCTCTTACGGGCTGTGTGGTTTTCAAGGAGGCAGGGCCACTGTTCACCTGCCCATGATAGTCCCTACCCTCTGCATGCAGGTAATCAGATGGGAAGGGACCTCCAGTTTAATTCCTTAATACCTCAGGTACAGCTGCTCGGCTTGTGAGATGTAAGATATGTATAACTCCTGTCCAGGATTTTAGCAATTTGTTTCCTACCAGTATTGAGGGGTGAAGCGAGAGAACTCTCTAGGGTTGCACCTGGCTGAGCATAAATACAAGCTCACCGAAAGCATGGTGAAAACAAAGGCAGAGCTTGTCCTATGGAAAGGCTGATGAAATAGTCTAGAAGTAATTTTCCTTGAATAAGCTTAACAAAAATTTCTTAGAAAAATGAAGACTCGCAGGTAGAGGAACCTGCTGAAGATAAAGGTATGAGGGAACAAAAATGGCTGGAAGGTTTTTGAAATACAATCCTCAAATCAGAAAACACTGATTTGTCAAAGTCAGAACTTTCAAAGGGAAGGTGGTTATAAGTTCAATGAGTTTCTGGTCCAAGTAAAAGACTTTGATTTGCTGTCTCAGGGCAGCCAGAACTCTCTGGATTGGATATTCAGATTCAAAAGAGCAGACCACATGTAGGACTATTATCTCTTTAAGATAGCCCAGGGACATGGAAGTCAGCACCCCACAGTCTGGGTGGGTTCTGGGCTGCAGTCTGCTTCAAAATGAGAGCTTCTCCTGTTGGAGATGCTCCAATTTGCATAGATGCCAAGGCTTTCATTAGGCAAGAGGGTGAAAAAGCCTGAGCTGGCAGTCCAGGAATTACATTACCATGCTGAGAGGAACAGATGGAAGTCCAGGTCTCTTCTCATGGCTGACATGTCATTGCTTGTGTAGTGAAACTGCTGCAGCCAGGGAAATGAGCAAAAGCATCCCGCCCTCTTCCAGCACACTGAGCTCATCCTGGACTAACGCAGATTTTATTCTGGTTTTTCTTTATATAAATATTTTTTACTAGTTCTTCAATAGTTCCAGTAAGAGTCTTAATCTCTGCTATTGATTGCTCAGAGCAGGCCCTATTTGAAAGGACTTAGTAGCATCCTGAAGTAGAACAGCAGTGAGACCACTTGAAATTGTGAGATCTTTCACTCTGCAGGGAAACATTTTTCCTACCTAGCTCTAATAAGGGACAGTTCAATGAAAAATAAAAAAGATTTTAAGGTCAGGAAAGTATATAGCACTACAGCACTCAATAAAGGGGCCCTTTATTTTCAGGAGTGCACAGGAGTAACTAGCATGAGTCTCTTGATGTCCACAGAAACCCTGAACAGAGGTGCAGGGAGAAGAATTAGGCACGCCTGTAGTGTGCTCAGGGGCTGCCCCTGGGGAGGAAAGCCATGATAATTTCTGCTGTCAAACAACATGCAGTGCCATGCCCACTGAGGTTCTTCCCTTCATATTGCAAACTGAGGCAGTTGGAGGTGCCAGGGCTTATTTCTCACCATTCCATAGTCTCTTCAGTCCTTCATTTCTGTGTAAAGGAGTTCTAAAAGCTCAGTGGACTTCAGAACCTTTGCCTGACCACACTGGCTGTTCTGTCCACCATGGTGCTGTGATGAAATACATGAGAGACAGGGTCACATCAAAACCTGATGGGCCTTGTTAGGAAGCCAGTAGAGAACCATCTGTGTATGGATGTGAGAAAATGAATTTAATCCTGCTCTCCTGTTTCACCCAAACTCCCATTTAACTGGAATATTACCACACTACATGGTCTTGGAATAGGCAAGTAGTGTTAATCTACAAACAGTAGGCTAACTCTACGTGCCTATTCCAGTGGTCATTGCAAAGGGTTAGTCCAGAAATCTATAATCTCTCTCCTTTCCTGGTGAGTAATTGCTGGTGCTGTTGGCTGTAATCCCTGTGAGGTGCTGAACAACTGCCTTTCAGTATCTGACTCCAAATCTCTAGTCTTTGACTAAACCATAAACCCATGAATAGTTCCTTTCTTCATGATCATGTAACTTCTTATACAATAGAATTCCCTCCAAGTACCCACACCAGTTCTGAGTGTTCCTTAGCATTTTTCTTTATTGCAGTTATATTACTCCAATGCAAATTGTTCAAAACATCTGCACTGTTATCAGACCTCCTGTGATTTACATGGGAACAACAATAAGTGTATCCTGCAGCTTTAAAAGCACTCATGCCAGCCTTGCCTCTTCTTATCTTGACACCATCACACTGCTTCGCTACATCTAACTCTAAAGAAGTGGCTTGTATTTATTTGTTGGTTGTCTCAATGATTTTGGAAGCTGCCAGTGACTTTCCTAATTCAATAATGCTGCTACTACAGCATTAATCATTCATCATATCCTGAAAGCAAAAGCGGAGTGATTTAAGAACAAAAGGATTTAAAGAAAAATAAACACATGACCCACTGCGGCTGCTCTGGGGAAAGTAGCAATATATGCATGGCAAAGGCAGTAATGAATAGCATCTGCTTTATCTGTGGAAGAGCAAACAGTGTAGACATTGATCATTTCTCAAAAAGAGTGGCTTTGACCAAAAACATGGAGGAAAGCCATCCAGAAGCTATTTTGTGCAAATGAAGTGCAGATTTGTGTATATGAGTCGATACACCATTCGCTGTTTCCTTTCATTAAAACCACAACATTAGCACTGGAAAATTATTATAATGGTTACAGTCAAAGCCACTGTAATGCTCAATTCTCAGAGAACTCAGAGAGTGAAGGGGAGGAAAGAAAGTCCTTCCGATCTCACAGAAGTGTTCTTTAATGTAATGAAGCTCTGGTGGAGTGGCTCAGGTATCTGTCTTTTCATGCTCTCACCAGCTTATTGTGTAACTCATTCATTGCATCCTCAGGGCCACCCAATGGCACAATGGGATTTCTCAAAGCACCCTATTACCACCTCGTTTTCCTCATTGCATTGAAGCCAAATCCTGCTCCTTTCAGGACGATCTACAGTGGGCCAAAGTAATGAACGGTGTGCCTTGGCTGGCTTTCTCTTGAGGGTTATTTCAGCCCCCTGGCTCCTAGAGGCAGAGTTCTGCAGCCCTCCCAGCAGCAACAGTGGCCTGGAGTCTGACCAGAGCTTCACACTAGCCTTGTTCCATGCCCCTATCTGTAGACAAGCAGAAGAAGGCATGGGAGTTGTGCAAACCGATACTAGAGGGAATGTCTTTGCTTTACATTCTGACATATTCATGCATGAAGGGCTTCTGCTCAGGCATAAGCATTTGCAATGTGCATTATTCGGTGCCTGTGAGGGGCTGGCTCTGGTGAGATGCTCACAGGAGGAGGGATGTAGAGGAGTACCTCATGTACCCCATGACAGTGATCCAGCCTTGGAGCAGCTGACTAAGGAGCTCTTCTATTTTTTCCTATTCAGTGTTGCCTTGTTGCTGCTATGAGGCAGATTGCACAAGATTGCACAAGCTTTCTGTGTTGGGCCAGAACTTTTCTCTCAACAAAACTAAGAGCAAAACCTCCACTTGCCTCCATGGCAACCTGGAGCCCAGGTTTCACTGTGCCTACAGCTGCCCAGTGAAATCCTCCTCAAACTGCCCTTACAAGCCATTCCTTTCCCTGGAGGTGCTCAGAATCAGATCCTGCTTGCCTCTTAAAAACCAAGCAAGCCCCCTACCCAAGCCAACATCACCTTGTTATCTGGAGTAGCAACTGCAGTACGGTATCCTGTCATAACAGGGGACTTTTCACACACACAAACCTTTCATGATACTTTCAAAACTGCAGTGTCAGAAAACTATTAACCAGTTTGTAGCTCAAGCTGGCCACCACTTCCCTCATAAGGTGACCATAAAGGCAAAAGGGCAAATGAAATTTCTTGGCATCACTTTTAGACCTAAGTTGGGTGAATGGCTGGTCCCATGAGCTGACTCCCTCCTTGCCTCCTGTAATGTGCAGCCCTGTGCCTGAGCATAGCTGGGGTTTGGCACACTTACACTCCACCTCTGCATTGCTGGGAGAGGCCACTGAAAATATACAATCCCCAGACGGGAGCGATTTAGTGAAATTAAAAACAGACAGGGGGCATTGAAACAAGGAGGTGTCAAATGTTCCCCCTGCCCCACCAAGATTTTGATGTGGCTGCTATGTATACCTGTCTGTCTCCTCTTCAACGCTGTCCAAGTTTGAAAGTTAAAATGCACAGAAGGAGTGGAATTAGAGCAAAGTAACACACCCCTCACAGACACACACATGCTCTTTTAATTGTGTGTTATTACCAGTTAATTTCAGCTTGTCCAGAGGCAGGAAGAAAACAGCCTATAGTGGGGCTTGGGCCTCCAGAGGTATTGTAAAACATAACATCCAAAGGCCTTCCTTGACTCCATTGCTTCCTCCAGCCCACAAAGAATGTATTAATTCACATTGTTTGATTTTTCCAGATGCCACCGCTTTCCCACTGTAGTCCTTCTATTATTTCTTTTTTTGGTTAAAAAATGTACTTTAATGCATGAGTGAGTGATAACAGTGCTGCCTTTTGGCAAAGAACAAGCAAGAGGAAAATTAAGAAGTCAAGATGGCTTTTTACAGTCCCAAGTAGCTGCATATCTCAAACAGAATAAGAATGCTTTATTTGAATATATCACAAACTTGGAGGCTTCAAGGGAATCACAGCATTGCTTGGGATCACAGGAATTGAAGGGGGAGCTCGGGAAGATATTTATTGCATAAGGTTTTAGAAAGTTATATATTCTTCCTGTCCTCTTTTGCAGTAGTAGTAATGGTACAGAATGTGAAAAAAAGGTGTCACTGAAGCAAGGCAATAAATTAAAAGCAAATTACTACCATAGAGTATAAATCTACCACTGCCAAGTAGATTTGCATTTCCTTATTACTGGTGGGAATAGGAAAAATTCTATGAGATAGAAGACATAATATTTAAAGCATTAGGATTGTGCTTAGACTACCTATATTTAAAAATACAGGGATAATTTGGGATTTGTGAGCCAGTGGGAATCTTATCTGCACCCATTAAATTCATCAAATGGCAAGTAAAAATAAAATAGTAATAAGAGTAAGTGAGCAGGAATATGTGAGTTTGGTGCAGATTTTGCCAAATCTCACTTTGCCTCCCTAATCTCTCGGAATCTTTGCTATTGTCCACAGAAGGGTGGACAGAGGTGAACCAAAAATCCATTTCTCTAGACTTCCACTAACCTCTAAAAAATACACACATGAATCTAAGGGAAAAAACTCCACAGCATCATGCAAGTTAAGCTGAATATTTCTATCAATCAAAACCATCTGGAACATAGGAAGCAAAGTACTCTTTATAGCTAGTGAATAAAAATTACTCCCATAAAGATTAAATGGCCAGCTTTTACCAAAGTAAGAGGTTTGCCATTGAGATGCTCCATTTATTAGGATCAATGTCATTACTTACTGTACTGTTATTACTATATTGCTATTACTACTGTGTTTACTATACAGCAGGGCAGTGTGATGAAAAATATTAGGACATAGCTTATATGTTTTTTTTTTTTGCTGTGTAAAAGAGCATTTTGAAGAGGTTCATTTAGTTGCAAATGTATCAGTAATTTAACAAATTGAATAGACAGTAATAAAATGGCAGCTAAAATTCAGTGTTGATAAAATATTTATATAGCCAAAAAGGAAAAAAACCCACCCACCTTTTTTCAAAGAATTCTCAAGCACTGATTTAAAGGGGAATCCTAGTTGGCAGTTCATTGAGATACTCTTTTAATATGAAGCTGTGGGTTAAAACCCTTGATGGGATTTAATGGTATGGATGCGGAACAGGGCAGCAGAATGCTCTTACATAAATCACTATCACCACTTCCTCCAGCACTGCATAGGTGGGACTGGCTGTTCTGTCTGCAGAAAGAGAGTGCATTTGGAAATGAACTCAGAAATTACTCTGACTCATTGGCGGAGAAATTGGAAAGCTGGGATTTTTTTTCTCTTTGAAATGGAGAGAAAAAGAAAGGGACATGATAAAAGAGGAGAAAATAATCAGTGTTCCCTGTAACACATAGCAAAAAGTGGACACTTGATAAAAAGAAAAGGCAGCTAAGTCCAGATCACTAGCAGGCAAGTTTCCTGCTTCCTGAGGGCTCACATGCACTCTGGCTTTGCCAGAGGATACCAGAATTCAACAACAGGAACTCAACAAAGTCTGAAGAAATGCTGAGCTTCTTTTTGGGCAATGATGCTATCTGTAGTTACAATTATTAATGCCAAGAAAAATAACATTAGAGAAAATATGGGAACTCGTAGTTGAAGCCAGCACTCATTATTTTAGGGATTATTTTGCAATCTTCATTGGACTGTTGTCAAGGCAGGTAATACATCATGTTATTCTGAGCTGTGTCAGATATGGGATAGTGAGCAGATGCATCAGGTTGGTCTAGAAAAGCCATATTATTGTCCTGTCTAAACTACAAATATGCATTTTTGTTGGGCCATCTGATAGAAATTATCAGTTTTTACAGCAATGGCTTTCCTCCTGTACTTTGTAGTTCATTTTTGTAAAGAAGGAAATAAATAGCATTTTCCAGATGGAATTTTGAGCATGATTTCTCTCTGATGAGCTGCTGACAAATACATATGCATATTTTTAATTACTATCCTCATTTTAAAATCAGACTGGTTCATTAAACGATGGAAAATGGCTCAGGAAAGACAGTGCTTTAAGCCCACTGCTTCTGGAAAATGATTCAGGAATGTCAGGCAGTTCTTTAAGCCCTCTGCTTCTGTTCCCTAACTTTTTACAACACACAGGATCTGGGATCCAGACAGATAGGACACTTGGTATCTTTTCTTTTCTTCAAATTCTCTGTATTTAAAATACTACTCCAGTGGTTTCTGACAACTGCTTAGGGCAATTTTGCTTAGCCTAGCGGAATGTCCTGGAAACTACTGGCAATGATTTAGCTCCCAAAATTGGAACACATTTAGCAGAGACAGAAAGCCTATGAACAAATAATGGACAAATGCCAGAGTAAATAAATGTGGTTCATGAGCTGTGGTCAGAAATGTCTCTCTTTCAGTATGCAGTGCAAATCTTTTGCCAACATTTACCATAAAGTTATTACACAAAGCAGTTTTTCCTCTCAGTAAGACAAACTCAATGAAAGACTGCTTCTAGTCTAGCAGCCTAGCATTAGGCTGCGATAGCCTATCATGCCACGAGGAAACCTGTGTGCAGTTGGTTTGCTTCAAGCTGTGCTTTTGATTTTGTTACTCAGCCTTCTGTACAAAAAGAGAGAGGCAGCAGGAGAGAGCATCCCTAGAGTTCAGCACTCCTTTAGGAGACCATGGAGAACCACAGGGCAAATTTTAGGCATCTTGTCTCCCAAACCCACTTCTTGGCCTGGCTGCACAAGTCCTCTGAAAGCACTTTCTTACACTGTCATTTTGGAGAGAGGCTTTGCAGGCATCACCACCACCCAGCAGCATCACCTTCCTTTTCAAATGCCCCATCAGTGGCTCCAAGAGAGGAAAGGGCAGGCATAAATCAATGGCAAGCTATTGCTGATGCTTCTTCCTGAAACTCCTTCACCATGTGTTGTAGGATGGTGTTTGCATTATCAATAGGTGATGGTTGCTGGACATGGGTCTAAGTGGTCAGAACTTCTGCTCTCCTCTATGGCTTTGGAGGAACTGGCTGATGTCATCTTCCAAATTCTGCAGGAGAAACCAAGAATTTGCAGAGCCTCTCTGTAGCCATAGGAACCCTGACTCCAAAGCTAAACAGCTTGACATGGCCGGGTTTGGCTGCTCTCCCGCCAAAAAGGCCCTTCCCAGCTACCAACCTCCCATGGAAGAACAGAGGAAAAAAGTTTGGTGGAAGGGCTTGCCTCACACTCAGGCTGTTTGAGGCTGACCCAACACCAGGGTAAAATAGATGAGGGAACCAAAACGACATGGTTCTGCTGTGCATAGCTTTCCTTGTACTAATCACTGAAAATGCAGAAACAGAGACCAAATTAATTTTGTGTGTTGCCTATGGATGTTAAGCCTCAGTTGAGTGTATCAGCACAGGCACAATGCCATATGGAATGATTTTCAGCTCCATCCCTTGGCGTGTGAATGTGAAAGCATCTGGATGAAGAAGAGTAATTTGAATTTTTGTTTAAAATCTTGCCCCACCTCTCCTTTCACACATGAAGATATGTAACCATGCACTGTGCCCCAATATTTAGAGAAGCATGTGAGTCAGACCAGACCAGAAATCCCAACTGAAATAGTTAAATAGGAATCCTAACTGAAATAGTTAATGGGAATCTTGTAATTTACAACTTTATGAAAACCTTAATAAATGCTGTTCTAGCAGCTTTCTGGATTTTCACCATTAACAAGATCCAGGCAAACAAAGCTAAATTATTTTGATAATGCCAGATAGAGGCCGAATTGAAGTTACAGGGAAAAACTGTTCTGCTTTGAAAATGTGGAATATTTCTGCATATGAAAACGTCTAAACCCACCCAAGCATTCTCTAACAGGGACTGAATAAATTTGCTCTGCTCTAAACCTATTCCTTTAATGAACGAGCATCGTTCTGTGCTGTGCCCAGCAGATGCAATAATAGCAATGTCTGGTGAGCTTCTGCAAGGAGCCCTGCAATGAAAGCACCTTCCCCTCCCGCCAAGTTAAAAGAGAGCAGGCTGACATGTATTGGAAATGCATGGGCAATATAATGATAGCAAATTGCTTTGGAAAGAAAAAGGTTGCGCAGCGCACATGTCATTTCCATCCCCAGCTCGGAGGCAGCGCTTCAGCTCCATCCTTTGTGTCTCCCTCCAGATCTACGCCCCTCCTCACCCCTGCCTTGGGGAGAGCACTCCCCGCGCTGTAGATCAAAAGCAGCATCCTCTCTACAAAGAAGGAGAGAGCTCACGAGTCTCTACTGGCCCGCCTCCCCCACCCTGCCCTCAGAAAGTGGCAGCTTTGTTACCCTCTTCATCACTCTTTTAAGAGCATATTGGAAAAATTCTTTCCTTTTGGTCCCTCCTGATGAATTCCTCTGACTGGGACATTCCTGCTAGCGCCTGTTTCCCTGTTCAGCCCTGTCCGGGCTGTGCCATGAGGCTTTTGTCACAACAATGGCTCTTCTGAGATGGTGACAGAACATCATCTAACACCCAGGAAAATGGGGCTTAGCCATTATTTCTAGAATATATTTAAGCCCTTTGGGAGGTTGCTATTGAAAAGGCCAGGGATGCTGACTATAATTTTTTTTTATTCTGATGTCTAACAAAATATAAAAGTTGTCTGCTAGCCTGAGGAGGAACTTAGGTTTCAATACCTCGAGTGGGCTGCCACTGTGGGTCCAGAGCTGTCAGAAACGAAGGGGAGATCATATTATCCCCTCATTTATCCCTTTGGACACATTACTCATCCTCCCTTTACTTCCTTGACCCTTGGGTTATGTTTGTGCAATTCCAAATGCATTTTACAAAGCGCTGTTTTTATTTTTGCTCAAAACTTTTCAGCTTTTTCAACTCTGTGAAAAAAAATGCCAATTGCGAAATGGTGTAAATCACACTCATCCACCTTTCTGAAGTGCAATGCAGTCAGAGTATCTGGACATTGTCAGGGCATTGTAGCTCATATCCCAGGGTGACTTTGTTATAAGAAAGGAGTTTAATTTTTTCCTCTTTTGTAACCTTGTGAAATTTCCACATTAAAAAGCAATCACATCTTTCAAACCAGCAATGATTGTGTTTGGCATCATGGCTGCAAACCCCCAGTGTGCGGGGCTGAGCTTGTTTTCACTAAAATGAAATCAGCTTTCAAAATAAACGATCTGCAGCAACATTATATTCCCCAAATCTTATAATCCTATTAACAGAGTTGGGTTTTTTTTTTCTTTTTTTCTTTTTTTTTTTTTTTTTTTTGTTCCCATTGCCACCAGACTGACAAGATTGGCCCTGTTTCAAGGGGTACAAACAGCAAGTCAGTTGAGGATGTAGCCAAGACATGCACTGCAAGCCGAGGACCATCTCTGCCAGGGCCTGTGGTTAGAAGCTCTTAACGACTATTGTAAGCCCTTAAATATAATCATCTGTATTTCACCTCCACCTAAGGTAGTTCATGTGTAGCATGTTTATCTGCTCACACAGCCTTTCAAGAGACTCAACAACCAGCCCTGTTTGCAGAAGTGAGAGGGGAACGGCTTGCCTTGGCTCTCCCCATGAATGAGGCTTCTATCAAAAATGACACAGCGGTGCCAATGTGGTGAAGGGAAATGTCTCCAAATTAGCCTGGGCAAAAATCTCTTTGCCAGAAGTGGAAATTACGTGGTAATATCAAAAGGCAACTTTACTTATATATAATTCCAGGTTTCTCTGCAAGTATTTTTTTTGGAAGGAAGTCAGAAGGACTCAATCTTGCGCCGCTTTTGCTGGTCCTGCCTCCCGTGCCCTTCCCATGGAGGGGACTGGGGCCCCCTCCTCTCACAGGCACAGTGCACCTTGGAGTCACTCTGCTGTCTTAAACCCGGACTAAAAAGGTGCAATAATTGGCCAGGAGGTAGAAATCCTCGTGATCATGGCAGAAGTTGTATATTCATTTTGGGATCAGGAGGGAACACACAGAAAGTGCTGAGACCATACCCATGAGAGGGTCCCTATCCCCCTGCAATTCTTCTGTGACAATGTTTATTTGGGGGTTGCACTTCCTGGGTCGCCCCTGCAAAACGCGTGTATCTGAGGGATCACAGCTCCCAAGGGCATGGTGGGTCAGCAGCTGCTGTAGGCTGCCAAGTGCAGGGTGCAGAATTTGTAATGAAAAGGTGTCAGGCCCCTCCAGCTGCTCTTGAGGTGCCTGGGATAGCCTGGAGAGAAACCTGGGATGCATGGGATCACCAAAGCTCACACACCCCTGGCCCTCCAGGGCAGCTTTTACTGCAATGAAATGCTGAGTGGAGAATGTAAACATTGCTTTTATTTTGTAACCTTTTCTATTCATTAATTCATCAGGACAGCAGTGGTTTCCTTAGGCTGCGGCTCTGAAGCTGACAGGGCCCTTCAGCTGCAGGAAAGTGGAGCTGGGCACAGTAGCCTCTGTCAGAAGCTGCAGTTGTGATAGCAGCTGCCACCTCCTTCAGAGCCACTGCTCCCTCCTTGTTTACTAAGTGGCTTTGCCATAGCTTTTTGTGAAATTTAAAACCATAAAGTAAAAACATGAGATTATGAGGTAAACAGGCACAGTCCTCTCTGTTAAAACATAGCACCTGCTTCTCCTCTCCTCACCTCTTTGCTAACGCTGCCAGCTGAAACGTAATTTTGACAAACTCTGTGATTAATAAATCACATCAGGTCAGATCTGCTGCCACTGAAAGCCAGGAGAGATGTGCTGCTGATGATATTGGGAGCCCCTCAATCAGTATTGCAGTCCCAGTTTTGTAAAAAAGCAGTGCTGAGATCCCCGGGGTAATAAGCTCAGTTTAAAAATCAGGAGATTTTTAGGTCTAGGAAACAGGGACTTTATTTCATCTGAGTTTTGATTTTTAAGCTGCTAGAAGATTACATGGCTGAGCTTTGCTGTGTAACCAAGAAGATTTGAGGCTTCAAAAAGTAAACAAAGGAAAGATGATATTCTGCCAGATTGCTTCTGCCAGGAGCTGGGGTTTCTGCAGGGCAAAATATTCCAAGATTGGTGACAAAATCTCCAGAGCTACAGCCCTCCAGAGCTACAGCATAAGAAGGCCCAGAGACCAGTCAAAACATTCACATGTAGCTGCAACACTGAAATTGCTGGTTAAGCAGGTAATTTCAGGGCCAGACTCAAAAATTATTACAGTCTCTTCCACTATTCTGGTTTTAATAACTGCACATTCCATGCAAATTGCTATTGGGATATTGTTAGCCTTCTGATAACAAATAAACATACCTGCTGAAGACACAGCCAAACTGCATCTGCTCACTGTATTCATTTAAGTGCTCCTCAGCTGTAGAATCAGATACTAAAATTAATTATATTAATAAGGTACAGATTTGCCTACAGTTCCTCTGGTGCACTCTGCTTAGGCATGGCTTCTTTTCCAACAGAATCTTTTATTAAAATATAAAGTGAGATTTGACAAGCATTCATAGGCATCTCAACAAATCTGCTGTGGACTTGCCTGCATTCCACTTACAGACATCCTGGTAAAATCACAGAGTAGATTTATTTGGAAATTACATCTAGATAGTGTCTGTTGCATAGTTTCTTTTGTTTTTACAAAAGAAATTATTCGAAAGCCTGTCTAGTTTTACATACTGAAAGAGTTCTTAATTTCAGTAGTATCATTACAAACACCTAACACTGTGTATAAAATAGAGCAGATCCCTCCTCCATCATTGCCCTCATTTTCAGGGGACTCAGACCACCTGAAATCTGAATCTGCTAAATATTGCCTCGCTTCCCTGACTCCCATAGCACCCCCTTCATCTTAATGCTGGAGCAGGCAGAGTGAGTGCAGACTGCTGAGTGCAGAATAAAGCATTTGGAAAAATATCCTGCTGAACTGGAATCTTTCTGGGAAGGGCTGGATGTGAGAACTGAAGTGTGAGGCTGATGCTGGGGTTGTATAATCTTTTTCTTTTCAGAGCTCTTCACCATCCAAGAATTGGAATTGTTGTAATAACAAACAAACGCAGGCAGGCAATGGGGAAGAAATCTAGGTGAGATTTGGACAGGAGCAAGGGAGACTGGGATGCATGAGTCACACTTTTTATTTGTGATTGAGTAAACTCAGATTCTTAAGCAGATATGATAATGTGAGTGTATATGCTAATTCCTAACTATCAAGATTTTTACCATAAACAATGGTAGAAAAAAGTAGTGGAATAATTATGAAAAATATACTGACATTTTCCTTTTAAGAAATTTCAACTTTTTTTCCTGAAGAAACAGTTTTCTAAGGCAATTTACTCAGACAATAATAGAAGTGTATTTATGTAGCTGAAAAGATTAGTAACTCTCCTGAGAGAAAACAACAGATTCCATTTACCCATCGGGAAACTACGACAACTTGTAGCTGCAGAGTGAAAGAATAAGATCTGCTGGAGCTTGTGCCAGGAGGAGCTGCCTTGTGCCCCTGCTCACTGGACTGTCCTCTTCTGGCAGCCCCCTGTGAACCTTGACTGCCATGTGCATGAGCTACAAGTCTCAAGGCTGGTGTTTGCACTGCAGAAGTGTTCAGTCAGCACAGCATAAACTTTTAAAGTGCTCTCCAAACAGGCAGAGGGCTCGATGAAGTTTCCTCTCCTTGTTCCAAAGTCCCAGCCAAAAATCTCAGTGGGATTTCCCGGAGGAATTGCAGATCAAGCGCAGCAGAGCTGCAGCCAAACACCAAGGCTGGAGGTTTGTGTATTTGCTGCTTTCTTCCTCCTGGGTCAGACCCCACTCGTGGGCTAGCTGAGACTGTCACTAACCCTGCTTGGCCGCTCTCACCTTAGCCTTTGCCATGATCTCCTTTCCTCTGTCAGCTCTCTCACTGCAGTCTCACCATCTTTCATTGTTTGGAAGTGAACCTCTAAAGGGTATTTTTTTAAGGCTCAGTGCCTAGAGCCACTTAATTGCATGATAATCTCAGCTTTTGTTTAAAAAGAAATGTGCTAAGCCCTCATGATGGTGGGGAGAAGATTGTACATTTGAATCTTTGGGGATTGTAGAAGGCAAATAAAAATATCTAGTATATATATATATGTTTAGTTTCATGGTTTGGAGGTGGGAGAGTAGCATTTTACAGTATCACAAGATTGGCAATAGCATACTTGGTTTCCAACAGGACTGACTTTTTTCTCTTGGCCCTTGTTTATTTCTGCAGCCTGATGTGCTTGTGGCTTGGCAAATAAGTCTCCCTGGACCATTGTAATATTTTATTGGAGCATATATAACTATTGGGACAACAGCTGTAAACCAGAAGTGAATTCTTATTTTCTTTTTTGTTTCATACTCTGGTATGGTAGATATTAGAACCTTGGTATTTTCTGAAAAGGCAACAAAAAGTCTTACATTTCCTGGTATGAAAATTATGGGTACAGGAAACAAACACCTCCAATCAGTGGCCTTTTAACCTAGTGGCTCTTTCCAGGGTGGATGACTTTAATACCTTTCTGTGCTTGCAAGGCCACATACTTCTTTCTGATTCTTACTTTAAAAGCAGGGGTCATGTTAGGCCAAATATGATTGTCCTCAGCTAGATTTTATCTCCTTTCAGTGGGAGGAGAACAGGCTTCCAAGAACTCTGTCTGGAGGGCTCATTACCTTTCTGCAGCTTTCTCACTTATGGAGCTGTGGTTTTCTATTATTTCCTCCTCCTGTTTCCAACACATGATAGTGCTTTTAGATGATAACAAAAATCAGTTCTTCTCCACCAGCACATGCAAAATACCAAAGAGTGTGCAAAGGTGCTGAGGAGGGAGAGAGAGAGAGGCTAGGATCCTGTGCCTTACATGGAGTCCATGCTCAAGAATGACATTGGGAATTCAGACACTTTTACATGTCGTATTTCCACCCTACATCCAAAAGAGAGGGCTACCCTGTTTGTTGTTATTCTTTCTGGTGTTAGTACAGAGCAGCTTGCTGGAATACAATGTCTGTCATATACTTTGTCCCATCACATAAACTGTTATACTTCAGAGAAGCCCTTAGGTATTGAGGCATGCTAAGATGGGATCATGAAGTGTTCAAATGATGTAAAGGCCATTGTGCTGCAATATCCAAGACAGGTGCCTGTTGTAATTTGCCACAAATACTTGAGGGGAGGTCAGCAATGACCAAGCTTCATCAGCTACAGACACATAAACATGAAAAAAAAAATCCAAGACAACCAAAAGTAACACTGTATAAAACAGTGGATATCTTCTGATGAAAACATGACCGATCCAGCTGGAGAGAGGACTGACGGCTTAGCTAGAGATTATGGGGATTCTTCAACAGTCCTTATGCTTGCACACTCTGCTACTTACTAGCCTTGGTCCTCTTCCTGAGGAAGCTTTTAAGGTACTAGCCAGGCTGAAAGCAAGGGGAAGAGTTCATCATGTTAAAACCTATAAGTACCACCAGGGAATCAGGGATGAAAGTTGTAATGGAAATACTCTAAATCTGTGTCACCCATTATTTGAATTATGCGTTATAGGAATTACTATAGCAAGAACCACGTAAAGAAGTGGAGGACGAGTCTTAGGAGAAGCAGTACAAGTGCAACAGTGAGCTGACCTGAGCTGCTTTTGGTGCCCAATGACACACGTTAACAAACACTGCTTCTTCTGTCCTAAGTGACCCCCATGACAGTGGAACCCAAAGTCATGGATGAAATTAACTCACTGGACATTTTGTGGACATTTTATGGGTGTTTTATGAACATATAATAAAGGGATCGTCCATAGACTAAGGGAATGATATCTGTGTATTCCATTAAAGGATGGGAAGGGAGTGGTGGTTAGTGACGATGTATTGGAAGGTGTGGGATCATGATGTAAATGGTATGGAATAAGGGATGTGCTGGTTTTGGCTGGGATAGAGTTAATTTTCTATGTAGTAGCTAGTATAGGGCTGTCTTTTGGATTTGTGCTGGAAAACAGTGTTGATAATTCAAGGATATTTCAACTATTGCTGAGCAGGGCTTGCACAGAGTTGAGGCCTTTTCTGCTTCTCACCCCTCTGCACCAGCAAGCATAAGGAGCTGGGAGGAGACATGGCCAGAACAGCTGACCCAAGGGATATCCCTAACATATGGTGTCATGCTCAGCATACAAAGCTGAGAGAAGAAGAGGGGGATGTTCGGAGTGACGGTGCTTGTCTTCCCAAGTCCTCGTTACACGTGCTGGAGTCCTGCTTTCCTGGGGATAGCTGAACACCTGCCTGCCCGTAGGAAGCAGTGAATGAATTCCTTGTTTTGCTCTGCTTGCATGTGCAGCTTTTGCTTTACTCATCAAACTATCTTCATCTCAGCCCATGAGTTTTCTCACTTTTACCCTTCTGATCCTATTCCCCATCCCACTGAGGGATGAAGTGAGGGCGAGAGCGTGAGAAGCTGTGTGGAGCTTAGTTGCTGTTAAACCATCACACTCCTTCACTAAGTTGGCAGTTTTGTTCTTTACATTTTTCTTTCTGTTTATTCTTTCCTGAGCATGTAGTGCTGCAGAAACACAGCTCTGGTGGAACAGCAGCCACAGGGGAAACATAGGATATCCATGAGGGTGACAGTGGTCTCTAAGGGAGGTGTGATTTATGGAGACAAACTCCTTTCCTGCCGGAGTAGTGGGAGGAAAGCAGACCCCAGTGTTGCTAGAAAACATTCTGAGAAATCTCAGTAAGTGGTTTCTTGGCCTCAGTGTGGGCTTTTTTACCCATCTTAAAGGTACGATTTACTCTTAAACTGTGAATTACTTTGTTCAGGAATTTCTACCTTATGCCTTAAACATTGATGGCACTTAATAAATTAAGTGCTGCCTCTCTTCTCTTCCGCTTTCCGCTTCTTTTTTATTTCTTTTCTTGTTGATCATTTGCTCTCGGTTCAGCTGCAGAAATCATACACCTTCACTCCAGGTAATCTCTGATCACCTCTCAGTCTTCCTCTGTAATAACTTCTCCCTTTGAGTTCTTCATTTTCAGTGCAAAAATCTATGTGGAAAGTGACACGACAAAAGCAGGCCAACTGGAAGCAAGGTAAAGCTGAAAAGGCATGGGATCAGCTGTCTTGCTTTTGTTCAGTGCTTATTTATTAAAAGGCCCTGTGTTTAAAACGTAGAAGAGGCTTCTGCAGAACACATCACCTCCTGCACCAGATAATCTAAGGCTGCTGAAACTGTAGTTGATAAAGCTGGTTTAAATTTCATACCAAGTATGCTCAATTTTTAAGTTGTTCATTAATTTTAGATGGAACTTCTCTTCATTTAACATTTACCTGCTTGTCATTTGTTACTACTTCATTAAGAAATTAACTGAGCTCTGACACTGAGTATGTAAGGAGGTCTCTGTCCCAAAGAGCTTCAACTCTAGATACACAAGACAGCACCAGCTGGGAACGGAAACAGAAATAAATAGATGCGGGAATTTTTCCTATGACAAATGGCAGGACAGTAGCAGTGATGTGATGAGAAACTGAGTCTCTTAGCACCTAAGTCAATGCCCTTTTCACTGGGCTACAGTAATAACAGCAATGAGCCCTGCTAACAAGGAGGTAATTTTGGTATTCATAGCAAGATTAACCAATACACCATGTCCAGTAGAGACAATTCAGAATTCATATACACAAAGGGCACATTTGATACAAATTCACTGAATCCTTTTAACCTTTTTCCATTTATGTCTGAATATTAGCACTTGGAAATATGCAGAACTAGGGCTTAACAAGCTCAAAGAGTTAGGTTATGGATGTTACTGTGCTCCTTCAATTTCATTAAATGGCATGCAAGGTAATTATGAGTCATTGAGTTTCTTCTCCTCAGAGACAAACCAAAGGGGCTCAATTATTGCTGCGAAAACTAAGAGGAAAAAAAGAAGAAAGTTTAAAAAAAATAAGTGTCAAAAGCATAGTGCAGGTGGACTGTTCCAAAGGGACCACCAAGCCATGAAGCCCTGCAAGATAAGCAGTAGCTCCACATGGACATGAGTGAGCCCAGTGATCAGAGAGATCAGAACTTAACTCTTGAATGTGACAGAGGGAAAATTACTATTTCCCCACCTTCCTCCCTCTTGCAGATGAAGGGCAGCAGATTGCTTGGTGGTCTGGCTCACAGAAGGACTGGGATTCATTTTCAGCCTGGACAAGTCCAGTAGCTGTATCCTCTGTAATGACTTTGAAATCTCTATGTGGGAAAGCTGTGCCAGCTGTAGAGATTCCTGTTTGTATGATCTGATCTTCTCTGGGAAAAACTGATTTGTGTTTTCAAATAGCTACCATCTAACTGAATTGCTTTTCTGCTAGTGGTAATGGTTGCTTTCTTAATCAAAAGATACATTTGAGAATAAAGCCTGGTTGGTGTTTTTTTGGGGGGCACAACTAAAATTTCAGAGCATTTCCAGTTTATCATTGTATGAGCAATAGGAAACCATGAGATTTTGGATGTGAAGTTTCAAAGAATCTCTTCACAAAGGAGAGCCACTACAATTTGCCTGTGAAGGACAGGAAGGGCAGGACATGGCCACCTAGTTCTGGATGAGGCTCCCTTTTGTTTGTCTATTTCCTTTTCTTCTTGCAGGTTGTTACTTACAATGACAAAAACATTTACCAGATACCTTGAAACGGGCAGTATTCACAGCAATGCAGAGGAATACAATAAGATTTCCAAATTGTGAGTCTTTTGTCTGACCTCCTGGTTTCCCAGAGCATCTGATCAGTGCTGCCTAATCTACAGGGACAAGGTATCAGGGAAAACTCCAGCATTGTCAGTGGGTGACCTGGGTGACCCTCCAGTCTTCTTCCCTTGTGTGTTTGGTCATTCTGAAGCACACACCTGGGCATGCTGCAGCACTGCTAAAAGCACAGGCAGAGCAATGTGGGGTCTGTATTTGGATGGAGCAGTCTGGAGATGTGGGATGAAGATGCATCCAAAATATGGCTTCTTTTCCAGAATAAGCTGACCATCTTGTAAGACCTCACTGCCACAACAAAGCATTTTGGCAGACTTTCAGAGCATAAACTTATATCCTAATAAGATGGAGAGATGGAGGGAAGGTTGCTGGAGGCATCTGAGTAGGGAAAACAAACACAAGTAGGAGTAAACTGAAGAAATTTTTTCTTTTTACATGTCCTCTCTGTGCATATTTTCTCTGAGACCATTTTTTCAGCTGCCTGTATAGAGAGTTGACCTTGAAAATTTGGCCTGAGGACCTGAAACCCCTATTTGTACCACTTGAAACACAGACTCATCTTGTCATCATAGCTAGTATTAAAGCCTGTTTCCAAAGATGTGTCCTGCAGCAGTTAAAAGTGTTACTCTTCTCGATGTCTCAACATGAAGTATTTTCCATGTGGAATTGGCTGAACCCATTCTATCAGTGATCACTGTACCTAACATATTTACTGTGGAAAGATGACTAGACCACTAAGAAGAAGGGATACAGTTCAAAGGCTCAGCTGGTACATGCTCAGATTTCATTGTCTAAGTATAAATAACGCTATAATAAATGCTTGAATCAAAATTGTGAAACTTAGTTGAGGGTAGTTTCAGGATCCAAACCTAGAACTGCCTAGGAATTTCATGGCTGGTCACTCCTGTGGGTTGCCCTG
Source organism: Camarhynchus parvulus (assembly GCF_901933205.1). Classification (NCBI taxonomy): domain Eukaryota; kingdom Metazoa; phylum Chordata; class Aves; order Passeriformes; family Thraupidae; genus Camarhynchus; species Camarhynchus parvulus. Next base: position 25,415,456 of record NC_044572.1, on the reverse strand, counting down.
CCCACAGGGAAAAAAAAAATAGGAGAAAAGGCAGATTTCGAGCTCTGATGCCTGTTTCAGGCCTTGCCAGAAAGAGCAGGCTTGTGGCTCAAAGACCTTGGTTACCTTTCCTAATATTTGGAGCTTGGGAAGTTGCTTTGTCCTCAGGATACTCTCATTTTTGTCTCTGCAAATGGGAGATAATAGTTCTCTAAACAGTAAGAATAAAGTCTGTACGATACTTCATTAATTTATAATGACTGCCCTATTAAAACCAAATAGAGAAACAAAACCTCCAGTACAAACCTATATAGTCTTCTCAGTTTAAACATAACTTTCTGTGTCCATACTACTTCCATGAAGATAGAACTCCACAGAGAAGCCAGCCAGGGTGGTCCTAATGCGATAATTCTGGGTTTCTGGTGGCAAAAAGTTCCTTTTCTTTTCCAAAAAAAAGTATTTTTCTTAACATATTGAAAACCAGCCACACAAAAAACAACATTCCCTAGCGTTTGCATGAAAAAAGAGATGTACTCATAAAATGCAGATGACGGGCAGCTTTCCTGTAGTCACAAGTCAGCGTATTCAAGCACTAACATATGTTATTTTCTAAAAGTAAATACCTATATTCAGATCAATTTTGTCTCAAGATTACTTTTATTAGTGATTGGAAATATGGCAACTTCTTCATCAGCTCTCAGATCCAATTTAAAAAAACATTCAGAGTAAGTCTGAATGCCATGAGATCTCAATTTCTTTTGAGTTGATTTTTCTCATCGATTCAAATTCTTCTATAATTAAAATTCACTGTTTTTATATCCTCTATTTATGTCCATGTTATTTGGACATAAATTTATGTGACTTGGACATGTTATTTATTTGTCTCTCAGTGATCAATAGGATCTACCAGGTCAACAATCCCATCATAATTGCTTGGTTTATGTCAACAGTACTCATGATCCCTAAGTGGTCTTCCATTCCAGCACTGTTCAGGGCCACAGCATTTAAACATCTAACATCAGGCAAGCATGGAGCCATTATAGCCAGTAATGCTAAGGCACAAATGAGATTAAGGTAATAAATATCAGATATCAAAGCAGCTTCAAAACAGCATATACCGGAGTCATGGAAAGAAAGAATTTTTCTGATTCATCATCAGCTCCAAAGAATAAAAAGCCTTTCTGACCACTTAAATGAAATATTCTGTTTGATCCCCAAATGAACTGTTTTATTTTGAAACTGAGATTTTAAAAAATGTTTTCAATTTTATTTCAAAGTAAGCTGAAATGCATCTCAAAACAAAAAGTTGTTTTTGTGAAGAAACATCAAGTTTTTATTTTTGAAAACATTAGAACAAAAGATTTTAATTTTGAGGGAATTTCTCCTCAGTTTTATATGTGAAAATAAGTTGGTGAAGTGGGACATTCCTGGAAAGTTTTAGTGTTGACAAATATGCATTTTTCATCTAGCAGAGTCCTGGTGAAAAAATATTGCCCACTCTAATAGGTCCACAATTTCATAAATCAGATGCCATTCCTTCCTTTTCCCAATGGAATTTCTATTTTGAAGGCAAATGCAAAGCTCTCCTTAGGAGGAACACAGCCCTCAGCAGGAGAGGCCTCTAAATATGTCCAAACCCAGGATGAGCCATCCTGCACCGTGAGCTACTGACATTGCATTGATGCCATGGGAATGATGCAACTCAAACTAGAGTCTAAAGTAATGTGGCACTTTTCTGTCAGTGCAAGGTCATTGAAAATGTTTCCTATTCTAAAGTGAGACAGGTAAACCCTGCTGATATCACAGAAGTTTAGCTAAAGACATTTGGTTTCCCATTGCCCATAAAGCCCTGCTGGTGCCACAGGACCTTGGAAGGACAGCATTGCAGCCTTAGATTTGTGACACTCAGTCCTTCTCATGTGACAGCGGACCTTGCAGAGGGGTAGGAACCCCAGTCTGCTCAAGAAATGCAGGTGCTGCAGCATACCTACTTTGTTGTACATAATTATACCATTAGCCTCTTAACTATGTCTAATGCAACTTATAAAAAAACTTCAGGATTTGCTTTTTAATTTTTTGGAATTGCACTGATTACTTTCCTTGAAACTCATTTTGAGATATGATGAGTTCTATATTTTCCACAGATTTGGTAGCTGGTGGAAAATTATTTTCTTCCAGTGACTTGAAGAATAGAAAGATGCTTCCCAAGGATGGGGTGTAAGATACTTAACTTCAAAAGCCAAGTCGACAGAATTAACTAAGAGTTCTGTGATTGGTATATATTGTTGGTTGTTCGAGACTATGAAAGTCTTACCTACCTCTTCTCCTCTACAGAGGTAATGGTTTCACAGGAGTGTTTCATGCCAAGCATGTGTGTGGGTGTGGATGTTCTACTGGAAGGTTTAAAGGAGAAATTCTGTAGCAATCACACTGATCTTGCAGAGCAACAGCTGCCTTTCACATTTGTTTCTTCGTCTGGTTCCACTGTGAAATACTTTCTCTTGTAATTACTCTAACTTATTTGTATCAGAAGTGCCATTGTGAATAAGACTTAGAGACCAATGTTTTTATTAGCTTCTTGAGTGAAAGGAATGCACCCTGTGCCATTGGATCCTTTGCCCTATTACAACTCCATCTCTTTATCATCCCTCCCAAAAAGATTTGGTTTGCTGCTGGACAGTCTGAGAAACACAGCTTTGATCTGTGATTTCTGAATGTGTGCAGAATGAATGACAAGTACTTATAGGTTACAAAATGGAGGTTAGGGATAATATCCAAGTTAGCACACTATGGAGCTTAATTAATGTTCAGGTGATATTCTCCTGAGATGCTTTAGATGCTCTTGAGAGCTTATGCTGAGCTCTAAATCTTCTCATGTTCAGGAAACTCTGGTGTTTAGGTCTTTCCTGAGAGAATGCTGGGCTGATGCTGTCAGCATTTCCTCTTCCTTCCTTGTCACCAAAAAGAGACGTGTGCACCATCCAAAACACTGCCTCACTTCTGAATCATGCACTGGTACAGGAGGGTGAGCTGCTGCCTTGGAGAAGGACGCAGCTTTACAGTGCTTCTGTCTTTGGCAGCTTCAGCTGACCACACTGAAGCCTCTCTCTGCCGTGAATTTGGCCATTAGAGTCTGACTGCAGTCACACCTGCAGCCAGCGCTTGGTTTTTCAGTGGAGCAGGACCAGCTTTCATGATATCATTGTTGTTCTTTGGATTAAGCCTCAAGAGACAGTTTCCAGGACTGAAGCTGCAATCTGTCATTCATGCCCAGCTTCTAGGTGTGTAAAAAGCAAGAAGGAAGGACATACTGAGCCTCCCCAAATCCTCGTGTTGGTGTGTCCTTTTTATCACTGCATATCAAAGTATTCAAAGTTAATCCTGCAACTCTTCTGCAGGACAAACAAGTCTCTGAGTCAATTGCATGCACAGAAAATAACTTCTTCCCCTCCAAAATAGGGAGGTTCTTTATTGCAGAAAACTCTGCAGAACACACACACTTCCAGCAACCCACTGAAATCAGAGAACAATGACAGAGACTATAAATTTATGGGGTTTTTTCTCCTCTTACCTCTTTGGCAAAAGGAGAGTGGGCGGAGACAGACACTTTGGCTCCACATTCACCTAAAAGCCCTTTCAAATGCCCGGCGTGTTGAGCAACACGGAGGCAGCAGTTTCTATCTTCATTTCTGTGTGTTGACAGGGAGAGAGGAGAATTTGAACTGGATCAGCTCGTTTCCCGTGGTGAGGCACAGTTTGCATGGGTGTAGCAGTAGTGAGGTGGATGCATAGCCACGAATGCTGGCTGCCACAACACAGGGAAACAGCAGCAAACCTGGCCACATTTTCATGTGGATAGCTGATAGCTATTGCTCCAAATCCCAAACTGAATCCAAATCTGAGGCCACCACATTAAAAGTAGTGTGAAGCTCCTGGTCTGGCTCACACCATCCTGTGATGCACAAGAGATCACCTGCATGGGTGGAAAGGTGTTGGATCTCCGAGGACTTGCCAGGGAAGGAAAAGGATTGTTTAGTGAGATTCCAGCCCAAACCACTTCCATACAGGGCCTATGAATGAGTCTGTACCATGATATCCTGCCAATCTCTGATTTTTGCACCATTTCTCCACTGAAAGAAGATCAGCGTTATTTTTCTTGCTTGGACTGCACAGAGCTGACCTTGTAGTGTCCTGCCCCTGTGAAGAAAAGGTCCAAGCCCAGGAAGCAGAGCTGGTCTAGGGGGAATAGAAGAAAAACTGGCCCTGACTGGAAACCTGGAGCATATGCTTGTTTCTAAGACCAATTTGCCAAGACTGAAATGTTCTGGAGGCAAAGGGATTATACCAGACATGAACCTGTCCTGCTGTGTTTTGTAAAAAATTGGGTGTGTAGAGTACAGCTGCCTTCAGGCACGTTCAGCCTGCAAAACCTGTTAATCTTGGTAGAAAATAGGATTTACTGCCCCCAAATGCACCACAAGAGCTCTGCTCCCATTCAGGGTAGTATTTGTGTTATTGAAAATAATTTCTAGCATTATTTTAAAAGGCATATAAATGGAAAGAAATGCTTTTCCTGCCTCAGAAAACATTGAAGAAAATCTTGACCAATTTAAGTACACCAACATGCATCCTCACATGGACACTGAAATATTGCTGGTATTTATGACAATTTAATTTTTCCCTAATGACTTTCTCCATCCCATTTAATGATGCACAAACAGCACCAACAGCAAAAGTTCACACTTCTGCTTTATGGTCATATTAAACTTCTCTATTCCAATCAATACCAGATACATTTGTAGATTAAAAAAAACCTTTAAGCTTTAAATAATCTTTCCATCTCTCTTATGACAATTCAGTTATTTGCATTTTGTTCAGTCAGACATATCACATAATGTCCCAGATGAAAATTTTTATGTACCTCATCAAAGTCCGAATATCTGTCAAACTCTTCCAGTGAAGAACTACTATTGCTTAGAAAATGCTGTGAAAGTGATAAAACCCCAGATGTGAACATCTGACCAGTTGGGCTTTAGCTCGCTTGGTCCCCAGCTCCCACATGAGGTTGCTTTTTGATGCTTCATGTTTGGTTCTATGGCTGCGAGGTCATCAGGGGCACTTCCCTCAGTGACTCAGGGATCCATTTGGACCCGAGGGGAGGAGGTGAAAGGGGAGAAGGGACGCGTGTGTGCGTGGGTATGTGCAGAGCAATCCAGGGCACACAGTGCAGGGTGTGAAGCAAGGCAGGCAGCTCTGCTGCACCGTACCCAGGAGGGAAGGCTGCCTGTTGCAGGAGCTCTGGGGAGACATTGCCAAAATGGCCATGATCACTGCCACCACACATTGGTCACTAGATGGGATGCTTAGGGTTATATGCTACAAACACCCCTCGTGCCCAAGAGCCCTTGAAAGAGTAAAACCAGCAAGGACAGACACAGGCATAAGCAACTCCAGGTGGTTATTTTGGGTCCTGCGCTTCTGGTGTCCTCAGGAGTCTGTGTCTTCCGTGCCTTGCATCCCTCCTGGCAAGCTGCCTCTCAGTAGCTGCTTTGCAAAAACTGCTGCCTCCCTCAGCATGCTGACAGGAACCAGTACCTTTGATATGCAGGGATGGAGGTTAGCACAGACCAGACAGAACAGGGCAGCTTGTTCCACCCTGGGTCACTCCATGCACTCCATCCTGAATGAAAATAAACCTTTCAGGGAAAGATCTTGGGCAGAAGGCTTGGAAGTGAAATCTTCATTGGGAGAGCTAGGATGCTAAACAGAGATTTTGGTGCTTGGAGATGTGAGTTTTACAAACTTTTAAGATTCTGCTTCTAAATAAATTAGTTCACCAAAAAGGAAAACAAAGACCAGATTCTGATCTCAACAATGTCATTGTAAATATGGATAATAGCACTGATTTCAGCTAATTCTAGAAGTGATGATCTTACATTAAAACTAGTGGTAAAACTACCCGTGATTCAGTGGAACTGAGAAATCACCTCACCAAGACCCAAGTGCAGTGCATTTTCAAATGCCAGAGTGTCAGATGCCAGAAACACAGCTGTGTCCTTGTCTACATCCCAGTCAGTAATTTCAACCCAAATGAGACGCCCTATAGTTGCAGCTAAATCTAGCGTATGCTTTGAAGTGAGGTTGTGCACTTGCAATTATTTGAATAGTTGTGAAAAATAAATCAATTCAGCTCATTCTCATATGCCAGTTGGCACACAAGACAACAGGACTGGAAAGATAATTCCAGGGTCACTGATTCTAACTGCTTGGTCGTGGGCACCAATTCAAGTTCCTTCATGAAAGGGGAACATCAAAGTGATACACAGCATTTGAGATAAATTCTCACTAGGGACTTGTAAAATGTCATTAATATATTCTTGTCTCCTTTAGCCACTAGTTCATATGGCATCTGCAAACACAGGTAGAAAACAAATCAGATCATTGATTTGGAGTCAGCTTGCAATTTTCTGTGAAATTAAATGTAAATTGTACATAAATATTTTGGGTAAATCTGTTGCATTTGAGAATACTTAGCTTTTTGTTAATATTTCTATTTCAAAACTACTCATAAGATGGGCAGATGAAACCTTGTTACTTAAATTACAATGTATTGAACAATAACATATCTCTGTCATCATTCTGATATTAAGCCTTGTTCATATTTAGCATTTAAAATCGTCAATAACAATTATTAAATCAATAAAGCTTCTTGAACAATCTATAGTCAGCAAAGCTAGGGACACCAATAATAACCTAAGAACCTGAGATAAAACATGTGTCCATAAACAGCCATGCTGAAACCTTGGCTTAGTTAGCATTACTATGTTGCATGTCAGCAGAACACCTGATAGTGACAGAAGGTGGCAAGCTGCTTTCTCATGGGCAGTCAGTGACGTGTTGGGGCGTGAGCCCAGGGGTGCCGTTCAGGCACCAACTTGTGAGAGATCCTCCCTGGCCAGCAGCTCCTGTGCCCCACTGTCCCACAGCCTGGGGTGCACTGTGTCTGTGGGCCTGGCGGCAGAGCACTCAACATTGCACATGCAGCACATCCCATCACCCTGCACACAGGGGGCTGCTGCTCCAGGGCCCTGCCTGGGGTCCTGAGCACAAGGCTCTGCAAATAAGTGATCAGAAGTGCTCCAGCATTGCCTGGCAGTGCTGGTCATACTGGCAATCAAATGACTCCATACCCTGCTCACCTGAATGAGTGGTAAGTGGATGGTAAGTGTTAAGTACACATGGAGACCCTCAACACATTTGTGTCAGGATACAAATCCACATCCCACATCACACCTCATTAATGAAGATGCACATAGCTGAGCAGTGGGATGTGCAGTGGCTGCTTCAAAATATGTCTCTGTCTTGAAGCAGGTGACTGAGTAAAAAAATGCTGTGGCATGCTGTTGGCACTGGGGAGTGAGAATGTTGGAGATGGCAGGGAGAAAAGGAGGAAGGGAACTAATTTCTTTTTTAAAACCTGCCTTCCCCTTCAGTGCAGGAGCTCAGAGGTATTCATTAGAGGGAAAACCAAGCAATTTTCTGCATTCAAAAATTAGCTGGGGATGTCCATTCTATTATTAGTGATGTTCACATTCCAAGCAAAACTACAGCTGAGCGTAAACCTCAAGAACTACTGGACTGACCCAGTGTCATTCCAGTGGAAAATGGTTGATTTAGTGGATTGTGTTTCAAAGCCTGGAACTAAATGTCTTTCAAAATTCTGGGATGTTTCTGAGTAGTACCATCTATTTATTCTTCTCCTATAGGAAAATTATATTCAGGCAGGCTGTTACAGGCCAAATGATACAAGAGTATGTCAACACTATTCCATCCACTCTCTGGGGCTGAAGCAACCCCTGAATAGCCCATAGGTCATGCACAGTCCCATCCTCCTAAAAGATCTGCTGTACCCTGCTAGCCAGCGTCACATGGGCTGTGACCCACAGGAGGTAATGGCGAGGTTTGACTTGGAAAGGCCAGGTCAGCCTTTCTGTGCTTGGCACTTTCTCCAGTCAGCAGAACAGGGCGGCTCTGCTGCACCTTCTCTGTTCCTGATGTCAGCAATCACTCTGCTGCGGAAACACAGGATAAGTGGAAAATCAGCTTGGTCAGGCATTCACCCAGCTGGTCTGGAACTCAGCCTCTCTTCCCATGAGAGGCAAATGAACCTGTACCATGAGCTGGGCAGTTTCAAAGTACATGGAAATGTAGAGCTGCACACTCTCACCAGAGCCCATCTCACCATTTTAGGCTCCTCATCATGGGACAAGGCATTGGGTTTTATAACTCCCCGTTTCCTACCTCTTACAGTATTAACAGTTATTTGTCTTGAAAGTGTCTGTGCCTTTCCTCTTGGGATTCAAAAAGAAGGGTTACCTCCCTGTGCAAAACAAGAGGATAAAAATAGTGGAGTGAGAAGCAGCGAGGAAAGATAAAGCGTCCTTTCCCTGGTGGGCTCCAGACTACTATTTGGAGAAGAGACAAGGCTAAGAACAGTAAAACAATATTTGGAATTTCTATGATGTTTGTCCTTCTTTGTGATAAAACTTAACAAGGGTTTACACTAATTGTGCTCAGAAAGATTTACAGTTTCCACACATTTCTGTTTTATTTTGTGACTTATGGTGGGTGTTGTCAGCTTCACAAATCACACTATTAAATTTTACAGCTATAGTTCTTTCTGATAGCATCATGTTTCCATGTATTTCCATACCCTTGCATCTCCCTACAGCATGTGACATTGCCCAGGTGTGCCAACAGTGGCTGCTTATAGCTTCTCTGACCTCATCACAGGAAAGTATCTGCAGAAAGTATCTTGGGAGACTGCCCTCCAGAGTTTGCCCTTGAATTTTTCCATCATTACAAATGGCAGTACAGCTCCAGTGGCTGCAGAGGTTATGGTGGCAGCAGGAGTCTGCACTGCCACAGTGTGTCCTGGATCCTGTGAGGTGACAAAAGAGCAGGATGGCTGAAGCCCTGTTTCCCCACACCTATCAGCACTGTGGAGGCACCTCTGGCCACAGCCATGCCATGTTGCAGGGAAGGAAAAAAATGCTGGGTGGAGATTCCTAGAGGCTGCTCTGCATGCACAACACTGCCTGGTTGTAGGAAGGAATACCCACATGTTGTAGGCACTGCCTGAGGTGCAAGCCCTGATGCTGCCCATGGGGCAAAGATGTCCCTCGAGTGCTTGGGAGGGATGGCATAATGCCTGAGTGTGCCCAGACTCAGCTGTGCAGTTCAGACAGGTTGGATAGAAAAGTTTTCTTTGTCAGCAGATGACCCAAGCTTGGCTTTACTTGAGCTCTTTGCTGGTGAGCCTGAGATAGGAGGTGTGAGCTGCCACATGCCCTCTGGGGTCCTCCATGGCAGCAAGATGCTTCCAAACCTACAACTTCTGCAACCCATGGCCTCCCTTCTCAACATATGCCTAGACTCTGCCACTGGCTTTAGTATCCTAGACACTTCCTTGTAAATGGAAATTGGTCCAGCTTTTCTGCTTTGCTGCCCTTTTTAGAAAAGTACTAAAGTGAGGGAGTATCTATGTTCCCCTGGATTTCATTTCCAGGGATTGAAATGAAAGTTAAGATTTCTCCAACTTTTTACAGTCCCTGTTTTCTCAGTGCATGGGAATCACATTTTGGGAGTGATGTGTATCATGGCCCTGATTATTTACATTCATTGCCTTATGGTTATTTTTATCTGAGTCTGATTTTGCGGGCTAATTACACAGGCACACGCACACAGACAGAAACCACTTTGGCCCATTCCCAGAGATAAAGTAACCTAAAGCATGCATTACCAGCTTGCTCAAAGGTATGTTCTACCATTTATCTGATAGATCTTAAAAATAAAATGGTTTAATGCACCTTCAAATGAAAATACAGAACCACCATAACAAGGATTTCCATGCTGAAGGCAACCAAATTACAACACATCCAAGTATTTTCTAGTGCAAGCTATACTACCTCTGGGTGCCCACCTGAAGCTTCAGAAACCACAGCCCTTCTCCATGTGGACACAGACACACCACATGGCATTTCTCACCCCAAAGTAGGAGTCAATCCCCCTACCTTGCCATGGTTCTGCTACTCTCATTCACTGGTTGAATTTAAATTGTGATGCTTTTTTGGCTGCATCACTGATAGAGCACCTGGACAGTTTCAGGAAGAAGAGAGTCTCTTATCCCTGTAAGAGACTCTTTAAATTGGGAATATGCCAGTATCTTCCCTGTCTCCAATGGTCTGAGCCATCTTGGATGTCCTTTTTCACCTCATCCCTTCCATAGAGTCAATATCCTTTTAACCTTGTGGGAGCCTGACAAGGAATCTAAAAGCTTTCTATGAATGACACATTTAGGGATAAATATTCTGGACCATAACTTTGGAGAAGAGGTTGTGGTGTGGCTGAGCATGGGTACACCCAGCCAACAGGGAGATGCAAGTGGGGAGCTGTGGGGGAATAGAGTGTGTGGATAAAATTGCTTTTTAATAGCCACTTGTTTGGTGGTAAAATGTGAACTTGAATTTATTTAGGAGAATTTATGAGTTTACTTAGGAGAGTTTTGAGAGGTTTTCTTTCTCTATAAGGGAGAGAACCCCCATTTCACCTCACTTAGTTTAGTTGGAAAAGGCGACTTGAAGGCAGAAGTGAGAGTTTTGGGGAAATACCTTCAGAATGGCACTCCCAAGGAAAGGTGGACAGGGGACTTGTCCCAGATAGGACTGGAGATGCTTCATTTCTTGCATGCCACTGATCTGGGTGCAAGCACTTTATGTGTATTCACTGAACTCAGAGAAATGGCAGAAAATTAGAGAGATTTAAGAAATGTGTTTGCATTGTAACTGTGTTAAATTGCTGTTTTTAAAATTTTACAAAAAGACCAATGTTTGAGGTTGTTCTTTAGTTAGGCTCTGAGGTGTGCCATGTTAGATTAAACATTTTTCTTTATAAACTGTGCTAAGAAATATGACTCAGCTTAATTTTGGTGGCATCTCTACTGATCCATTAAGGATGTCCGAAAAAGATGGAAACTGAAATGGTGAAAAATGCATCACGAAGCAGACAGTGTATTTAAAATAAAAGAAAAATTAAATAAGAACAAGTCATAGTGATCAAGCCTCATAGAAGCAGCTATGAGTGATTTTGGGTGTCTGATTCTGCAAGGGCATTTGTCACCTGTAGTGAAAAGACATCAATATTTGTGCAAGTAACTCGCTTTTGGAGTGTAGTATCACATATCCACCTATATATCCACACATATTCTAGCTGTGATAGAACTGGATATGCCAGCCACAGACTGGCCTATTTTGATCATATTGCCTAAGTGTTAGCATGTTAGCATATTTTTAACTTTCTGTACCAAAAAGCTTACTATTGCTCTGACTTTGGATGTTATTTTTGTCAGTTTTGAACGGTATATCCTCCATGATTTGTGTGGCATCATCCAGACAGCAGGGTCCATTTGCTTTTCTCACCTGCCCTTCCTGCAGGGCCAGAGCATGCTGTGATGGTTGCTAGGGCTCACATGTCCCCCTCTGCCTGGTTTTGCCTTCAGCTTTCTTTTTCCTGGAAGTGTTGTCTTTTCCTCAGGAAACCAAACAGCTCCTGGTTGCATCCAGCTCTCCTGCTGGCAGTGTCTGGGGCAGAGATGCTGTCACTGCTCTGGCACAACCAAAATGCTCCTGGAGGTCACTGCTGCAAGGAGAGCACAGCAAAAGGGAGAGGTTTGTGAGAAAACAGAGCTCAGACTGCAATGGACTTGGTGGTCAGGTAATCACTTAGGAAAGCAATATAGGATGTTGTGATAAAACCATCTGTGTGATGTCTGAGCTGCAACACCACAAATGCAAAGCCATATTCATGGAAAATGCAAGTTCAGAGGCACCCTTGGAGAATTTGGGTGCAGGAATGCTGATAATAACAAAGAAAAAAGTCCTCCCAAATTTTAATTTGCATTCTACAATTTTTAACCCACAAAACCTGAGTAAGTTTAATATCTCACATCAAGGTGGAAGGAGTATGCCTTATCCCCAGTATTAGGAAATGACAGCACAACTCACTCTCCAGACAGTGATGTGACCCTCTGAAAGCATTTTTATGGCCAGAATTTGCTTCTACATATAAATTTAACTTCAAAGCAAGTCTTTCTACCTTCTGAAGAACCAAGGCTTTGGATTAAAAAAATAAATAACAGAAGGCGAAGTAAAGGAGACCAGATCTTAGCACTTCCTAAAGCAAATGAGATTAAGAAGTATTTATAAGTCATGGACTCACAGCCTTCCCTTGATCTGTATGTGCACAGAAATGAAAAATGGCATATTTAGCTGTGAAGATCCCTTTTAGGTGGTGAGATTCTTTTAAAATGGTAAGCCCTTTTGAGAAGGCAGGCCATACTTTTCCCTTCCTGGGTCAGACTTAATGTACTATTTACACTTTATACATGGTGCTGGGGACTCTGGACCTATGTTTTAATCTTTTAGTTATGGTTCATTGCCATTTATCTGTATAAATTCTGTATTTCCCAGCCATGAAACATGAGATTTGTAAAAACAGTAATGGAGACACTACAAATTATGTCTCCCCACTTTCCCTGGCATGCTCTGATACATACAGGAATGATTGTGTCATGCTATTTTGTGTCACAAAATAATAAAAAATTTTATGTAAGATGGCACTAATATATGCAATGTGATTTGAGCCAGTGGACTGTGGTAGCAAGATTAATGAATTATGGTATTCAGAAAAAAAAGGAAAGCAAAGGGGTTTTTTTCTCATTTGTGATACCACAAAAGTCCTTAAAAAAGCTGGCCTTTAATTCCAGTGATGGGCTAAACCTGAAGAATGAACCAATCCAGAGACCCATTTAAGGACAAGGCTCCCATCCTTCAGAGTTGCTTTTCATCCCTGTTAGACGTATTGGAAATAACCCTGCTGCCTATTTGTTGGATCTGCTTTCCCAGGATAGTTTGAGAAGCTGTCCTGCAAAGGCTCTGTATCAGTAAGCCCCCATGGACAAAATTCACATCCAAGCTAATCAAAAGAAAAGGCTGGAAGGCTTTTTTTTTTAATCAAAAGAAAAGGCTTCTAAGCCAATTCAACATTTCCATGCTGTCCTTGAGACACATTTGTCCAACTGGTCCATAAGAGTTATTGCAACAGCTGCTTCACTGCTTTGCCAACAAACCTCAGTGCTCCACTACCTGCAGTGTTAGAAAGATTTTTCTGAAAGTGCTTAGCCTGAGTCTTCCTGGCTACAATTAGAATGTGTTGCTGCTTTTTGTCACGAAGAAACAGTGATCAGATGTTTCGCTTCTTGGCAAAGCCCTTTTACATATTTGATGGTGTTTCCCCTTTGGAGTCCCTAACCTACCTCTTGACATTTCTTCAGTTGCTCCTCAAAGGATTCTTTGGATTGTTTACCTCTGGGATGTCTCTGAGAGGTCCTCACTTTCCCTGATGTGCAGTAGCCAAACTTAAGTGCATTGTTGCACCTGAAGCTGGACTAGTGCTTTGTAAAGCAGAAGGATGACTGCAGATGCCCAGCAAGAGGAGCATTTTTCAGATACCCAAAACAAAGTCAGACTTTTTTGCCACTGTGTGACAGGGTTGACTCACTCAGCCTGTGCTCCATTTTAATGCCTGCCTCATCTTCTGAACCATCTTGTGCTTTTGCTTGATCATGGTTACCTAAATTTAATACTTTGCATATGACTCTATTAATTTTTTTTTTTTTTTTTCAGCCAATTTCTTCAGCTTGTCAGATCAATCTGGATTCCAGCCTGTCCTCCGATTTGAAAGCAATCTCTGCAGTATCATAGAATCTGTAGCTGTAGTAAGCATATTTTATATTTCATCACCCAGCTTACTAAATGGAAAAAACCAAACCCAATGTGTATAAGACAGAACCTGTCAGGAGTGAGTTTTGTATTTGGATTTTAATGTTGAAGCACTGAACTTTCCCCTTGGTATGGTACCCAGCTAGTTAGGCACCTATCTTACAGTATTTCTCCATAGGAGGGCTCCTTACAAGGAGATACAAAAAAGACACAGGTCAAGCTGGACAGTCCTGCAAGACCATGTAAACAGACCAGCTCTCTGCCCTTTGCCATACCTGGGTGGCTACAGTGGGGAAAGGCATCACCCAGGCTGCCACAGAGTTCTGAGGCACTCATGACTCAGAAGAGGTTTGGACAAACTCTTGGAGAATGTTGGTGGCTGTTCATAATGCCTTGAAAGCCATCTGCTGCAGAGAGATCCTGGTGATGGCTAGAGGCTGAGGGGTAGAGCAGAGACTGTGCCTAGCATTACCTAAAGATACATTTTCATGGGTCATCTATTACTAGGGTTAATATCCGCTTGTGGCAGATAATGAAAGTGGCCATCCTTTGTCTAGATTTATCTAAGGTGCTGAAAACCAAACACCCAGTGAAGTCTGAGCAGTATCCTCAATTCAGGCATTGACATTTCGCTGTCCCTTCTTTAAAGGTTCCACACCATTTATATAATGCATATGTTATGTGCAAGTTGGTAGTTCTCGCTTTGAAAAGGTGATACCTTGATTTCTATTATGTTTAAGTAGATTTTTCTTTTCTGCAAAACTGTAAGCCAGAAACATGATTGAAAGGCTAGAGTAAGGTAACAAATGTTAATTTTCTTGTATGGTATGGTATGTTATATGTTGTCAGTGAAAGCCAGAAATCAGCAGCTTTTCAGTTTGACACATAATGATTGCCCTTAGATATTGGCCTGCTTTATTTACAAGATGTTAAAAATTACATTGTGAATACTCATATGATCATAATAAAATGATTGCCTGCAGAAGTGTGAATTCCATTTAGCCTTTACAAAGAAGCACTTAGTGGGCTTTGTACTGCGTGGGCATGACCTTAGAAAAGGCCTATCATTTGACTATGAAAACATGGCTTAGTTCCAGTGCTAACAACATCGCTCTGCTAAAATAACTTTGGTGGGCACAAGGACCTATAATTTTTGTAACACCATTGAAAAAAGTGTTTTCCTTACAGTAGTGCTAATTGTGTACAGGATAGATTTTTTGGTGTATATTAATAATATTGGTTTGATTAGCTATTTTAAACAAAACTGAATTGCAAACAGGCATTTCTGGATGCTTTTTTCAGTGAAGGGTGAAAATACTCAGGTCCTACATTAGCAGTGTTCTGTACTTGATTCTATTATCTCACCATTTTGGTTTTTTATGTGAATCTCAACAGAGCAACCAGAGCCACATCAGTAATACACTATCAAATGGTACAAAAATATGATGATGACGAAAATATGACAGTGGACACTCAGAATTATAACCTGAAAAAGGCACCAGTGGAGTAGAAATTGTTCCTCTGACCTTGTTCCCACTCAGCCTGGTTACAGAGCAATTTAACTCTGAATACCTCAGTAGTAATTCCTGATTTTCACCAGAGCGAATATGGCCCAGGGAATAATATATTTGCCATCAGTTCACACTGACTGTTACCTTTTCTTTACTTCAGCTGACGTGTATGATGAGACTGACTATTTTCTAGGCTGTATCCTCTAACTTATGTCACCACTGACGGCAATAAAATGAAGAATGTAAAATACAGCCATTTCAGCTGAATTGTGAGCTATGACTGCATGAGGTTAAGGGCTCATGACATGCATGCATGCTTGCTGTGAACACTACAGAAGAGGTTTTTTGTATCAACTCCAAAGAATTTAGGTGAGAGCAAGTGCCTTTTTCACTTTTTGGTTCTGTTTGCCTTGACATAATTCTGCTATCCAAAACCCCAAGGGAAAATATTTCAACAAAGAGACAGTCTTCAGTGATTAAACTGTCATGAAACAGAGATGAAGTTGGTGGGATGGATTGGCTCTCACCGTGCCTTGACGCAGCTGTGGCTTGGATGAGCAGGACTGGTTATGAGTCAATCTGACTAGGACGGGATCATGCCAGAGGTCAGGGGAACCAGCTACTTACAGAAGCACAGGCAGCTATTTTCTCCTTCAGGTTTTCCTATTTTAATGCTGGTGATTTGTGACACTTACTGAATGAAGAAATTGTCCCCAGCACGGTCTTCATCATCATGGACCCCTGTTACTTGGAGTGATGCTGCTGCAGTTCAGCACCTCCAACCCTCACCTTCAGCAGGACCAATGCAAGGACCTGAAAGATCTCTTTGCAAGAGACAGCCAAAGCCTGGGGAGCCACCCTGGTTTCCTAGGTTACTTGAGCAGACAGGCCAGGACCTCATTTTAAGGGATTCTTACATGGCTCCATTACTGAAGCAACTGAAAATCAGGGAAAACATTGGTAAAGGTGATGTCTGTTATTCCATATTCTGGCTCTGCCCTATTTTCTTCTTTGCCCTTTATTTTATCCCTCCTGAAGGAACAGTGTCTCAGCCTCATCCGATAGTGTCCTTATGTAATAGCAAAGAGGCTTCAACTGCTGTCTTTGAGACATGATGTTCTGATGAAAAGTGAGGTAACTGTATTATGGAAACAAATTTTTGTCTCAGTTCACTAAACTCCATGATTTGTTGACCAGCAAATGAAGCCTGTTGATTCTCCCTAACGGGCACAATGTGCAAGAAGTACTGATGGCTTCTTCTCTTACATGGGTTTGAAAGGACCTGGAAAGACTGTTGCATACTGACATGAAGAGACTGCTTTGAACACAAACACGCATACTGACATGAAGAGACTGCTTTGAACACAAACACGTATCACAGCAAAGTTTAAAGAAATGTCAAACTTCTGAACTAATAAAGTAAAACTGGAATGATGTGCATATCAATAAAGGCAAGAAACTATGCCCATATGGCTTGGCTTAGTGGTCTTTCTGTGCGAATCCTTAAACAGGAATGAATTCACTCTCTAGCTGGGTTTTGTTAGAGTTTAAAAAGAAACACAGCTAGGGCTGACCTAGACCGACGCTGCTTAAATTGAATCTAAGCTGTAGCTTCCATAAATCCTGTAGGCAGATTAAAGTTACAATTGAAAGGTCTTGATTTGTAGGCACCAGTCTGTAAATTAGCTACTGAAGTAGAGGGCTGTGAATTTAAGAACCTGACTGGGAACACCCATCCCATATTACATGTATTTGGCAATAAGCCTCCATTAAGGGACCAAAAAAAACAACACAGCCGTGACTGATCAAGTGGAAGAGAAGTAATACAAAACACCCACCAGTTTTGTTGCTTCGAGAATATCCTGGAGGGATTCAAGACGTGAAAAGTAAGCAAGAGAGTCTGAATCTTGCCTTTTGGTAAATAGTCATCCTTCTGCTGGTGCAATTCCTAGTTTTTGCAGTATTCCTGAAAATATTTTCTCAAGTTCTTTGGGCAGATTCAGGCTCATACATATTTTTTCCAGCAGTAGGCCACTCTCTTGGTTCACTATGGGGGCCCACTTTGAAAGGTTAATTGTGAATGCCACGTTATAATCATCTGCAGCTACATCAATTAGCTTTTATGGCTGCCTGTGCTTAATATGTGGAGTTCAGCTTTGCATTTAACACACTCCAAAACTATCCACAATCCCTCTCTAAGCTTCCTCTCTTCCTGCAATTTCCTTCTCCATAACATTTATTCTGTGCTTGTTGTTTTCTTCTCACACAGCCTAGTAAGTAGGCTTATGGTACACTCTCTGTTTTAGTCAAGTCTGTTTCTTTGCTTGTAAAAGCTGCAAACAAATGGCATATTTCTTAAGTAGGGAAGAATGAATGTGGAATATCACATTAATCGCTAAGTACAGAACTTCTCAAGTTTCCCATATTCACTGGAAATATATAGAGAGACTGAAGAATGTTTGAGGTGGTTAATGAACAGCATATAAATAGCTGTTGGGAGCAAATTATGTCATGACAGCATCTTGTGATGTACTTTGTGCAGTTAAATGGCCACACTGCAATGCTGGCTAAAGTTAAGGGGGACTTTCTTCTGTAAAATGAAGTTTCTATTAAAAAACCCCAAGCACTTTGAGTAATTGCTAACAATAACCTGGACTATAGTACTTCAATTGTACAGTTCAGGAACATTAAACCTCTTAACCTTTGAGTTGCCTACTTGATTTTAAATGAATATGGTACTTAAGATGATAACAACTGTGCAGCTTCATTCTTTATTAAGGACACACATGATTTCTCCCTCGCACATTAACACTCTCATTATAATAATAAAGAATGGCAAAAATACAGGTATCAAAAGATTATTAGTACCTTCTAGACACAGTCTTTTCACAGTTCCTGTTTCCAGAACTACACCACTCTAATTAGCGTAACAACTATTGCTACATTCAGAGTGTCAACAGTAACATTTGATGACACAGAAACCTTGAAGAGACTAATTTCATCCATTGTTCTGTCAAGACTTTGTTTGAAAAATCTGGTTTATGTCTGCTCTTCCCCTGTGTTTCTTCTAGAGTGTGCAGAGAAAAGCAACAACAGTAGCAGCCATTGTTGGGGTTAAGGTGAATCCAACTATATATCATGAAGAAAATCTGCTTTCTTCCAGAACACCAATGCACAAACATACTGCATCCAACATGAACCATTCTGATGAGGACAGATGTATTTGCATGTATTTGGTAAAAGATCTCCACATCAAAATGTAGATGCCACACAAAACAAAAGACAGGCCAAGAAGAAGAACATGTCTTGCTAACAACAATAAAGGCAGCTTAGCTTCTAGTAATGGATAAGATATAGTATTTTGCCCAGATTCAGCTAACTCAAAATACAAACTGTAACATTTCTACCGCAGGATTTATAATAGATGCTGGCTGCATGAATCAAAACTCGAAGGACTTTTGAGAAGGGTGTCCAGGTGGACTGCCCCCAGCCTCAGCAAGGGGGAAGGAGGGAAGGAAGGCAAGTCACAGGCACACACTGAACTCTCAGGGCAGCCAGGCTGTGGCAGCCCATAGAGCATTGTCAGGACAGCACCAATGCAGCTTTGAGAGATGAGCTGAGCAGGGCTGAGCTCCCACGAAGGGCTCTGGCTGCCCAGGTCCATCTGCATGCCCAGGGCCAAGAGAGTGCAGGCGGCACTGCTTCTGGCCCTCAAATGGGCAGCAGTCTGCAGCAGGGTGCCTCTACCCTATCCTGTAGGATAACCCCAAATCTGAAACACAAGGCAATTTTCTCCAAAATGAAAATAATTTTCACTTTAAAAGACTAGAGATGTTTTACCACAAGAAAGATTTGATGAGCAGGCACAGACCAGATTAATTACCCTGCTTGCAGCAATTCTATGCATCAAGGTACGGAGGGAGGAAAAGAACCACTTTTGTTTTTATATAAACACAGTGTAAGAGTTCAGCTTACCCTCAGGACACGATCTACTCTGACAGCCACATTCTAGACACCCTTCTCTGTAATTGAATGTAGTCTACAAGGGCAGAGGGTCTGATTTTTAACAAAGGATTAAATATTGCTGCATAATCCTGACTGGACAAGCTCAATAAACAGATTTTTTTTTCTCTTCAGTTGGATCTCTCCTGGCTTTATCAGCCTCTTTGTTTTCAAGTCCGCACTTCCTTCAGATCACTGTTCCAGCATTTCAGATATTATCCTTACTTACATGCAGTGGATTTGGACTAGATTCACAAAAAGTTTACTCACCTAGCACCACTTACCTGCCACTGTATTTCTCAGAACCACCATTTGCATTCCTGTTGAGCTGCTGCATATGCTTGGAGGTGCCTATTTCCCTGCCAGAAAAATTTCTAAATATTGCCCCTGAACTTGCCAAGGTCATAACAGTGTGAGCCTCCAAGCACCTAAATCACATCTAAGCTCTTTTGGGATTTGCAAACAAAGTGTTACCCCCAGCTTCCAGGCCTGACCCGACATGCATTTTCAGAGAACACCTCTCAGATCAGGCATCACACAAAGTACAAAGCTCAGTAAGAAAAATGATGGTGAATCTCTGGTTCAGAGCATCCATGCAGCATACATGGAATGAGGTTCCTCCCTTTTGAGCAAGGGGAGCCTGTCTGTTTTGCAGGCTCTGGTCTCAAGTAATTTCTGTGGTTGAAGGTACTCTTCCTCTTGAAGATGCCCCAGTGGAAGAGCCAGTCAGGAGGTAATCATGGGGTCAAGTGGGGAGAAAAGTAGGAGAGAAATCAAGTGCAATCAGCATGGATGAAAACTCCAGCAGTGGATTTACTGAACTGAAGTGAGAGCTACCCTATTTCTCAGGCTGTTTTGCTATGAGGGGAGAGGCATGAGAGACAATGCCTAGTAACTGCAAAAGTCTGGCAGAAGAGACAGTTGGCCTTCATTCTCTTGGGAATGGTGAAAAAGGGAAAAAAGTTTTCTCTGTCACTTCATAACAGCTATGTAGGTTGCTGAGTACTGTCTGAAAGCATCCTCAGTGTCTGAACCCGAACTCAAATTGTATTCCAAGTGGGATGAAGCAAGTTTCCAGAAGCTTAAAAACATCACAGGGCAGATGAAAGGGCCTTGTATGCATGTTATGACTTCCCACTACTTTGACTGGATAACTGTCCCACAGATTCTCTGCTTTATTTGTAAGATTTGTTGTGCTGCGAATGGCGCAAAGACCCAGCTGTACAAGAATTGATCTCTGGAATTCAAGTAATAATTATTTCAATATTTATTTAAAAACATTCCAAGACAGTTCAGATCAGTTATGGAACCAGTTAGGGTAAAACAAATTTGCACAATCAGGACAGATTTCACAATGCCCTCTTGACTCAACTAACTGGGAATAGAAATGTTTGAAAATTACTTCCAACCAACCATTATTAAAAATAATGGCATTTGCATCTGATGTGCTTGAGGAAGATGTCCATTGCTGTACCTCATTACAGGATGTAGGACCTGAGCCACACTGAGCACTCCACAGCCCCAGATGGAGAAGAACAAGAGGGCAGCCACCACCTGCATGAACTGTGTCATCCTGACCACATTAACCAAGATTTTTCCAAACCCATCCACTACCACAATCAGTAGCAACTCTACTGAGGTAGAAATCTCTACTTTGTTTGAGATTCTACCTACACTGAAGTGAATGGAAAAAATCTTATTCTCCTTAGAATCTTAAAAATTATTAGTAGAATTATTAAAAATATCTGCTCAAAAATAGCTATTCTGACTTTGGTCAGAGACAGCTCAACAGGTCATGTGGTAAAATTCAAATGTAGCCTAGAAAAGTGAACAGGTAAAACCATCTTACTGGTGAAACTATCAAAATTTTTCCAATTTCAACAAGGCTAAAATCTTCCTCTTTATTTTGGTATGGATACAACCATGTGACAGGGGCCATGAGGATTTATAATCATAGATGCTGTGACTGAAAGGTCATTCAGTCTCTTCTCCCAAATATTAAATAATTTATTCCTTAGTGATACCAGAAATGAATTGCAGCTCACACTGAATTCAATTATTTGGCTAAAAAGGCAATGAGAATGTAAGGACATGCAAGCAACCTTCATCATTTATTTCCAGGTGATTTCCTGAAAGTAGTCACAGCTTGATGCTTTTGTGAGGTCCCATAACTCCCTTCTCAGAGAAGATGTATTTAAAGTAATCATCCATTTATGCCATTTATACCTGGCAGATAACTGAACACTAAGCACCTTTTTAGATTTGTCTGATAAAAAAATTGAGAGTGGCTTCTGTGAAAATAGGATTTCAATGATATTTTGGGAGAAACACTCTGCTTATACTGTTTCTCTAATTTAGATGATAAATTTCTACTAACAGACCATGAAAGAGTAGTGTGTGAGGCTTTCCTGTAAGATCCTTTAAACATGGCTGGGGGAGGGGTATCAATTAAAGAAACCTTTTCTCTCATTTTGCACCAAGGTTCCCTCATTGCCACAGAAATCAACAGGACTGCAGCAGCACAACCAGGAGAGATGCAGTTGTGAATCAGACTCCAAGCTACCAGTGCATTTTAATTCATGTTCAAACTGTGTTAATTGGCAAAAGATAAAACATCCACACTGTTTGTTTTGCTGCTGTAAGGAATTTGTGTTGAAAACCGTGACTAAATAATAATTAACAGGCTTCAAGTAATCAATCAATAGTATTTCATGAAAATAAGTTGTAAACTAGAGGCTTGGACTCAGATTTAAAGTTGGTTGGTGGGGCTTTTTTTTTGTTTGGGTGGGTTTTTTGTTTTTCTTAGGACAGCAGTGGTGCAAAGCTGAAACTAAATCCAGGCTGGCACTTCATTAGCAATTCCTTATTGTGGTTTTACAATGTTAAATTTGTACAAACAGATTAAGTGTGTTTTTTAAGCTGTTCCTAAATAGCCTGGGAACTAAGAATTAAGTGCAGATTCTGCCCAACCCCTCAAAACCCAACACACCCTTCTCCAAGCCCAACACCTGCTGTTAAAAATACATCACACAATGGCTCTGATCTTACCTACCAGCAGATGTGAAGATGCCCAGAGGTCTCTCAGATGTTTGTGTTCCTGGGTCACGTGAGGGCACCAGGAAGGGGAGGGAAAATTATTCTGGAATTCCAGAGGTCACTGCTGGACAAAAATAGTGAAAATTGCACACATGTAGAGAAAAACAAAAGGTTCAGAAATCTGGAAATTTGGCCAAGAAGCCTTACTGGGGGCAATGTTTCATCCCTGAATTAATAGAAAAGAAAGAAGAATACAGCAAAGAAATGAAAATATTGTTATCAGGAGAAAGAAAGGACTCTTTTATGATGCTCTCTAGCCTCAAGCTGAAAATAATTAAAAAGTTCTAGCCAAGTTAAGCGAAGGCAATCTGCTCTCCCAAGGCTTCTGTGGTGAGCTCTTAAACACTTCTACCTGCATGTAGCTGATGCATTTTTCAGGCTCTAACTAATTATTATCACTATTAATCTGCTTCATGCTTTTGTTTTCAGAAGAATTTTATTTCCAGACCACTTGACTGTTCTGCATTTTCTTTATTATCTGTACATTTTTATCCAGGGAAAGAACCTAGAATCTGGCCTATTTCACTTGTGCTCTCTTCCACATGGCAAATTTGATTCTAGGGAGATTATTCACACCAGACGGCCATTATGCAGAAAAAGCCTTGTCCCTCACCCCACGGAGTTTGTCATATCCCCATATTAGCTCTTTGCGGGTCTGCATCATTTTCCTCGTGCAGAGGAAGGTCTCATGCAGTCCCTGCTAGAGGAAGCAGTGCTTGAAAGGCTCCTGTACACATGTGGAGGGGGATGAAAGCCAGGGCCATGCATGCACAACACATGGCAGCACTAACAGTGCTCAGAGCTTCTCAAAATAATCAACTGAGCTGCTGTGACACAGCAAAATACATCATAATCACATCAATTATGCAATCACTATTTTGTGAAAACAAGCCTCTGGGATTTCTTTTTAAGTAATCAAAGAAATATCAGACGCGAAAACAATGAACCTTCCTATTACAAACGAGTAAGTTTCCGCTGGGGAAGGGGAAAAAAAAGAGAGAGAGAGAGAGAGAGAGAGAGAGATAGAAAACTAACACAGACAAGCTGTGAAAGTGTCTTATTCTGGCTTCAAGAAAGTGACCAGCTTGTCGTCAGCCCTGGGAGAGGGCAGAGCTGCTCCGTGCCAGCTTGCCTATGCCTCTCCCTATCTGTGAGTGCTGCACAGCCCCTGTCCTTGGATGCCACCAATGTGACACTTGGCTTGGTGGGAGGAGGGAGCAGTACTGGTTCCCATCGCCGTGGATTTCACACCCAGCCCTCCTCTGCTGCCTCTCGGCACCTCTTCTCATGGTTCCTGCCGGGTGGCCTGAGGAAGAGAGGAGCCTGCATCCTACACCCTGCACCCTGCATCCTACATCCTGCACCCTGCACTCTGCATCCTGCACCCTGCACCCTTCATCCTGCACTCTGCACCCTGCATCCTGCACCCTACATTCTGCACCCTGCACCCTGCACCCTGCATCCTGCACCCTACATTCTGCACCCTGCACCCTGCACTCTGCATCCTGCACCCTACATCCTTCACCCTGCAACCCTGTACCCTGCATCCTGCACTCTGCATCCTGCACCCTGCATCTTGTACACTGCACCCTGCACCGTGCATCCTGCACCGCGCACCCTGCTGCATCTTGTACACTGCACCCTGCACCGTGCATCCTGCACCGTGCACCCTGCTGCATCCTGCACCCTGCTGGATCCTGCACCCTGCTGCATCCTGGACCCTGCACCCTGCATTCTGCTGCACCCTGCACCCTGCACCCTGCATCCTGCACCCTGCATCTTGCATCCTGCACCCAGGGGAGCCCATGGTGTCTCTGGCTGTGCTGCACAGCCCCACATCCCCGCAGCGGGATTTTGGCACGTGCATTTCGGTAAACGCTTTGGCACTCAGCGAAAGCCCGCAACAGCCCTCACGAAATGCCCACAGCAGCGTGCACAGAGCCCTTCCCGGCTTCCAAACCCTGCCAAGCCCTCCCGAGCAGGGCTGTGCAGGCCTGGGGGATGGGATACAGCTGCCGAAGCGGCAGCCAGGATCTGGCGGCAGCTTTGCTTTGGAAGGAACTATAAAGGAACACTTTGCCCTGCAGCTAAAAAGCCTGATAAAAATCTGTAAGCATGTGAATGGTGAGGGGAAAAAAGGGTCAGCTCAGTTCTCTCCCTTCGCTATTGCCTTCCTGTTGAATTCCCAGCTCATCCCCGGTGCCTGTGGCCGCTCCGTGGGCCGGCGGGGTGCTCCCTCTTGTCTCCCCGGCCAAGGCAGACTCCAGTGGGAGCAGCCGGCCTGGCCTGCCTGAGGAGCCCGTGGTGTCCGTGCTGCAGGAGCCCAGGGCTTCTCCACAGCCACTGTCCCACCTCAGAGGCCAAAGGAGCGGTGTCTCCCAGGCACAGGGCAGGGAGGAAGCAGGCGCCATGTGGGGCTGAGGGTGCCAGCCCTGCGCTCCCGCCGGCCTCACGAACCCCACCCCTGGTGCACGCCGGGGTAATCCGGCCCCTCGGGGAAGGGATCTGGGAGCAGCGGGTAGCGGGGCCCAGCCTTGCTGACATCAAGCGTGAATAATTGGGCTTTAATGTGGCTGGAAGGTGGGAGGGTGAAGGCGGCAAACATACCACCTTTTCGCTCGGGGCCAGGGCACGGATGGCTGCTGGTTCCTACTCTTTCCCTCCAGCCCTCCTTTCAACCTGGCTCTGAGGAGGCAGCCCTTCCCCAACCCTTGCAAAAGGCTTTGAGCTCAAATGACTCTCATAAACTTGTTCCACTGGCGCTCCCCGGGTCTTCCCACCTTGACGTGGCTTCAGCCACATCAGCCCTGCAAAGCAGCCGGGCTCCCACTCCTTCCATCCCCGGGAGATGCTCTCCTTGCGTTCCTCAAACGCATGACCCTGTGGGGTGTGAAGGATTCTCTTACCACTGCCATTACATTTCACTGGGAGATTGGGTGCTTCTGGACAGCAAACCCCCTCTCTCCCTCCTCTGAGGAGTGGGAAATACCTATCATGCTATGGTACTTAAGGCACGGTGTCTCTGATAGTACAGGAGATATCCCCTATCACCAGTCACCATCATCTGCAGCACCCCCGCTCTGCTGGGCTGCTTCACTTTATGCTCACCAGAATAAGTTCTTCATAGGAACTTTAAAACTGGGCAAGTGAGATATCCAAGTTTTAAAAATATTGGGGATTGAAAAAAATTGTCTTTTCTGTTAACTCAAGTAGATAAATTATCAAGGTGGTGGAAACTTGCCAAATCAGCTTTGCCATGAGAGGAAACTACTCCATGCAGCTACCCTTCCTGTAGAGCTCGTTCCTGTGAAACACAAGGTTAGCAACACGACTGTATAAGCAAGCCCTTTGACTTGGTATTAAATGTTCCACCTGAAGAGTCTTCCAGTCACATACAAAGAAAAGATTTCATATTGCATCCCCATCAGTGCTTCCTTTCCCTCTGCTTCCAGCCTAGCTGCTTCTATTCCTCACTTTAATTCTCATTTGCTCCTCTCATTTTCTTCCACCCTGTGTGTTGCCAAAGTTACTTACCTCCCCTTTCCACTGACAAACTATGAAGACTTGGCCCTATGGATTCCAATGTATTAATGGGCTAGCCAAAGGCAGGCAAACCAATACACAGAAACTCATTCATCTCAGAGGTTTTTTTGCTTACACTTCCCTACAAATCCAATTATAGGACTGCTTTGTTGTGAAATATTTTCAATGTGTCTGCATTGGACATATCCTAATCACATGTAAAGTAAAAACTATTGTATATGAGGGAATCACTCCTTCCTAAACATTTCCTGTAAAAACGTACCGAAACAGCAAATCAAATGCACCTTTGACTAACACCTAATAGCAATTCAAAGCTTTTGAGTTATGGTTTTGAAGCAGAAAAAATAGAAAGCTGATTTTACAGAATGGAGGAGAAACGAGACATTGTATTGTATACAGCACACAGTGTGAAGGCCAGGTAATGAATTCAGGTAGCCTGAAAGGAAAGGAAAATGAGTGCCTTGTATACAGATGCTTCTCATTGTTATTTCATTTACTATAATTCTGTGTATAGACAGTCATATTTCTGCAGTTCAAACTTAGAGTAACTCTAAGGAAAATGACAATAGGTTAAGATGCAGTTATTAAAAGAATTGGATCTACAGTTTGCAGTCAGTATTTAGTGCTTTGAAATATCTAGATATCCAAAGAAGCAGGGGGACAAACTGTTACAAGTTTCAGGGAAATAGTCTGGACTTTGTCCGACAACTTTCAATTTCTGGAAATTCTTCTTCTGATTTCAATATCACTAGACAACAAACAAATATGGAAGCCCTGCTTCCCAGCCTGATGCAACCTTGTGGAGCAAGGTTGAAGGAGCAGGTAGGGCATTGGATTAAGACTGAGAAGACCTAGGAGGGAATTTCAGCTCTGAACCAAACATCTTTGCTAACAGTGAGGAAACCTTTTAACCCCACTCTGTCTCACTTCTGCATCAGTAACACAGTCTGGGCTGCAAAATTTCTGTGATGGCCTTCTTTCATAAGCAAACTTCTCCATGTCCACTAAACATCCATCAATATCAAGCAGAGTTGCCAGGTACTAGTGCAAGGACAGCTCAGATTTTGCATGCACACATACTTTGCATAGAGAAAATGCAAGTGCAGATATAGAGCATGGGAGATGCAAACATTGGGATGCAGATTCTATTGCCTTCCTAGTACAGAACGTGTGCAGTCATACTACATGATCCTCTGCAGCCACCTCTTCACTGATTCAGCCTAAAAAAGCCCTGAAAAAGAAAATGTTATGCTCAGTGTTAAAATAGTGTCAATGATGTAATTTAAAATGTATAAAGGCATTGGTAGAGTCTTAACCAACACCGTGCCAACACAATAAAAACAGAGAGAAGAAGGAGTGGATCAGATTCAACAGATTTTTTTTTCCTGTGGTCTTTTTAGAGAAGAAAAGGGCAAGGAGGGGGAGAAAGAAAGGTCCAAGTTGAATAAATGTAAATGTATGAATGAGACAGTTCTAAGCATACCCAGGTGTCTTGCCAGCTCACTGCAGAGAGGTCACAGAGAAATAGAATGTCTAATCATTGGAATAAACACAGCTGTGCATACTTACATTTTCCATACCTATTTTGCTAGTGGGAAAAAAAAAATCTTTCCTCAGATCAGAAGATCTTTTCCCAGCCACTTCTAGCGCCTTTTTTTTTTCGGGGGGGGTGGGGGGAATTAAGTTCTCCCTACTTCAATCAGTTGTCCCCTTTTGGATGATTATTAGCATTTGGAATGTTTTAGCCTTCCAAACATCTCTAGTATTAAATTGTACAGAATTCTATGAAGACATTTTTTCAGCATGGGATTTAACACTTGTGGAATTTTAAGGCAGAGAAAAAGGAGGCTAAAAGGATTTTTGGACAGCAAACCCAAAACTGGAGGATTTTATTTGAATAGAGCCAATGGCAAAAAAGAGCAAATCTAAATTTGCTCAACGTGAGGCACACAAAATTCAGCAGGAGCAACTGAGGGTTATAATTTTTTAAAATTTCTACAAGCTGGAGAAGAATATTTGGAAACCTTTGAATTAAACATGAATATTTTGAATAGATATGTTGTTTCAAGATTTTATACAAATCAAATGTGAACCAAGAAATCTGACTGTAAAAACCAAACGTGCCTTTGGATAAATCAGCTGGTCAAATAACAGATATTAACTCTCCCTGGAAACCTTACCCCACTTGTACTTGCTTTTAAGGAATTCATTGTCACAGCATTTTGCAAAGAGAATGTATGACAGAGTAGAAAGGTTTCTTGCAAATTTAATTTGAATAACTGAAACTATTCTTGAAATGTGGCCAGAAACCTGCTTTTAGCATGTCATTTGAAAACAAGGGGCTCTGCCACCAATTACTCTTGCAGTTACATGCAAAGTACATATGGATAAAACTTACAGATACTGGTTTGTTGTTGAGAATTATAGAAACTGCTGTCTTTATTTCCATAAGTATTCCACATTTTTCTGTGATTACTTTTGTTTTATAACTTGACCAAAAATATTGCTCCAAGTTGAAAATTTCTTTTAATTTATAGGATGGAGGAGCAAACTCTGCTCTTTTATTAAAACAATCTTGAGTCTGTCATGGCTCAAAAAATTTTTTTGTAAAATGAGATTTTTACTGTTGTTTTAAGAATGTGATACATTTGCTACTTTGGTGATTGAGCGAGTGAACGCATTTTCAGGGCTTGATGGTTGTCTGAAGTCTGATAATTTTCAGCCTCCCTGAGCAGCTATTTTATCTGCAGCAGGCAAATGTTCTTTGTGGAACTGCTCCCACCCAGCTGAGAAACCATCACCCCTTTCCCAACCCATAGGATCTCCATTCAGGCTGCTTTGCAGTCACAGAGAAGCAACTGAGTAAGAGGGAAAGCTGGCACACTCAGCTCCCCTTGAAGCTGACCTGCTACCTCTTTTGGTGTAGCAGACATTAATCAAGACAGCAGGATTAGATGGGAGCAATTTTGTTGATGTGGCTTTCCATCTCTGGAAGTGCCCTTAGCGCTCTTTCCCGGGGCAGACATGGGCATGGCAGAGAGATGGGTTGGACACAGGAGATCCAGGCAGAAACCTCAACTGAACTTCGTAACAAAATCAAGTTATTTTTTTCTTGGAAAAGTGGAAACAAAAGGACAAGCGACAGAGTGAGATCATTATGGCTAATTCTCTTCTAAATATCCAGGCCAATTCAGATAATGTTATAGCAAGGGCCATATTGAAGCAATTTTTAAGTAACCTTTCCCACCTGCTTCTGCACAACCTTATCACTGTTTTTCCAACACAAGGAAGCCAAACTCCTACCAGGCCTTCAAGCAGTGCACAGGGCTTGCAATGTGCTGCAACAGCAGATCCCTTGAGCGCTCTCGGCAAGTGAAGGGCTCTGCTTTGCCTTTTGAGGTAGAGCTTCACAGTTGTGCGCTACACAGGTTTTAAAAACATTTTTAAAAACCACACTGCTGGCAAAAAACCACATGAAGTGAAAACATCTCTTTAAAATGTATTTTTAAACAGTTTGTTCACACAATGAAGTCCAGTGAATATACAAATAGCTAGTTGTAAGTAACTGGGAGACTCAAAGCTGTGAAGCAGATTAACTGCTCACAGGCAGGGGATAACCAAAGGCAAACTTTCATTAGGTGCATCTAAAACTCTGCAAATTTGCAAACTAGAGCCAGCTTTGTCATATCAGTCGTCCAGTGCAGCTGGTAAATTTTGGAAGTCTTATTTGAGTCTCCTCTATAGTGAGGGCAGATCCAAACACTTTTCCATCATAGCAAGGGAGGATGAGGTGTGCGCTGAACTTCCTGAAACAGTGAGACCAGGGGAGAGCTCAGGAGAGCAGCAAGAACGAGATATCTGTGCAGCCTGCCATGTGGGCAAAGCCTGAGGGACTAGGGAAGTTCAGGCTGGTGAAGAGTTGAGGGGAGTAAGAAAATATATCTAGATGTAGAAAGGAAGGGAGGGACCAATTAATCTCATTAATCTACATGCCCTGAAGAATAAATAATAGAGTTTGAATTACAAGTGTTACTATAATATGCAAAACATATTCTGTTACAAAGACTAAGAGGAGAAAAGAGTTGTCAGGGCATGGGACCAAAGTGCAAAGGGCTTGATTTATTTTCTAGCTCTGCTGTAGATTTCAATCATGTCTTCAGCTCTTTCATAACTGAAGGAGGTTCCAGGAGGATCAATGAGTTAGTGTTGATGTATGCAAGTCTTAATAGAAATAGAGATTGAGTTTAGGTCAAATTCAATTTTATACCTATATAACCACAGCTACAAAAAACCCTTGTTATTTCTTTACAGTAAAGGCCATGTAAGAAAGACACATTATCAGATAAACCACTTCTTGTGTACAAACTATTCACTCATCATTCCTAGGAAGACAGCATTATCCAGGGTTATTAGATAAATTTTGGTTCTCTGACTTAGCAGCCAAAACTAAGGAACAGTTTAAATGATGTTCTAAAATATTTCAATTCTTCTATATGAAAGAAAAAAAATTTTGCTTTGCTGAGTATGAAATATTCCTTTTGGTCACTTCTAAAAGAAGTTCATGAGACTAAGGTTGCAGGGAGGGAGAAGGAGGCAACGTTTTTATCTGTAGAACTCCTTGTCTGCAAGGCTCCAGCATCCCAAGGCAAGGAAGATGCCAATTTTTCTTCCTGGCACAGTTCCACTTCTTATGTTTATATTTAGATTTTTTGCTTAGGGTAAGGTGTTCCACCTTTGGAATTAGTGTTTTCCCCACCAGCCTCAGAACACGTGCCCATCTGCCACTCATCCTGGCTACATGGTGTGGCAGCATCCCATGCAAAAAGCAGAGTCAGCAGAAAGACATGCCAGAGCCCCTGCTTGGAAACACAACACAGCTATGTCAGAGATGTTCCAGGGACTGGAATGGCATTACCCTCTCAGGCAGATATGAACCTGAGTTCAATTCAGCTCATAAGAGTGTGCTGGCTGTTGACTAAAAGGAGAACAAGTTCATCCCCCTGTATTTAGGCTGTCTGGCAAAGCTAGCTTTCCTGCTCCCAAATGTCATTTTACTGAAATTGTTCATTGAGCAGAACTCTCCAGCTGGAATTAGCTAGTAGAATCAGTCCAGCCAAAGTCAGGGATGCTAATTTATTTTGCCCAATAATGGAAAATCAGCAAAAGTAAAGAATATCACAGTTCATTATCATCACAAGTTATACATGCAACTTAGAGAAAAGGCTACAGAAGAGAAAGAGGAGTTCTTTTAAAAAGGTTAATTAACCCTCAAAGCAGGTCAGATAGGAATGGGGTAGTCTCAATGACTTCTAGCCTTCAAATCATGATTGACTGTCTTTCTGAAATGTAGGTTATAACTTAAGCAGAAGTTAAAGGCCCCATGCCCAAATTATTGGGTCATCCATCCAGGTTTGATGAATTGTGCTATGCAGGTTAGAGTATGTATCCCTGGTGTTCGATTAGGGCCTTAACACTCCCAACAGCAGATGACATGAGAATCAAGAGTATGACTGTGACCATGACCACCTTTACTCTTAGCATTGCATTTGATGTGTCACACTGAAGCCTTCCTATGAACAGGAATTCACTGGAAAAGCTAGCTCTGGTTTCATTTATATATTGAATTAGTTGAAGATAATTGTATGGTTACTCATTTTCCATTCATTCTCTGGACTCTCACTATTGATTTAACTTGAATGACTTTGAATGAGCTTGAGCTCTGTTGAAATGGAGCATGCAGAGATAAGAACATCAGCACATAGGCTCACACTTAAATTACAATGTGAATTAAAATCTGGCTTGTTGTTCTGCTTCCAGGATGAATGCAAACAAAATCACTTGAGGCACCACGGAACCCTGAACGGTGTACATTTTAATTGCTAATTCCCCCTGACGTCCTGTTGGCTCCATAGGCTGTGCTCTAACTGCCAATAAGAAGTGAGTTGGAAATAAATAAAGATACATGGTTCTGGGATTTCAACTAATTCCAGCCAGTCTGCAGAGATGACAGAAGACAGAACTTTGAAACCTCTGATCATTTAAGAAGCTGGTTATAGCCATACCTAATGGAAAAGGGACATGGGCCAATTGTTCCATGTTGTGGCCCCAAACTGAGCAGGTTATTATGAAATGCCATTCACTGTTGTTCAGCTGGTGTTTCAAGACATGACTGATCCTGAGTTTACTGGTGTGGTTTGGATAAATCTGAATACTCTGGAGTAGCTTGATTCTACTTCCTGGCCAATTTGTGCTATGGATCTTGTGCAGTGCAGAGGCTGTCTTGGCCACTTCTCATAGCAGTATCCAGTAGAGAACTGCTGGCCCCAAAACTGGAGTGAGTCAGTACAGAAGTTGGCTTCACACATGTGAGCCTGACTCATCTTCCAATTACTGAGGAAATGGTTTTATCCAGGAAATAACCTACACCATCAAGGCCTTTTCACAGAAGATGCTTTCCTCAGTGTCATTCATAGAAAACCATTCAAACACACTCTTAAGGCCAAGATGGGTTAATCTCTTAGAAAGTAAGATTATGGCATTGCACTGAGAGCTTGCAGGCCCAGGAACACACATTTTCCAGTGGAGCTACCAAGCTGGACATGAAGACATGAAATGCCAAGCAGGGAATTGCAACAGAGAGCACCCCATAGCGAGGGGTCTGAAATCCTGCCAGCTGTCAGGGAGGGGTTAGTTTAGCACAGGCTAACTATCCCCTGCAAATGACCAAGCAGAGAGAAACCTCATCACCCTGCACTCTAACCTCTGCCAGTCCCAAAGCCAGAGCAGGGGGCAGCCTGTCCTCCAGTATCCTGGCACTTCCAAGACTGCTTCTGTTCCCTGCCTAGAAGGCATGCAGCATTTACTGTGAAGAAGATGGACAATACAAAATACAAAATAAAGGAAATTTCTCTGGGGAAAAGGAATGATCAATGAAACTGTTGCTCCTGTGGTGCAGCTGCTGGATCCCGTGGGATATCGATGAACAGCCCTTTGTGGATTAGTAGAAAGAACCAGCACTGTTGTTATCAAGATAAAACTATTCAGGTGTGAATTTACCATTCTGTTAAGATATAAAAAACTCCTGACTGCAACTTCTGAGCACATCCTATTCTTCTTTCCCCCTCACAACTGTGGTAGAAAAACAGTTTATTGATTTCTGCTAAGAAATCAAATGTTGTTATAACTCTGAAGGGTGTCCAGTTACAGAGAAAATCGGTGGTAATCGGAAGCTTCGTGCAGACCTCGCATGACCCTGCTCATTCCCGCACAGAAAACTGTTTTTATCTCACTTCGAAAGAAACCAGACAAACCCTGCGAGGTTACTTATAATCCTGACACTGCTCTCAGATTTGCCATATGCTGGGAACATGCCTTCTTGCCTATTTACAGTATATAGCTGAAGGACTTTGTTACAGGCCTGATATTTGGCATATCTTAAGCCTATTTAGAACATCAACACCATCAATCACTTGGTACGGGGCCGAGCAGCTGGATGAACCTTGGCTATCATGTGAAGGCTATTTGTCATCTGGGCAAGTCTGTTTGGTGCATAACGCTCCAGTCCCAGAACAATTTTCCCTCTCCAAAAATATTCTCTTTGATTCAGGAAGCACGTGATTAATAACAAACAAGAGTTTAAAGATGGAGGTCAAGGCTGAAACCTTAACCAAACAAGTGCATTTCTTATTGATGTTTGCCTCAGTCCTCATATATTCCCTTGAAGAGCACCCTTGGAGGAGAAACACAAAACCATTTCTAAACAACATGAGATCTGAGAGATCTGCTTGGCCATTGCCACCACAGAGGTTTTTCTCAACTGTGACAATGCTGTTTGTACAAACCAGTAGCCAGACAAAAAAATCACTAGCAGGAACCACATTCAGGATGACATTAGAATGTAATGTGTGCACACATTACATTCCCATTCTCATTGAGACAACTAATACTCAGCATGTCTGACATTTAGGCAATTAGCCTTCTCTTTAAAATAAGAAATATTAGCTGACATATCTTAACCATCTGTGTGAGCCAAAATAAGAGCAAGGGAGTTTACATAAACAGTCTTAGCATTTTTAACAAGCATGTAGCTAATGATTTAATTTTTTAATCCTCAACAATAGAGACTACTGGATATAAGCAAGTGCTGCATCATTTATGCCTGTGCTGTTAATGAAAGACTAGTAATTAGTGGGTGACTAAACTTCAGAAGAACATGTTGCTTCAATATATGGTGTTGTAAAAGACAGATTCTCCCCAGCCATCTGCAGAGCCAGAAGGAAAAGGGAAGCAAAAAATGTTTTGAAAGTTTGCCTTATCAATTAAAATATTTTGTTCATATCTTCAGCACCACTTTTTAACCTCTCTTCACCACTTTCTGTCTCCCCATCTTTCCTGTATTTGTTAGTTACCTAATCTGGTTTAGAATGAAAGTAGAGTTTTGTGTCTCTGTATTTTTTTTAAACAGATTCCAACATAACACAGTATAACCTAACATCTGAGCTGCTGTGAGATTTGCTGGATCGAAGGCATAGGCAATGCTTGTGCTTAGAGGGATGACCCTGTTGAGCAGTGACAATGCATGCAACAACCAAATTTGTTAGCACTCATTGTTACTAAAGCAGGCTGAGTGACCTTGTCATATTTAACAGTTCTGAGCAGACACAGCAGTGGAGATCCTGAGGGCAAAACCAGAATTTCCATTAGTGATGTAACAATATACTGACATAATTAACCCCTTTTCCACTTCCAATGGCTTGAATAACTGCATAGTCCAGCTGGCAAACTCCCTATGCCTGGAACTTGTGCACCCAGTGTTTGTACAAACAAAAAGCAAAACAGAAGTCATAAACATTCTGTCTTGTTTCCCAACAAGTGCAGCATTCAGAGGGGAGAGCGGTCACGCTAGCATGGATGCCACCACCTCCATCTTCCAGCACTGCTAGAACAGCAGCAGCAGACACAAAGGGTACAAGTAATGGCAAGAAGCAACCCAAGGATTTGGCAAAAAATGTTCATTTCTAACTGCTTTTCAAATGGAGCTGAAAACTCTAGGGACTGAAGAGTGAAATATCTTGTTTACAGTTAAATTCCTGATCCATGTAACTAAGCAACACAGCACTGTGGCTCCATAAAATGGAAGCAAAGTTAATTTTTTAACAATGCCACATTACCTTTGTACATCTTGTTCCTGCTCTCCCTCAGGGTCTTACATGAATGAATCAGAAAATTGCTCCCTTATGTTAGGCTTGTGTCTGCACCTGCATTAAATTCATGTCAGAGAGGGGTGGAGGAGGCAAACATTGGGAGCACCAATAGCATGGTACTCCTGGATTTCAACTCACAGCCTGTCCAACATGACAATTGCCTTTAATAGCTATTCAAGGCACTACAAGAAATAAGCCTTGCACCAGTGGTGGTCCCTTCAGATTAAGAAAAAAAAGAAAAAAAGGAAAAAGAAGTGTAAAACCAATCTGGGATCTTGTTTAGTTTAATGCCTGTCTCCCATATGGTCATCTGCCTGCAACCAGTCAGGGAAGCAGAGTCCATACAAAGGAAAATTAATTATGTTTACAACATCTTTGGAAATAGAAGCACTTTCTGTGCACCAGGCTAATATTTTTGATGTTAGAAAACTGGAGTTTCAAGACGTTATATCTGGGGCCTGTGGGTGTCTCAGTGCTGAATTCCTGGACCAATGCCTGCAGCCCTGGTCTGGCTTTGGGCCAAATCCAGAGCTGAAAGAGGCTGTTTTCTGGTTCTGGTTTTGGATGTCGCTTCCATGATTTTGGCACAGGCGAATCAGAATGCAAGCTCAGCCTTGAACCCCAGCATTAGGCTAAACCTAATATGAAACTTCAGCCTGCTTCACATTATTCCTGCTGGTTAATTCCAGCTGTTAAACTTCTCCCCCCACTACTGAGCCAGAGAGTGTTTTGTTGACAAATTTGCCATGCATTTCAAGGAAAGCAGAACCTGGCCAAGGCTTTGGGGTTATATATTTTTTTCCATGGCAGGAAATGGAAGTGTTGGCAAAAATATTCACCGTTGTTTAGGATAAGAGAGTGTTTGGACATATCCAGTTTTAAGAGGTCTGCTTAGTCTGATACTCTTGATATATGAGACAGCAAAGAAATATGTCTAGGAGTCTTGGAATGAGGCATCTTTTTTATAAGATGAGTGAAATACACACGAGGATGAAATATTACTTGCATATTACCACCAAAGCTGGTCAAAATTCACTCAATTGACTCCAGATGTGGGTTTCTTCGGCAATTTTAAAGTTAGCACTACTGTAACTAGGTGTGAGGCCAAGGCAAACTACTCTAGTGCTTTATAGCACTTGGAAACTACAGTAGTCAAATCAAAATATGTTACAAGAGAATCAGTTTCTCTAAGCTTAACAGCAGGAAGGATTTAATATACTGAATACAGCCAACCCATCTTCATTTGAAGGAACATAAAATAAATCCTTACCACATTTGTGACTTATTATTTGCATAAAGGACCCAGTTCAAGAAGCAGATCCTTGACATTACTCATGCAAGTAGGGCCCTACAAGTCTTCACTAACTTTTATTTGTTTTATTGTATTGAACTGTATTGTACAGTACTGTATTGTATTTCCATGAGATTACAACTATGCTCAAGGTGAGCATGCACCTCCATGCTCTGCTGATGCAGGTCAGTCATCTGAATATTCAAAGCTACTTTTCAGCACTTATTAAGTGCTTAATGAAAGATACTAATTTTTTTTTTCTCTTTTCTTCTCTCTGCTTATTCTCCTTGCAATTAGACACTCTGTGTAAAAAGGTTCACAAAGGAATCTAGTGCAGCTCTCACCAGCAAGATGTTTGACTCATCCTACAGTGATGGCACTGAGTCTTTTAGCATCTTATCTATTCACTAACCACTTATAGTTGCACTGGCACAGAACATTTCAGTTACTGCCTTCACTTATTTCTTTATTAAGCTGTGAGAGTAATCCCATTACAAAAGGTAAGGAGCCTCTTCAGTGCTTTCCTAATGAACAGCGAATGCTGTGCTCCAGCACAGTTCACATTGCTGCAGCTTAAATGGGCAGTGCCCATCATCTGCCATGCTCAAGGCAGGGAGGGTTTCCATAGGAATAGACATTCAGATCATCCTTGATCCACTGACACTACTGTGGTGATGAAAGGACAACGTTTCACCTGCAGTTTCAACTGGTTTGGCTTTTTCCACTGCAGGGCTGGTAAGAACTTACTCTAAAACCCCCAGGCCCTGGAGCAAAGAGGTTGCCACCTTTTCTGAAGCTGATTTTATATGCTTTTTTATTCATTTTAATACAAGGAAGCCCTTGGAAATATGACCCCATGGCACCCAAAAAAAAAAAAAAAAAAAAAAAAAAAAAAAAAAAAAAACTGGAAGAGAAAATGATTTAATTTAAAGTAAGAGCCTTGATCTGTGCAAACCAGCCTCCTGACTTTTAATGCTGGCCATATTGCCGGCTGGAATGACAGACATGCTCCACTTTTACCATGGGAAAAACTTTCCGTGATTGGAAAGGAAGAAGTAAGATTTGCCACAAAATTGCACAGCAATCTAAGTGTTTAAGACTTTCTCTAAACCACTCAAAACCATCTCCTGTCTGTCTGACATTTCCAGTGTGGGCATTTTGCAAGAGGATAATTTTAATATATAATTAAGGTGGTCAGGTAAGTCTCTTTTACTATATGTCATATAGTAAAGGTTTTAAAAAACCCTGAGGTCATTTAGGAGTTTTGACTGACCTTCTGTTGAAATAATTTTATCAGAAAACTGCCTTAATATGTGTTGGTGATGTAAGGACACATCTTCAGCTGGTAAAAATCTATTTGTAGCCCACACATGGCAGGGGGTCTTTGCTAAGACACAATAATCTCATGCAAATTTCCCCATATGATTTTAGAATTCCTTAGTTCTTTAATAAAGCATCACTTTGATAAAAGTTTAGCAGAGATGTGAGTAGAAGAGAAAATAAAGAAATGACACTAAAACAGGAGAAAATATTTTACGCTTAAGAACCCTTGGCATGCTACACAGCACTGTTTGATTAAGTGAAGTTGTAATACAAAGACAAGGATTAATCACAAAAAAGAGCAACATAATTAATTGCAAAAGCTAAGGGAGAATTTCAAGAAAGAATGCATCCTTTCATTTAGCTTACAAAAATACAATTAGTAATTATTACTGATTTCCTGGAGAAAGTCCAGAGCAGAATTAAAAATATCTTGAGTCACAGGCAAGTTCATTGGTCCATGGGGACAGACATGCTGGGCTGAGGGAAGCTTATATTTGTTCAGCAAACTTCTTGGTTTTAAAATGATCTGTGCTGAATTACATATCAGGACATTCATGACTGGGTCTGTGCCAGGACTGAGGAACTCTTATTTTTAAATGCCCATTACCTATTTTACATAAAAAGTAAATCGGATTTCTGCCTGAGAATTTTGTAAGAGCTGCTATTACAAGTTATACTTAAAGGTCATTGTAATCCAGAAAAATCGTTACAAGCAATCAGAAAAGCCATGAGCAGATCAATTTTATCTAAATTATTTTAGCTCACATGGGGCAAATTGACACATTTCAGAGGAACAATATCCTTTAAAAATCTATCTACCTGGGATCATCTGATCAGCCTTCACATTTGTTCCGGGCTGCATACACATGAATTCTGTTTAGCCACAGGCATCAAAGCAAAACTTGTAGTTGATGTTACCCATGCAGGGGGCTTGTTTCATTCCTCTTTTTCTGGGACATAAACAGCTCCTGCACAGGAGCTGCTGCCTCTGCAAGGAGGTGGGAGAATGCCACAAACACAGAATCACCACGTGTCTGAAACACACCCTTTTAAAGACAAAACCCTCCCACAAAAGCATTTGGCTCTCTATCTCCACACTTGCTTGCAGACTTTACTTCCGCAGGATATATTCAGCAGCTCCTGGGATCAGCAGACAGTTTTCCAGTTGACTTTGTTAGGAATTCAATCATAACATAATGACATGCCTGAGGATTGCCAGCAAATCGTCCAGCCTAGCATCTCAGGTTCATGCAAAATGCTCAGGATGAGGAATTATTGTCTATTGAAATTAGTGGGGAAAAATTAATTGACATCAGTTAAGAATCTGGTCAGGCGGTTTCCAAGTGCATGGAATATGCCTACAGAACCACACTGGTGTAGACACCAACAGATTCAGATAAAAAAACAATTAGTCTGGGAACACCAAGACTACAGAGAAATGAACCCATTGCCTGGACTTTCAAGCCAAGCTGCATGTGTGTTAACTTCCAGGCTTGCTTCAGACACTGTCTGTCTTCAAAAACACTCCCAGACAATTCTGTTTCTAATGGTATATCTCTATTACACTATTAAAAAAAGAAATCAGTGCCCAACTTGATCCTAAATTCATAGTGAGGCTTGGCCCACTGGTTACGAAGAGCTGGGTTTGTGGTCTATAGCCCTAATGTTTTGCTGCTGAGAGATGCCCTCTTCTTGAGAGATCCCTGATGGGAGCAGAGCCAGCACAGTCAGACACGTGTCACTGAGTCCCACACAGACCAGCAGAAGGGACAGGTGGGGGGAGAAAAGGGAGCAAGAACAAATTATTTTGGGGGTGATTCCCTAATGGGAGCAATCTGAGGAACCCTAGGGTTGTTGTATCTGTCCTTTGGGTAAACATGGCGTAGAACAATCCTCAAAACCTGGCAACCACAAACACCTCCATGTGCTCCTTTCCCACTGAGTAGAGTCCAGTTTGGTGTTACCCAAAATTCTTCGGCAACATTATTTTATTTCACTGTAGCCAAGTATCTTCCTTTGTTTACTTTCTATGCTTGCCATTGAATACAGGAACAATGTGTACATCTTCTGTGGTTCATGAAAGCAAAGACATCCCATTATATTTAAAGTTCCAGGACCACAAGTATCTCCAGAAGATGTTGCTCTGGAAGAGCAGAATTGATATAATTCTTTTTGCAGGTGAAGAACAGATGTGGTATTTATTGTAAAGTCATCTTAGCAAAGGCCTTTGTGAAGCGGCACTGATGAAAACACAAAGTATTGAGCAATGGACTGCCTCATATAGAAATTGTCAAGGAGATTCCTATACTTACAGGGAGGTGGACTTGGTGTTCTAATAGATCTTTCCCATCTCAGTTTTTTATCACTATGATTCATGCTAATTGTTAGTGGGAAATCACTTAGTGTCAGTAATAGAGGTGACACATTCATTTCTTTTTAGTCATTGCACATATATTGTATTTGTGGTGAAAGAAAGGGTTTATTTCTCTTCTCCTTTCCCCAGAAGCATGTTTGGATTTCATGCATAAATAGTCTTTCTTCCCTTAATCTGATTCACATGACAGTATGCATTTGCATAAAGCTTCTTCTTGGGTAAACCATTCAAACCTTTATCTAGAGAGAGTAGACATGTCACAGAATTATGTCCTGCTTTACAAGACAGCTTCTTTTTTTTCCTTTTTCTGATGCATTATTTGTAGCATATGCTAATTTATTATAATGGTTATTAAGAGCACAAGGCCTTGCCTTTCAGCTTTCCACA
This sequence comes from Camarhynchus parvulus, assembly GCF_901933205.1. Classification (NCBI taxonomy): domain Eukaryota; kingdom Metazoa; phylum Chordata; class Aves; order Passeriformes; family Thraupidae; genus Camarhynchus; species Camarhynchus parvulus. The sequence goes on along the minus strand of NC_044572.1, from coordinate 25,374,909 downwards.
TTTCCCCAGGCATAACCTAACATTCCTCTCTTTTCCGCTGTGCTCATCTTCTCCTGTCAGGAAGTAAAGAACAATTAATACATACTGCAGATAAAAATGTTCACACCAACCCACTCATTATTTGTTGTGGCTACATCTCCAGTGTGCTTTGTGCTTTCTAGACATCCAAGCTGGATCTGCCCCAGCAAGAACGTGAATTGTAATATATCATGAAGCTGCTCATTTTTGCCACACCACCTTTGGTTGGTCAAAGGGACAGTACTGTAGTTTAGCTGAAAATCTATTTCTGGGCCAAGTAAAGCTCAGATTCAGACCTGGCACTTTAAATTCTTCCAATCTGTGCTTCAGAGATACTCACCAGTTGAGAGAGGATGAGGAGTTAAGTCAGGATAGCAATTGCTCCCGCTGGCTTTCTGCCATCTTGAGTTAAAAGTCTTACACCTGGTTGCTCCACTCAGGAGCCCTCTAGACCAGGAGTGAAGAACACTCTCCCTTTTCACATCAAACACTGCCAGTTCTGTAACCAAGAAGGAAGGTTTCAAACTCCCATCCTACCTCCTTCCTTAATTCCATGTTGAAAAGCTCCTACCTGAGGGGAAGTCCATACTCTAAAGCTTTGAGCTGTTGTTAAAGTCAACAGAGCCATACTGGCATAAAGCTAAGGCCTGACTCTCTCTGGCTTCCATTTTGGTCCCTTTTTAGTTCTGGGATTCATGGCAATATCATTCTGAGCTCAAAGATGTAGAGCATGTAATAACTCATATCTGTGGCTATATAACTGAAGGAAAAGAGACCCAGTCTATGCAATCTCAGTTTTGAAAAAGTGTAACCTAGATATATGTTAATCATTTAGATATAAATTATTATTGATTATATATAGATTATGCACATTATTATAATATTTATAATCTAGATATATTAATTGGATTTTAATAGATTATAAAATTGCACTGAACATTTTTATGAAATCAAATTTCTTTTGTCCCAGCCCTGAAATAAAAGTTTGAACAGATCCAGTATCAATATTTTTCCTCTTGATAAAAAATGATATGTTTTGGAAAGCCAAAATCTGTAAAAAAATTCGCTGTTACTTTCCATGGAGTCACAAAGTCTCAAGTTGAAACAGCATTTACTATCATCACTGAATTTTAAAGTATCTTCTTGGGAAAAAGAAATCTAGAAAGATGCGATCTCAACATGAAATCAACAGTTAGAGTAACAATAGATTAACATCCATTCAACAGAGAGCTGGAATTTTGTCAAAGGGTTTGGTGACACCATAAACCACAAAAGCACAAGCCAATTTTCCTCTCCTATGGCAAGATTTTGAATTTACAGCTCAGCTGAACTGGCTCTTGGTGAACTAACAGAGTGATAAACATAGCAATACATCAGTGTGTGCATGTTTAGATAGCCACATAAAATAATTTCAGAGAAGTCAGAGGAATGCAGGCAGGTACTTTCCAATTAAATGAATGAAAGTAACACTCTAAATCAAATAGTCAGTATATTAAAATAATGGTTATTTTTACATCATTCCACTGAGATAATTGGTAATGGTAATGGTTTCCAGAATGAGGCCCCTATTTTCAAAATGGAGCAACAGTCCCTAATTATCAGACATATTTAAAGTCCATGCAAACTAAAGAATGTGAAGGTTACATATTATGTTCAAAATTTAGTAATTGGGAAATTAATCCTTTGAAGAGGCAGAAGTGATTCTGTGAGAGGCAAGTATTGCCCTTCTGCTGCTCAGTGCAACCTTTCCATTCCTAATTATTGCATGTTGAGTAATAAGATACAAAAAGGAGAAACTATTATGTATATGCAGATCCAATTATTTTCTTAAGGAAAGTGGTCTGTCTCATCGCCAAACAAGTGTTTTCTAAGGAAAGGAGAAGTAAGGTAAATCAGAGAATTCCTCCATTATGAACAAATAGCCATTGAAGTTTACAGTTCAGAATCGCTTTCGTACCCAACAAACTGTGGTATTGAGTTATATCTCCTCGGCTGATGGAGATAACCATCCACAGGAAGATTTTGTTTTGCTTTTTGGATCTGGGGAGCTGTCATTACCACAGAACAACCGCAATGCTGTGCTGCTTGGGCAGAGCTAATGGCCTGTCGGTAATCAAGTTATTCTGCTCAGCAAAGAGAGACACAAACACATGTTTTGAAAGAGCAAACGCTCACAGCACTTACCACCCTTCCAGCTGCCTTACACCCATGGGTCTTCCACTCTGATGAACCTGGGGTTTCATTTGATGCCTGCAGCATATTCTGTCATAGACTTGCATGTACAGCATGCACAGGTTTCTCAGTTAGGAGTTCTTTCCTTTTGCATCCTCCTATTCTAACTTAACCAAAGTACTAAAGAGAAATTAGAGAAAGAAAAGAGAAGAAAAATTCACCAAAAAGGGAGCTCCTGATAAACATAACTCAAACTTATTCCTTTGTATCTCCTGTAGTGAATCAGGCACCCAGCCCTTACATATAAAGAGCTGTCTTATGATAAGCAAGTATCTTTCCCACAGGAGCAGGAGCTCCACTAAGGTTCAGGTTGGATTTCACCCCATCCCCTCAAATTTTTCTCCTGTTTTTGTTATCACTACAGCCTGCACAACAGAAGAAGATGATGTACAGGAGTGGAGTGCCAATGAAAGGAAGAGCTACTGGAGGTAACTTTCTCTTCCGACAAGCTGAACTTGCAAAAGATCTGCACCATATCAAGTTAAGGAATGTATATGTCTACATGATGGTTTCAGTCTGTCCACAATGCCTATTCCACAGGGTAAGATCCTGTGGCTGAGAGACATCTAGAAGATGGTGGCAACACCAGGCTATCCCTAATTTTTTTTTTATCACAGTATATTTCTCTCCATCATTTGTTATTAATTTATTGTCAAAATTGAAAAAAAAATAAATACCTGAACCAAAAGACAAGATTCTCAATTTGAGTTCAAACTAGTCCCTCAATAGGCCACATCCAAGGCAGGAAATTCTTGGTGTACACAAGAGCAAACACTGATGGAGGGACCACCCTTACTCTTTGCACTGTTTTAATTTCATTGTTCCAGTTCTCCCTGATGAGGAAAGATTCTTTTGCTTTTGGTGTGCTGTGGTTAGCAGAAGAAAAATGTGGTGGCAATGAAAGACAGTTATCTCACACTGCCCAACATGCTTTCCCACTCTGTTTTCATATCCAAACCCACTCCAAATTGCTTTTTTATTCCTTCTGTCCTATACATGAAGTCAAACTGAGATTCATTTGCAGAATGGTTTGAGTAACCACTGCTCTAAAGCATAGAGGGACCAAAACAATAGTACAGCTGTTGAGATGCCTTTTCTTTGCTAAAGGGGTGGCAGGGAACAGTGTCTGGAACAGGACAGCTGAAATGAGCAGTGTGACACTGAGCCTCAGAAATCTATTTGTGGAGAAGCCCCTATAGCCACAGAATAATGACAGCACCCTAGCAATCCCTAAAGACTGACCTTCTCACAAATACAAATCTGCTATGCAAAGGGAGCACTGCCTGCTGAGACTGCTTGTGCTGCAAGAGAGCACTGAACTTTGGTGTGCCTGTCCTAGAGGTCTCCCAAAGCTAGCAAATGAACCTGTAACTAACAAAAATTGTATAAACCAGTGTTAGTGACAAAAGGTAGGACTTGGGTTTCTGGGATGAAGAATGGCTGCTTTTTTATCCTAAGATCACTAACAGCTGAGGAAATCCAACAAACTTTTTTTATGAGCCCCTTAGAGCTTGTAAAATGGTATTAGCTGTTATCATAGCTAATATTGCTTGATGTGGAAATATAAACTTGGAAAAACAAGTACTAAAACATTTGTATAAATGTAACTCCTGACATTTATGTTTATTAATTTGCTTCTGAGCAGTTTTCCATATTAAAAAAGAGATTGATTACTCTGAATGTGGAAAATACCATGTTGTCACTAATATATATTATTTAATTACAAAAGCAATAGAAAGAGTGTTTTAATATAATTCTCCTGTGCAATTCAGTATGCAAGATTTGTTAAAAATCTAACATACACTTGACAAGAAACAGATATGTTGAAAGACATCAATAAATGTACTGATTAAGAGTTTGAGACACTTTAAAAATGTGGAGCAAAGGCTGACTATTCTAATTACCTGAGACATGTGACGTCAATTGTCCTTAATACTTTAAGAATGACAGATTACAAATGAATAGATATTAGGGCTTTCTGCTCTGTTGCTTGCTGAAGAATCTGTTAAAGGACAAGTACTTGGATATGTCACCTTGTGTCTGGGGAGGGGAGGGGAGTAGAGAAGAATGAAAGGATGATGATGAGAAAAGTGAGATTATCTCAGTGTTGCATTCTTTCCTAAATCCAAAGTGGGAACTGATTCTCAAAGAGAAAACAATGCTTTGTGTTTTTCAATTAGAAATACTTAAAGGTATATGCAGCTAAGCTTCAAGCATTAGCTTCCCTTCACAGCTCTGAGGAGTGCTAAGAAACTGCACAAACCATATGTCCCGTATAAATAAAAAGAGGAATTAATTCTCTTTAGTGCTGGACATGGCCTGCTGACCAAGTTTTTTGCTGCTTTCAAAAGGCTCAAAACGAGAATTAAACTAAACAAGAAATAAACTTCTAATGATGTTAATACAAACTCTCAGTTAAACAAAGATTGTCTTTTTACTAAGCAAGTCTGTGAGCATCTTTGACCTCAAACAGAAAAGGATCCACCTCTGCTCCCCTTCGGTCAGGGAGGGTATGGATTGAGGTTAGCAAGTGTGGTGTTTCCTTAAAGTAATGATTTCTAATGATGGAAGCAGGCTGGGAGAATTACACTCTGATGCCAGAATTAGCAATCTAGTGCACATCTCCTGCCTAAAATAAGCCATAATTTGCTTCTTCCAGCATGTAGGCCTGGTAGGAACCGTTTGCTGTTGCATTTTATACACAGCCACAGGAGGCAATGAATACCCAGCAGAAGTCACACCACAAACACAGCAAGTGCTGTGGCCAGGAGGTCCTCTCAGGACAGCCACCACAAACAGCTGCAGCCCATGGCAGGGCACAGGGTGACAGCCTCCCCTGGCAGAGTCTCATGGCAACAGGGCTGGAGCTGAGCTAAATAACACAGCCTGGTCTTTGGCCCTCTGTGACAGACAGGGGGTGTGCATTCTCCCTGTGACCAGTGCTCATGCATGAACACCTTCCTGCCACTCTTGACACAACCTCATTGAAACTGCTGACCTTGCCAGAGAGGTATTTATGACATGTTCATTACCCAGAGCCTGAACACCTGGAAGAGAAAAGGCTCTGGATTCTATTACCAATCCTCTAAGTTGTCCTGTTTCACTAATTACTTTTAATTCTCATTTATTACAAATAATATAGATATTTCTCTGCCCATCTTTCTTCCTGCACAAAATCCAATGTAGAAAAATTATTTACTCTAAATTACCAAGTAAAAAAATGAGACAATATTTCTCTTCAATTCCATGAGAAAGAAAATTGCTTTAAGAATGCTTTATGCATAAAATAATGATGTTTATTTATGTAAATACATATTGGCATCTATTGTCCCAAACAAAATTAACATTCCTTTTCCAGAGAATAATTCACAGGCAGTGACTGAATACAAAATGCAGCTCTTGAGAAAAAAGATTTCAACAAATACAAATAGAAATGCCCCTAAATATATAATAATGGTTAAGAAACACAACAAAACCAATAAACCACTGATAGCCATTATAAATTCTGCAGTGGATCAGTTAATATCACAGTCCTCTGAACACATTTACCCTGCCTGAATTTTAGCAACACAACCTCCCTTGCAGATACAAAATGCCAGTTAAATAGAGGCCTGTTCTTCTGTGGCTTTCCCGGAATTTAACCCAAGATGAGCTCTAGCTACTACATCTGTGCTGCTATCTGGTACCCACACTGCACGTGAGACTGATGATAAATGTTTCTGTAAGGGTTTTTTTGCAGAAAGACCAACCCCTTTAGAGTGAAGAAAGTAAAATAGCAGCAGACAAAAGGCACAAATTTTAAAGCCTCAAAACATGGGCTCCTTATTTCCCCAGTGATAGGCTTAGAAAAAATTGTGGGTAGCAGTAGTGCCCAAAATTCTCAATAAAAATTTTAAGTGGTTTTGTTCAGAAATACTTCTTAGAAGTACTCAAAAAAAGAGGACTCGACATTGTTTGATGGAGTTCTTCTGAAGGCATATAAGGTGAGAAAGAAAGGTGAAATATAAAGGCAACAGGACAGTACCCTCTGCCAGGACCAGAAAATAAATTGAAAGCGGCACTATAAAACACTTACTTATAACATGAAATCAGTGAAGAGGTAGAAATTCAACTGGAGAATTGACTTCTCATCCTCTCACTTTACTCCCTCCTTGAAAACAATCATAAAAATGTGAAGCAATTTGGCGCAATGACTCGTTCTCCTGTTAGACTCCTCGATGCATTTCATTTCTTCTAGTTATTCTTAAGTGCTTCATTAGACAAACAATTATATGATTCATGCACATCTAGGACAGAAAATATTTTAGTGAACTATTACAGTTCTTAACTCTACATTCTTATGGTCAAAACCACAGGGAGTCAGGACAAATTTACCTATAAAACCACACAAAGCTTTTCATTTTCCCTAAGGTACAAGAACTAGATGCAATTACAACTAAACCTTTACTTTCATGAAAATATTTTCTTACTACTTCTGCCCAGGTGTGACAAACTCATCTGTATTTCAAGGACTTGGTAAAATAAGAGTTCTAAGACAATTGAAAGACTTTAGGCGACTGAGCCTACAGAAAACAAGGTTACTTCCTCCAACAAAAAGCATCACAATGTGGCTTTTCAGAAAGAAAATTCCCAGCTTGAAGATGTTCCAAAGCACATTTTCTCCCAAGAGACCTTGCTAAAGGAAAGAAAATACAAAAGGAAGAATATTGCAAAAGAGAAGAAAATCCACCTAACTCGAACCACAGCCATTTTCTTGTCTGATAAGTCCAAAGCCAGGTGGCTAGAATAAAAGATTGGTGTTTATCTGTTAGAAGATCTGGGGCTGATTCATTCTATTTACTGCAGCAAGCTCACCTGTGAGGCTTTATAGATGCCTTGGGGGAAAAAAAGCTCAGCAGGGGTTAACTTCTTGTTGTGGGGGAAGAAAGGAGAGGTGAGATTTGAGTTTTAATTGATGCAAGGGGAAATCCCCTCTCTTTTATATACCTGGTTCAGAGAAAAACACAGGTAATAACAATAATAAAAAAAAAAGTCTTAGGAGTACAATTCTTTAAGCATTTCCAGGTCATCTTGGAGGTGGGAGAAGGGAGTTATCATTATAAAAGCATCCCCTGAGGTTCAGTAGAGAACTCAGTTGTGAGATTTGTAGGAAGCTTTAACTTGTGTGAAATCTGTGAGTTTATTGCTTGAATTGACTCTGAGCTGAAGAATAAAGTATACTTAATGCACTTTTAAAACACTGTTTTACTTTCCCGTTTGTTTCTATAAAAGGATGCTTTCCAAGCTGATCTGTGCAGTATATTTGTCCCTCTGGGTTTTACCTTAATTTGCTTGCTTGATCCAGAACTAAGAGACTTGAATATCTGGTCCCAGAAGTTATTCTTTCATTGCATACCAATGTAATTTCTGTCTTGCTTTCCATTTAAAAGATCCAGCTTCCAAGATTGCAGTTTTCAGGTACTAGAAACCTAAAATGGCAACGCTTCTCTACAGTGTAGTAACTGCAAAGATAAAAGAAATCAGTTAAAAAATGCAGAACAGTAGTTTTTGTTCAATTTGCAGTTGATGTGGGATAAAACAGCAGCCTGTTTAAAACTAAAAGTGAGAACAAAAAACCCCTAACTTTTACATATGGCTGCAAGGCAGTTTATTTTGAGCGAAAACCCTCTAAAGCTATTCCAAACCTACTTGCTTGTAGAGGCAAGGTTTTTCTATAGCAGCAGGCATGTGGAGGTGTGTTGCCCTCTGCTCTGCAGGGTTAGCAGATCTGCTCCCACCAGCCCCCATGCCCATGAGCTGCCAAAGGCCACCTCAAATAGCACAGCAGCAGAACGTGGTGACACACCTCACCCTTTTTATGTCAGAAAGATATTTTCATGTCCTTCCCCATGGGTTTCTTCACTGTCTGAAAAAATACCTGAAGAATTATACTACACTTTCTGGACAATTTGATTAGGAAACACTCCTAGCAATTAGTAATGTTTCATATTTGGAAATTTGCCTTTTTTTTTTGTTTTGTTTTGTTTTTCTGCATCTAGCTCCTTGTTAGGGTAGGCAACTACCTACTCTGTCTACCCTTAAAGCTGGTCCTGACAAATGCTGTGTTGTATTCCAACTGAGCCTATAAAGTTTACAGAATAACAGGGCTGCTTTAATGTGGCAAATGGAAGGGCCGGAGAGAGGCCAAAATTACTTTGACATTTAAAAAGTTCCAGCCCCTTTTGCTTTATGCTTTCACTTAGTGCTGGAGTTGAGAAACATTTAGAAAAATAAAGCTTTACCGTTTCCTGTTAAATCTAACTATTTCCTACTGTGTAATTAATTGTGCCCTCACTCTTTCAATCCTCTCAAACTGAAATTAATAACATTGTGGGAAGCCATGATTTTTACAAAGATGTGTAGTTTAAAAACTGAAGAAACACTGATTCAAAGAACAAAGCGAGAGAAACATAATAAACATTCTGTCTGGGAGAGAAATGAGCCTGTTTCTTCATCTCTTGTCAGCTGGAGTCTCTGAATTCCCCTTCCTCGGTACATCTCATGAAGTGAGTAATTTGGAGTAGATGATGTGTGGATGTACAGTACAGCAACATGGAAATCTTCTGGCTCTACAGCACTTCTGTACCTTCATCTGCTATGCTCTGTCAGCTGCACACAACGCAAAGAGACACCCAGTTTATCCTTCCATCCCATTTAATATCCAGGATCAATTGATGATGGGAAATTTGGGACTGGTTCTTTTTCCTAAGTCCATTTATTTGTTTCACAGAGCGGGAAAAGTAGCTGCATGCTGTTGATTTTACTGTTCTGGAAGTCAAAAAAGAAATACGACTGTGGGTTTTTTCTTACTATTTTCCTGCAGTCTGGCCTGACCTGAGCCACACAGCTGCTGGCAATGGTGCAAGGCCAAGCAGTGGGATAAAACACGGATGGCAAATGTTCTTGCCACTGCTCCCCACACAGGTCCTACTGCATCTCTCCTTTGGGGTCATTTTGTCTCTGGGTGTACATGCCACCCTGCCCATAAAGGAAACAAAGAAAGTTCATTGCTGCAATGCCAGACCAAAACCAATATAGATCCTAAAGGTCAGAAGGGTGATAACTCCACAGAGCTGGCCATGATAACTTCATCACACTGTAGAAGGATTGAACAGTATAATCCTAATTTAAATGCCTGGTGTCTGGCCCTCTTATTCCCTAGTGAAGCAAACAAGAAAACAAAAGTAAAGGAGTCTGAAGTTTCTGGGGAATGTGGGGATGCAAATAAAATATTCATAGAACCAAAGATAAACCTTGCATGAAGAAGGTACAGAAGAAGTTAGGAATTTTACTACCAGCTCTGGTGGTAGCAGCTGTGTCTGCACAGGGGCAGGACAAGATGTAGTTTTTTTTCCTAGGACCAACTAAGCAAGGACTGGGAGTCCAACCAGCTTCCTCCAAGAAGCTCCAGAGAGCTGCCCCCAGTGCTTGCCACCAAGAGGACTGGACCATGGCCACTGCTGTCATGGGTATGGGCAGCAGGCCCTTCACGTCAGAGGCTGCTTTGCTGGTCCCAGTGGATTACGGTGCTGACCGGGGATGAGATCTCCTGTCACTGCCTTGAGGTTTGCACCTGACTGAAGAGATTTTTCCTGGCATCTGCCTGTGTGTGGAGTCAAACCCACCTGCAAACTTAAAGTAGAAAAATATAGCTAATAATCAAACAAATCCTTTCAAAGAGACTTGAGGGCAGGAAGAGGGAATAATTGCAATACGAATAACAGAAAAGGGAAGAAAAGTTTAGCTGAGATCTAAAAGGACTTGTGAGATGAGTATTTGCTGTGCCTGGTAGTTAAATATCTGGCTGCCTGCATGGGTTTATTACCCTGAGTTAAGTACTGAGGATCTTCACAGAGGGTAGGGCCTTAGTTGCTAAGAAAAATTAAAGCAGTTAAAAGTAGCTGCTCAGGCTCTGGGAATAAAGTCCTAAAAGCCACCAGTTGGAGGAGAGAACTGCCCAACCTGAAGTAGTAAAAGGCCAGGATTTCTAATTTGCAAAGAGAACAAGTTCTATCAGAGCAATTCTCACTCTTTTCTTCACCTACAAATATACTGGAAACCCTTATATTGATTTGAATGTGCCTGTGGAGAACACTGACCTGGATTTAACCAAAGCTATTCCCAAATTGCAGGTAAAAAGAAATGCAGAAAGAAATGCTGATCTGTCTCCTCCATTTGTTGTTCTTTAAATGAGGCATGAGCCTGCTTTTAATGAGTAACCTGAGAAACAAAAGGAGGGCTCATAGCTTAGGTGGGAAATTCCCAGGAATTCAGGAGGAAAATCCTGCTTTTCAGTGAGGTGAAACTATTTTCTGAATTCTTACCCCAAGATAGAGCAACTCATACATTGAAAGTCTGTATTGCTTAGGGAATCAAATCACTTGCTACAGCTCCTGTAGTATTTTCCCAAACCAAGACATATTTGCCTTTTCCATAAAAAAAAATTAAGATACTCAACACACATGCCATGCTAAGGGAATTCTTGTTTGCAACAACAGTAAGAACATAGTGAGAGCCAAAATACTCCATGTGGTAACATACAGGAAAACAAAACCTCTCTTCCTCAGATATTTCAATCTTTCGGGCAGAAAAATAGCTAATAAAAATCATTATGCTTTAACTCACTGATTGCTTTCTCAGAGACCTCCAAAACTCCATGTACCAGGAATCCATCTATGCACTGCACCAGCTTTTGCTGTTTCCTTTTTCCATGTCTTTCAGAGTGTGTATTTATCTTAATTTCTACACGTCTTTTCTAAAAGTCATTGTGTGAGAATATTCTGGGGCAGGATGTACTTACTGCTTTGAACCAGATATTGAACAGACAATGCCCCATTGCTATTGTCTTGGCAATATCTCACTATCATTAAAGAAAAAATATGTTTATTGGATGGCTAATAATCATTGCTACTGTTAATAATACTATTAACATATTTTTATTAACTATTAGCCATTGTTATTTATACCATCTCAATAAAATATTAACATGTGTAAATTAATAAAGCAAAAATGCATACTGTTATACAGCACTTCCTTTCAGCTTCCTTTCTCTTGGTTGCTCTTTTCTTACTGGAGGGACACAGCCAAAGGATATGGCACTGGCAAGAAATATTTCTGAAGTGGGAAAATCCTTCCCCATTGAGAGAATTCTTTGTCACAGCTGGCTGTAGTAGAAAGCACCTGAACCCAAACAGTTAGGACATTCAAGGAAGTTTTGTATTTCAAACTTTTTCAGTAGTGTTATGGTGTTATTTTCTGAGCTGTAGGACATTTATGGGCTCAAATCTGCACTCACAAGTTGTTTTAATCACCGGAGTAGCATGTGAAGCATGTGCAGGAACGTTTCCATGGAGTCACTTTATACACGGCCTCGGAGCTGCTCTCATTTTCCGAACAGAAGACAGCTGAGGGTAAGCACCTTCCCATCTTACTTGTCATGAAAAAGATACTCCAAGGCAGTAAGTCTCAAGCTTTTTATTTTTAATGTGAAAACCTGAAAACCCTTTCCAGGGAAAAAGGGATCAAGGTGAAACCTGTTAACAGGAAGACTGCTTTTCAGAGGATTTTTTGCAGATCCCTCTGTCTTCTCCTTCCAGACTGTTTCAGACCATGGGTTGAAAAACATTGCTCTGAAGTTTCCAAATGACAACATAAAGCAATGAAACAGAAATCCCTCTGGTACTATTGTACTATATTAGAATATTTTAGAACTACAGGAAAAAGGATGTTTCATCTAAGAAGAAAAACATAAAGTTATTTCATAGGGACATAACCTCGTATTTTTTCAGAAAGTGTAATTGTGTCTTAATCAATTGGGCAATTTAAAAGCCTGTAATGAATTCAAAATATGATTTCTTTGTGGTTGCATAATGGTTGGAAAATTGATTTCTTAGAGACAAGACAGCAAATGCTTAACCTGGGTTACTGTGCTGCATTCCCTCCCAATCCTCAGGCGAGATTGAGTTTCTGTAACAATTTTACTTTTTGCTGTATTGTTCTTTAGATGTGAGAATCAAAGTTATGCAGTCCTAAAGTTACAGGTATGAAGATCAACTCCTTGTATCCATCCTTACCCTCATAAACACACATCAGATTGAGATGTGTTGGTGACCAGCTTTTTACTTTGGTAATTTTCATAACAGTTTTACAGGAAAAGTGTTGGGGTTTGAAGTGTGCTTTGGAGATTTAGACACTTTCTTCCTTCTGTGGCATTTTATGAGTAATTTGGTGGTATCTTGGAGCATAAAACAATTGGCTGTGGATTTGTAATGAGCTGGTTATCTTATTTCCCTCTGCAAATCAAATTAAAGAAACAAACTGGGAAATGCCCTGTTTGAAGGATGGGTGGTTTTTTTCAGGGATGGCTAAGAGACAAAGCAGATAAAAGCTGATATTAGCATTCCTACATTTAGTTCCTGTGAGTGTAGACATTATAGATATTAAGCTGTTTAATATGAATACTGTCTCACAAAATGCTGGTAATAAGAGCTAAACCGTGCTGTATTTCATTTCATTCCTGCTGATAGCATTTATCAGCAAAATCTGGATTTTAAACCCCCCAAAATATGCAATTTAAGCCTCATCATAACTGGACTGCTGAGGAGGAAAGTGAGGGGATTATCTGGAGCCTGGAAGCACAAATATAAGAGTGTATTGTCAGCATGGGCTATAGGCCTTTTAGCAAATGGTAGTGTAAGCTTCAGCTGACAGGCCTTTTCGCAACTGACAGATGAAAATATGAAACTTAAATTCTTCATGACAGATAGCTGTGCTGAATGAAGAGGCCAATGGGACAGTGCTGGGCTGGGAGCGAGAGTGACAAATACAGGCCCAGTGTCTACAGCGCAGGATGGCTCTTTGTAACTCACACACAATTCATTCCTCAAGTCTCTCCCATTTTGCCAAGCAAACTGTTATAGCAGACTGGGGTTTTTCTCCCTCTCTTTTTCCTTCAGATCAACATCTTTTTTTAGTAGATGAATGCCAAGTCTTAAAAGACGGGGGTGGAAGATTAAATTTAATGTGCAGGCATGAAAGATGTTTCCTGGATGCTTCTCCATTGGACTTTTCCACCCAATCTAACACACTGCTATTGTAGGAAGCTTATTCACTGGTTTATGAACTGTGCTTAATCCTCAGTGTTGCAGAGCTTTGCCAAAATTTTTTTTTAAATTGTATTTTGAAATCACTGCTCCTTTCTGTCAGCACTCCAGCCCTGCTGCATTCCCAACCAGGATGCTCCTCGGTGCAGGATGGGACTTCTGGCATGAGATGGAGGTCCTGGGAGTAGGGTCCAGCCCAGGCCTTGGCCCCAGATGTGGTTTTGTAGCAGGCAAAGCACAGGGCAAGGCTCTGGGCAGTCAGAGGGGCCCTGTACACCTTTGCTTGCAGAGCCACCCCAGTCCTGCTGCCAAGCTCTCTCATGGCTCCACCACTGGTGCCTGCAGCACCTGCCCACGGGGAGGTCACTCTCCTGTGGCCCCAAGAGACTCCTGAGGTGCAGCTGCCTCTGAGGACAAGCAGCTCCGGCAGATGTTGCTGCCTCATCTGCCAGCACCAGTTTCCATGCTAGTCTCCTTCAAGCCATGCTCTGTCCAAGACCTGGCCTGTATGATTGCCAGATGGTTTCCTGGCAGGAAAGCTCCTTGCCTTGGTGTCCTGAAGGGATCACATCAGATGATGGCAAAGGTCTCCTCTGGCCCTCAACTCTATGAAAAAGAGGAAAACACCCAGGCAGGTTTTGTTGGTTTGTTTGCTCCTCCTTCACAGAGGGAAGTGCCCAGCTATGGAGCTGTTATGGTCTCCCCTGTGTTTTCAGCCTCTTTACTGGGTTATAAAAAGGGGAGATAGGAGCCAAAAAAAACAACACACAGTATGGCCTCTGGCCAATCCCAGAGTCATTACCTCCACAGAGTTCCCTCTGAAGTCAATGGGCTGTAGGATCCAATCCTTAGTATTTGTCTTCTTTTATACAATTTGTAATCATCAATACAAAAAAATAGAAAGCCCTGAGGTAATATGTTAATTCTTACCAGATGTACTGTATGTATCCTTATATGCTAGAAGCCTGGCAGGACTGCAATGTCACAACAGACATTTACTGAAGTACCTGGGGAAATGTAACAAAAAGTGTTAGTAGAAAATGGTCTTTCAGCTAAATTACCTAATATATTTGCTAATGGTATCTGATTTAAAAGCCATAAAAATACTAAGTTAAAAGCACATTAGAAGATGTGGTATATTTATAAGTGTTTGTCACCTTGGCAACAAAAGAGAAATTCCAAATCTAACACTAGCTTTCATGGGCCAAGACCTTTGAAAATTGATAAATACCTACTCTTTATAGCAATGATCTTCTCTCAGTGAAGAAATACCCCACTGTAAAAAGAAGTTCTTTATTACATAAAAAGATTTCTAATAGCTTTCAGCTATGGTTTTGCCCCGTCTGCCCACTGTAGTATAATTTATGAAGTCTTGACAATGAAAACAATATGTTTGTAAATATGGTGAAGCACTGATCTTTTTTGTACCCTTCCTGTAACTTTGAGCCCTAATTTCCTTTGTACAAGCCAGGTTTCTTAGCACCTTTCTGAGCTCTAACTTGGCCTGGGTCAGTTTGCAGATCTGTAGCTCTGCTCTGATGGCTGTGATGGGGGCTCTTTTCCTGCCTATGAATAGCTGTGCCACAACCACTAAACTATGCATGCCTTGATAAATGAAGTACCAGTTTCAGCTCTGCCTTCCCACATAATATATGGTCCCATAAAACTGCACTTTAAGACTAAAAGGAAAGCTATTTGCTCACTTGTAATGCAAATGCTTCCAGTATATTACATCTGCATACAACTGTGTAAAGATCCTTACTATGTTAATTCTCAAAGCTCCACTGGTTTGCTCACTGATGAAGATCATGGGAACAGATCTACACAAAGAATTAACAGTAACCAAAAGAATATTCATGCTGTCCCATGGACCCCTCCAACACTGCAAAGCTCTCTTCTGTGAGATGGCAACAAGTTTCCCTGAGGAACAGGGAGTCCAATTAACCATGAAAAAGAATGTCCCTGAAATGAAGCATTACCCAGCATAATTGCCCTATACCTGTATCTTCACATCTGATGGAATTGATTAAACAACTTGATCACTAAAACAAAAGCAAAATCTGTTGTATATGGATAATCTCTCAGCAGAGGTGAAACCCTATGGATTCGAAGCTCAAAAATGCCTTTAAAGATTAGAGAAGCCTTTAGAGAGCTTTAGGTAGCACTAGATTAGATGCTGCTGAGCATCTCATATCCCTCTTTTTCTTATTTCATAGGTGCTTTCATTTTTCTTCTACTGTTGATTCATGATGACAACTGGCTAAATTGAATTGACAGCTGAATTGTCCATGATCTCAGGGGACACTGAGCCAAGCTGTGCAGAAACCCTATATTTATTGCTCATTTGAATCAAGTATCTATGGGAGAAAGGAAATTATAAATATGAATTAAAATTTTGAAGAAGTTGCTTTGGAAAGAAGAACTTTTCATTTCAGAGTTGTTTAGGACCTATCAGTATTAGTGTACAATTCTGCTGTCCTGAGTTTAAAGTTCTGGGGATTTTTTTGTAAATAGGAAATTTAAAACCACATATTTCTAGTCTGATTTAGATTTCCCTGTGCAAGTGATCAAGCCTAACTAATTTTCATCACAAGCACACCTTGCTTTTGTTAGAATTAATGAGGACTGAGAGTGTTAATCAGATCGGACCTCCAACCTTGCCAGTGTTTCAGTGGATTGAAGACCAAGCTCACAGCTCTATCCATCCATCCAGTTGTGCCCCAACACCTCCTGAGCAAACATCTCCAGTGAACCATAGAACTGACCCTTGTGTTAGGGAAATTGCTTTTTAGCAAAATACATGCAATTTATATGGAGCTGATAAAGCTTCTATTAAGGCACTGGTTAATAGATGTGGTTGGAGCTATTTTTCAAGTATTGATAATAGGGTGGAAAAAGGGTTTCAATTAACTGAGGTTGCAAGAATCATATGGATAGACATGTGCTCTTACACTCAAGTGCACAATTTTCACTGATTGATAAACCTAACATACCACTTGAGACTATATTCTAGTTACATCACTTCACCATTAAATTCATTTACCCCCAAATGAATAGATTAACATTAAGTAAACTCTATTGAAAAATTGTACATTTCACTGAAGCTTCAATATAAATTTGTTCCATAAAAGAAGATTACAATTTATCCTTTGAAAGTCATTTAAAATGCACAATTCAAGTTTTCTATGCAATGAGTGTTTCAGATGTGCTTGTTCAATAAGTTTATGCAAATCTGCAAAAGATGAGCTATACCACTTATATAATATATATGTATATATGTGTATAACATACAAAAACCCCCCACCTTTTAATAAATTAATAATATAAAATTAATATTAAAAGATTACTAAATTTTATTATAAAGGTGATCACCCACATTATTTTAGCAAATCTGCATTCATAGGTTTTGCTTGCTCTTATGTATACTTCAGATAGATTGGATTTTCATTTTGTTTAAAATAAAGAAGGTAGGTTGTATGATTCTGTCTGTAGAATCAGCATTTTATATGCCGGGAAAAAAATGAGTATATTATAGGGACATTCCTGAAAGTCACTGAAAAGCAGAGTCGATGGAATTGCCTTAAGAAGAGGTGTAAAATCAGTACTGTTAAAGGATTGTCAAGACTCTGGGCCAAATTTTGAAGAATAGAGTTGTTCTGTGAAAACCAGGTGGCTAAGCCCCACATTATAACACCTCAAAGAATCAGGACTTCAGTACTTGATTGGTACTTCAGACACTAGGTTTGGCTGCCAGCAGAACTAAATACCAATTGCTACTTGCTTTGTGCTTTTAAGAAGAGATGGTTTTCCATTATACCCAAAAAGCAGCTGTCACAAGGCCTTGGTGAATATCTGGAGCCCCTTAGGGTTATTAGCAGTATGAAAAGATATGATGTTTCTAAATAGTCTTGTGTAACTTAGGAATTCTTAATCTCTGACAGCATAGAGGAGATCTGTCAACTTCTTTCTTTTTCTTTCAGCATTAGAAATAATATACATTTTTTTCAATTCTCTGTTTAGGCTATGGTTTAAACTCTTACAACTGAAGAGCCAGACATTTGGTTACACTGTGCCAATAAACCATGCATGTGATAACTGGTTGGGATATATAATTCTAAATGTAGTCATATTTTTGGGAATTGAGGAGCCATTGCTTCAGTTGCCTCTCAGATCTACATGTGATTGTTTAAATTTATTTTTCCTTGTGGCTTCCATACAGCCTGCATAAACACTGAACATACAATTTCAAACCTTACTGTTTTGCTTTGGTTATACTTCAGACTGCAGCCACCTCAAACCACTTCAGAGTGAAAACACAATGGCAAAAATGGACTTTTCCCTCTAGATGACAAGGCAATGAAATACAAAGAACAAAAATCTAATTTTTTGAAGCACTGACTTTTTATATGGCCCATGAATCATCTGCCATTAATGTGCAAGAACTTTTGTAGAGATGATACCATAGTCAGGCAGAATGATGCAATGGAGAGGACCTAAAAGTCCCAAAATTTCTGAAACTTCATTTTTTAAATAATTGTTGTTGTCTTAACTTTAATTATATTCTCAGTTTCCTCAAAGGTTGGAAATTTTTCTGCTGACCAAAGTTATGTATCTGACTGGAAAGCAAGAAGTGTTGACTTAGAACATCAATATCTGTTCTGAATGGTTTTAATAAAATCTGAGTTAGTACAAAGTTAAAAAAAATAATCTAGATTTGCAAGAATATGAAAACAAGATTATAAAACAACCTTCCAGACCCCAAATATCTGACCTGCAGAAGAGCTTGGCATTGCCATCTCTGGGTGTTTCAGATTGTTCAAAATCAGGCCCAGCGCCTGAATAAAAATGTCACCACAAGACATTTTCATGATATTTGCAGATTTTCTTTACAATACCTCAAGCTTTTGATTGTGCTAAAGGCTTAAAAGCAAATCAGAGAAAAGACTTCCCTATTGTGTATTACAAAAGATGCAAGCCAGAAACAGTAAAACTGAGAGTACTGTTTCCTAATGCACTCCTTCACATGACAATCAGCTTAGATCTTTTACTTTCTTTCTCAGCCAACCTCAATAACTATGTACTAAAATCTAACTTCTTTGCTGTAATATACTGCTGTAGGTGATCCTACCTGTTTTTAATTTACTTTGTATGTTAGAATAATAGTTACCACCACGGTACTATCATATTAGTCTGCTTAATTGTATAGTTTAACTGTACAATAAATACTGTACAAGTAAATATTTTAACTTATATGTGTGTATACAATGTAGACAAAAGGATTTTATATATATATATTCTCAATAAAATTTTTGGGTTTGTAGATTCATTTGACACATGCTCACCATTTACCTGATGCTGTTTTTGTAAGAATTCCAGGTGTCACTGACACTACTGTGTTTGTGATGGAGCTAAGAATTATAGTTACAAAAGCTTTCTGTGCTTTGGAAAGCAGAGTAGGACAATGAGAGTGTGATTTCCAGGGTTCTCTTTAAAATATAATTCAGAATAAGTTCCTATCTAACAGAAACAAAAAGAACTATTAGTTTTTCACAGTTGTACATACAGTGGCCCAGGGCTGGCTGGGCCAACTGCTGCACTCATGAGAGCTGGTTGGATCAGCCAAATTAAGATCAGGACTTGCCCAAATTGCTCCTTGTGGCTTTGATTTGACATACTGTATCAACTTCACTTGGTAATCTAAGATAAAAAGAAGACTAAGATAAAAAAGGTCTCAAGAGTGTCCCTGTTTAGAAAGAAATTAATTGATGCCTCTGCTAGTGGCACAGTGTTTCTTCATTCATTTCTGTGGAAAGCCACTAGGTGATTCATCAAAACCTCCATGCTTGCTGAAGAAGACATGACAAGTTAACAGGAGCTCTGAGGAAGAAGGATTCCTCTGTTTTGCAGGGTGGATGAGGAGGAGCTCTGGGGCTCTGTGGGTTTCTCCATGCCATGGGCACCACTGTCTGCTTCTCCAGCTGAGGTGGCCTTGCTGCCCCCTGCCTGGGCAGCAGCTGGCAGCACGGGAGCTGGGGGCCCAGCATGCTGGTCCTGCTCATGCATTGCACTGGCCCTGCACTGCTGGCCCCTGTGCTGCATCTCTGGGAGCTACATCCAGGGCTTCAGGATTAAAGCATGCCTCAGACACCTGACTTTCATGGACTGCATAAGTCTATGTGATAAAATACACCCATCTTGTTTTCCTGATATGCTTGCAATAAAGATGTTTCCACCAACTGCACAACACTTCTTCACAGGCCATGGATGATCCACACTGGGGCACAGGAGCAGTAAGCAGTGAGGAGAGTGGAGGGCAAGAAGTGAATTGCAGGGGCAGCAACCAACATACCTGGACCCCAACTACCCATCACTTCACTGAAGGGACTGGGAGGGAGGGAAAGTGGGAACCAGCAGTGAAAACAAAGGAAGCTGAGGCGAGAAAGGAGGGAGAAGAGGTGTTTGACTGAAGGAGAGCCTGAAGGAAGGTAAGGAAAGATAATTCCCTGAGTGTTTGTTCAATTGTATATGTCTTCTTTTTTACCCTCAGTACACCAATCAGTAATTAAAAGGCTGTGTTAATTTGCAATAAATTAAATCAAGTGAAATTCCCTGCATTAGGGCTGTGCTGCCTGTGACACTGCAGAACAGCTGAATGACAGCTGGTGACAAGCAGCCCAAGGGGCTGGAAGGGCAGTGAGCACACACTTGCCTGCCAGCCCAGCAAAGCCAACACCAGCAGCACGCTCTGAGTGACACACACTGCTAGTGCCAGCTCCCACCACATACACTCGAGAAGCTCCTGGGGGATTGCTGAGCTGTTAAGTGAGCTAAACAGATACATTTAGGGCTAAAAAAGCCCTGGAGGAATTTTGCTAGAGAAATGTGGCCAACAAGGATGACTGCTCTTACCTGAACTTGTAAGAGATTATTTCCATCTCCTGACTTTTCATACATAATTATGGGCAAATCTTTCTAATATAGTCTAATATAGTCAGAGATGAGATAGGTCCTTTCAAATTATACTTCAGGGCTGATATTTAAAGCAGGTGCTCTGAATCTCTGCCTTGAACAGCCCATTTATGTCCTTTCTGAACTGAAAGTATAGAGGGGCTGTCTGAGGGAGTCCCCTTAGGTGACATTGGCTTCAAGTTCGGTGGCGTGACTCTTGCTCTTGAATTAGTCTAGGTATCAGCAAGTCCCACAGCTTGCCAGGATTCTAATGAATAGCCCTGCTTTCCTATCTGAACATCAGAAAAATGCTTAATAATTGTTCCCAGGCTACAACTTTTGATTTTATTTGGGTTGAACTTCATCCTGGCCCCACCTTATAACACATAAAGGTAGAAGCATATTTGAGGTGAGAAAAAAAGGCCTACTGTGTTCACCTGATTCCAATAGGCCATGGAACCTATGCAGCATTGCATACTAACCTCTCCTGTTGAGGCTACCACAGTGTACTATTCTCAGGGCAGCCACGGCAGAATAAATGAAGTCAGTTGTTCAGTAACATGAAAAAGACATTGAAACACAAAACACAGTTATTTCAACATATGATGGGAATTCAGTCCCTTAAGCATAGGCAACTGATGATATTTTGGAAACTCTGGGGTATTTTGCCCCATCTCCAGCTGCATTTGGGGAAGGCCAGAGTCTCCCAGGTTACATCAGGTGGCCTTGTGTTTTAGGGCATCTCAATTGACCTTAGAAACGTTTGTTTAGGCAACTGAATCTACTCTGACAGTCCTGATGCCTGCATAGAAATTCAAGTTATGGTGAAAGGTACCTAGTTATTATTTACATCGTGGTTACCCCTTTTACATTCAAAACATCCTTACAATTTGCATTGAGGTTCTGCAATAAACATTCTGCTGATACAGCTACATGGAATATACAGTTATCCCAGGGCTACTTGGCTTTGTAAAATCTGGTTCTGGATGTATCTGGTGCTCTTCCAGGGTGTAGAGCTGAGAGTCCAGAAATCAAGTGACCAGAAAACAAAAGGGGAACAATATTTAGGAAGCTTCCTACACAGAGGAAGAGTGGAAGGAAAATAAGGGTGAAAATTTGTAATGATGGACTGAGAGGAGAAGAAAGATGATACCAGAAATGGTAAACAAAGGCAGGAAATAGCCTGCTGGTGGTGTTAGTTCTTGATTAGGAGCCCGTTAAGTTTTGGCTAGAGGGCTAAACCCAAGGAGACATTTTGTCAGCCCCAATGTGGAGAGAAAACAGAAAGACAATAGAACAATTAGACAGAGGAAGACAGCAGAAGTGAACAAACATATTGCCCCTATTACAATGACACACAGCTAGAGCTTTGCAGCAATACTGCCCAGCTGCCTTTAGACTGAGTGAAAATGAGAAAATAAATCAAATCCTCTTTTGACTGTCAAGGGCAAAGAGAGAACTGTTTCTATTTCAGCCACTGGTAACCCGATAGCTTGCCACAGCATATTTCACATAAGGAAGTCTGTAAAGCAACATCTAAGTGTTCCTTGTGATTAATATTCCTCATGATCTGCAGCCACCTAATCGCATCCTGACCCCAGTCAGGGTCAGCTCTGAGGATGGATGGGCTGTGGGAGCAGGGTGGGCTACCAGGAGGTGCTGCTGAATGATGGAGCATATGGAGAGAAAAAGAGGACCTCTGCAGACATGAATAAACAAATAGTGGCAAACCAAAGGCACTGACCTCAGGAATAATGCCATGGGTCCAGAGCTGTGCAGAACTATTGAAAGAAGCAGG
Source organism: Camarhynchus parvulus (assembly GCF_901933205.1). Lineage (NCBI taxonomy): Eukaryota > Metazoa > Chordata > Aves > Passeriformes > Thraupidae > Camarhynchus > Camarhynchus parvulus. Next base: position 25,352,772 of record NC_044572.1, on the reverse strand, counting down.
ACAATCTGTTCCTCACTTCCAGATGCACTGAACGTAGCATATGTTTTTTTTCCTTCAATTGAATCCAAAAAAACTGCAGCATGGAATGCAGCACTATTCAGAGACACAGAACACTATCTCTGAAGGGATTCCTGGGATGCAATAATCAGTGCTTGGACTGCCCAATTTGCTACAGGACACATATTCTGCACTGCACAGCAATTCACACATTTTGAACGGTAACAATGCTAATAAGCTTTCCTGTGAGCTTTTTTTTTTTTCTCCCCCACCAGGAATTAGGTGCACTCCTGGATATCTAATAGTCTGGAACATAAGACAGTCCCTCTCCCACCCAGATCAGCTTTGCAGGCACCATTGATCTGAGACAGATGTGTCTGGGCTGGTGGGCCATTAGATGTAGGTCTCTGCCAGATTTCACTTGATATTGATCCACAGCTGGATCAAATACATACAATGCCAATTTCCTTTGCAGCACAGGGTTTTTCTGAATAGGCACTGTATGGTAGCCTGGAACCATGCAGGCCTCCAAAACAACAGTTTACACAATATATCTAAAATGCTTAATATGGCTTTGAGATTTTTTTCAACAGGACACCTTTGACTGCTTATAAGCAAATTAATTTCCAATCTGTTCTACTGTCTCTTTTTAATCTTATCCTCAAAATATGCTTTCAGACATTAAAGCATCCAAATCAAAGAAAATGGGTGCTGGCATTGAAATGACTAATAGACCACCTAAAAAAAAATCTGGAAATCTTAATGAGTATACTACACGGACTTTTTATTTCACCTTGAAGGGAAAAAAAAGGCTTTAATTCTGAAAAGAGGATTTATTTCCATTTTTCATTTATGTAAATTACACTCTGAATAAATAAATCTACATAATCCACCTCCCTGCTAGACAACTTGCAGCAACATTTGCCAAGAGAAAGACAGGCTTTTCTGATACTAATGCATAAAACATGCTGAATAAAAAAATTAAAACAAATCATATTGTGTAAATAGCTGATGTGCAACTCTAGGAAGAATAATAGAGGCACTGATGAATTACTCAGGATTGTCTTGTTCAATTATTTCTAACATGTTACCAGTTAAGGGTATATTTAAGTAAAGATTTTAATAGAGACAGTCATATCCCAAACCACTGAAATCTATAGGAATTTTCCCTTTAATTTCCATGCAACAGGCATGTAGATCTCTCTGCTGAAGCACCCAATACTGTCAGGCTGTTGGTCTAGGAAAACAACCTATCCAGCATGTAGTTGATGTGCTGTGCAGCTCCAAGAAAGCAGATCTCTTATACTATTTTGGGAATGTCAGGAGTGCCTTCCCTAATTTGATCAAAACTTAAACCTTGATCCTTGTGTCCTGTTTCCATGTGAAATACAGGCTTGGTGACTGTAAAGATTGCTGCCAGTCTTGGGACTGCCACAGGAGGAGGATCAAACAAAAATCACTGCCAGTATGTTCTTTAGAGGTATCCATGGCCTTTCCCCACTCCGACTGCATTGGGTAGATACTGAAATGCAACTCTTATTCTTTATGGTCGATCCAGAAACTATCAAACTCTGATCATACTTGGAGCTTTGACATCCTTCTGAAAATTTTCCACATTGGAAAATCTGTTCTGGACAGCTGAATCCTTATGCTATTTTCCTTAAAGAATTAAAACTACTCCATTGGGTGGGGTCTCCCAAACAACTTGAGTATTATAAACTGCATCACCACATTTTACATGCTGTGATGCTTTGTAGAATTTGAAGATATCTTTTCTTGGCGCAGAAATGTGAGTTTCTCACATGCTTCCTGGAGGCAATGAAGTGTGGGATATACAAAGCCTACAGACTGGAAGCTGCATAAGAAAGCCAGGAAGGAACCATAAGAAAATATGATTTCATCCTATGCCTCTGCTAAGAAATCCCAGCCACAAGATTGGCACTGAAACCAGTGTTTTGTAACAGGTACCTGCAGGAGAATAAGTTCTTTCTACTTGCTTACTGTATAGTCTGGCTGTTAGGAACATACATCTGGGATATGGCATGTCATAGCCATCCACCACCTGCCAGGACATTCTCCTTGGAAACTACTGCAGACTGAATTGCTCAGTCAGTTGAGCTCAGTCATCTGCTGCTGCAGACTGAGTTGTCTACTTGTCAAATCTGCTCCACCATGAGTGAAAATACCTGATTATACTTTGTAGGAGTTTGATCCCCAAACAACCAGCAAACAGCCTGTTGGTTGTGACACTCGGCATTCACACCAGGTCAAATCCAGCTTGGACACAGTGGAAATCTGAAGGTAAGCCTCATTGCTTTGCCCTCTGGGAATTTGTTCCTGCAAGGTCTAGCAGGCTGGTTTGGAGAATGCTTCACAGATCAGGTCCTTCAGGCAACAGAGGATGGGCTTGCCTTGATCAGAGAAACACAGCATGGCAGGTATCTATGCCCTTGGAGAGCCTACTAGCAGAGAGTTAAAGGGTTTGGGGAATTACAGCGAGGGCTGCATTCATGCATTCATCTCCTAAAAAGGCTGGACAAGCTAGGGAAATTGCAGGCTTACAAAACCTGGGGTATTGGATTTAAACCAAGAGATTTAGAGTTTTTATTTTTGAAATCATGATTTGACAGCAATCTTACAAGTAAAATAAGTGAAACAACAGCCAAGCATCTTATTTAATGACAGAACTCCAGATAACATACATTTAAAAGAACTATCAAAAAGTTTGAGATTTATAATAAAAGGAGGAGAATTTGACACTACAGATTTTTGTGGCAACAGAAGATCAAGTTTGGCTAACTGGTGATACAGGAATACTCAGTTCCACAGGTGGGAAATGCATAGGAGGCCTCAAATCTGAGACTGATTCTGGTCAGACTCTACATCAGTTAGACACTGCTTCAGGAGTCCTTGATTTTCCTTGTCTCATTGTGCAGTGGCTGGCCAAATTCTCTTGGGAAGTACGGTTTCTTCTTTCCATGGGCACCTCCTAACCAGCAGCTTGGCACAGAGGGAAGAGAAAGAAGGGGTGGAAAGGACTCTTGCATCTTTTCTCTACAGCAGATATGTAGGGAAAGTCTATGAAACAAGTTCAGGCTGCTTCCTGCTTCAGGGATACCTGAAGCTACTTGTCCATAGGAGTTTCCAAGTTACATTCTTTCTTGGATAATCTAGGTGTAACTGAGTGTCTCGTTATTCCCAGGTATAATCCAGACTTCCTACTTCAGTCAAGTTCTAGGTTAGGCAAAAACTAGAGGGTTTGAATATGAGCCTTAGTAACTGAATGATCATGGATCAGTGCAAGCTTTTGATATCCACCCCATCCACTTTATGACTTTATCTTGTACTCTGTTAGAGCAATATATCTATTATTCCAAAATGCATGGCTTGCTGAAAATCCCAGCTAAGTTACAACTAGATTTCACATACTGATTTATTAAACCAGAGTTTTCATCATTTCACAGTCATCACTGTCAGTCAGTTCTTCTGTCACAGAAAACTAAAACGTGACCGCTTGATCAGACCTTTCACCTGGCAGAAGGGCTCGTTTCCCACCTCACCTTACCTGTGGCTGCATGCCAGGACGCGCTTGTGCTGGGTTGGAACTCAATGATACATGAATTCCCACACCAGTGTTTTGTTGTTTCCCTGACTTTAAATTTAGGATACAGTATAACCCAGCTGTGTAAGTCATTGCCTTGTAAATCAGGTTCTCACAGAGCAAAGGAAAACATCCCAGCTCCTCTACCAAACTGGCAGTATTGTTATAAGGTGAGAGAAGCCACTGGTGCTGCCATGCACACAAACCTGTTCAGGCTAGTAAGTGCTGAACTTTGCCTTTGTTGAAACCATCAACAGAATCTAGATTTAAGCAAAATGAATATACTTTGGAATAATAGAAACCCGTAGCACTTCTACTTTTCACGTAACAGCCTCTTAGTGAATAGCTTAGTAAACCCCTCTCTTTCAAGCTGCTTTTACTTGTTTCTCGGATGTGATGGACAAGGAATTTAGAACATAGCAAATTAGTTTTAAGTTTTCACGGAATCACAGAGTCAGTTCAGTTGGAAAAGACTTCTGGGATCATCGAGTCCAACCTATGGCCAAACATCAAACATCAACACTGTGTGCCACGGCCAGGCTTTCCTTAAACCCCTCCATGGAAGGCAGCCCGTTCCAACGCCTCATCATTCCTTCTGTGAATGAATCCCTCCTAATGTGCAACCCAAACCTCTCCTGGCAGTTTGAAACACTTACATGTTTTTAAACTACATTTAAAAACCAGAACGGAAAAAACTCCAACACCATAACATGGAGATTAAGGACTGAAGGCTGATACTTCATAGGTTTTGCCTCCATTCAAACCAATAATGAAAGAAAGTAGAGAACAGACGCGCTCAGTAGCGGCAGCGGCCTGTGCAGTTTGGCCTGACGTTGCAGGGAACGAGTTTGTTCTGGCCACAGCACTGCGGAGAGAAGAGAGAAGGGAACAGAGAGCAGCAGCAGCAAGAGCAGATCCCGCGGGGGCCCCTCAGCCCCGGCTCGCGCCGTGCCGGGCCGCAGCGGCGGGCGGGGCCGGCGGAGCCGCGATCCTCAGGGCGCAGGCGCGGGCCGGAGCCGGGCCCGGCAGCGGCGCAGGCGCGGCGGCGGCCGCGGGATCCCAGCAGGCTCGGGGCGGCGGGCGCGGTGCGGGCCCAGCATGTCGGAGAAGAAGCAGCCGGTGGACCTGGGCCTCCTGGAGGAGGACGACGAGTTTGAGGAGTTCCCGGCTGAAGGTGCCGGGCGGGGGCGGCACGGGACGGGACGCCAGGACGCGACAGGCCGCGGCCTGCAGGCGGGACCGCCGCGGCCTGGGCCGGCTGGGGCGGGCAGGACGCGGCGGGCGGGCGGGAGCGGCGGTGGCACCGGCGGTGGGACTGACTGGCGGTGGCACCGGCGGTGGGACTGACTGGCGGTGGCACCGGCGGTGGCACTGGGGTGCCGTGTGCGCCGGCCCTGCCCGCGGGTCCCCGCGGCCGCTCCGCGGGGCAGCGCGGTGCTGCCGCTTCGCAGGGCCCGGCTGAGCCCCGCGGGAGCTCCCCCGGTGCCGCGCGGGTCCTTGCGCAGCCCCCGCCCGGGCAGGGGCTGCCGCGCCGGCGATCGAGCGCGATCGCGGTGCCCGTGCCCGGCGGTGTGGCGGCGCTGGGCACATCGCGCTGCGAGTGCTGTGTCATTGTGCGAGAGGGCTGGGGACAGGTGCGGGAGAAGTTTACCGCTTTTTGCGATTGGAGATGGGAATCGCAAGGGAGACGAGGGACGAGGGCCGGAAACTGAGCGTAAGGTGGAAAAATATGTGAAAATGAAATACTGCGCTCTGTAGTTACTTTTAGTTTCTTTATCTATTGAAGCACAGATATGTATATGCTGGTTTGCTTTTAATCGGTACAGATATACTTAATAAGGAAGTTAAATTCAATAAAGCAACTTAGTGTCCCAGAGATAGTCTTGGAAACATCCCTATTAGGGCATGTTTACTTTTTATGTCCTTAATTCTGTCTCGAGTTGTGGATCCCGAGAAATTATATATATCACGATGAATGTAACATCAGGATTTTTTTTCTGTAATGTCTTTATTGCATGTGGTTTTTCTGTGGTACTACAAGCCTTAGGTGTTCTGAGCCCTTTAGTTCTGCTAAAATTAATGTTTTGGCAGGTACTGATAAAGGTCATGACATAGTTAGGATATTGGCTAAAATAAACATACAAGACCATACTTTCTTTTTCATCAGTTTTTCCTAAAAAGAAAAAAAAGTTTATCTTATTTAATGTAATTTAAGTATTCACAGTAGGGGAAGTCACTGGAGCTTCTGGACCTTGGATTGGGCAAAGCCCTGACTTGCTGTTACAGAAAGTGAAATTAGTTTTGCTTGACTCTAGCTGTAATGCTAAAGCAAAGTACTGTGCAGGCTTTCTGGGTGGAACAGAGACTTATTAAAAAAGTGACCATCATCAGGCTTTTAGATGTTGTTTCTTGCAGAAGATAAGAACGTCTAAAAGGATCAATTTGAATCCTCAAGTGAGGTCATAGTTTTGAGATGCTGAGTGTTGAGACCACTTTGTCTGTTATCTCTGGTATTTAGGAAAGAACTGTGATAACTGGGCTCAAACCCATTCCAAATTGTTGTTCTTTCAAATTAAAACACCACTTTCTAGTAATAGAAGAATTTTGTGTTTTATTATTATTTTGTGTTGTATTACCCAGTTTTTATCCAAAGGAAATTAGATAATGCAAATCTCTGTTAAGGGATGAAAACACGGACTTTTGGGGTTTATTCCAGCCTAAAAATTTACTTAAACAATTTATGAAATCAAGTTATGTATCAAAACCAGACCTGCCCAATTTTTATAGCATACTTTGAAGTATAGCATAAGTATACTATAGTAGATGAAAATACATGTAAACGAGTCACTTAAGAATCTTTTGTACAGTGCATTTCAGAATATAAAAATGTAAAGTAATAGAGCAGGGGATAAAGAATCCTACAATGCTAAAAATTGTTTTTTGTTTCCCAAGTACAAAATAAAACAATCAGTGATCAGCATACAATTTTTTTTTATATTTTCAAGGAGTTCAGGCATGACAAGTTTATAATTTTGGTATATATTAGTAATACTTAGTGGTAGTGGACTCTTAAGTGATCTTCGTGCTTTCAGTCCCAGATAATGCTCTACCTTTTTTACTTTTGTTTAGTCACAGGCATATAATATAGGAGGGAATAATAACTGTATTATACAATTCTGGGGTAATACTTTCAATGTACAGATGCTGCAGAATCTTGTCCTGCGGGGATGAGAATGTAATTTAGGCTTTACTTTCACTCTCCTCCCCACCCCAGCAAGGAAGATGAGATGGGCCTTTCTGACTCCTCTTTACTCAGTGTGATGTAGAACATCTTTTTGCAGTCTGCCCTGCTGATCTTCTATGACTGAAGCTGCTGTTTGTTGTGCTGGATATGAGTTACTGGGAAATTGTTTTTTCAAGTTTGTAGTTCTGTCTGAGCTACTTATGTAGCTTTTCTGTGTTTGTAGATAAAAAAGTTTGACTTTGTGGTAATTTTAAGTTGTTTGAGTTTTGTTTTTTCTCTCTTCAAAATCCAGTTAATCAGTGAAGTTGTTTCTTTTTTGAAAAAAAAAATCAATGGAATATAAATTGGCAAAGGCAAAGCTTATTGCAGGTAGTTTTAAAGGATAAGCCCTTCCCTTTGAGCAACTAGCAATACAACTAAATCCAAATGATGCATTTTTATGTACAACATTTTTTCTTCACCTTTTCTTCCCAGTTTTTTTCTTTTGCTCTCACAGCACAATTTCTATGCTCCTTCATCTTTTCGCATTATATAATTTATTTGAGTAGGGAAATTTAATTGTAATGCCTTCCACACGTGTGTCTTTAATCAGTGACAGATGGATTTTCCTGTCCTGGTGAATCTCAAATATTAATTTTGTTGCCTGTCAGTGTTAGAAAAAGGAGGAGAAAATGCAAAGACCAGGCTTCATTCTTAGAAAGTTAGCTGTTCACAGTGAATTAGTTTTTGATGTTTTACCCCACTGACTTTCTCCCCTGCTCTCCCCATACCTCCATCAGTGTTTAATGTTACTTTAGGCCTTAGTCCTCAGAGCTTTCTGTGCATGGGCAGCACATGGCTTACTAGAATGAAAGGGGAACAACAGTGTTATCTCTTTAAATACACTAATAGACTTTGAGAAATAAAAGTTGCAAGCGTCAAAATTAGGGGGCTCCTTTTTTTTTAACATTTGAAAAACTATGTGTCTTTCAGTAGGACTACATTGAGAAACTAAAAAAAATCAAGTAAGCCAACTTATGTTTTCATAGTGATTCTGAGCCTTGAATTTTCATTATTTTTCTGAACTATTTTGTTTGATTTTAATTTTTTTTTAATAATGAAGCATTAAGTGTGTGATGAGTAATTTGTCAAGAGTGGTGTGCCAGATTATTACAGGAAAAATATAAATAAAGTTAGTAAATGGACATAAAGTGTTTCCCTACAAAGGCCAGACAGCTTCTGCTGTCTTGGGAACCCAGAAATAGCTGGTTAGAGGTATCAAGTGCTGTTTGCAGATGCCTATCTGAATTTGCCTTTGCTTCTGCATCACAGATAATTTTTTGTCATTTGTCCATAGACTGACTGCATCTGATATGAGGGAACAGAGAAGGTGTCTGTGTTTTGGTGAAAGCATCTGATACATATTTAACTTTTTAATCTGAAAAAGGTGTTTAAATACAAATCTGGGAGGACGATGCTACTGTTTATCCATAAGTAAAATCTCTTAGGAATGTTTAATTTTGCAAGCCATGATGTGTGTGTAATGATTTTTTTTCACCAAGTTTCATTTTTGTTGTAATTACAGAAATTTTGAGATGTGTTTTAGATCTGACTCATGAACACTTGAATGTGATCCAGACTTCTGTGTTAAATTTACCAGAAGTCTGCCTTTCCCTGTGGCTGAGCTAACTGGTCAGTAAGACATGGTACCAAAGCAGTGCAGCATACACTTAGACCTGCTTTTCTGTCTTTAGATTGGACTGGTTTAGATGAAGATGAAGATGCACATGTCTGGGAAGACAACTGGGATGATGACAATGTAGAAGATGATTTTTCCAATCAGTTAAGGTAATTTTACTTAAACTTGCTGTTCTAGAAGATGGGTAAAATACTTTAAATGGAGTTGAGTAGTTAATATCTGAAAGTTTGAAATCTGCTTACTTTAAAAAAAATAAAGATCTGAAATGGAAATAAATGAAAGCTCTACTTTCTGCTTTTCTATTTAAAGCCTTTTAGAACCAGACTTAGGGATTACAAGACTGAAGTACTGATCAGCATTTCATCTTTTAATAATTCTACTGAAAATGCCTCAGGGCATTGTGGTGACAGAATTTTGCTCTGTTACGCAAACAATGCAAAGATCATGGAAAGTTGAGGTATAGTTGACACTTTGTCAATTTAACATGAGTGGATCCTTTTCTAATGACTTTTCTATGTGTGTCTGTGAAAGTTCTGAATGGTACTGCCAAGATTAATGGCAAGGCATCCAAGATTATCTCTTTGTGCTATGTGGCGTGCAAAGTATGTTACAGTTTTTATGTCTGTACTTTAAAACAGCACTGCTGTTCTTTGTCCAAATGGGCAAATTTTCTGGAGGTTAGTGATCTGTGTTAATTTAAGGTTCTTTCCTATGTTATGAACATACTGTTTATGAGCAACAACAGCAAAGTAATTGTTAATTACATGCTTTAAAAAAAGTGATAGCAATTTGTGTACCTCTAAACCAGTTGCTTAATCCTCTTTGTCACTTGTAGTTTCAGTAATCCTTTACTGACGCATAATTATAACTTAAATTGTTTCAAGCATTCAGAACAAAGCCAGATTTTATAATTAATCCCTCAGTATGTTGCATGAGGAGCAAACTGTCTGTAATACAGCCTGCTTAAACAGTTCCTGGGTTGATCTCCCTTGTACTCAGGGAAAGCAATTATTTTTGTGTCTTCTGCATAAAAAATTGTTGGCATAGTTATTTCATATATGGTTCAAAGGCAGTTGAATGGTAATATTGGAAAACATGTAATGAAACAGACTTTCAAGAAATAGTTCAAGTCTTGATAGACATAGTTGATCTAGACAAACTTTGTGTGACTGGCCTTAGTTGCAGCCTGCAGTATTGGCGACCATATAGAAGTTTGCAGTGTTGCCTGGTTGTCGCATTTTCTTCCATCTCTAGAAAGCAAATGCTGCAGTCCTCCACTTTTAAAGTCCTACTACTAAATGTGCAAACTAACCAAAAATATTTTTAGAGATTTGTACTTCTGTATCTAGATGCACGTGTGCTAGAATAAAACGAGATAAAACAGGATGCATCCTAGCTGGTGTGTTCAGAGGCAGGGGAGAAGCAAAGTGGTGGCAGGGCAGGAGTAATAACTGTTGTAGTTCCTGACTTGCTGTCCTGGCCACAACTAGGGACAACAAAGCAATCCCTCAGCATTGTTCACTGCAAGGTGTATTGAACCAAGGCATAAATAAAAATTCCAGACTGCACTATTCTAAAAGCAAAAAAAAAAGCTTACAGTTGTTTTGGAAGCACATGCAGTTAAGTCGAATAGTGAGCTTGCTTGAGTTAAGGAAATATTGAGGATAATGTATAAGATTCTTGAGAATATGTATAAGATAATATTTTGGTTATTCTAATGAATTTGGAGATGTTGCAGGTGCATAGGTGCTACTTCGTGCCATATGGTGCGTCAGAGGGCAATAACTGCGATTAAAACAAATATTTGAATTTTTCACTGAGAAGTCACTTAGAGTGATTTAAGATAAAAAACTGGAGTTCAAGAATTACAGAGTAAGTAAGGTTAAGGTAATTGGTATGATTAAAAAAGCAGTACGACATTGCTATTTAAAATGACTGTAAATTGTGTAGTATATTTAATTTTTTAAAAAACCACACATCTAACAGTATCGTGTATGTGTTTCAATATATCTGTCTCTCTTCTCTACAGAGCTGAATTAGAAAAACATGGATACAAGATGGAAACGTCATAGCTTTTGCAGAATATGGAGTGATTTAACACTGAACTGTGGATAGACTTTATTGACAAAAGAAGAAAAGATGGAAAATGAGAAGACCCACTTAGTTCATTATCTACTTGGATTTATTATTGTTTTGTATAAAAAATAAAGTTTTTAATCTTAGCCTGGTCATACATTTAGCCTCCACTCACCTGGTACGTTGTATTTTGGTTCTGAATTGTCTTGTTTGGCGGAATTCATGGGCCTGCCTGGAATGCCATTAATGGTCTGGCAGTGGCTGATGCTCTTGCACTGGCTGCTGCCTGGGGGGCTAAACATGTGTAACCAGAATGAAGACTAATGAATGTTGCTGTCACAAGAAATAAAATACTTATGTATTCCAATTAAAATGCAGCAGAGATTGAAAGCAGTATTAGGGAGTGATAAAGCTTGTTTTGCCTCAGCATTTTATGTCATAATGACTTGGGTTTTTTTTTTAGTCATTTCATGTGAGTGTTCATTTCATAAAACAGAGTTCAAAGTGTGTTGCAACAACAGAAATCCAAACTCTCCAATCTAGTCCTACATTTCTCAGGACTGTTAAAGATGAGACTTCTCTGGAGATGAAAGTTCTGTTCTTGCACTTATTTGAGCCTAGGAATCTCTGCTGAAATTGCCTCCAATTTGCCAGTTACAGCAGTTCATCTGTATCACGCAAACATGCCTGCGGAGAGCAGAAATCAAACTTCCAACTCATTTCATGGAGGCCAACACAGATTTGCCAGAAAGATAGCGCAGTAGTGACTGGATTCAATTACTCTCTGAACTAGAAAACAGAAAGTGGAAATTACCACACCTATTACCACTTCCATGAAACCTCCCCAAAGGACCTGTTAAAGCTGGTGTATGCAAAGACAGAGGGAGATGGCAGCCATGGCTCCTAATTAAATTAGGGTTTTTTATAATAAAGGGGCATCTATAGTTACATACTCATGGAAATTGGAATGAGCTACTTGTGTTTTAGCTGTTCACTTAAATAAATGGAGACTTAATTGTTACATGAAGTTAGTTTTCAGAATAAAGGTATAGTTGGTGGGCATGCTGTTATTTAACCTTGTTAACTAAATAACTGAGTATCATATGTTATAATGACATTAATTCATGCAAAATGTGAGGAAGTTTCCCCTCCCCAAAATTATTGGGTAGTGCTATTTTAATGGTAGAGGCAAGATTCACTGTGACTCTTACTGCTTTCTGAAGATAGCTATGTAAAGACTGAGAACTTTATTGCCATCTGACTGGTTCTGCAAAACTGAATGTCTCAGATGATATGGAATGTGGGCAGTTTGTCCAACTCTGTGTGGCTTGGGAAAAGAAAGGGAAGGCTTTTCAAGTAGGCTTGCCCTAGTCACTGAAATTGTTCACACTGAGATATGTGGGTCATGCAGCCCACTTCAGTAGAATGCAAGTCCTGAAGTTCATATTTTGACACATAACAAGTGAAAAGTCTGTGTATTGAGTGGCAAATAGCAAAACAAACATCCTCAGGTTAGTGTTGGGAATTTAGAAGAAAAGTATGTTGAGTACAGTCCTGGGATTGCTGGTGGTGTTAACACAGCAGTACTGGGAAGTTGAGTAACACAACTGACCAAAAGAAGATGACAAAATAATTGTGGAGATGTCTGGTGCAATCTGGATAGGGACAGCTGCTTTCCATTACAGGACTCTGGAAACCTGACTAAGGCAGCCTTGTCCCAGTGATTGCAAGCAGCAGGAGGAAGCCATGGAGATGGAAAAGCATCTTTGCCTCAAGAAGGCTTTGTTTTTGCTGAGCCTCAGTTGTATTAGTATCTTTATATTTCCCTCTTTTTCACAAAAGCAGAATTGGACTGGAAGCCTAGGCTGAGGTAGTGGCTCTGCACTCTCACAGTATCAACCTTCAGCTGCTGAGTTGTGGTATGAAACCTCCAGCTGGAAAAAAGGAGAGCAGTCTGATTTGAAGGTCAGTTTGATGGTATGGTCTTATAATGCTGTCTTTGAGACAAGTTAGGGACTTTCTGCCTGTTTTGGTTCACTTTTGACAGCTTTGGTGTTCAGGAAGGATGTTGAGGTGGTTGGCCAGGATGTCTCAGTATAATTCACCCTAATGTACCTGGCATTCACCTTTAAAAGGAGCTAAGATTCCTGTGTGCTTGTAGACTTGAGTTTTTTAGATTGGCCTTGCTGGCAGAGGTTTCCTTTGGCAGTTGTTCCTGGAGGTGTTGTAATGATCCCTGTTAGCGGAGGAATGCGTGAAGTGTGGGAGACAGGAATACTTTGGGCTTGTGAGGGAGCACCCACTGAGAGAAGACAAAGATTTCGGAAGGAAGATCTGCACCCTGTCAGGGGTGGGAATGTGTTGAAGAGAGGGAGGTTTGGCAAAGATCTGAGCGGAGGAGAGGTTGGACTTTCTAGTTAACAAAGTAGGACAGCACGTGGAGGTGTGTGCGTGGCGATGGCTGGGTGTGGGCTGCTGGGTAGTCCTCTGTTCCCTGTTGTAGGAAGGAGATTTAGGTTAATGTTGTCCTGTATTTGGGGACCTATCCTCCTCACTAGTCCATCCCTCAGCCAAGCTGTGGAACTCTTGGCCAGTATCCTTATCTGAGCCCTGCCAGGCTATGTGGCACACATCTGCAGCTCTCTACATCATGGAGCAGGGCATGTTTTGCAGTGTGGGGAGGGTGACTTGCTGTGACCTAGATGCTGAGGATGTCTCAAGACAAAGCACTGTTCAGCTAATTTGGAGGAAAGCTCTGGAACATTCCTGATTGCCAATGTTTGGCACTCATGTTTTGCCTTGATCCTTAAGAAACCATACACACCTAAGAAGAAATGCAAAGTCACAGGTAAGCACACAGAATAGTGAACAGTCCAAAGTAAGGCTGTTTGGAAGGCCTTAAATTATGCTCTTTTGTTTGAGAATAGCCTTTGCCCTCTCCCCCCTGGTGCCTGGCTCCCTCTGCTAGCTTGTGCAACAGCACCAGCAGCTTCTCCAGGTATTTACTGCGGCTGGGTCACAGTGTGTCCTGTTCCTCTCTTGCTGCACCGTGCCCACGTGGTGCTGTAGAGAGTGAGTAAATGTGGGTCTCCATAACACAGCAGTCGGGCTGTTTTGCAATTGCTCAGATACATTTTCCACTGTCCCTGGGAGAGGGAGAAGTGTTTTCCCCCCTTTGAAGTGCACTATTGTTTTAAGTGTGAGACCCCAGGACCTCATCTTTCAGTGGGTTTGGTAGTATGTAAAATGCTCTGCACATTCAAATGTTTCTTTAGCTTCAGTTACTGCTGTGCATATTCAGCATGTCTGCCAATCAGGATTTTTTATGGGGTACCAAGTCAGCCAGCCAGAAAAGGAGGCACATGCATTACAACCTTTGCAGCTTTTGTAAGGAATGAGGCAAGGACTCCACAAATGGTTACCTTTCCCTGCTAGCTTTTTCTTAAACCTTACTTTTTTCTTATCCTGTTTTTTCTTGAACACTAACAAGGACTAATAAGTCCCCTGAGGGAGGGGGTACATATAAGAAAATACGTGATCGTAAAATTAAAGACTATGAGAAGACATATGTATGGGTAAAGGAACTTATATTGCTCAGAGTCTCAGTTCCAGCATTCCCTATCTTTTAACTGTCTGACTTTACAGCACTAATAATAATCTTTTAATGCAGGTATGATTTGTATGATTTTTTGTTTGCATAATGATACAGCTAAATTTGATTTAATTTCAAGGCATGCAGGGAAATAAGAAGATTGATGCCCAGAAAGTTTTTGTGGTGGAATTTTACTAAAGAATAAATGTTATGTAACATTTCAAACACAGTGAGATCCTTCAAGATGAAGTGTGTGATATAAATGTAAAATATTTGCAAACTATAATTTAGCAACCGTTTTAAAATCACAGTCGGTATTCCAACCTCTTACATGTGGCGGGTGAGATCCTTTGTCAATTGCGAGCTAAGGGCAGTGAATGTGAGATTCATTAAGTAATTATATAGGAACATTAATTTCAAATTAATTTCAACAGTTGTTTTAGACATTAGCAACCAAATTAGGGGACCAAAGGCAAACAGTAATGCAGCTTAATACTTTTAATAAATGAAGGCATTTGAAGTGATTTACATAAATCGGATGATAAGTTCTCATTTAATGGGCTTCCAAATGCCCCCACCTCCCCTTCCCGTTCACCTTCGAGCGTTTCCAGGCTGCGTGTGCTCTGCATTTACCCAGCTCTCTTGTTACATCGTGCTTTTCTCAAATCCTTCATACACTGGCTTTATAATAAGCGGTCAGACTTTCTGGAATGTGTTACCGTGAGCTGGAACCCTTTAAGGCTTCTGAATCCACAGCGCTGGGAGGCATGGGAAGGGAATGGAGCCACTATTGACAAGGCTCCTAGGAAAATAAATGGTGGAGAACAAAAAAAGCAGATTAGGGTATTGGGGGATGCTTGCCTACAGGCAGGGCAGGGAGATGAAAACCAGCCCATCAGCAAGTGAATGGGTCACATGTAATGGATAATGACCAGCCCTTTTCATCTTTCCTGCAGTGAGCTCAAGGCTTTTAATGAAAAGGAGCAGGCACTGGTCTGGATTTACAGTGCACCTGAAGGAGGCAAGGCAGCTCGGTGATTCACCCGGGAGGCGAAACCAGCCCTGCCAATGCTCCAGCCACCTCACCTGCCTTGGGTCCCTCCTGAAAGGGCACAATAAAAGCCCTTCCTTCCCGAGGGAGCTGGTAGTCTGTGAGGTATAAAAGGCAAGACAGGGCAGCTGGGGAGGGTGGGCGATGGGCTGTGTTTCCCTTCCTCATGGTGTTGGTTTGCAGTGCCCAAATGGGATGTGGTGGAACTGTACAATGCAAGTCTCTAACAAAGATTCCTATAACATAAGGAATTGTCCCAGTCACCAGGCTGTTCAGTCATACTGTCCAGCTGGCAGTAATGTTTGAACCCTGTTTTTCAAGACTTGGGTAATAAACTGATGCTATCAACAACTTCTCCCTCAGGAAAAGTAGTGGGGTGGCTGGGTGGAAACAGCACATCCAGCAAACAAAGGTGCAATGATTCTGTTTGTGCTCAACTGCTTTCTTCTACCAAAGATACCCTGTTCAGGCCAGAAATGCACAAACTGTAAGCTCTGGAAGAAGAGTTTGATCAATCTTGCTCTGAAATATTTAAGATGTTGGTTTTCCTTCTCCCTTCCCAAGCTGCCTGTTGTGCCCTCTGTGCAGGTGAGTGTGAGCTGGCAGAGCTGAGACCCAAGCACATTTTCTTTTTGGCTGGCAGTTAGCCATGGAGGAGGATCCAAGAAGAACACGAGGGAAAGAGGAAACCATGGCAGCAAGATGAAAAAACACCGTGTTTTCGCTGTGAAGGTTAAAATGGGAAAGGGTAAAAATCCCTCCTAAACAGAAAGCAGCGACTGAGAGGGTATGTGAGCACATCACAGGCTGAATCACTGTAAAGGGCAATTCACACCAAATTATATGTGTGAAATGGCAAGACCTCTAATGTATCATTTCAAGACTATTGCTTCAGTGGCTTTTTAGGGTTGATTATGTTCTCTTTTTTTTTTTCCTGGGGCATATTAAAATTCCATCGGGTGCTATGCAAAGCAGACTTTATCCAACAGGTATGACCTTATTTCTTTGGGTCTCATCTGCAAGGCCTAGCTCCTGTGGGCTCAGTGCTGCAACCAGATGTGGCTTTTCAGAGCCAGGTTCCAGCTGCAGCTGATCTCTGGCACCTCAGACAAGAAATGGGCTGTGCAGAGATGGCAGCAAATAGGTAGTACTGTGTGTTGCCCAGTGGAAGCCTCAACTTCAGCCTAGGAGTGTGATCTTCTCCCGGCCTCTGACATGATATTTCATAGATGAAGTATTAGCTGCTAAGAAATTTCACTAAAATGTGTGCTGGTTTCTGTTCCTTGCTCTGCTATTCTATGATCAATGTCCATTAAAAGAAAGAGCACAATGGTGTTTCACTGCCTGTGAGCATGAGTTAGATTACCATGGCAGTGTACATCCCTCGTGGGATATCGTTTCTAGGCATTTCTAGGCTGAAATGCCTCGTTAGAGCCTGTCTGCTCCCTTTGTAGGTGCTTGCTGTCTGTACCACAAAGAGGGTCTGGCATGGGGTAACCCAGCCTTTGAGGAATTATAGCAGTTCAAAAAGTAATCAAGAGTGATAAAACCAATGAGTAGAGATTTGATTGGAACTTGATGGAGCTGCAGAAACTGCATGACTCATCTTAAAAAGAATATATATATATATATATGACATTTTTAAATAGGCTTCTTTATTTTTGCGGTTCCTGTGGAATATTTAGCAATTGCCGTTCTTTTTAAAAATAACTTTTGATGTTACACAGATATCCAGGGCTTGCAGGTTATGTTGTCTATTGAGAAAGCACACCCTTTAGCAGTAGCCTTCTGTCAGAACAGGCATACGTGGTGCTTTTACAAGCACAGCATCAAGCGTGGCCTTCCTGCCCTGAAACTGTCAGTGAGACTAAAACAAGGCACAGGATACTCTGCAAGAGAGAACGGAGTGGGTTGTGATGGCCATTGGGAAAAGACCCCAAGGGTGGATGTTTGGGGCCAGGCAGAAGGAAGCAAAGAGGAATCTCCTGAGTGAAGAGGTTAGGAGGAAGCAAGGGACACTGGTTCTGCTTTGTGGACAAATCAGACTGGATCCAGGTTGCATCTGAATTGAAAAGGCTGATGTGAAATGAGCTCTCTTCCTAACCTGAAGAACAGCACGCCTGAAAGGGGTGAGAATAGGGAAGTCAGTTGGTTTGTTTCATCTAGGAGACAGCTGAATGGTGATTTAATCACAGCTCTCAAGCTCCTGTGTGAAGAAAATTGTCCCATAAGGAGATGGGTTTTTTAACCTCACTATAAGGGTAGAGCAAGGCTGAGAAACTGGAGGCTCAAGTTAGACAAATTTATGTTGTATGTTTTTCCTGCAGGTTCTGTACTAAATCACTCTCAGATTTAGTGGTCTGCCCACCATGGAACTGGTAATCAAGATTCTTCTTGATGCTTTGTGAAGGCTGAGAGAGAGGTGGTAGAGATGCAATGCAGGAATGGCAGGATGGAAATATGAATATGTTAAAGGGGATAAGGACTGAGTGTTTCAGTCTTTCTTCACCATAGTTTCCCTGTTTTTCTTCTGCTCAGCACTGCAGTGATTTTTGCTGTGTGTTAATGGTGTGTGACATGAGTTCATGAGTTGTGCTGTCTCTAACCTCTTCCATGACAGAAGGCCCTAAATCAGGCAGTTTGCCTACCAGGTCTTTGTCTCATCCTGGTTTTGCTTCCTTGATGTCCCAGGGTGTTTGTCAATTTCACATTGATGTGGGATCAGAACCTGGAGCCTCAGAACATGGGGCAAAAATGACCTTGCAGCCATGGACCCAAGGAATCACCACAGGGCTGTTTGTGGTGTATTTGGAGCTGTTCCCCAGGCTGCACTGGACTGCTGGGTCATTCTGTGCGTGGAGGCTGTGGGTTTCCTTTCCCTCCTCCTTCTGCAGAGACAGAGATCTACATGCAAGGTCTAAACTAGATTCAAATTCCTTATAAAGTGTCAAAATACTGAGCAAGGTGTACAAATTCTCAAATATTCAATATTTCCAAGGAGCTGGAGTCCAATGGTTGGAGTCCATCCTGGAGGAACCTTATTGTGGGCTTCAGTTCTGTGAACTGGGAACATAAAAATTATTTTTCCCCTAGGAAGTCATATTAGTAAGAGCACTCAGGGAACTTCTTCCTCACTTTTGCAGAAGCCAGTAGGTGGAAGAGGGTCATGCTGCACTCAGCTTTGCAATTGCCACAAAGATTTTAAAGCAAGAGAAGGAGTCAAGGAAGAACCATGGAGCTAACTCAAGAGAAATTCCCCACAATAAGACTCTTGTGCATATTGGCAACATAGCACAAAGCTGACACAGAACAAAACCATCTTAATACAATGAAGGTGCCACATGCCTGAAGAGCGACTGTGAGAGGTCAGAGCAGAGACTCTGTGCCCAGAGGTGTCATCTGCGAGGAGAGTCTGGCTGGGAGGACCATCCCTACAGCCACAGCTGCCCCTCAGAGACATGCCACTAGTGCTGCTAGCAGGTAGACACAGGGTCCTGTTTTGAGTGGGAAAATGGCTGTGGAGAAGTGGTTTTGCCTTCATGTGTGGATATCTCCATGGTGCAAGCTGGTGACTTCTACAGCTACGATGAGTGACAAGCAACAGTGATCATTTGAGGCACTTCAGCATCAGCTCTGTAGTGAGCACCATTAATCCTCACCACTGATTGCTCTTACTGAAGCTTCAAGTGATTGGAGAAACTGCCCAATGTTCATGAAAGAAGTTGAACCTCTATAATCTACCTCTGGAAAATCTTGAAAACAAATATATTAATTTGTTTGGGAGGGGATGGGGTTAGTCAAATATTGCTTTAATGAGTTTGAAAATGAAAAATATAATTGTAGAGACAGCATGAGAGATGTGAAAATGCAGAAGAGGCAAACCCCTGCACAGCCACTGAACTGAAGAGGGTAGGAAAGATTGAATCCAGGCTGTGACCACCTCAGAGGCAAAGGATCCATTGTTCCCAGGGAGGTACAGGTTGCATCAGGATGAGCACTTGTGCCCACTCCCCATGCCTGAGTGCTGTGTTTCGCCAGTGCCTGGTATGCAGAGCAGCACCAGGGCCTGGGCTGTGCCTCTCTATGTCAACATACCTGTTTTAGAAAGTGATGGCAAGCTCCCAGTTGGATGTCCTGTGTGGAGAAACCTTCCCATGGATAGATACTCCTCCTTCAGGAGGCTGTTCTGGTTTTGCTTGCTTTGAAACGTTGGAAATAGTTGCTGGTTTTCCAAGGACACTGTGTTGTGCAATCTGTTGCATGTCCCCATCTGGGCACGCCCTGTGGCGTTAGCCACGATGTCTGTGTACAGAAATGATTGTTTTTCAGAAAACCTTCAGTTCCTGAAGCCAAGAGTGTCTGCAGGAATGTAACTTCTTGAGCTACAGTCAGATCTGAGATCAGGATAAACACAGAGGAGAGCAGGAGACTACAGGATACCGACAATTCCTTATCCAATGGCAGGGAGCAGCTGGCTGGGTGGAGGTCCTTTCCACACCCCTACCAACCACCCAGTGGCGGAGGCTCCATCCTCTGGGTGTAGGAGTGGCAGCCACAGCCACCACTGATTTGCCAGGAAGGGTCTTTGTCTCTTGTCATGCAGAGTTTCACGAGCTCCTGGGTTTACGTTGAGGAAATGGCAATAAATGGAATCTCATCCCCCCCTCACGCCCTTTTTTTTTAAATCCTTCACCACCTATTCACCTATTTCTACTATTATAGGGAATTCCTAGTCTAGGAGCCTAGTGGGTCATTTTTATGTGGTAAAGTTTGCTGAATTTATAGCAGCATTGTTCTCACTGTTTTTCAATTAGTCAACACTTAAGTGTCTTAAATTTGTACCTTCTCATAGAAGATGTCTCATTTTCTGCGTTCTTCTGCCCAAACAGTCTTGCCCAGGTTGCCATAACTGTCTTTTAATAGGGTTTCAGACCACAGGAGAGCTTTGATCTCAGTGCAACCCAGATGGGTTCATATATTGTTTCATCTCCCATGGACCCCACATCTTCCAATCTGCCCTTCCACTTCCATCAGGGAATATGGTACATGTAATTACCCACAGATTTTTCATTTCTAATGTGCAGATTGAAAATCATCCCCTGCTCAGAAATGGAGGAAATTATGGGAAGGGTTGTTGGGCTGGAAGAAAGGTGCACAGAGCTCCAGGACAGCAAGGAGTAGAGGGGAACTGCAGGCTCCCCTCAGCTCCCACCTCAGAGCTGGTGAAGGCATTGAGGTGGGGAGAAAAACAGATTTTGGCTTCTCAGCAGAGTTAGCACAGTGACAACACAGTACAACACTTTCCGTATTCTGCTTTACTACTACCAATGTCACTCTTACGATTTGAAAATAAGGAAGTTGCATGCTATTAATGATCAGAAGAAATTCCTATAAGACTTTGAATTAAAGTGGTATGTTATCTTATTGGAGGCCAATGTTTTCCTTGCATAGTCACCCATTGCTTCAAGGGCTTTGAAGTTGCATTTCTGTTTCAATTGACATAAAACTGACCAAAGGCAATATTATAGTCACAGGCCTCTGTTTATTTTCATCAGGAATGCATTAATATTTCAAGGAAATAAAATCTGCCCAAAAATCACCGGGTGATCACCAGAGCAATGCTCAGAAAGATTGTGAAGTCACAAGGTGGAAATTCACATTCCCGGTGATGAGATGGAAGTTGAATAACAGTGAAGAGAATGTCCATAAAACAGACGGTGTGCAGAGCTGCATTACTGTAAGGGCCATCAAATCACGCATATGGTGTTGGGGAGCTGGCGCTGCTGATTTTGCTAGAAATTCAGCAATTTAAGTAACCTAATCAAGTGTCATAATTAATTGGAGGTTCATTTCCTCTCTTGGAAAACATGAAGGGTAGTCATTGCTTGCTAAAAACAACTTCATCCTCCCCACAGTGAGGGTGTTTCTCCCTCTTGCCAACAGAAAGCCACTGGCAACCTGCATCTGGGGGGCACTGTGGGCAGCCATTCAGTCCTTAAAGAGGGGTGCAGTGCACTCACTCACAGAGGATCCCTGCTGGGAGGATGCTGGGGCTTTCATGACAGCTTCACCATCCACTAGCAAGCTGCCCTTGGTGCCAGAGGGGGACGTGTTTGGGAAGTGATGTTGTGTGATGTTACTGTCTTCTTTGCTGCATCTATGTGTTAAAAAGAAGTCTGAGTGCAGAGGGGCCCAGGTTTGCCCCTCACACAGGTGGCAGGCATGGCTGGTGTGAGCTCTTGTGAGCTCCTTCCTCCCAGTAACGCCTGCCAAAGTGCAGCCAACACTTCCTTTGGAAGAGTGCAGCTCCAGCAAAGAGGATCACCTCTGCAATCCAGATCACAGGCAAGTCCAGTGGTGTTAAACACTTCCCATTTCACACAAAGAGAGCTAAGCATTACTTCTTTAATGTGTTTTGAAATAACCTTTCTTGGATTAGCCCACAAAAGAGATAACACTATCTCTTAAAGTTTGGCAAAATGAATATCTCAGTCCATAGGAAAAGGTTTTGTAATTTTATTTTAAGAAGCACTTGGAAGATAGTTTTATTTTTGAAAGAAATGTAAGCAAAGTTAAAAAGCTGTCATTCTTGTAAATCAGAATTTCTGACCTCTAAACACACAATATGGTCTTCAGTGAGCAGATTTCTGTGCACTCTGCAGAAGTACTTTCTCCAGGTAGCTCTACTATTGTGCCAACTTACTGTAATCATTGTAATCAGCCAAACCAATTACAGAGTAGCAACCTACTATACACATAATATTCTAGGTGGATATTAAGGATGTTCTGTTAAAATTGATAAAAGTCCTTTAGCAAGAAGAAAAGCCTTCATCACTAATTTTTTTCTGTGCTTCATTTTAGTGAGGACTTAAATATAGTAGCATTTATATTTTTCACCTTGGAAAATATTTGTACTCTAAAATAACACATTAAAGCTTTGAGCCTGAAAACACTAATGCACAAGAGTGACTTTATTTGTACATTAGCAATATTTTAGTCAAATGGTCTGCTGTTTGCAGAACCAGATTCTGAAAAATAATGTACTGCTTTATGTTGTATCACTGTTGGTTCAGAAATTAATGGATGCTTTATTTAAATCAGGCATTTAGAGAGAAGCTTTGTAACTAGGCTGTTTTATGCTATCATATTGTTGGAAGAAACACATAAATAAAATTTAAGGGAAAGGGAATTGAAAATAGAGGGAATGAAATGAGCATACATGAAATGTTCAGGCACACCTGCTTCAGTCTGAAATGCCCCAGATTCAGAGCAGAGGCAATTTTCAACTTTTCCTCTGACCCAGGATTTAGTAAAACCCTTGATCCGTCTTTTGCGCAACTAAAAAAATCCTTTCATCATTTTGCTCTCCATCAGCCTCAGAGGTGAAATCTTCCCTTTCAGCTCCGATTATCACAGATGTGGCTTTGTATGAGTGGAGACCCCAGGTTTATCCAGGACTGGGCTTTGCATTCAAACTTAAATTCCTTTTCTTCCAAAGCTCATGAAGACCAATTTTTTTTAATGAGCTCTGGATATTAAGTATAGTCATTGCAGAGAGTGGTTGGGACTTTTGAACTAGAAGAGTGACCAGTCTGTGGCTTCAGTCAGGATGGAAAGAAGAAACTGAGGTAGACAACCAGCACTGCTAGAGAAAACACAGATAATTCTACACACAGATATCCGTATTTGTTTCTGGCAGTAATCCTTAACCTTTTGTTAAAGATCTGAGCTGCTGGTAACAGGAAAATACAACATCTACCTCCATCAAAAGTACTTCTTGACTTTTTAAAGATTAGATGTTCACCCCAAAGTTCAGGTACCCTTTTCATTGCTGTTTCTGTCACCCCTGAGTACCTGGTGTGATCCTGAGCCATGGTGGTATCTACAGGAGAGGTCCCCAGATGGTGACTGGGTCTGTAGCACACTCCAGTGGGTGCTGAGTTGGGTGAGCTGTAACTCAGAGCTGATGTAGGGCTCTTGGGTGGTTAAGCAGTTTCTACCATCATTACTATAATTTACTGGTAGCAAAACAGAACTCTTATTAAAAACCCAAACAATGATATAGCTAAATAAATTTTATCCTGTCCTGTCACTTTATAGTCACAATCCACAGTTTTATGCTTGAGTCTCCGAGGTGTAGAGACCAACCCATCTCACACTCCTGTGGCAATACATGGACATTTCACTCAGACGAGCACCAGGGAGTTTCCCAAAAGCAGCAGAGCTGGTTGTGTAGGGAAGCTAGGAGTAGAAATGCCAGTGAGAATGAAGTAATGACAGTCACAACCCTCCACCTAAAATAGAATCTCAGTTGCACAAACTGTAACTCCTTCCCTGGCCTCAGATCTTCACAGAAATGGAGAAGGGACAGAAAGAGACCCCTGGATGGGATGTTTCATGCTCACCAAAAGGGGCTATTGCTAGTAAATGCAATGTGGACTTTCTCTGTTGAGAAACAGAGATGAAGTACTTCAACTTCTACATGACAAATAGTTTCCTACTGCATCATGACCCACAGGAACTTAGCTTACCCCTGTGAAGACCTGGACATCTCTTTTTTTTTTTTTTTTCCTTTTTCTGTTTTGGCTCTCTGCAGTTGTCTAGCTCTGCTTTCCACTACAAACATCCCTGGCTAAAACTTCGTTATAAACCTTGTTGTGCATACATACTCTTGGACTAACAGCTTTCAAAAATGGTATCTGCCTTTTCTTCCCAAATAGACCCCTTTTAGAGAATAACTGCCATGCATTTCTGACTGTGAATATGTAAATAGGTGAAAAAGAAAATGTATCCACTGTCACAAAGAATAACATTGCAGCCTTAAACTTCAGATCCATTCAGAATGATTTGCTAACATTTGGTCCTCCAAGTTGAAGTTCTAAAATTGCCTGTCTTGTGCAATTTTCAAACATTCCACCTGCACAGAGTGAGGAAAAAAATAGCTATTTCCAAGAGAGAGAAAACTCCATTTAACATGTTTTACAAAGTACTAAATAGCTTTCATATTTCAGATGAAGAGCAGAGAATATGTCCTATGTGCTGTACTTACTAAGTACTTACAATATTGTCTATTCCATGTAGTTTCACACATTCTGTGTTACTCTGATTATTTATCAAAACCAAAAACACGTACTTTTTTATAAGTCAGAAGCTCAGTGTGGAAAAAATTAATTTCTGTTGCTTTTAATTTCTTGAAGAACTGAAATAATTTCCATTGAAATTGTTTTGAAAGAGTAAAGCTTTCTCTAGTCTGCTTGCTAAATACAGTTGCAACTATAAGGTGCTTTGGGTATCATTCAACAAGAAAGCTGAATATTTATTCAATTATTCCTAATCTTAAGACTGGTACTGCCTTCTTTACTCTGGGTCTTCTGTCACATTAGAGTTTTTTATAGACACAGGAGATTGTTTTTACACATGTGAAGACATTTATGGAGTGTACTTCATAAAGCAGAACTGCTATTTAACCTGACAGGTGAAGGGCGACTCCCTGTAAAGTCTATTTGTCTGCACGGTAGTCACGTTTTCACACAGGAAACCTGATTTACACCAATGCAAACCCGAGCTACAAAGGAGAGTGAAGAAAAGCCCAGTAAAGCCTTGTGCAAGAGAATCTAGGCTCAGTGAGGGGCTGAAACTGTGCAATTATTTATTTCTGATATTTGAGCCAAGGGCTGCCCTTACAGTTTGCAGAAACCTAGCCCACAAACATGGGTAACTGCAGAGCATATACACCATTTTAATTTATACTACATTCTTCCAAAGAATATTGATGCTTTATCATTGGTTTTTGTTAACAATTGTGCTTATAACTTTTCTGAGAAAGAGCTATGTTTTCTCATCATGATTTAGAACTCAGAAACCTGGGGCTACTTTGCATTAGGTAATGTTCCTAAATACCAATAATTCCTAAGAACATCTAAATTATTCCTGTGCCCTTTAAATTGTTAAAATCAAACAAAATTTTCCACAAAATAATTAATGGTTCCACACCAATTTTTTTTCTAATTTGCAGTTGATTTGTATGTGATGCAAAGTACCTTGGAGCTGGATATAAAGGATCATGTGGTTTTTCTGTAGACTTGGTGTGTTGGAACCAGGTCAAAACTTGTAATTGGCAACAATTGATGCTAAAAAATAGGAAAATATTTATGCCAGAAAGAAAGAAGTCTTTTGAATGGGGGATGCCTAATTTGTGGATATGACATAGTGCAGACTTCCTCGCCATATTTCCAGCACTTTGTCCTGCCCTCTGGGCTTGAACTACCAGGAGAACAATTTGTCTTGTGATGTTTGGCATTTCTGCTGTTGATGCCAGAGTAAACTAAGGAGAGAAAAGGCAAGTGGAAATTAAAAGCCTGCCACATGAGAATCAAAAAGTAAGATTAAACTTTAGATGTCTTTTATTTCGGTTCTTCACTTCTCTCTAATATGACTTCAAATATACAACAGCTACATCTGAGGGTAGGTCTCTGTGGTATTTGCCAAAACAACCAAAATCACACAAACTCACCAAAATCACCTTTAGAGTGAAGTGTGCTCAGAGGCAACGTGAATCACTTCAAGCTCTGAGCTGACATGGTTTCAGACAGAACATTTGGCAGCAAAACAACACATCTTCCACTGAGACATGCACGTCACCATCTGCATGTCCCAGCACCTCCGTGCTGCTGAGCCCACCCCTCTGAGGAGGAGCTGCTGCCACGGGCCAGGAGTCCAGGGTGTGACTGCCAGCATCCCTGGGCATTCCTGCCATTGTTCCCTGGGGCAGTGGCTGTGATGCCACTGAGAGAGCCAGGGCTGATGGAAAACTGCCACCTGCAGCTGGGGCAGCAGCAGCGTCCCCTGGTCGGGAGGGAAGTCAAGGAGGAGCTTCGAGTCACCTGCTTGGTGCTGTCCCGTGAATCAGGAGTGCTGCAGGGTCAGAAGGTGTTGCTGCACAGGTGTGTAGCATATTAAAACCCTTCAACCCAGAGGAGGTAGATTAGATGTAAAGACTAAGGAATGGTCCTGAACCGAATAAGGAATATTTCAATGATGTTAAAAGACACCTGAAAATTAAAAAAACGTTACTGATCTACCAGTAGTGAGTAATTGCCAGCAAATGCACCAGCTCAGTGAAAAACAATGATAATGGTGATGATGATGATGATGATGTGCTCTTTGTGAATGCGAGGATGTTTTGTGGCAATGCAGGAATCTCCAGCAATGTGGCTGGAAAGTCAACAGGACTTTTGTTCCCAGTGTACTGAGTAAGCAACAACACAACATGCAGACAACATCTCCCAGATCAGTTTTCAGCAGGAGAAGTTCACAGCCAACTGCTCAGAAATAGCAAATATTTGCCTGCAGTTATGGCAATTTCCCTGTCTGCTCCCTCCGTGTCTAAATGATTATGTATATTCTTCAGAGCTGATAAAGTTACTCAGCTTCAAAGCTGAAAATATGTGTTGAAAAGTCGAGGTTCATTAAAGGCTCTTTTTTGATTCCAGCCATTTCACACACATTTTCCCTGAGCTGTGGCAAGCTTCCAGCATGGCTGAATCCAAATATTGCTCCCCTTACAGGCACATAGTTTGCCAAGACTAAGGTTATTCCTTCTCCTTGCAACGCAGTGTTTCTTACTGACCACTGCTGTATGGAATGAATCTGGTGGCACCAGCTTGGCTGCTGCATGCAAAAAAAAAATTCTGATCCCTCAGTTTTGGGAGTTTTGACATATTTCATTTGCATTTATTTGCACATCTCTGAGCATTATTCAATTTTCAAATAATCATGTTGGTGGTGAGAAGTCAGGTAAACAATAAAAATGAATTGGCAAGATTTTCATTTGTAGGAAATAATTTGTCTCCTCTGTAATACACATATGTATTGTCAGGTTGCAAAGAGGAGCCTTCTTAAGAAATCAGAAAAAGATTTATCAGCTCAGTTTCAGAGTCATGTTCGCTTGCTTTATTTGCATAGTGTAGCAAAGAAAATCCAGCTCTCCTGCTGTTTTCTATTTCCCGAGATCCCCCTTCACCCCTCTCTCCAGTCCTGCCTTTGCTAGTCCCATGTAAATAGAAAATGGGGTCAGCATATTTTACTATGCAGAAAGCTTGTAACCTCCTCCCCACCCTGGCAATTCCCATGTGCAGCCATGGGAATCTAGACAGATACATCATTGCCAGAAGGGCATTTCTTCCTAAGAGTATATGAATTGCTGCCTCTAATTCCTGTCTTAGCCATAAACCTGCACAAAAAAAAAAGTCACAGATTATTCTGAGTTGAAAGAGACTCACAGAGACGATGAAGTCTAGCTCTTAAGTGAATGGCCCATACAGGGGTTGAAACCATGGCCGTGGTGTTATGAGCACCATGCTCTAACCAACTGAGCTAAACAGGATGCTTCTCTTTTCCTTTGCCTTCTCAAGGCCTCAGTCTTGGCAAGAGTCACAGGGGAGAGTCTGGTGACATGGAGGACAGTGTTGTGCTGGCTCCTTTTGGGGCATGCCCCCAGTCAGGAGGGCTTTTGGCTCTCATGAAGGACAGCCCATGTCTGGGATATTCAATGTTACTACAAATTGAGATTCCCAGACCATCCATTTAGTGCTGTCCCATTTTTCTGGCTGCACTTGGAGATTGTTTCTTGGTTTGACTCAGATTGTAACTGATGTCAGGACTCTGCAGCCACAGAATGGCTCTGCTAACTCTGCCACTCAGCCTTAGTATGAGTCTTCTAAATACAGCTTGTGATAACAAGCTTAGCTGGAGAGCTGTCTTTCATTTTGTGACAGCAACAGGTTCATCACAGTGTCTCCATTGCTGCAACATCTCTTGCATTAAAAATTAGTTTGGAGCAATGAGGCAGGCAGCAGGCACATTGTCAGTGGGTACAATCAAGCAGAGCAGAGAGGTGAGTGTGACAGGAGAAAGACTGGAGATGCCAGCTCTTCTCAGCTCTTCAGGAATTTCAGAATAATTCTTCTGGCTTTTATTTTTGGGTTCCCTAAAAAAAGCTTTTTGCTTGTCTGGAGCTTCTGTTTCCTGGTCTCTAGAGGCTGCGCTGCTCCTGCTGTTCCACAGCGTGTCAAGCAATGCATGAAATATCACAATTACCCCAAGGGTGGCAGTCTCTGGGGAGACCCGACAGCACAGTTCAGATCAACAGAGACTTTGAGTTATTTTCAGATAGTCTTAAAGATCATCCAGTAATTCCCTTATATATTCTACAGATGCAGATCAAGATTTTCCTCTTGCAATTTTTTATGCCAAGAGCAAAAATCAACCCTTATTTTCTCTTACAAGCAGGAGCAAGAGGACTCTTCATTTGAGTGATGCAATGGCAAATTATGAATTTAGGGCACAAGGCTTTAGAAGTGGTAGTCCAAAGGAAGCATATCTGCTCCTTTTTTCAGATTCAAGGAGATAAGGTCCACTGCCATTGATTTTGAGCTACTTTTAGGTATCCTTGGCCTCGTCTTGGTCTCTTTCTTCCACAAGACATTTCCTCTCACCAGACCTACTCCACTAAAATGTCAATGGATTGATTCTTCTCAGTCCTTGACAAGGAGGTTCAATCAAGCCTTGGAACAGGTTTCTCAGGGTGTCTGTTCATTCTCCATCCCAGGAGAGGTTAAAATTCTGGCTGGGTAAAGCTCTGAGCAATCTCATCTCATCTCATCTCATCTCATCTCATCTCATCTCATCTCATCTCATCTCAAGCTGACCCTGCTGTGAACTGGAGTCTGGTTCGGGACCTGCTGAGATCTCTCTCATCCTAAATTGTCTGGTGGTCCCATAGAGTGCATCAGGTCAGTATAGGATGGTCTGCTTAGAGCCGCAAAAAAGTTAGAGGTTGTTCTTCACCGGCACCTAAGGAAGAACCCTGAGTAGAAAACCAGAAAAAAATCCATCCCTCTCCCTGTGAGAGGTAAGTGATAAATGTGTAGACACAGAGCATCTCCATCTCCATCCTGGAGTAGTAAACTAATCCATAATCTGACAGTGTATGGTTTGAGCACACAGCCCTGGCCCAGAGTTTTGGAAGACCCTCCTCTGGCTGTAAGGGTTATCCCACAGAGTGGCACTGCAAAAGATACAGAGCCCTTCTAGGGTAATTCACCCTTGTGCTGGATGTCTGCTGGCACCTTTGTTGTAGTAGCTTGGGCACAGCCACACTTTGGGCCTCCTGTGTGCCTCCAGCTGCAGGCTGGCAGCAAGGGATGAGAAACTCAGGCCGCTGCAGAGGGTGGGTCAGGATGAAGCCCTGCAGGATACAGGATACAGCTGGGTCGGTATCCTAACAGAGGCTGGTGGGCCAAGGAAAGGGACACCTAGCCCTCAACACTGGCTGTGGGGCTGTTCAGAGTTTTCAGAATTTCTCAAAGGATAAGACCATGTCAGTAATTTGCCAACATCAAATTGCTGCTCTGAGCAGCATGGGCTAAGGATGACAGAGATCTAAACCCTGAGAAGCTTCAGATCTGAATACGGGACATGACACTGAAATTGGTGGTTTGCGTATCTTCTTGTGATTTTTTGCTCCTGTATTGCAACAACCACGTAGCTGGTATGATTGCTAGCAGAAATAGCAGTTTCTGGGCTTGTGGAAACTCTGATACCAGTAGGATGTTTTTCACTGTCTCAATCAGAAAGCGATCAGATCTGTAACCAAATTCGGTCTTGTCAATTTTTATATATTTGTTGTGACTGTGAAAAAAAATTGTTCTACTTACAGCTCTGAACTGCTCTTGCTGTTTCAAAATGATAACTTTTTGTTTGAATGAAATGTACATTTCTAGTTCTTACTGCTGGAGACAAAAGCTTGAGGTCCAACAGCCTGTGCAAAGACACCAGCAAAGCAGATGTGTGATAACCTGTGCATTATCTCCTTCTTGCTTGTGATTTTGTCCCAGCTGAACTCAGTACTGCCTAAGCTATGTTATCACCCACAAGATTTCCTCCAGCTGCTGAACATGGCTGGGGAATCCATTTTTCTGTTGATGGTGCCAGTATCCCAAGAGCCCTTTGTTATCATAACACATTGCTGAATGTTGTCCTAGAACTCTGCTGCCAAAGAAGGGGCTTGGGCACACCTCGATTGCCTCTTTGGCAATGCCAGCTAGCTTGGATAAAGGGCTGAGGATGCTGATCTGCACCTACCAGTCAGCTTTGCTGGCTGAAATCAGGGTAACTCCTTTCCACCCACACATGGTAGGATGGGCACAGCAGACCTGAAAAGGAACCTCATTGTGTGGCCTTTCCCCCATCATTAGGGCTGAATGGAAGTCCTGGGAAAAGCTCTCCACACAGGCACAGCCTCATCCTTCCTTCACAGCAGGGAGGTGATGTCTGTATTTTCCCCTTTTGGATGCTGTAACAACTTATTCTGTAGATTTTCCTTTCTTGCACTCAGGAGACCTTTTTAATTCCCTAGCTTAGCACTCCATTATAATTTTGCTGTGGAAGGAGGTGGCAATTTTTATGTCAGGGCTGCTGGGCACAGATCGGGATCCGGATGATAAGTACAATAAAATGAAGGTGTCAGACAAACACCTTTGCAATGCCTTAAGAATTATCTGATATCCTCCTTCCACAAAATGAGGGTGTTTCCTCAGTCCATCATTATTGATCACTCGTGGTCACTGACACCCTACTGGCCAGAGAACTGCCCAGGAGATCCCGTGGGCACAAACTCACAGCAACAGCACTTAGTGTGGGCAAGGTAGGCAGTTAAATCATCCTGGTTATCATCCCTTTCACTCACCCCCTGCCATGAAAAACCACTGCAAAGAAAGGAGAGGTGGGGAGAGGGAAGGGGGAAGGGGAGCTCTAGCAGGAGTTTTCACCTGGATACAGTTGCTATAGGAACCACTTACGGAGCATCTCAGTGCCTCCACTACACAAGAAAATCTGCTTGCTCTTAATAGTGGGCAAAGTGATTTACCCATAGGTGAAGACATTTGGCCCCTGCTGACCCCCAGCAGGACAGGATCTCCTTGGCCAGGGCAGCAGGGACCACCAGCATTTGCAGCAGGGGAAGGGGCTCCATTGTTTGATGGAACAGGACATGGAAAGAGTGATACTCCCTCTGCATCTGCAAACAGCAGTGGTGGTGCCCAGAGCCCTGCTGAGGTTAAAGGACAGCAGTAGAGGGTCTGCAGTGGACAGGGACGATGAGAAGAAGCCAAGAGATAGGGACAGAAATCTGGATTCTTATTGCAAAGGGTTCAGGAATAGAAAAAGTGTATGTAAGCTCTGGAAGAAATTGAGTGGAGGAAAAGATGAGAAAAGAAATCAAAGCTGTGGGAGAGATGGGTGGCATTAAAGGTGCAAACCTTGTGGAGTGAAGCAGCATTAGTGGAAAGTGCCCAGTTTGGTATTTGTAATGTGCACTGGGATGCTAGGATAAAAGACCTAAGTAGAAAGAGCAATACTGTGTCTTTTAATATAATTTTGATAGCTTTTGCAATAGCTATTAGTTTCAGTCCTTGAAACCTCATCTTGATGAAAACTGCAGTGGTGGCTCTGTGTCATTATCCTGCTGCTGGGTGTACATTTGTTCTTGATGGTGAGGTACAAGTGCAGAGATTGCAGCTGCTGGAGCAGGGGCTTATCAGCTCTATATTAGGGCAGCTCTTGACCCTTGGTTTGTGGGGAACAGTTCATTGGCAGCCAGGAACAGACCGCAGACAACAAGTTAATGACCTTTTCTCACCAGTTCAACAGGAAATGTAACTGCAAATTTGACACTGCTGGCAGAGCCTGTATCAGAGGAGAGCGGTACTAATCACTGCAGAGCAGTGAGGGGAGGCTGCGAGGAAGGGAAAAGATTAAACCAAATTACGTGAAGGATGCCCAAGTTCAGCAAAGCACTTCAGTGGCTGCCTAATTTTAAACCATAACTAGCACAAAGTATGAGCCAATTTGGAGTGATCATAGAGGGAACAGTCTAGGGATGGATCAACAGAGCAGTGTCGCTTAACAGGAGCTCAAATGAGCAGAAGAAAAGCAGAGGCACACTTTAAAATGGCTCAGACTAGGCAACAAGTGGGTGAGCAGAGGTCAGGTGAACTAGAGCAGCATGACAGAGGAGGAAAGTGGCAGCAATAGGAGTGAATTATAAGCTATTATGATAAATGACAAATGGATTATGGTAAATTGTCTTGATGGCCTATTCGTAGGCTGCAAATCAACAAGGGTTGGAACCTATTTACCATGAGATGCACTTTAACTTCAAAAATTAATGATACAGCCCTAAACAACTTCTGCTAAATGCACCACTTCACAAAATTACACAATTTAGGTAAGGAAACCTGAATTTCATATGTCAAGTAATATAAATACAATATTTATATAATTGTATTTTTTTCAAATATATGAATTAAAAAACAAAAACCCACACACTCAAATTGAGCTAATGAAAAGTTTATAGACTTTATGCTATAAATGTGTGCTGTTTATGCACTGCCAACAGGACCTGGATTAAAAGTTTTTTTCCGGTAGTCAGTTCTGCAAAGGTTTGCCACCATGAAGCTGACCTCAACAGTTACATTTGTTTCTAGATAGGTCTTTATGCATACTTTCTTTCAAAAATACCCTGCCACTACTGCCTGTATTTTATGCCTAATCTCACAAAAAGGCACAAAGAAGAGCATTTGGTAAAAGCCAGGAGACTGTCATACACCAGCAGATGACATGCTGGACTGGAAGTGGTGGTCTGATCCCAGCTGTCCTCTACAGGCTACAAGTTTCCAAAAAGTGCTGTTTGTGGTTAGTGAATTAATTGGTCAGAGCTCTCAGAAAACTGTGACAACCATTTCTCCTGTGACCTGGAGAATGCACACATCTAACAATCAGGTCTCACAACTGATCTCCCAAATATCAAGGAGAGAGCAACAGGTTTTAAATACCTGTAACTCATAAAGGGCAGGAGTCAGTCAACAAAACACAACCACTTCATGGACTTCTGCAGCTGGAGGATGGGATAGAAGTTGTGGAAGAGAAAAAGTGGAGAAAGGCATCTATGTTGCTAACATTCAAGTTAAAGAAATAGGCTGAGCTCCTCTGAGTAAGGATGACAAAGACCAGTTGAAAAGTTCTACTACTTTGTCTCTGGTTCAGTAGTCCCCCTTATTAAAAAATGCAAAATTTTCTTTTTTTGGCTTATTATCAGAGACAAGAGACTTTTCCATGGTAATTTCTCTCATACATACATTCTTCTATTACCTCCTTTTCTTGTGGCTCCTCTTTTTGTCTTATTGAAAACTGACCCCATTTTTCCATTCTCTCTTCAGAGGAGAGTTTTGACAGTCTGGCTCCTCAGCTGTCTCTTGGCTGGCAGGTTCCCCTTCTCTTCTGAGCTGGAAGGCAGAAGAGCTCTGCCCAGCTTTGCAGATGGGGCTCCTCTGGTGCTTTTAACAGAGGCTCTGTATGACTGAGTGTGCTGTTCCCTGCACAGAAAAGCACTGGTTTGCTTTTGGGCTCTTGGCTGGAGTCTTCCCCATGCTGCCAGTGATGGTGTCCATCTCCTTCTCTCCAGGT
This sequence comes from Camarhynchus parvulus, assembly GCF_901933205.1. Taxonomy (NCBI): domain Eukaryota; kingdom Metazoa; phylum Chordata; class Aves; order Passeriformes; family Thraupidae; genus Camarhynchus; species Camarhynchus parvulus. The sequence continues at coordinate 25,319,008 of NC_044572.1, read as the reverse complement.
GCTAGATTTGGTGCAAAGACTGTAGGATCTAAGAGTCACCGTGTCTGCCTTCCTCCCGCCCCAGTGTGTGACATTTTGCCTCTCTGTTGTAAAGCAATATTTTCTATTACTAGCATTGCAATCTCACGGTCTTCCCCATGCATAAAAAACTATTATTATTGCCAAGGTTGAGGGACATAATAATATCCAACACATTGCCCCACAGGATTGTTATCCTCAGATGTGAATTCCCAGTTCCATTGAAGTCCTAATAGATTTCAACATATTTTCAGAAATTTGTTCCTTGTAATAATTACAACATCACTTCAAAACAGCAACCCAAAGAAATATATTTAGTGAAATTTCAGTCATTCAAATGAACTAAGATTGGCATGAAATCAGAGCTAAATAGTAAGAGACCATGTCAGAGATATTCAGCATTTCTAGGTTACCTTGCACTAGATTCCATCACATCTTAAACATTTCGAAGTTTTGCTGTGTTAACAGAGTGGGCTACAGCTTTGACTGGTTCTGTTTTTCCTTTTTCTCTGGGAATAAAGCCACAAAAATAACAATAGATCCAAGCCGTTTATTCCTGTAAAATAAAACTGAAGCTGAAACCTTTTTTTCCCATGAAATGTAACAGAAAAAAAATTACCGTGATTGGCAAAAGATTTTCAGTCCTTTCATCAAGTGAAACCTATCTCTTGATGCTAGATTTGAGACACTGACTCTTTTTTTTTTTTTTTTGGAGGAGCCTGTCCAGCTAGAGATCTTTGACAGGCTTGAAACACTGCAGCAACCTTTAATTTAGAGAAATTATTTCCAGTAGGGAAAGTGGCTGGTCATGTGCAGGACTCAAATTAGGACCAACAACAACAACACCCCCCACCCCCAGAAATCAGGATGCATAACACCATCCAGGCTTGGCTTAGCTCTGAGGCTGATTTGTGTTTCAGCAGCAGCTGTTCAAATAAGGAGCTGCCCTGAGGAAAGATCTGTACAAATCTCTGGGCTGGTTTTGGGGTTGGGTTTTGGTGTTTTCTTTTTTTTTTTTCCAGTTCTTTTCAGCCTCTCACCAAAAACCCTGAAACAACTAGTTGCCCTTGTGGTGGATGATTATAATAATTATTGGGAAACAATTGAAGTGTGATCAGGCAGGGAGGGTGGTAATTGAAATATTGACAGATGGTTGCTTTGTGCCAAACAGGAGTTTTTAAGATCAGCCACACTTTGAAGGGCTCCCAGCTATGATGCTTATGATAAACACTTTAATTTACTGTGTTATAGGTTTTGCTACAGAATCTACAGAAAGACCACAGCAAGACTTACTAAAAGAACCTCTGAAGCTCATACAAATAATCTTCTGTTAAGGAATGCTTTAGTATGTGTATTTTTATATTAGTTTTTCCTGATTGTTCCACCTTTTAATTTACATAGATAATGTGTATAAAAGCAAAAATTTGTCTATCTTCTCTGATAATCAAACATCATTGACACATGATATTATCATAATTGGGTGATACTAAGGTAATCACATCAGGGAGCCACAAGTAGGAAGGGCACAATTTATTCCCAGACAATTATGCCAATGCTAAGGGGATGACTGATTTGTAAGGATTCCGTGGGTTTATTTGGGACCCAGAGAGCAGATGTTGTGAATTACTGAGAAACTAACAATATTAAAAAGTATATTTTTGTTGAAGCATTGCTCCTAATAGAATAAAGAGGAGTGTTGCCCAGACAATAAGAAATACATTTTCCTCAAAACCTCCTGGTAGAAAAAGTGCTTCCTGAAAGGATGTCCTGAAAGGATGCTAAATTTGAACTTCCTCCTGAAGCATTCCCTCTTTATTAAAGGTCATTTTGCCCAAGAGCTGTACAGAAGATTTAAACTCCCAGTCTTGCAAAAGCTTCCACAAATGTAACTCTTCCTGAAACATGAGATCGGAGACAGACACTGTCCATCATTTTGGACCCTATAAATGATATATGCACTTTTCCATCACCTGGGATCCATTCCTCTGCCAGCAGAGAACACATCCCCAAAAAAAGTAATGATCAGGTGTCATAAATGAGCAAAACATGAAGGATGGGGCAGGGAACTGCAGTTCAATTTGCATAGGTAAGTGGCTTACATATACACACTGGATGAGCCTCCTGCATCAGCTGAGACATCTTGTTGTTGCAATTGATATTTCTGAGTGAGCTGATTATTTGTAATTTAGGGGTAGTGATCTTCAGTAAACATTGTGAGTAATTGAACTCTCTCTTTAACTGCCAGCATAACTTCTACCATCTCCACAATTAAGTGGGCTATTTAGAAGCATCTCTGTGGTAGCATTTGTTGGTTCATTTCTAACATTTTCATATTAACTGTTAACAAGTTGCAATATCCTTGCTACAACCTTGGAAAAAGCAAGAAAAGCTGTTTTCTACTGCAGCTCCCCTGGCTGGTTTCCCTGAATGTCTCTGGCATACCAAAGGGGCACAGATAATGGGTTTTATTCCACTCCTCTCCCATTTTTGCTTTGTTTGTGCCTGAGGTTGCTCTCTTCCTGCATCCATCAAGGACCACATTTACCAGGGCATATTCTCTGCTGCTGCAACTTGGTACCTCCTGGCCTGTTTTGAGGAAGGCACACCAGCTGTGGGTCTGAGCAGTGAATGCAATTTAAATGTACCCTGTAACTCCTCATGTAGATGGCTTGTGCTCTGCCAAGGTCCATGGGAGATGGGTGGGAGAGAAAAGTCACCCCTGTGATTTCTCTGCTCTTGCTTCCCGTGGATTATCAGGCAAAGGCAGAGCCTGAGTAAATTTCACCCCTGAGGGGTTACCAGGACTTTGGCTGAGCAACAAAAGAGGATAAAAGGGACTTGCATCCCTACATCAGCTTCCCATAGCCCCTTCTGCAGAGGTGACTAATGAGATCTTTTAGGTGTTTAAAATATTCCCTGACAAACATAGTGTTAGGCAAAGGAATGTCTGTAACTTTCAAATAAATTCAAAGGAAAATTTCAGCACCCCCATGGCCATAATATTGGGAGGCAAAAATTCAGGAAAGGCAAACCTGATCAGGCTTTCCCCTCTATAAAATCATTTGTCTTTCTGAAATAAAATGTAACTTTGAATGTTTAACTAATGCCACTCATTTTTTTTTTCATATGGATAAAAATACCTGCCCATGGCACCAGAAACACCTCACTTTGAGAGGATTGAAACTCTCTGGATCCCAATTACATTTGCATTACATCATTACAAGGTGACTTTGAAAAAAGAAAGGAATTTTTAAAATTCTGAAAATCCTGTTTGTAGCTGGCAGAGCAGGTTGCTTGTGCATTCTGGTATGTGAGTGACAGGACAGACATGTTTTGTACCGCGTCACGTGGAGTGCATGCTGTGGGACCTGATATGGGAGACTCTGCACCAACCCACCGCCCTGTCCTCCTCACAACATGATGGCCAAAACTCTTCATGAGCCTCTTCCCGTGTCTGGCAAGCTGGAGCAGATTTGCCTTGTCAGTACCTAAGTCTTTCTCCTGTACATAAATGTAATTCAGTCATCCAATGTCTTGTTTTCTCATCCTTCCTTTGATCCTTCCACATATCCTTGACTGGGAGAGCACATGGGAACACAGACTGGTTCAGCTAATGTTCATTCAGTCCCTTCTCTTCAGTTTGCTCTTCTTATGTTTTGGCTGTCAGTCCCTATAAAGTACATCCTCAGGAAAATCAGCATTAAGACCAATGTTTCAAAGCTGGGCAGTGTCTCAAGAGAGGCTTTTGGTTACATTTGCTCCAATTCATAACTAGTTTTTAGAGGGGCTGCAACTTTGATTTTGAGTTGCAGACGCACGTAAGTGTTTGAGGACAGGTTGGATGAGGCTTTGAGCAGCCTTTTCTAGTGGGTGACATCCCTGCCCATGGCAGGGAATGTTGGAGCTAGATGATCCTCAAGCTCACTTCCAAACCAAATTTTTCTATACTTCTATGAAGTGTATGATATTTGTTTAGGTTGCAAACTTTAGTCAACATACAACCAAGGACACTGGCCTCTGTGCTTCGATGGCACCTTTTCAGTATAGAGAAGTTTTATGATACAAGATAAAAGTTCTGTTTCTCCTCCAAACAGCTCATGGACCTGAGCTGCCATTCGAGAGCACTTGGTACACCACTGCAGTGCCTTTCTCTGAAGTGTATAGTGCAAAAAAGGCCAAACAAGACAAAAGTTGTGCTGAAACTGAATTTTTAAGGTGGAAGAAATCATATCACTGTGTAACTGGACCATAAGATGTAAAACTGCATAGTAGCTGTACCTACCAAGATGTGGTGAGCTCTAGCTTCCCATTTAAAATGCACAGGAAAGAATTCAGAATTATGGAAAGAAATGAAAGATTTCCAAATAATACACAGTGGAGAAGACAAGGATTCAGAAACATCTTTTTACTGATTAGACTTTCTGGAGAAAGTTGAATGTGTCAGAAAATGAATACAATAGAGATATCTAGAAACAAATAAAAACAATACTGTGTCCACTTTGCAGGGAATTCTATCAAGCTGCATTTTGATTATTTACAGCTGAGTCCAGCCTGAAGATTGGACATCTGGATAAAGAAGGTAGTCTTTTGCACAGGTAGAAGAGTAAGGAAGCTCATAACCACTTTGTAAATGTTGTCTTTTTATGGTCATGTGGATTCCTTTTTTTCATCTACTTATATACCTATCTATGTACCTACCTATTTAATAAAAAAGTCTGTACTTAATAAAAAGATACGATGTTGACTGAAATAATTTAAATCTGTGTTTATTTGAACTGCACTAACAATGATTTCTTTTAACAAGCAGCTCACAGCCTGTGAGTAGATACAGAAAGCCCTGATATAAACAGGGGTAAGAAAGACAAACACCCCAGTTTTTAGCATGTGACCTGGGATGCACCATGCCAGCCTTGCTGGAGGAAGAAGAATACAGGGGTATGAGGACAGGGGAAGGCAAGCCTCTCCTTCCCCAGTCCTCCTGCCCTTGAATCCAGTAAACCAGTATCTGACTGGTTTGTTCTTAATTTTCCCATTCTTAAAAATTGAGCTAAATCCCATTGCCTGCTGCCATCTAACAGTGCTTTCTTCAGCACCTTATTAATGTAGCAGGGATCAGCGCATCATGATGAGAACTTTTTAAAATGACCACAGAAAATGACCACTGATCTTGCCAGATTTTGATTCTGTTGACCAGACCTGTTGGTCAGTAGCCCACTGGCTTTGTTTCTCACTTTGTGGAATAGCCTTTCTGCTCTGATTCACTGGTGTAGCAGGAGCTGCTGAAAAATGCATTCTCTGTACCTAGAAAGAACCTGTATAAATATTCTCAATAAATAAATAACAGTTGTCATTTTCAAAATATGACAATCTCCAGTTGCCTGTGCTTAAATTGAATGACATGTCATTTATCCTAATAGATGTGAATACATATATAGTACATATGAGTGAGTCACCTAATTCTTATTCACCTCAGCCTTGGTCTCAGTTGGGGGCAAGTGCCTCTAACAGGGTTTGGATGGATCAAATCACAAGCAGAAAAATCTCGGTCAATTATAGATGCCTAAGGCTAAAAGGGCTAAAAGGTCTTTTTCTCTTCTTCGTTTCCCCCCCTCCTAATCTCACCAAGCACAGGATGCCCCTCCTATCCACAGGTTTACTAAAGGAGCAAGTCAATCTCTGGTCTGTGGAACTTCTGGGAATATCTCTTCTCCCTGTAATTTAACGTGACTCAATTCTCCATCCTGATAATACAAGTGGTGAGAAAAGCTTCTAATCCTATTGGCATACCCTCTTGTCAGCACCTCTTTATTTCACTGCTTTAAAGGCTCAACATGTTTTCATTTACAATAAGCACTAAGATAACTGCAGGTGCCCTCTCTAAAAGCAAGGTTAACTCACCTGAGATGAATTCTTTTATTGCAAACAAAAGCAACGCATGAGCAGGAAATACAATTAATACAGGTGCTTCCCTGAAACTTAGCAAATGCCATTTGTCTTGAAATGACATAAATCCCCATTATATAAACAGGCCCCAGAGGCTTGATTTGTATTATTTCTGGAGAGGAAGGATTTAAGCAAAAGATAAACGAAGTGGTGATGGTGGGGAGAAAGAAATCCTTATACTTAAAAGGTATTTCTTTGACAGTAAAACTACTAGTGTGCTATTTGTGATTGTATTTAAAAATATGCAAATGCCTGAACAGACACAAAAAATCCCAGTCTAGATGGGATTTGCAAGTTGACTGATTTCTGCTCATGATGTGTAATATCCTGTGTGTTTGCAATACAGCATTAGAATGTTTAGTCTGCCACACAAATCTCCTAATTATTTGCTGTTTGGTGATAAAGTCAGATCCTTCTGGACACTGCCAGATGCTGAGCACCTTGGGTCTGCACAGCAACAGAAGGATGCTCCTTCCCAGCTCTCTCAAGGAGGACCTTGCAGGGTGCAGCCTGAGCTCTTGCTCCTGCTCCCTTTGCACCCCCCAGGAGTGCAGGTCCAAACCTTCTGGAGGCAGGGATCAGGGATAGGTCCTTGAAACTGCCTTTGTACCCACCACCTCCAAGTCTGCTGCTGTCCCCAGGGTTTCTGGAGCTCAGGATGTCTGGTGAGTGTGTGCTGATGCCATACAGCTGGACATTGGATCATCTCCTGGGTACCCCAGATGTTTAGTTTGTGCTTGACACTGGGGCACCCTGTTCTAAAACAAACTAGAAATATGCCAGCAAGGAAGCAGACACGGTGGGCAGCACACAAGATCCTGCTGCTGAAATATTCCATTCTCTTTCCTCCTCTGCTACTGACTTAAACTGAGCAACCTCAGGAAACAACCTTACCTCCCCAAGACTCTTCATACCCCATTCCTCTGCTGATTTTGTCTATCTAGTCTTTCACTCCAGGTAGATCACAGGGCCAGGTTTTCAGATTGAACAGCTATTGTGCTCTGGACAACAATCTCTATTACATAATTTTCTGAGAAATGTGTGTTGCTTTCCTGAGACTATGTACCTCTCTTCCCTTTGCAATTACCAGCATGAACTCTTGGTGCTTATAAACAGGTAGGAGGAAGGTATAAGGCTGTCATCATAGCTGTTTACATTCTAAAAGGCCACTTCAAAATAGAACTTAGATAATAATTTCTCTTATCCATTTCCTTTATAATTCACATATAACAACCTAAAAACCAGACTCCAATTACCTAAAACAAATAAACAAACAAAAACTGGAAGAAATGAATTGTAATACTTAATAGGATCATCAGACAAACAACTGCAATTATGTTGACAAGTATAATACGGTGATTTAGATATTTGGTTGTATCATCACCAAATCCAGTACCCCCTCTTTCTTCCCTCGAATGCTGTGCTTTGTCTAATGAGTGCTCCTGATCCTCAGTTTTTAAGAACCGAGGCTCTGATTTTTGCAACCAGTCTTGCTTGGTTGGATTTCTGCAGTCCTGTGGAAACTATTGCCCTCAGGTTAATTTTGACCCCACCAGGCATCAACCTGCAGAAAGCCAATTGCATCATCTGGGCCAAAGCTGAGACACCAAGGTGGGCTGATGTCCTTCCCCTTACCTAGTTTCTTATAAGCCAGGTTGGACTGATGTCTTTCCTCTTACCTATATTCTTATAAGCCAATGACTTTCAGTATCAAGGCATCAAAGGCATAAAACTTTATTATTTCCCCTCACACCTCTCCAGGCTTGAACCCGTGGCACATCCCAAATGTCCTCCATTGTCCATTGGACCCTTAGGTGTCAGAAAAATACTGGATCTGTCCCTTTTCCCTGAAAATTCAGGATTTATTCAGACAGCTACTGCAACATTTAGCAACCCCAGTCTGCAGACACTACCTTCATCAGGAATGACAAGCTGAAATGGTTATACGCTCAATTAAACCTTCTCTTCCTTTTTAAACAAATGCATTAGGCTTCTAAATTATGTGCAAGTTTTCTTGTATACTTTGACTGCATTAAACTTCAGATGCCAAACTTTGGTTCCAAACCTTAATTTGGTTATTTAGAGAAGAAAGACTTAACACAGCTTTTTTTTTTTTTTCTACAGATATTGAAGTAAAATTAAAATTGCTTCAGAGCTTTTTCAATTTTCTAGAAAACACGCAGCTTCCCGAGAAAACAATTCTTAAATGTGTGAGGTATAAAACAAGCTATGAAAGCCCTACTTTCCAGAAGTCCCAAGAACAAACAATTCCAGCTGACAATAGAGATGGACAACAATTACATTAAAATCTAGGCTTAATGCTCTAAAAAACTGCTTTGAAAACTTTATCAACTACTCAACTCTATAATTGGATGGCAAGTGTAGCATTTTTATTTAATTGCTCTTTTCTTACAATTAGTCTCCCATGAATGAGCCCTTTCCTTCATGTAAAACCCCACTGGCATCAGCAAAGTATTTGCATCTAAAAATAGAGGTGTAAAAATTTTGCAAAAATTATATTCTGGACTGGCTGACTGTGAATGTAAATATCCTGTTGGGAAAATCAAACATTTTTATAAGAAAAGCTATTTCTACTGAAAGTCTAAGATTTTTGTTGTCTGGTGAAATGAAAGAAAGCTCAACCCAGCAGAAGCTTATCCTGGTACTGTTCTCGTCTAGGATGTTGATAACTCTTTCTTTAACAGAAGGAAGAGTCAAGCAAGCATCTCTCTCTCCAAAAATAATTTCTAATTTTCTTTTAAATGGGTGGGTGGAGCACTTTTTTTCCAAGGAAAAGTGATAGACAGCCTACCTGCATGAGTAGCTGCAGAGGGACACCATGGGCTGATGGTTTCACTTGCCACAGTTCAGCCTCTGAAGCCAGAGATTCCAAACTCCTCATGAAGTTGTTTTACTTTCTAAAGGTCACAGTTTGCTGCAATTCAGGAGGTCACTGAGAGGCATTTGTGTCTGAGATACCAAACACTGAATGGAAAAGGCTGATGCAAGAATAACACAGAGCTGAAGTGCCTCAGGTGCATTGGCTTTCACTGTAGGAATCAGTCACATTCCTTGGCTTCCCATCCCACCTGAGAAGACAAACCACTTCTCTCATGGGCATTGCATTGGCCTAAGGAGGAGGATACACTTTTCAGTAATGGCTTGATATATCTATGACTTTGAAGGCTCAAAAAAAATTCCTCCAGAGAGAATAAGGAGCTGTCCCAATCATTCTTCAGTAGCTGTTAATATGGTTTGCAGCCACTGGCTTTAAACAATGTACAGAGAGTCAGAAATGAGGATTTGTCTGCAGTACATTTAATTTTCAGTTTTCTCCTCCTATAAAATATCCTCCAAGCTTTGGATTCACAAGAGATTGCAGTAAAAGGAAGTTTCCCTCCAGATAGCATAGGAACAGAAGTCTCTTGCAAGGCCATGCTTTTCAATATGGCCAGAGCGCAAGACCTTCAAGCTCATGCAGCAAAAATAAAAACCTTTTACTAACCTTACAAAGATCTGTGGTGACCCCAAAGTACAGCAACACTGTTCTCCTGCCACAAGTGAGAGGAAAAGACTCTATCCCCTAAATGGAAGAGCAGAGGACTGCTCAGGGCTGGGTCCAGAGGAACCTCTTGACCCAAAGGGTGATAGCAGACAAGACTGCGGGATCCACCACAAGGAATGTGTGCAGCTAAAAGTCTTAGTAGTAAAAAGAACAACTAAATCTTAAATATAATCTTGCACACACACACTTCACCGACTTCAAAAGTCCATGAGAAAAAACAACAAAAAAAATCTTCTGGCAAAATGTTCTTACAATAGAATGGGAATGTATTTTATTTTCTGCAATCTCTAAAAGACTTACAGAGATCTAGGCAAGGAATAGAAAGGACATATTCCAGACTTCCAGAAAGATTTAGGTGCCTTTGAATGTAATGAGACCAAAATGATGACAATATTTTATATATCAATGTTTTGATTTGAAGTGTTGGCAACTGAAACAAGCAATGCAATTTGTACCCTTATCCCAAAACTTTGTGCGGGCTTTAGATAGTTTAAACCTGAAAGATTTACATTCCAGAAACATAAGCATTTAACAACGCTGTGGTTAGGGAGCACTGCATTAATTGGAATGGATCTGGAGGGTAAGAACACTATTTCAGTTTGGATACTGAAAGAGGACTGCAAATTCTGCTGGGGTGGAGGGAGAGGGAAGCTGCATGATCTGAATGAAACCCTGAAAGACCAACAGGGACTGAAAAGATGGAGAGCCAGAGGGAAACAGGGCTGTGGACGAGACTTTCAATAGATGGGTTTGGTGATACCAAAACAGGTTAAATAATTCCTAAGGAGGGAGAGGAAGTAGCAGATATTTGAATCAGGACAGGTCATTTGCCATAAGATTAGACCTGATTGAAAAGAAAAAAGACAAAGAAAAACAAGAAGTTAGAGAAGCAAAAAACCATGTGGTTTTCTTTGGATTACCACTTTGCAGCTTGAATATGATAAATATGTATGTCTTAGGCATGATATGAAACTTATCTACCAATTGTTCATGAAGGAATTAGACTGAGAGGCACTATTATGTCAATAAAAAAAATAGATGCAAAGTGTTGCATCTTCAAAAATGTTTTGTTATTTCTGGATATGATTTTCTGATGTGCCTGATCCCCAACTAATATTGCTCTCAGTCAAGTGAACTTCACTGTAAAAGTTTGATGTTTTTTGAAAATCACACCTAATAACCTCTCAGAAGTTGCAAGTGAAGTTATTTTAAATCTAGGGAAATGCAGTGCAACACAAATTGTCAGGATTAGATGTAAACACGTATATGCAGATAGAGAGACACAAATGCTCATTTGCAAACAGACAGAGCCGTGCCTGGGTTCTGGTGCTATTGAGCTGTTGTGGTAGGTTTGGCATTCTTATTGCATTCTTGCTTCAAAGTCCAATTGTCCTCACAATTGTTGTTCTGATTATTTATCAGAGCACAAAAGTAATATTGTTCTCCGTGTCACTGTACTGAGAGATGTTTTCCATGGAGGAGATAAACACACTTCCTTCCTTTTAAACTCTGTCTTCTCCCCTTTGCTTTGTCTATAAGCCAAAATGTATATAAAAAAGGTGTTTGTCCCCCTATCCTTCTAGTTTAAAAATCATGGGTTATGTCAGACCTTCTACCCTGGTTTGATTCCTATGCCAACATCACTTCATACACTGCACAAGCAGAAAATACATGGCAGTCTCCTGCTGGGAACTTTTCCAGCATGTCAGATTTTCTGTGTGCAGAAGGAACCTGACAGTGCCCATTGCACTGTCCCTGCTGCCTCCACCACGGGAGCAGGATGTGGCAGAGGGGCCAGCATGTCCCAGCCACAGCCTGGGTGAGATGCAGCATGCTGGAGCTGTGGGGAAGCAGGAGGCCAGGGTTCTCTCCAGACCCTCTGGTTTCAACAGGCCTTTCAAACAAAGCCTTCTGCCTGCCCTTAAATATGTTGAGAATTCTGAAGCTGAATGCCATCCCTGTAAACTCTATTTTACATGCACACAAGTCAGAGCCACTGCCAAATTTCCAGCATCTTCTGTGAATGACACCAAAGTGATAGATGTCACATGAAAGAAAAAGATAACTAGAATGTGCCCTGAATTCAGAGCACGCAGAGAAAATGTGAAGAGTGGTGGTAGTTAGCTGGCACTGTTTTCATAATTATAAGTAAATAGGCTTTTAGCATCAGCAAAGCTTCCATAATCTAATACTAGTAATCTAATCAAAGACCTTGTGAAAAACAGATTCTATATCCATATGATGATGTGATGACCTATAAAATTATGATAGATGTTCCTAGCTGACACTGGTAACTAGGAGAGAAAACCAGGTTTATTGTTTGCATTATCTGAAAATATAAATACTTTAATTAGACAGGGATCTGTCCACAGAACCCTGGAGTTCCAGTTGTTAGGTCTGCAGATTAGGTGGATGGAGATACTAAAAACAGGAAATAAAAAGGCATTATAGAGTAGAATAGAATAGAATAGAATAGAATAGAATAGAATAGAATAGAATAGAATAGAATAGAATATTTCAGTAGGAAGAGATCTATGATGATCATCTGTTTCAACTACCTGACCCCTTCAGGGTTGATCAAACCTTAAAACATGTTATTAGGGTCATTATCCAAATGCCTCTTTAGTGCTAACAGGCTTGAGCCATCGATCATTTTTCTTGAATGCCTTTTCCAGCATTTGACTGCCTTTTTTCCAAAGCCTCTAAAACATCATTGCTGAAAGCCTATGCCAACAGAAACAACTCATCTCCCATCTATTTTCTCAGTAACAGTATCAGCAAAAAACTTTGTACCATATCCAGCAGAAATCAATTCTGCCTAGCACATGAGAAGCAAGCTAAGACTGGCAGAAATAAAGGCATATCATAATCTTTCATTGCAAAGACAGGATACCTTTTGACAAAGTATTCTGCAAAATAAATATATTTTAAATCTCAAAGATTTAAAGACAAAACACACTTTGTATACACTTCTGTCTCATACAGCAAGTGGGTTTTGTACTACTTCATGCATTGTTTGAAGATGTGAGATGCTGCAGTGATGTGTAAGTGGGAAACTATTAAAAAATTGCCTCCATAGAAATTTAAAAAAATACAGTAACATATTGAAACAAAGAAGAAAAATAAATTATGGGATTAACAGACTGTATTGGATTTGTGTGGCGAGGTCTTGGTAGCAGGGGGCGATAGGGTGGCTTCTGTGAGAAGCTGCCAGAAGCTTTCCCGGTGTCTGATGGAGCCAAAGCCAGCCATCTCCAAGGCTCACCACTGATGCTTCAGAGATAACATGTTTAAAAATGGGAAAAACAACTGGACCACAGCAACCAAAGGGAGGAGTGAAAGGAATAGCCCTGCAGACATCCAGGTCAGTGCAGGAGCTGCTCCAGGAACTGGAGCTCAGATTCCCCTGCAGCCCATGGTGAGGCAGCTGTTCCCCTGCAGCCCATGCAGATCCACAGTGGAGCAGAGATCCACCTGCAGACTGTGGGGGACCCCGTGCCAGAGCAGGTGGATGGCCAAAGGAGGCTGTGACCTTGTGGGAAGCCCATGCTGGTGCAGGTTCCTGGCAGGACCTGTGGCCCCAAGGAGAGAGAAGTCTGTGCTGAAGCAGATTCTGTGCTGTGCTGTGCTGGCAGGAGCTGTGACCCTGCAGGGACCACCCTGGGTCTGTCCCTGATGGACTGCACCCAGTGGGGGGAACTCTGTGCTGGAGCAGGTCATGAAGAACTATAATGCTTGGGAAGGAATCATGTTCAAGAAGGTCATGGAGGACTGTTTCTGATGGGAGGGTTCCCATGCTGGAGCAAGGAGAATCGTGAGGAGAAAGGAGTGGTAGAGACAGTGCACAATGAACTGACCTCAACCTCCATTCTTTATCTCCCCTGTGCCACTCGGGGGGAAAAGGTAAAGAATTCAGGAGTAAAGTGAAAACTGGGAAGAAGGCACAGGTGGAGGAAGGTGTATTAAGATTTGATTTTATTTCTCATTATTCCACTCTGATTTGATTGGTAATAAATTAAATTTATTTCCCCAAATCAAACCTATGACCATAAGTGCTGAGTGATTTCTCCCTGCCCCTATCTCGGCTAACCAGCCTTTTGTTATTTTTTCTCTCCTACAGATAGAGTGGCTTTGGTGGGCAGTGGGTGTCCAGGTAGGTTCAACCCCACCATATGACTTACCTCAAAGTCAGCTGGGGTTCAGAGTAAGGAAGGATGGATTTCACCTATGGGAAGAATATATGAAAGGACTTCAGGTCTTGCCTCCTTTAAGTACGGAGTACGTATTTAGAAGTACCGAATATTTCTGTGTTTGTGTAAAATCCTCTTCACTTCTTTATTTCATAGCCACAGTCTTTCTATTTTCCATTTGCTAAAAAAAAAAAAAAAAAAGAAAAGAAACTTTGCGTTTAAGAAGAAATCCCTGCTATCCGGCACCATGCAATTAGCATATATGAATAGGAAATGAGTTCCTGCTGCTCTGGACCATTGTTAATCCATATTGATGGGCTAGAAAACATGACATCAACTGTAAAAATTCAAGAGCATTCCTTAAAATATTCAAATGCTGTACCTGGCCCTGTGTTCACTCTGCATCTCAAATTCTCATTGACTTTGTGGGTGCCTGGAATGCAGGAGGAATGCAGGATTAGGTACACAGGCTACGTGTGGCATGCCTACCTGACAGCAAAACCAGCTTTTGATTCTGTCTGAAATTCCCTGAGACATATATTCAGGTCAAAGGAACTGGACAAAAAATACACACAAATTTTGTACAGCTGCTATTTGTTCTGGGCCAGATGCCACCATGAGCTCGCTGGGGCTGTGTTTAACTGCTGCTGAAGTGGTATATGCACACTGCACTGTGCAGTGCCAGAGAACCGTGGAGCTAAGCACCTTTGGAACTCCCTTACTAGAGCCACACCTGCTTGTTCATTAGTCTCTCTTATTTTTTACAACTTTTATGCAAACTGGTAGCACATAAAATTTGTCTTTAATGATGGGAGAAAAATATTGTCATAGTGATGGTTGAGACACTGAGCAATTTCGTTGAGAACTTCAGGGAAGTTCTCAAGAGTTAGTGCTGTGGCAGTGCACTGAGAGTGGCTGAGAAAAAAATACTAAGGAGCCATCTCAAGTGCTGTATATTAGAGCAGCCCTAAGGTTGATCTTAAATACAGCCAAACCCAAAATTGGCCCCTATGGTACTAGAGATAGAATCACATTAAGTTTCACCATTCTTCTTGTTTTTTCGTCCTCTCTGTGCAAAGAGAAGTGTCCCCTTCCAAGCCAACAAACTGTATCTGTGTATTTTTGCCTCCATTAAAAAATGCACATAGAAATACCCTAATCCATAAAGAGATGCACCTCTGAGTTCAGATCTGTCTGTAAGAGAATATCTGAGTATTCCTAGAGTCTCCAAAAAGCTGTATCTACCTACCTAATGTCAACCCACCCATGGTGTGGGCTGGCTCAAAGGCTTTCTCTCAAAGCCCATTTACTTAAATTGTTGTTCATAAATCTTTGGCCTTATCGAATTTAATGACATCTTCTGAACCATCATTATTGAGAAGGGAAGTGTGTGAGTCATTTCTCTCCCAACAAATAAAGGTTCAAAAGTTTCAAGCACCAGCTAGACCTTTACTTTTCAGACCAATCTTTCTACCCCCAAAAGTCAAAGCCATTAGTCCATTTTAGAATTTGCAGGCTGTGAAATGTCATTCTAAAAAAGAACAATCTTTTCTGAGATATTGGAGTACAAAAGCTGCCTTATTAAGGTATCACAGTACCACTGATAATAGCTTTGGCAAAGACCTTACAGGTCACTTAGTCCAAACCCCAGCAAGGAGCAGTTATGCTAACCTTTTGTACAAGCCTTGTTTTGAGCACCTCAAGACCGATGCAACTCCAGGACTGAAGGCTTGGTTCCAGCACCAAGTCCCTTCTCCTGTAATCCCCTAAAACTCACTTTTTCTTCCTTTAGAGTTAGGCCTCCAGTCTCTTTCTTTTTCTTTAACTTCAGCAGCACAAAATGTTTCTTTTCATAATGCTTATCAATTTTCACCTTTGATGAGTAGGTCTAGTTTGGAATCAGTGAATCAGTGGGTTCCTCAATTTTTATGGGGCTCTTTTATCATTCTTCTAAGCTTAAACTTTTTAAGCTGACACTTTCCTGCATCAAAGTGATTTCTTTGAGGGTGCAGAACTTAAGCTGAAGGATCCAACAGTTTCCAAAATCAACAATGGATGAAAAATGATAAGATATTTGGATGGTGTTTTTTGGCAGAGGGATCTTAAAATGCAGGAGGGACATCTTTCTGTGGGAAAATGTGCTTTTTTAATGGAAAAGTAACCTGTGCATGATAGTATTGTCTTCTGTAAAAGCTGAAAAGAGTAGGTTGGGACAGGCAAGTCAATATGGACCATTTAAAAACTGTCACTCTTTGGGCACTATCTCCTGACTGGGAAATGCTGAAGAAGAAATGCTGGCTCTGGGAAAAAACTAAGCTTGGTAGTTCTGACTTTCTTGGGATGCCAAACTAAGTCTCAAATAATTCTGCTGCAGAATGGTAGGAAAAAAAATGCCAAAGCATTTTAAGAGGAACAGGAAAATCTTTAACTAGGAATCTTCATTTTTAATGGACTTTTCTTGTGTAGTCTGGTGAATAAAGCAAATACTCACTGGATTATACTTTTAGAACTATTATTTAGTTTGCTGCAATCACCAGATTGCCAATCAACTAATTAATACTGAATTTCAGAAATTTCTTCTGAAAGTTCAGAAGAATCAATTTTGTCATGATATTTTAGTATTTCTTCTTATGCATCAGCCACTAACTGGAGAAACATTCAGTTTAATCCTACCTGAAGGATGTGCAGAGAGGTCGGTGGGTCTGTGAACAACAGGATTCAGAGCCCCTCATGCAGAGCATGCCATGCCCCTAGAGGGGGGTCACCTCCCAGTCCTCATGTCCCAGGCCCTGTGCCCTGCTTCCCCCATCCCTCCAGGCAGGTGGGCAGGCAGAGGCAGGCTGGTGCTGCTGGTTTCCATCTGCCTGCTTCCTCGTTGCTACGGCAACCCACCAGAATCTCCATCAAGAGCTACATCATCAGCTATGACAGAGCCAGTGGCAGGAGGTGTGTGCCACAGGAGGTGTGTGCCACAGGAGGTGTGTGCCACAGGAGGTGTGTGTCGCCGGAGGTGTGTGCCACAGGAGGTGTGTGCCACAGGAGGTGTGTGCCACAGGAGGTGTGTGTCGCTGGAGGTGTGTGCCACAGGAGGTGTGTGTCGCCGGAGGTGTGTGCCACAGGAGGTGTGTGCCACAGGAGGTGTGTGTCGCAGGAGGTGTGTGCCACAGGAGGTGTGTGTCGCTGGAGGTGTGTGCCACAGGAGGTGTGTGTCGCAGGAGGTGTGTGCCACAGGAGGTGTGTGTCGCAGGAGGTGTGTGCCACAGGAGGTGTGTGTCGCTGGAGGTGTGTGCCACAGGAGGTGTGTGCCACAGGAGGTGTGTGTCGCTGGAGGTGTGTGCCACAGGAGGTGTGTGCCACAGGAGGTGTGTGCCACAGGAGGTGTGTGTCGCAGGAGCCTTTGGCTGGGGCTGTGTGTGCTGGCCATGGTGTCCTGCTCCCCCATGGTGGGGCAGTTACACACATCCCTGCCCAAAGCCAGCCTGGTGCACGTCACAGATGCAGGAGCTGGCTCCTTGTGCTCCTGACTGCAGACAATAAAATGTCCTCATGAGGTTATGCTTCCTACCCTCTCTATCTATTCCTCCCTCCCTATCCCATCTTGGGATGAAGCCTATGTAAAATGAGTGTTTAATTTTATTCCTTGCTCCTTCCCTGGGCTGGCATATTCCTTCTTCCTCAGTGTTACCATCAGTGTCTTTCCTGTTTCCAAAGCACATGTTAAATTGATTTTTTAAAAACTCTTACCAAGTTTCTGTCTAAATGAGATATCTTTATTAGATATTGTATTCCCTGCTTTGTGTACTTGGCTGTGTTTTGGAAGTGAAAGCACAGCCTACCTCTGTTTCTCAGTAAAATAAAAGATCAAAGCATCGCAGAATCTGTGTCACATAGTGTATTTTCTTGCGGTATATGTTATTAATTTTGGTTTTGTTAGCAAAGCTATGTCATTTCAGCTCAGGAGAGGAAGGGATAGCTTCTCCCTCCATGCAAGTAGGTGGCAAGGCTGCCATTGGTATATTACACAATGGAGGAGATTATCCCACCCAACCTTTGGGAAAAACTGGAGAAATGAAAGCCTCTGTAGTCATTGCCTGATATCAACTCCTAATTTTAGCCACTCAGCAGTGTTTCTGAAGGTAGATGATTGCTTTGAAAGGCCATTGTGATGTTTCCTCAGCCTTTCAAAAGCAATGTATTATTTTTAACTTGGGGCATTTTACCATCGTCTTGAACACCAACCTGCCTGGATTTCTCCCTTATTACGACTCCTACACTGGAAACATTTTCTTCTCTCATTATTTGAAAAGCAGAAGTTTCCAAAGCTATATAAATAATTCATGAGAAAGCATGCCTGCCATGTGTGGGAATAAATTGTATGCGGGAGGAAGAGTTCAGGGGGTACAAAAATTGGAACAAACAGGTGCAGAAGATGCTAAAATCAGGCTGGATTAGTGGCTAATCTCTACCAGGCCAACAAAATGTGACAGAGA
The DNA here is from genome assembly GCF_901933205.1 of Camarhynchus parvulus. Lineage (NCBI taxonomy): Eukaryota > Metazoa > Chordata > Aves > Passeriformes > Thraupidae > Camarhynchus > Camarhynchus parvulus. The sequence goes on along the minus strand of NC_044572.1, from coordinate 25,300,802 downwards.
GAAAAACCCAGAGAAAATGGGCTTGAAGTGATGACCTAACCTGGAAGCAATTTGGGCCAGGACAGCATTGTTACATGTGTGTACAACATCTGAGTACATGCTCTGTGTAGAGGAGGAGCGTAAATTGTTGTCTATATGTGAACCATAATATGCCTAACCACACTCATACTCACTACTAATGAAAACCAGCACATTGTACCTTTTACCTCCCTCAGAGTAAAGGAGATCATGCAAGAGGATGGTGAGAGATGGTCTCGTTTCAAAATTTAAAAATAAAACAAGTCTTAAAAAAAAAAGCTACTTCAAAAAATTATTTTTTTAAAAAAAAAGCTACCTTAATTTGAGCGCATTTTAACTGACTCAACATGCAGGAAACTTTACAGACATGTTAGACTTCAGAATAAGTGTTTTCTCTCTTTGTCCATCGATGCCACTAGAAGAAAAAGAGTTGAGATATGGATATCCATCCACTTCTAAAGCCGAGGAGAGGGCTCAGTGCTTTGTTTTGAGGTTGGGCTGAAGTGTAGGTGATGCAGTTCTTTCCTGACTGATTTCTTAATACATTCACTTCAAGGGGAAAATGTCAAAAGCCATAATTTACAAAATATATGTTGTATGCTGGGATTCTTGGCTCAGGGATGCCAGTCCCTTTTGCCTTTACTATGAGCATTTTTGGCACAAGAACAGTGGGATATCTCCCTGCAGTGATGGGGACATCCAGCCCAACGAGCTGGGAGCTGCACTTGGTAGGTGAGTGACCACTTGAGAGAAGGGTGTGTGTGACACTCCAATCCCTCCCTAGGATTAATTGCCTGACTCAGGACAGTGAGAAAACTCTTCAGAGTCCTTGGGCAGCAGAAGTTCCTGTCTGAGTTTCTTGACCTGGTAAGATGAGGTACATTTTAGGTCCTACAGTTTGCGACCAGGAATCTGCAGAATGGATCATGCATATTCCCCAGGGACTTTTTAATGTGAAATACTGAAACAAGGTCGGGAGCTGCCAGGCACTGCCAGGCTATCAAGAGGACAGCCTCAACAGGAGGCTTAAGGTGTGACGGGGACAGGCACAGGTATTCTCCTCCCTTTCCTCTACCTGCCAGCTTCACCCTGTGTTGAGGAGATACTTCTTGAGTCCTTCAGATAGACTGGGGCCCAGTGGAACCCCCTCACTTGATGAAGGAGCCCTTGACACCTCTGAGTGGAACGGAGAACCGGTTCTAACTCTTCAGGACAGACCTTGGTACAGGGCTTGTCCCATGTGTATGCTCATGGCCAGTCACTGACAACATCAGCTGAATCAGGCCCTCACAGGACCTAGGTGAAGAGAAAAATGAATTCTACCTGGAGCAGCAGTGGAGTGCCAAGGGATGCAAGGTGAGAAGGAAATGTGATGTTCATGGATTAACTTCAGCCTGCCAGAGAGAGGAGTTTCAGTTAATATCTGCCAGGGCTCCCACTGCAGCCAGTGGAGATAACTGGGATAAAGCATGCCAGACAGACACCCATTTTCCTTCCACTGACTATTGCCATTGCTTAGACAACTTTCTTCAATGATATGTGGCTTCTGGTTACTTCTAGATGGCTAAAATCAAAGCAACTGTATCCTCTTCTGGATATTAAAGCAACTGTATCCTCATCTGAAAGCAAAAGTAAAGGGAGGTACTGAGGTATCCCTCACCTATTCTCGGAGTTAAGTGGCTGCTAGAAATAGGCTTTTTTGGCTTGTAGAATTTGCTTTAAGCAAATAAGGCTATCCTGGTTAACTCTTGTTTCAAGTAAGGCTGTTGTATTCAGTTCCTGATGCCAGGCCAGAATACATAAGGCAAAGTGAACACTGAATATTTGGCCCACTGAGCTTTAAAAGAACTAGAGGTCTTGAAGAGCTAGTGGACTCAAGTGCAGAGGCATGTGGAATGCAATGCTAAGATAAGCTTAGCATATTCCTGTTATCAGTATGTATATCACCTTTGACATTGCTTGACAAAAACATGTCTTCTAAAACAGGCGCGTTCCTTCTCCACAGCTCACTGAGATACAGAAACTGAAATCATATTTTATGAATGGAAAATGAAATTAGCCAGAAATTACAGTGATAAATGTAGCTTTAGAAAATCTTAATTCACTTCAGTCGAGTGATTAACTTCTGCCACTCCACAGTGCTCAGTTATTGCAAAGTCATTTGGTGACATTAAACAATTAAACTTTAGACCTGGGAATAATTTTGCAAATCTTTATAGAACCATAAAGTTCATTATTGTTTTACATGCTTGCAATGAAATACAGCGCACAACTCCAGCTGTTTGCTCTAGCATAAAGTCAGCCTCTGGATAGAAAATGATAAGCTCTGGGCAAACTACCAACTCTCCATCAGTCCAGCTCTCCCAAATGGTTATTCTCTGCAGGGCAGAGACTTGATTTGTTTCTCATAGCGAAAAGTTCCTGCAAAATAGTTTCTGCTGTAATAGTCTGGCCAGAATGATAACTGTGGGCAACAGTGGTCAGAAACAATCCTGGTGCGAATGGGCTCTTGCTGGGGCCAGCTCTGCTGCTGGCTAGCACTGGTTTCCCAGGTGGTGATCTAGAGGCTTCAATTCACCTCACCTGGCATTCAAAGCACTGGAAATAGAGGTGTTTTAACTTCTCTTTGCAATATTCAGCCTGGTGCCTTTCTTTGTGTCATTATTCCACCACAACAGGAACATTTTCATTGTAAATAGCCCTATTTCTGAGGAAGAGAACTGGGGCCCTTAAGGAAGAAAATTGTTGTTTTACTAAAAACACATGTGAAATGTCATGATTTCTCATTTTTTCACCACCAAATGACCATTTTGTGTGACACACAACAAAACCAGAACATATGTATGGGTGTGAAAATGGGTAATAACACAGCAGAAAAAATGTAGTGAATGTTCTCAGCGATTTTTCAAGACCCTGCTCTTTTTAACAGAGTAGCTCTAGTGCACATTAAACTAATAAGCAATATGTATTTGATTTCCATAATGTCCTTGTTGACAGCAAAGGCAGCTAATTAGTGTAATTGATATTTGTATTTACTTGGCTGTTCTCTTGTGTAATTTTGGAGAACGGCTGCTCATGCTTGTTATCCAAGTGCTGGGTGTAGGCACCAACCATGACAGTGCCATTAGGTGTTTTAGGGCTGGGCATGGACCCCAAGAGGATTCAGGAGTCTCCAAAGCCTTGGTCTGTCACTGTCACTATCATGACAAGCTGGGGCTTCATGGACTCAAGCTCAAAATCTCCCATTGTCCACTCCCCCGTGGTCCTACTTCATTCCTGTGGCCACCATCCAGGGGCTACAACTTGGAAACTAATTTTTGAAGCCTGGAAATGCTCATTTCCAAGCAGATGTTTATTTCCAAACAGAAGCTTAATTTTTTTTTCAGGTTCTGGCTAACAAATGTTATTTATAATAAGCTGCAAGACTACAGAGGTGATACCAGCAAGGCAACAAATCGCTGCATGACAGTACTACTTACTGTAGCAAGAAACAGCTTTTCTCTGTGACCGCATTTCTAATTGGGCTGTACGAAATAGCATTAGAGCAGTGGTGTATGAGAAGAATCATATTTGTATGGGGCTCATGGCTTGCTGTGGCTCATCCAGATACCACTTTACAACTTCAGTCATCAAATCAGCAGAACCACAACAGGCTCTGGTACAAGCCAAAGGGGAAAGTGCCATTGTAAAACTGAATACAGCTGCTTCCATAATAGGACTAATTGCATATTGCATCGCAGAGCTAAATTAGTAGTGAAAACAGTTATAAAACCAACAGACAGTGAAACATGACTCACCAAGCAATTGCTGCCAGTTCGGCGAATTCTCATTGGCCCCAGTTCAACAGCCCACACCTGCATTTTCTGAATAGTAAATATATAATAAGGCATAATTACTAGAAAAATACGCAGCACTCCAAATGTGACAACACGCTACTTGTTTATTGGGATAGTGAATAGTATATAATAAGTTTGACCCAAAGTACTTCTGAGCCACCTGAGGTCACAGAGCAGAGGGGGACAGACAGCACAGTCCTGAACTCTGTAATGCAGGAGGGCTTATCTGTAACCTGGCTGATGGCTGCTTCCAACTGACATGTGAAGTGATACAAACCTCCCCGTGCTACTAAATCAAAGGAGAGTAAATAGGAAGAAAACATAAACAATAATCACTGTTTAAAAACCCCAGATATTTATAGCCAGGCTTAAAAATTCAAGCTGCAATCACTTGGGATGTCTCAGCTGACTTTACTCACAGTAACAGCTCCCTCAATAAAAAACAGATGTAGAAAGTGAACTTCATCTGTTTCTTCTGCTTATGGTCCCTTTCTCCCGTCTCTTTCCAGGGGGTTTTGGGACTGTGCTGTCCACAGCCCTGTGCGAGAGGTGGAAACCAGGCCCAGGCAGCAGGGAGTGAGATGTGAGAGGTGTGTGAGGTGTGTGGGATGTGTGAGGTGTGTGGGGTGTGTGAGGTGTGAAAGTGTATGGGTTATGTGGGGTGTGTGAGGTGTGTGAGGTGTGTGGGGTGTGTGGGGTGTGTGGGGTGTGAAGGTGTGTGAGGTGTGTGGGGTGTGTGAGGCGTGTGAGGTGTGTGAGGTGTGTGAGGTGTGTGGGGTGTGAAGGTGTGTGTGAAGGTGTGTGGGGTGTGAAGGTGTGTGTGAAGGTGTGTGGGGTGTGAAGGTGTGTGGGGTGTGTGAGGTGTGTGAAGGTGTGTGGGGTGTGTGGGGTGTGTGAGGTGTGTGAAGGTGTGTGGGGTGTGTGGGATGTGTGAAGGTGTGTGGGGTGTGTGGGGTGTGTGGGGCAAGTTCTCTCCACTGCAGACCTCGGGGCTGGTGCTGGCTGCCAAAGACAAACCCCTCTCAGGCTCTGAGGATGGCAGCGCTTGGGCACTGCTCCAGGCTCAGCAGTGACTCCCAATTTGAGCAATGATTTTGAAGGACACTGAAATGTTTGGGTCCTGCTTTCCCTCTCTCCCGTGAAATTCCTTCCTCACTGATTTCTGCAGACCCTAGGTGGAAAATCTTTGGTTTTCCTCCATCTTTATCAGACAAAAGACATTGCAATGCTCCAACTGCTTCTATCAAAGTCTGTTTTTACACCTGTCTCTGGACATAATGGGGGAACAGCTTTAGAACAGGCACATTAACATTTCTTGCCTCACCTCCAGGGCAGCAGCTATTACTGAAAAAGAAATTCAGACATCTGAATTAATTTTGTATTTCCAGTAGTGCTTCTACATGTAGTTCACAGAAATAATTTCTGTCCTACAGCTCAGCTTTCAGAGGTGCTGGAATCTCTGTCCTGAGCCACTTCAGACTCAAGAGTAGCGTGACTGTGATCAGGTAATTTGATGTCTCAAGTCACTTGATGAGCAGCTAGCAGGACTAGCCTCACATGGGGAGGAAAAATTTAATTTGGCTGCCTTGAAGAAACAGTTCTCCCTGCCTTCAGCAGGCTGATGCAGCATTACTGCCTTGAACTAACCTGTATTGTTCTGTTTTTCACTCCCATGAGCACTTGAAACTTTTCCATGAGCGGACAAAAATCTTCACTATTTCAAGGTTATTCCCTTTAGTAGAAAAAAAGAGGAATTTTTCCTGTGCCTGCAGGACAGTGTGTGCTCCAGCTGAAACATTTGACTGTTAGCAGGAGCAGCAAGAGCAACCCCGCATGGCTGGGCTCTGGGTCTCCAAACAAGGCACTCACTGTGCATCTCCTTCCTTCACCTCTTGCCACGTTCCTTATGGAAAACAGCAAAAGGTGTGGGTGGGGTGCCCCTTAAGCTGGACATGGTTGGCACTGCTTCACAGGCTTGAGGACCATCTGGAATCAGGGAGTTTCATTGCTTGACAGGGCACAGGACATTTTGCAGTACACCACATTTCTGCCATGACTTAAAAAAAAAATTAATCTGTTTCAGTTGTGTACAAATCAAAAGCAGGTATAAAGTCAAAGGCTTTGAGTCTTCCATAAGACAATACTGATAAAGGTACATCATTATATACCAGGGCTCCCCAAACTTTTCTTCCCCTTCTATCCAGAAATTTAGTCTTGGCAGAATTTTAGAATTTCTAAATTCCGAAATTGTCCATGTTTATCTGGGATTTCCAGGCATCTGGGAATGTTATCAACTGGCAGCCACACTGAATCACGTTTACTGTGCATGTGCTGACCTGTATGCATGCCATACAGGGATAAGATAGATTATTCCTGCATGGAATAAAGCAGCTGATGAGAACAATGGGAGATCTATTACTGACAAAACAGAGCCAGGACTTCACATTTTGATATAACATTTTAGGAAATAGGATTTTGCCTATGATAGTTTAATTTGAAGGAATGCTGCCTAGAGTAACTATTTACTATTGGAAATCCAGGTTCAAATTTATGTTGTAGGACTATAGATCTTGCTCTGGTCCCATCTCCCTAAAGTGGCTTTTAATTTCCATACACAATTTTCAGGGACAAAGTCTTGCCCTGGAGAACTCAGATCAGAGCAAGAAGAGATTTTACAGTTCAAGACTGAAAAGCATCAGGAAAACCGCAGAGAGAGCTGCCTGCCTCAAGTTTTATGCTGGCAAGTAGCAGAAGCCTCACGCACAGGAACAAAAATTATCTTAGATCTGAATTAAAACTGTACTATCAGGAAAGAAAAAAGAAAGGGAAGGGAAGGGAAGGGAAGGGAAGGGAAGGGAAGGGAAGGGAAGGGAAGGGAAGGGAAGGGAAGGGAAGGGAAGGGAAGGGAAGGGAAGGGAAGGGAAGGGAAGGGAAGGGAAGGGAAGGGAAGGGAAGGGAAGGGAAGGGAAGGGGGAAGGGAAGGGAAGGGAAGGGAAGGGAAGGGAAGGGAAGGGAAGGGAAGGGAAGGGAGAGTACTTCAAGTTCTCCCTTGGTTTGAGACACTAAGAAATAGCTAAAGCATAAGTGTAGGTCGGCCAGGAGCCTAAATCCAACCAAGATGTTAAGCCATTAGTGTACTGCAGGGGAGAAGTTAGAATGCAGAGCAGACACATCTATCTTATTGTGTACATTCAATCTGCACATGTTAAACTTTCAAAATTTCTTGTTCAATGTCAGTTTCCTTCCTGCTTTGTGTGCATATGTCTGTGTGTGGGGTGCTCGCACAGATTTAAAACCACTTTTCTCTGGTGAACTTTTAAGAGCTTAAGTGTCAAACATTATGCAAACAAGTATTTCTGTGAAGCTTTGGAAGATGTTCAGAAAACCTTGTTATCGGCTTCTTGTTGGCAGGCATGTTGGTATTGCTTAAAACCCAGTGCCAGCCAGCACTAACAAACAACCTTTTATTCCTCCACCACATCAGTTCCTCAGAGCTGAATATTTCTACTCATATGGCAATATTTTAACAAGTTGTTGAGTTTTACTTCAGTGTAACTTCAGCAACCAAAGAGCTGCACTTTTTCAAATTTTCAGAGGAATGGAATAAATTTAGATTAAGTAATGATGATTATTCTAGGCAAAGATTTCCTTCATTTAATCTTCCCATAACCAAAAAATGCAAGCAGCACTACCACTCATTAAAAAAAAATACTAATGAATTTCCAAGGGAAATTAGAGAATCAGCCCTAAAGCATTTGGATTAGTGAATCTAATTCTGCAGCCTCTTTGCATATGAAACAAGAAGCAGAATGGATGAGACCCACATGCTATGTAGATCCTCAGCCTGGTAGATTTGTTTTTCATTTCTCTTCTCTCTGGCTAGAACTTCTGTTTCATTCTGTGCACCCCTCTTGCTCCAGTAAAGTTTTTCTCTTATTTCCCTGGGCTTGTTGTAACTCCAGACCTGTATTTAAGCATTTGAAGGGGTCTGACCTTTGTTCCTATGCTTGACTTCGGGTGCCAGGACTTGGCCTCATCTTCAGAAATGATCTGAATGAAGTTATAGTGTCTGCTTTGCTGTAAAGAGACATTTGTGTGCCTACAAAACACACTGCCTAGCACAGGGAACTCCATCTTTCAAAGATTTCCCCATCTCCTTTTAATTTGGAAGCATTCCCAAGGAAAGTCAGCAAACTGAGACCAGATGTATCTTCTCTGGCAGTGCTGGGGGGCTGCCCAAGTTCTGAAAGTGCCATGTTTTTAATTGTCTTACAATGGGGCAGCACCCAGGAATGCAGGGCGTGGTGGTGGGATCCAGCACCATCCTGGCAGGAACAGCAGAGCAGTGGCTCCTTGGGAAACTCACAGGAGCTGTGGCACTAGGAGGTCCGCATTTTTTAACCTTTTCTTCTCACATTTACTTAGGTAAACTTTTTTCCTGTCTCTGACTTTCAGTCCCTCAGACCTCAGACACACAGTAGGAAACCAGTGAATGACATTTTGCAACAACTGTGGATCTGAAGGACGCTACTACCACCCCCAAGTCCCCTTTCTTTTCCTGTGGCACCTCTGCAGCAAGGGCATCCTGCCTGTATAACCTCCAAACTGAGCAGTTGTCTTCAGACAATGCATATCTTAATATTTTGGTACTGCTGCTGGACCAGCCATTCTCTCCTCTGTTACAAGTCAGACTCTAGAAAGGTTTCAGGTAGTGAGGACAGGGGAGGAGGGATTTCCCCCATGCTGAAGAGCCAGTAAAAGCTAGCTCAGATCACATAATAGCATACCATGCAGAAAGAGAGGGCAAGGGGAGGAGGAGGTTCTTTTGGGTATGTTGCTGGACAAGGTCCCAGAGGTCTGGCTTTGGTTCATCACCAGATTTAGGGTTGCCTGGGTGTTGTTTAGGGATTTATCCATTTTGTACTGACCCTTTCCACTGATTTGGCTATGACATGAGTAGCTCTACCTGAGTTTCCAAATTGCCAAACAGCACTGCTCCTCCATCTCCTGAGCCCTTGTGCCACCTTGTTTATTCAAATCCTAACAGGTTTGGGAAAAAAATATGTTTTGGGCAGAATCAGTGTGCCAAATTTTGTTTGTGAGTGGGATCTGCAGGTCTGTCTTTGATAGGTATTGTGTGACCCCTGGTCCTGCCATAATGTTGAAGTATGGCAAGGGGATGGTAGTGAGGATGGAGAGCCAGAGACCTCAAGGAGCTCTTCACCTGCCACCAAGGAAACTTCAGGCTGCAGCCGTAAGATTTTTGTAATGTCATTTCAAAGTGATGGCCAGATTGTCAGAAATTTTCTTCTCTTCAAAGACATTTGCCAGACAGGAGAACATGGCAGCATCCTTCTAATAAACTGTTCCTGCAAATTACTTGCCCAGCTCCTCCATGTGTGCCTGTGTGCACATATATTGGGCACTGTTATGAGTGTCTTTTTTAGGGACATCTCAGGCTGCATCTGGAATCCCTGAAATATGATGTTGAAACAGAAATTCTGGAAACCAGGATAAAACCAGAAATGGATGCAAACACAATTAGAATGTATGGTGTGCTGTCTGCATCTTTAATAAATGTTTGTCTGCAATGAAATACAATTAACATGTAAGATAATGCAGTTTACCTCATTTAGCTCTTCACTGGTTTATAAACAAATTCTGCCAGTTAACTGTCCTTGTTAAGCAGATGCACTCACCATATATGAGCTAAAACACACCGCAGACTGCAAACTGGAACAGGTGCAGGGATTATAATAGGATGATGAATTTGTCAATTTACCAGCTCTACACGTTGACAACAATGAATGCATTTTATTTAAAACACTGACATTGAAAAGCAGGTTTTTTCCTCAGTGTAAGGAGTCCAAGGTGAAGGGAAAAACATTCAATAAAACTTCATAATGTGTTCTGACTTCTAATGCTGGTACAGAAGGTATTTCAGATAAATTCTATGTACTCTGTGCTAATTAAGAAGGCCAATTATGCCATCAATTTTGAAATGGAAGGATTACTGGAGAACAACATAAGGAGAGCTTCTGATTACTCTAAAGAGGTGCTGTGAGCAAGGAAGATGTGGCAGAGAGGAAGCTGTGCAGGGAGAGCTGCTGAAGGAGAGGGCTCTGCATAGCACGGGAAAATCTCCAGAGACAAGAGGCTGCTCATGGTACTATTTTAGTCACATCACAGTTGAATTCAATGTAGGCTTTGTGTTTACCCAAATTACCATCCAGTCTGATTTCCACAGGCATCTTGTGGCCAAAAAATATTCGTAGGCACCTCTCCAGTTCAGACACACCCACAAAGATAACAGCTCTAAGTACCAACTTGCATCTTTGAACACATAAATATCCACAAATCTGGCTCTTGTGCCCAGATTCCCAATATCCTGTCAATGCTTCATGCTCAGTCTTCCTCAGAAGCATCCTGAAGGACATTAATCTATTGTCAAAAATGTCTTCTTGAATCCCATGCCTTTGCTTTGTGATTTTAGCTCATACTGGAACATATTAATTGCTATTAATTGTTTAATCAGTCTCTATGATTTCACTTAGTTCTCCAAAAACAATTCAGTTCAGGTAAAGTTTTTTTGTCTTTGCTTTCCAGCAAGGGCTGGATCCTCACCCAGCATAAATGAAGTTGACAGAGCTAAGCCAACATACATTTCTAGGGAACATCATGCCTATATTGTGAATACCATCTGAAATGTTACTATTCTCAGCTACTTTTTCAAATGAATTATGCTAGGTTTAAGTGTAGATAATGAAAGCCTGGAATCAGCCTCGGTGTAAAAGGGTAAAACTCCTTTGACAGCAAGAACGTTGCATTTGGTTACCCCACAGCTGAATTTAGGCCAGTCAGTTCAGCTTGGCATTATCAGTGGGAAGATGTGGCTGTGAGTTCATGAAATGTCACAGCCTTATAGCTATAAAGGTGACACTTTAAATTGTCTTAAAGAATAAGTGTGCATTTAATTTACATTTAACAGGATGGTTACTGTATATCATTTAAATACTAAATCAGTCTGAGGTTTAGTAGATGCACTAAGGTTAAAGAGTTACAGCAACTGGGGAGAATGGGCCAATTCACCTCTGATGAAAGGGTGGTGGCTCAGTGGAACTACAAAAGGGAACATTTTGGCTCTTTTTTTGTTTGTTTTGTTTTGTTTTTCAGAATCTTTCAGCACAGAACATTGAAGAAGCCTGAGACAAATGAAACTCTCTCTTGCTCATGTTTCCATCTATGTGGTAAACCTAAAGAAAGATCAGTGTTCCCAAAAGCTGACTGTGCTACTGCTGACACAGTTGGTTGCCCAAAGAAATTGTGGCTGAATTCTTCAATCACTTCAGCTGCTGACATACCTTTTAAAACTGCATATCTAGGTCCTGAAGGCACAGGATAAGCAGCCAGAGATACAAAAGGGTTTGTGGATTGTTTTTTTGGGGGGGGGGGGAGGGGCAGCAGGAAAGCAAGATTTTTCATTTTGAGGTGAAATGTCAAAGTGTAAAAAGTGATCATTCCAGAATAAAGCAAACCCCAAAGCATTTCTCAGAGATGGAAATAGTTGATTGATATACATGTTCCAGAATTTCAGGTTTTAAACTTAATAATATATAATTAGATTTTATTTTAATATCATTAAATTTATTTTATTACAACACAAAATGAAAACTTTCATAAAAAGTCATCTTTCCGGGAAATGGAAGTGCTCTGTTCTTAGAGGATAGAAAGATTTATTTTTCTCTCTTACATTTGAAAACAGATTCTCCTAAAAGGTCAGAAATTTCTGCAAAATATTTTTGCCTTTGACAGTTTTAGTCAGGGAAACAGTTTGTGTAAAAGGTTTCCACTAGCTTTAGCAAGCAGAGCGTTATCAGGAGTACACAAGCTAATTACCTACATGCACACAGAGGATGGATGTTCGAGTGAAATTGTGCCTGCAGGTACTTGGACTTATTGATGGAATTCCTATTCTATGCAGAAATGCTCTTCTTCCCTCTACCTCCCTCTCGGCCAGATTTCAAATATTGCTGGATATTAAAGCAAAAAACAGAGAAGAAGTGAAAAATATCTCTTTCTTCTTTCAAAGGCAAATGTCATGGCTCTGTTTTTGAATTCTTTATTTAAGGCTGAGGATTGCTATTCCTGGACAAAGCAGCAGTTTTTCTACCCCAATTGCATTGTTTTAGCAAGAAATGAGAAATGTTCCTTTACAGTTTTTGAAAATGTGTACCAAAATATCAGGAACAAGAATGTGACAGTAGGATCTTCCATCTAAAGGAGACAAAGGAAAATTCTCAGTGCTAAACACAAATGAAACAAGCTACCTTGGCACTGCTGGCTGTTTGTGTTTTACATGGTTAGACAGAGAGTATCAGATGAGGTCATACTTTCTTTATAAATCTGAATTTGGCTTTGACACCTACATTTACTGCTGTATGTGACAGAAAGCGTATAACAGAGAACAAGTTCAAACTCTTGGTATTGAAGTGAAAATTGTCATCAATTGAAAGTATGTTGGGGCAGTTTTACTGATGAAACATTAGGTCTGGGATGTGTTTGATTAGTGCTTCTTTTTTATGCCTTTGGATTTACAGGAGGTAGTGATAATCCTGACAGCCAGTGATATAAATTGACCATTTTGAAGTCTAGGATTGAGCAAGAAAATGGAGGGGCAGGCTCCACTAAAGCCACTGAGAAAACAGACACAGTCGCTTCACTGGAACCAAACTTTCATCTGAAGTTTGGTTCAGACTGATCTCTAACACTACATCTTCTGTGGCAGCTTGACAAGTAAGGCTGCATTTTTTTTCTGTTTATAGGATAAAGCCTAAAGTAAAAGCACTTAAAACACATAGCATTGGGAAATGATATATTAAACACGAGAGAGTTTTTAAAAACTCTTTTGGCCTTGAACCATAATTGAAAGTTTAGGAAAACAGTGCATTTACATAGAAGATGACATTTTTTGTATTCTCTGGGGATTTAAGATCCAAGGGTCATATTTGATTTGCCAGCCAGAGAAAAAATCCTGTGGTTATTGAAAGTTATTTAAAGTCATTCCTGCCCTGTAGTGCCTGCAATGCTCATACTTGATGGTATGTGAAAAGTCTTTCAAAGTTGTTTACCTTGGCTAGATTGATTGTCTTATATATATACATATGTATATAATACATATATGTATATGTGTAACTCTGAATATATATATATGAATACAAAAGTAATTAAGACACAAACTATTTTCTCTTAACCAACCCTGAGAAACTCTGGGGTTGCCTGAGACCGAGAATCACCAATTCTGTGAATGGTAAATGGTTTTTCCTCAGCATGATCTGGAGATCATCAACCTTTGGTGAACCCCTACACTGTTTGGCAGCTCACCCCATGCTCAGTGCTGGCTCCGTGACTCTCACTGTGCTCCCCAGGCAGTAATTCTTCATTAGGCAACACCTCACCACTGCAAGGCAGATAACTGCTACAGAAAAGCCTTGGCAGAGGGTTTAAGTGCCTTGTTTGCAGCAGCAAACAGGGGCAATGTCTGATTTGGAGCCCAGAGCTCTCTCTTCTCACCCCGACCTTCAGTCCTTAGATTTTCCAATGCCAAGAAAGAAGATGGATAATGTGGTAAACTTCTTCCTTAACAACTTACTCTGAATTTTTAAGCTTGTGTATTTTGGTAAATAGCTGTCAAATTAAACAAAATAGGAGTGGAGGAGGAAGAATTAGATGTCAGAGCCCAACTTAGTCTGCTTCCATTTAGCCTAGTTCATGCACTGACATTTTCAGACAATGCATTCAATTTTTTTATTCGAGAAATGAAAAAGCATATTTTCCTCTTCCAGCCTGTGACCTCGTCTTTTGCTGATGACTTCAGTCATTGTTTGTAATAGTCAAACCCCTGGGGCAGAGAACAGAGTGATTCATTGGTACTTGGGGCACTTGGATTTATAGACCACTAAACAGACTGAAATTATTCTTACTTGACTCTTGCATGAGACGGTCTTCAAAACCAGAAATGTTGCCAAACCGAAGCCCTAGATCCAGATTCAGATTTCAGTGGGCAGTGCAACCTGTTTCCATAGCAGGATGAGATGTATAGCAAACTTTTGGAAAGATCTCTGTTATGATTAGCCAAATTTACGAGCATTCACATATGAATGAACCCACCACTACGTAAATACCAGACAGCTTTACTGACAATTAGGGCAAAGCATGGTGTAAATCTCAGCCAACATATATATTCTAGACAGACCATAAATTATTACTCAAAAAATGGTACTGGCTTAAGATGTTGGAGTGTCCCCTGCCAGCAGCTGCTGACCTCTGTAAATTTTCACCCTCCCTGGTGGCAGCTTATCTGGGCATTCCCTCACCCACTTCATCAGTAGCTTTGCTTATCTGGCTCCTGTAGCCCTATGCCTGGCACTAGAGCAGGCTGAAACAAAGGGCAGCTTTGGTAGCTCAGAGTGGTGGGGTGGGTGACCATTCTACAACACTGCCAGGGTGCCAGGAGCACCATCCTGTCTTTGAAGTGCCATCTTCTGGGCGATATCGACTAACTTGGTAATGAGAAAAGGCTAAAGCCAGGATTATATACTCAGCTTCACCCAAATCTGAGCCAGCACTGCTTTTCATTGTGCAAACAAGGACCTGACAGGTGAGGATTTGCAAATCCAGATCTCCTTTGATTTTTTTCTTTAATAAAGATAGGTCAAGTGTAGAACTCCTTGCTACTTCTGAGAAAAATTTTGAAATAAATTGGGATTAGCCTGACCTCCCTTCTGGATTCAACTTTGCAAAACCAACCTCTGACAGACAAGCTCTTGTGAAACCCAAACATCTCCAGTTTGGTCATTTCTGCTATGCATATTTCAATAGCTCTTTGCCAGCTACAGTGCTTATGATAATAAGAATAACAGAAACCAAAGTGAAACCACAAGTTAAGCTGCTTATTATATAATTTAATTAGGCTCCACTGCACTTTCTCTTCCAATTCCCAACTTACAAGGGTTGAATTGTTAGGTACATTTTTCACATTGGGATTCTGAAGAGTTTATTTTGACCTGGCAAATGATTTTAAGTCTGAGGAAAAGCAGGTCGAGCAGTGGTGAAATAAAATAGGAAGTATGCAGTTTCTTCTCACCAAGTCTGGTATCTGCGTGACTCCAGCACACAAAGAGCTGGTGTGAATTTCAGGTCCTGCGCCTGCCTTAAATCAAGGCATTTGCAGAAATGAGTCATGACACGGTTTACCCAGTGGTCTTTGCTAAAGGAGCATTTTGGGGGGGAACTTTTACATCAGATGCTCATAACTTATTGGCTTCATGAGGTCACATGTACCATTGAGTTAGGAAGGAAGCAAAAAACATGTCGTTATTAGCAAGCCACTCACCTTCTTCCCCCATTCTCCCTTCCCCCCTCTCCTCCTCCTCCTTCCCTCTCTTTATGCCTCTCCTACAAGCAGCTTCCTTCATAATATCTGCTAAACCTGCAAGAGCAGGACAAAACGGTCCCTCTTTCTTTCACTATGTAAGGTCCAATGTTTCCTTTCTGCCTACATATATATTGATTTATGCCCTTTCAAGCCGATTGACTGCTTGTCCCGTAACACACCATTTAACTTCTGTGTCGCCAGGACATTTGTTGTCTCCCCTTCTTTCCCCCCTCTTTGGCTTTAAAGGCCACATTTTCCAAGAGGGAGACAATCATGAGAAATAATGTTTTTTTGAAAAGGGACTGATTGTCACTGAAACCGATACGTCTGTGTGATAACAAAAACTGTCATTGCCTCACATGGAACATGTGCCCCAGGGACTAGGAAGAACAAAGAGATCCTTAGAGAGGAGCAGCGAGCCATGTGCGTCCTCTCATCTCTGTGGCACCAGGCAGAGCCCACAAGCCATTTTTCTCATACACCACTGGGACAGACAAATGAAGGAAGCATTTGAACGGTTTCCATTTAAGGAAGGAGTTAAATAGTTGAGTCATTCTTTTCAGCTATTTTATTCCTTCTGCCGTTTAGAGCACCCAGTCGCTTGAGGAAGGACCAGGGAGAAGCTGCCTCTTCTGAATGTTGGGGCTGATCCTGCAGGTTCTCCATTTATTGACAGAAATATCTTCTTGGGAATATGGTGTTTCTCCTGTTCTCTCCCTAAGCACCAACTCTTCAATTCTCTGGAGGCAAGCAGGTCACCTTCTCCTTATGTTTGCTTTTTTAGCAGACTGAAGCCATAAAGAGAACTTCTGTTTCCTGAAGTATTTCCTAGAGAACAGATGAGAGCAATATTCTGAGTTTGTGGATGGCAAATGTCAAGGTTTCTGCCATCTGTTTAATCAACTGATCTGCTGCTATCTGCCAGCTATTAGCTGTTAATTCACTTTATTGCATCAGCTGCACAGTGTCACCACTCACATCCTTTGTGTCACTTTTCTCTATTATCATGAGATGCAAAATGAGTAAGTTGCAAAATGGTAACGGCAATCACATTTGAAAATGAGCCCTAAACAAAATTAAATAGCATTGGCTGTGCTGATCAATGATCACTATTAAGGCTGTGCAATAAAAGGAAACACAGCTCAGCTCTAGTTGGAGAAAATAGGACCCTGTGGGCCACTCAGAGGTAACTTTTCTCTCTGAGGGATTCTGTAGGCATTCATTCTATCAGCTGTGTTTTCCCTGGTTTACATGATAGTAAAAACCAGGACTTTTTTACTGACATATGATGTGACTGAGCTCACAGACCAAGACGTGCCAGGTCTTCCTGCCTGCTTTGGATGTCAAAGCTGAGGGGACAGGGAGATGTGGCTGGCTTGCCTAGGTTGAGCTGAAGATGCAGTAGTAAGGTGAAGTTCAGGTAAGTCTCAGGCTCCCACACCTCGGGAAGCGTGTCATGGAAGTGAGGTACAGATACCATCAGAGGCTTTCTGGTTGCTTTAAACAGAAGGTAACTGCTGCCATTTCTGCTGCTGGATAGTGTAACTGGTGCTTTTGCTGCTGCTGAGGGTGCACCTGGCAAAAATAATAATCTTAGGAACTACTGAGGACAATTAAGTTTTCTAAATTTGCTTTCTTACAGCTGAATTTTATGAACTACAGGACACAAAACCGACTATCTATTTCAGCGACTATAAGTTGGATTCTCTAAGTTTTCAAAGTTCTTAAATACTGTTCATGGGCCATTACTTCTGTTGGTTTCTGGTTTATGAAAAGGATCTGGAATCCCAACACCTTTGAGAATTGGAACTAAATTAGTATAATCAGGTGTGAAGCAGTATTTCAATATAGACACATAAGGGAAAAGAATTCTTCAGCTTGTCTTATTTTCTCATATGGTAAAATCTCCAAGAGAATATTATGGCTTATTATAAGATTGTCTGTAAAATGAAACATAATCCTGCACTTCTTATTTTCTACATTACAAGCCCCAAAGTTAAATTATGACAGTTCAGCAGCAGTTACTGTTGTCAAAAGGCATAAAGCAAAAAGGTTTGTATTCTGATGAGAACAATATAACAGTATATTGTTATATTGTTATAACAATATAACGTAGGGGGTTAAGCCCAGGGATCTTAAACATGTGCACTAGGAGAGAAGGACAGCGTAAAAGGTCTTTGTACCCATGCTTGTGCAGAATGCTGGAAGGTGTTCATCTAGAGCAGTCACAGAAAACGTTTCCAACAAGCAACCCAAACCCACAGTAAAAATGATTTAATAAAATCAAATACAGTTTGTCCATCTAGCCCCATCTTGCTGCTTTTGGGTGCCAGCAGAGCTCACGTGGCCACACTGGGGCTGTATTGGAGCTGCCCAGAGCAGCTAGATAAGAGCTCTTTACTGCCTCTGCAATGCTGCCAGACAAAAGACCATTATTTTGAAAATTTCCATGTTGTAAACAGAAAACCAGGAACAAGGCAAGCTGAATGGCCATCAAGAGCAATTAAAACCACATGGCATATGATGCACTATTGATTTTATCTGTTTCTCCATTAAAATTGCTTCAGATGGTGTTTGTTTACAAGCAGTTTTATAATATTCAGGTAATGTTAATTATAAAGCAGCCAACAGAAGTGTACTCTCCACAAGGGCTCTCAGGGCATGAGAAAGCTCCCACCCAAAATCCCCAAAGCCTTGGTGGGATGCATACCTGAGAGCTGGAAGCAGGAAGGGGAAAGCACAGGATGCTATATGAAGGAGAATCAGAGATGTTTCACTTAAATCCAAATGCATAAATTGTATACACAATTGCCAATGTTGAATAATTTTGCAATACCATAAATATAACATTTGTTCCAGGTTGTGGGTTTAAAAGCAAATCTAGGTTGCTGCACACAGGTAAATAAGACAAACCAGGCTTTGTTTTGTCTCAATACTTACAGAAAAGATGGAATCAACTCTGCTGTTGCCTGTGGCTGTAGGACCCATATTTCCCTCTTAGCAGGACTTGCTGCTTCATGAGTGCACAAGCCCAGCTGGAAAGCAGGTTGCAGTGTTGAAGTAACATCCAGGTCCCTCCATCAAGCCACTAGGTGATGCCACCAGTGTCCCACCATACTCTACTGGCCATGGGTGCATGCCAGACAAAGTGTCAGTCCTTGCCCTGGAGGACTCATGGCATCAGAAAGCAGATGCAAGTCACACAAAAAAAATTGCATGTAAAAGAGCCCAAACCCTCGACTCTTGGAGGCAGTGTCCTCTGCCAGGGCATGGTCCCATTCCCACCTGTGCCACTGAGATGTTTCCCTGACAGTCCAAGGTGACATGGAAGAAGGTCAGGTGTATGGAAACTGGGCTCTATCCTCCTACACACATTTATTTATAAATTTGCACCTATTTAAAAAAAAAAAAAAACAACAAACCACTCCAAAGTTGCTGACTGGTAGTTGCTAATCACAAATTGACTGATTTTTCTTTTAGATGCACTTCTGCTCATATACCTCTCCTTCAAAATCCAGCACCAGGTCTGGTGTTACCAATCATCCCACACACTTTGTCTTTAGTGTTATCTGCAGATAACACTATCATCTAACCCTGTGATAGATGGCTATCACTGCCTGTCAGAAGGCCTCATGCTGAATCACTCACAGGAGAAGATGCCTTGCTATGTTGTGGTTTCTGAATGACTCTGTACAAGAGACACCCCTGCAAAATAAGCAGTTTGTGTATCTTATAAAAATTACTTCTTAATCTTACACTACCCTTCTAGCTCATCTATTATTTGTGGGGAAGGTAGAGTTTCTTTTTATTCCTGTCTGTCTTGCATTAAACTAAAGAACTCTATAAATCAGTAATAACCTTTTAGAGATGAACCTCTTTGTAATTATGTCTCCAAAGCCAGGTAATTGTTTGCATATTTTTATAGAGAAATAAAGAAACATGTGTTCAGTATGACCAAAAAAAAAAACAGAAGAAAAAAGTAACTGAAACTGGTTATCAGAATCCATCACATTCACACTTTTCATCAACATTTTATATTACTCTTAGACAATTAACTTCTTCTGCACAAGAATCAAATCACTCAATCAAACAACAGTACACATGCAGGAGAAGGGAAAGTACAGTCTCTCAATTGGGATCTGATTTGGGTTTTATTACAATGTGGTCTTTATTAAGGGTAATAATCTACAACCTCTGAGTTAAGGGAATGGTTGATTTGAGTCAAATCAATCTTTGTGTATCTCTCTGATGCCTCACTGACATTTCCCAACAGGAAGGGGCTAAGAGCCCAAACGGGAGTGATCTCCGATTAAGAAACAACACAGACATCTTGAAGGCACTTGGTTTGTAGAATAAGATGACAGCAAGCAGAGCGCCCTGGGGCACTTTTCCAGGATGCCTACTCCCTGTGTGCCAGCCATCTGCATTCACTTAAATCCCCCGGCTGCCTCTGCATGTGCACACACGCGTGTGCCAGGAGAAGGTGGGGAGCAGAGGTGCAGGGGGTGTTTCAGGTTGCAGGCTTCAGTGTGGGCTGTGCTGGGGGCTAAGCCCTCCCGCCTGGACCTTCTCAAATCCACCAACATCATCTGCTGGTCTCTCCAGAGGAGTAATTTCAGCAGGACCAGCTGCAGGGGGTATGTTTAGCATATCTTTTATTCAAAGTGAAAGACGTTAAGCAGGAAATTTCAGGAGCCCTCTTGTTCAGAGAAAGAGAAAGGAGGATCGGGGGAGAAAATAGAAACTGGAAAACATCCATGAAATTAGTCCCAAATCATTGCCTATACTGAGCATTTCCTGACAAGCTGTCTGTCATATATTTGCGGCAGGTTATGCAAAAGTCTCCGTTGCCAGTAGCATATCCACATGACTAACGCGAAAACTCAGCTACCAGTGTTTCAGAAACGGCATCCACCAACGTGTTTTATTTGGAATTAATTTTAAAAAGGAGCATAATAATTTTTGAAGGGAGAACTCACATAGGATACGGCCAGCAGACAGCTTCAAGCCATACATTTCCTCTCCTTATTACCCTGGATTTAAAAGCACAAGTGTATCAGCCTGAGCAGGCGTGCTGCCCCAGTCCCTCGCTTCTCTGGCAGTTCATTAGGGGCAAATAAGCTTTGACATGGCTGGGGGACTCCCCAGGATCTGCAGAACAGGGAGGGATGGCAGGACTTGAACTCTGCAGGCCCACAAGGATGGGAAATAGGCAGAAATTCTGCAAGACTAAGTTAGTTCTGAAGATACAAAACTAGAAAATCCCAGGAAAAAAAATCCAAGTGGATTCACAGCATGCTGGACTGAGTAGCATGAGACCAGGATGAAAGAATGGCCATGCAGATCACATATACTGAACATACAGAACTGAATATACAACAGAATGAGAATTTTCTTTTTGCTTTTATGCATTAAATTGTAATAGAAATTGAATAGGTTATACAATTTTGATAGCAATTTTTTTTTTAAATTTTAAATGTTTAATTTTAAAATCCACAAATTACTTCTAGAATTTTCAGACTGGTTTAATTGAATTTAGTGATTTTTTCTTCACCAATCACTCTCTAAGGGCTGAATTTAAGAAATACCTTGCTGGCAAGATGTAGAGCTGTGACAGTAGCTACAACTACAGAGTGTGTGGCACAAAGAAATGACCCATATCCATGCAAGAGCAGTCCAACTTTATATATTCCAACAGACAAAGCCTTTTAATATCCCAATAGATAAAGCACCTACAGATAAAGAACGGTACTGCAACTCTTCCCAGAAATGGAGGGTGTTTCTTGGTCAAAATTTTATTGTCTCTGTGTTTGTGCTGTTTACATCCCTAGGTACCAGATTTTCCAGTTTCAGGTGAGAACTGCAGCTGGTGGCACTGGTTTCACAGGCAGGTCTATATTTCTGGCTGGGTCACCAGCACATCTCCTTGACATGTTCTGCAGGATAAGTGAACAAGAGAAAACATCCAACTCCTGCTATCCTTTACCACTCTGGCTGATGGGGAGATCCATCAATCTCACCACATCTGCAGACACGCAGAGAGGCCTCTCCTCCCACGTCTGGGCTCTCAGTAGCCATCTCCTAACAACCTCAGCTCATGAGCAGTTGCTCATTGCTCATAAGTAGCTGTATTATGTACTGACTCCCAGCAAAATATGGTCAAGGAAAATGGTATCACATAACTAAATGTCCTCCTGGGACTTCACAGTAAGGTTACATTTGTGTATTCAGGTTTATATGTGTGCATTTTCTGTCTGAACATGAAAAAATGAATGAGAGAGGATTTAGCCAGATGGGACTTTGCCATGCTTGCTGAGATGCATCTAACTTTTTGAAGCAAGAAGGCAAAAGCATTGGGGAGTTACCTGCTGGTCTCATCTGTATCCTCTGACACCACGTAGATAAGGAAAAGGGCCAGCTACCTCAATCTGACCAAAATCCAACACGAGAGCAGATTGGATTAATTCTACTGACCATTCCTCAGGCTAACATATTATTCTTTCAGTGTTGATGTCTTACATTTTTGTTTGACCTTTTAAGAAGTCTTTAAGTAAGTAAAAGCCTGATTTTTTTTGTGGAGTTAAAAGATAAGACAATCAGTTCCTGCTCCACAAAAAGTGTATGGATCTAATAGCCACACATTAGAAATAATAATTGTGACAGAGGTGCAAAGTAAGGATCAGAAACCATACACAGGTCTTTGCAGTCCTTTTTCTCTGCAGTATCAGCTGGACCATATTGACTAGCCCATGAAAAAATAAATATGTTTGGAATGAAGTGATGTTAAAAGAAAAATTGCAAATTCATTCCCTGAGTAGCCCCTCTGAAGCTGGTGGAGTTACCCTAGGGATAAATTTGGTCAGGTATATGTCAACTGGCCGTAAGACATAATTTGAGCTTCTACCTTTGCCAATGAGCGAATATACACACACCATTTATTGCCAGTTCTGTTGGTTTAAGAGGTGCTCTGTGTTTCAAAGCTAACATTTGTACCACTTGTTGCTGTGGTTGTCTCTTATTAACACAGCAAATAGCTAATGAAAATCTATGGCCTTGGAAAAAACCAGCTCATAAGTTAGGACTTTTAAATAAGTCTGCCTGACATGCACACACAGCATGGTTCCCTGCTACTTTTTGTTTTATTCAGTCAGCCCATTTATAAGGACACAAAATCATGTGGTACAAAGGTGCAAGGAAATTTTTTTCCATGAGGAAACACCCTGGCTCAACTGCAAACAGCTCATGCTATTTAAAGTCAGGCAGTATTCATTTCTCATGCCAGAGAACCCGATTCATCCAGGGCGTAACACCACAAATGCCAACAAACTTCTACTAGAGAATAATTTAATCCAAAGTGCTTTAAAATACTAATTTATACATGTTTCAGTGTGGCTTTAAAGCCATTTTTTTCCACCACCTTCCCCCAGGACCAGGTGCCCCTGTGCTGGCTCCCTCAGCAGAGCACAGAGGGAGATGGCTGAAGGCTGTTTCCTTTCCCACATGTTCTTCCTCAAGGCTTCTGCTCTGCAGAAAGTGTGACACCAACCTGCCTATGACAACAGTGTGACCCATCCAGCAGTCACACGTGTCCCCAGTTTTGGGCAGGCATTTTCTGAGATCACACTTCCTTCAAAGAAGCTACATTTCTTTTTAATAACAAGGTGACAGCTCTTGCATAGGTCCATTTAACACAGTGCTGCATTGCCTCATGTGCAAGGGTGCATTTCTGTAAAGCAAAAATAAACTATATAAAGTTCATCAGCAACAGCTCCCTGCCCAGCACCAGGGACTAAATTAGCCTATAACATTTAAACATCAAAACCATGGATTTTCTGGAGAGTTCTTTACCTTCCTTTAATCTTCCCTAATCTGAATATAACATGTCCATCTCTTAGCAGGAAATTTGTTTTGTGAACATCCACCCTAAAAAGGCCGCTGGCACATGACGTGACAGCATGGTGCACTGACAAGGGGATTGTCCCAGACTTTCCCTAATGGGAGCTATATGGGTTGGATTTGCAGAGGCTCCTCCCAGAATAATTGAAGCATTGAGCTGTTAGGATTTTTTAAACAAGGTTTCTGGTCCTTTACAAGGCATGTGTGCTATATATCCTTAAACATGACATGTTTTCCTCAAGGAGTTCCTTGTCAAGAATCTTTGTATTTAATAGTGGGTGATGATGAGAATATGCCCTAAATGAAACGTAATTGAAAATAAGATTATGTAACTTTACTTCCTCCATAAGTAGACTTTCCCTTGACATATTGTAGTCAGGGTTTGCATTGAAGTCTTTAGTGTTAAGCAAACTGACAATACAAGATTTCTTTAAGAAATTATAAAAACCACTGAGATCTGATTAACATCTGCTGGTCTTCTGCAGCAGGAGGAAGCAGAGCTGTGTTCCAGAGGAACAAACTTAAAAGAATAAAATCCACTGGGTGATGAATTAAAAAAAAGAGTTTAGAGTGAAAATTCTGATGTCACTCAAATAAATCAGACATCAAAACAAACAAGCTTTAATTTACTAATTACCCTATTGGTTGTCAAATAAAATTTTACTCACTCCTAGTACAGCTGCATATGCTCCTCTTGAAGAATATGGACAGAGTTTTTGTTTTATTAAAGACAGCTAAATTGAACTTTTTTTTACATCCAGGCTTGAGAATGAGGCAATATTTTGCTTGAAAGTTTCCATGCCCTTCCAGCAGGCAAAACACACAGTCTGATTAACTGATTCTCAGTGAGACCTCAATAAGAGTTTGGCTGGCAATTACCCTTCAAACCAAAAAGTGAAAGTCAATTTACTATTTTAAATAATGCAATGGTGCCTACATTTTAAATGTCCATATGTTGTCAAAACAATAATGGAGTTTCTTGCCTACAGAATACCAACTTCCAAAAACACTCTTGAAGAAAAAAATGGTGCACTAGTCTTTTACAATGGACCAGATTCTTTTTAAACTTGGCCTGTGATTCCACAAATTATATTATTTCTGAAAAAATCTGTCTGCGGGGAGGTCCCTTTTAAATTAATTTTTTAACTCTTAAAGGCTTGTGATTTACAGTGTGGAGTGGTTATGTCAGCAAAAAAGTATTCTTTTCTCTTGTAAAACTGACAGAAATTACTATCAGTGAGTAATTTTACTCACTGTGTTTGTCAGGCTTACTAAGTTTAGTTGAATCAGCTGGGATTTTTCTCATACAGCTTCTTTCTGAAAGTGATGCTTATATCTGCTCCACTTTCCCCATCTTTGCCAGGTAAATAGCACTTCTGTCCTTGAGAGCAGACCACGTGTGAATGAAATGATCAGTAAAAGTAATTACAGTATCAACAGGAGCTAAGCTTCTGCCAATGCTGCTGCTGCCATCTCAATTTTCAGTTAAACCAAAATCACTTTATAAAGTGTCAGGGGACAAGATTTAGACATCTGAGATTAGAAATGGAGATCAGAAATATCTTTGTGCTGGGGGCAGTCCCCTCTGGCTGTGTATTTAACATACATCCAGGTGGAAGGAGACACCAGTAGGAGTAAAGCTGTTGTTCTAGCTGTGCTGTAAAAGTTATGATAATGCACTTACAGGAATCACAGCAATGGTTGAATGGCCAAGGAGAGGAAAGAAATAAAACAGCTGTTGATCTTTGAGCCAAACAAATAAACAGCACTAAAATGATGTTGCTATCGATTTCTGACTCATATCCTGTACCTAAGATGCTGTGATATAGGGTCAAGATATAGGATATATTTAAGAGTGAGCTGGGCTCTGATCTGAGCACAAGTGCACCAGGTTACCCAGAAAGAAGAGGCAGCCGTGATAGGGAGGGTCACTGTCTAACTTCCCTCTCCATGGGGCAGCTAAATGTGGGCAAAAATTCTTTCTGATAAAGTAGATTTGCACATCTGCATGTCTGAACACTGCAAAAAATGAGTAGAATGGCCTTTATGTTCAGGGAGGTCTTCTTACTAATATGTTTTCATCTGCTTAGGCAGGTTTGTTGACCAGAGTTTCACCGGGGTTTAGAACAGTCAACAAAGCAGAATTTTCCTCTTGTGAGAACGAAAGAGGGCTCCTATGAAATACTCCTTTTTAAACTGGTAATTCCACTGGTGTGTGTCCTTTTCCTTACCTTTTGTATGAGACATTATAATTCTCTTACTCTACTACAGAATCATTTCAGTTTCCTGAAAAGTTGGGTCTGAGGCTTAGAGAGGAGGCAGGGCACAGGAAGCAGCTGCAGGTGGTGGAGTGCCGCCATTCCAGCCGTGGCTCCTCATTCCTGGCTAGATGAATGCCAAGAGCATCCCACTGAGACATTCCATGTGCAGAGCACGCTAATGTTGGAGTAAACACATGTGAGAATGGGGCTGCAAGTGCTGTGTGAGATAAAGAGGCTGGGGAGCTGGTACCTGTTACTGAGAAGCTGGGGGTCTTCTGTGATCTCCTGGCACCAGTTTTGACCCTTAATGTCCCAATTTGGATAAACAAGACACCACTGTAATGGCTCAAATAACTCCAGACAGCATGGGCTTGATCTGCAAAGGCACATTTCAACATGAAGGGCTGGGACAACCTCTGTCCTCAGACTCCATTCCAGGACCATGACAAGTTTGGCTTTAGCCTGACACTGGGGGGCAAGGGGCAGTGTCAATGTGCCCAGGGCTCTTCTGATTCTGAGGCTGACTGGCATGGGATGGCTTGTGTCCATGCTATTAAACTGTCAGTACCCCCCAGACAATTTAAAAGGCTGAATGATTGATTTCTAGTGCCTGGAAACATTCTTCAGGGCTATTTAATTTATTAGTATGGACAGAGTCAATGTGAACTAACAACCAAGTCCAGACAAGGAGCTGCAGTCCAGCTGTGTAGAAGAAGCATCATCAGCTGTCCATAGCCAGGAGGCAAGGGTGGGGAGATCAGAAGTTTTGCACCAATTTACTACCACATTTCTGTTTTTCTGTGTTTGATGTCCCCTATACCAGGCAAATTTTGCTTTCCTGTCCTTTGGGACTCGCTGGTTGTTAGTGGAAAAATATTGCCACCTGTGAGCACTCAGACATCTCTGTGTTCCTTCCAGAGGATAGAGGTTGAGTCTATAATATCTAAGAAAATGCTTAGACACATACACACCTCCAAGCACTAGATTATTGCTGTATAGATTTTAGAACAAACATGTGATATCAGAGAGTCAGATTTTTAGTTTCAGTAACAAAGTAGGTAGAAAAATGTGGAAAACTCACTAATCTCCAGCCATATATTAATTTGACTGCATGCAAATCTGATTGATATATGTTTTAACTAAGAGAAATAAGAATTCACGGTGATGCAGTGCAGTTTATCAACATTTTTTTATCACAAAGCTATCAAAGCCTAATATAGTTCTTTCTCCACTCAGGTGTAATTTTTCAGCAGCCCTGGTGAAGCCCTCCATCCTTTTCAGTGAAAATAACGCCCAATTTTTTCTTTTATTTGGGCTGGTCTCTTCCTTGGAGTCTTCTTATCATGCACATATACAATTTTCTAGCTTGATTCTCCCTTGTAGAACTCAGCTGGAAGCTCTTCCATCTAACCCACTACCTACAGACATGATAGAAGTGGGCCACAAAGGCGCCAGGATCAGACAAAACACTGAAACACTTGAAAAGAAGCTGCAAAGAGGAAAAGAATATTACTGGCTGCAACTGGGATGAAAGTTTTGCTATCTCTTTTCTTCTCGAGCCTTTTTGTCCAGTGTTTGGTCTATTTTTTTATGTTATCCCCTGCACTGCTTTATCCTTGCATCCCCGGGATCCCTTTACTTCTGTCAATGCTTCAATGTCCTGTCCTGCTCTGCTCAGTACATTCTTTGTTTTTCTATTTCCCCTGTGCTTGCCAATCCTCACGTAGCCTTAAAGCTTTAGAGAAATTGATGTAAAATATTTTTTTGTTGCATGTGGCTCATATTCTTTGTATGATTGCTGCATTTTCTACTTCTTATCTGTATTTGTATGTAAACATAATCTCAAATTCCCTTTATATAAAAGAGGGGCAGCTAGCACAAATGGCCAGCAGAGCTATTGAAAAGCCACCACAGGACACGCATCTATATGAGAGAATACACTGCATTTTGATACCGGTAGTTGCAAGGTCATTAATGGCAGGAATAGGAGACAAACAGTGTTAATAACAGGCTAGTGAGGAACTCAAGGAGCTTCATGCTTCCTATTAAAGCTTTTAGGATTTTCTTCAAATCCTTCCCTGACAGGAAAGGAACGAGAGGACTGGGAGATTTCTTCCACCCTGGCCGTTTCTCTGGCACACCACAGCCAAAGCAGGATGCCGTGAGGATAAGTGTTTCCTACCTGGCCCATGAATATGTTATACATTGACTGTGGTGGCAGTGGAGCTGCCTTTGTCTGCCCTCTTCTACCTGCAGTCCTCTGAATTTATAGAGGATTTAGATTATATCTTTCAGGGTAATTGTTGAGATTCTCACTCAATGGGGAAAACAGAGAGGTTATGAGAGATTTAGAGGTTGAGAAGGCAACTGAAAATGTCATAGTCTGTTTCTTTTGACACTTCCCCTGTTAAAGCTTCGTACTCTCAAGATTCATCCATCTGGATGGATGTGAGTGAGGTGGCTCATTCCCATGTGACTGTGAACAAGAATTGGCTCAATGGCATAAATAACTTTATAATTTGGGAATACTCCAACAACAGTACAATTTAGAACAACAACTACTTGGGATCTGGCTTTCATTTCTGGTGTTTACAAGTTTAATTTAGGTTGGGTTAGACCTCTGCAAAGTTAAAAATGTGCAATTGTGATCAGCTGTTCACTGACCAGCTGATCAAGAGCTGCTTGCTAAATTAGGGACGAGGAATAATTAGCTTGTCAACATTTAAACCCCAGAAGTCTGTAGCAAAAGGTTACTTTGAAGGATTCCTATCACCATATTTATTGACCTTTAAACTCTTCATCTCTTCTGTCATTGATGTTTAATCGAGTCACTTAGGCTGTCAGGCTAATAACTGAGATAATGAAGTAGTCTAGGACCTTGGTTTACTACTTTGTTATTCTAATGCTAATTTTAGAGAGCTAAAAATAGGTTCACTAAAAATAAGACCTTGTGGGTGGGTTTTTCTCCTAAAACAATTGAGCTTCTGTTACTTCCCTTCCCAAACTATTAAGATACCATTAGATTTCAAAGAGGCTATTTTGTAGTAAAATTTAATTGTCATGTTTGTTGTGAAGGGCTTCGTAAACTAAATTCCGGGGCAGGTTATATTTGAGGAATAAAGAAAGATGGATGTGTTACTTGTTTACAATTCTATATTGCTAAACATAAAGGGAAAATAACACTTTTGTCACAGTAAGTGCACCAGGAAGGTGAATCATTTTATTAAAGGACAATATCTTTAAAAAACAAAGTCACTGAAGCAGGAGTGATTGGTACTAAAATGTTTTAATAATATGCTGATTGCATGGAATGTCTGTAAGGACAATTTAGGTTCTTCAGATATTTACCTGAGCTGCTTTTTTTAACCTTGAGTTGCTCAAATTTTTTTAAGCGTGATTTTGTTTAGCAAATTTCTGTATGTACAATACTTGAGCTTCAGATAATGTTGATATGGCTGCAATTTCTTTATTTACGCCTTTGTTCTTGGTATAAATTTTTACCCTTGCAGCCATTTCAATATATTTGTATTTTGGTATAGCTAGCAATATGCATAGATGCATATTGCATCTATGTGTGAAAGCACTGTGCAGGAAAAAACACAGTACTAAAACCAGAGTCTAAGAATCAAAAGAGAGCATCTAAGCATGTTTTTTAGAATATTTACTTGACACATATTTTTCACAAATCACTCTCTTAGAAAACCTCCCTCTTTCTTTCTGGATTTACATGCAGATTTTTCCTCCCCAGACAAGAGCCTCATCTATTCAGATTCTCTATCATGCCCAGAATGTTAAATCAATTTATTATTTTTTTCTTTTCTTTTAAAATAAAATAACTTTTTTCTTCAGCCTTCCTTTGGACAATAATATGCTCTTAAGGCTGGTAAAGGCTTAATGAAATTTTAAGCAATAAAAAACATTGAGGGGGGTGT
Source organism: Camarhynchus parvulus (assembly GCF_901933205.1). NCBI lineage: Eukaryota > Metazoa > Chordata > Aves > Passeriformes > Thraupidae > Camarhynchus > Camarhynchus parvulus. The sequence goes on along the minus strand of NC_044572.1, from coordinate 25,271,425 downwards.
GTTTTTCAGGAAAATGTAAGGGAAACACTTTGATGTATTGAAAAAATTTGTTTCAATGAGATTCTGCTTAATAGGAATAGAAGAAAATAAATTGCTTACATTTTTGATTTTTTACCCCAAGGTGTTATCTCTGTCTCTCCCAGCCCCCTACTGACTCGTGTTTTAATGCTGTGGGCTCTGCCTAGTGGAAACAACTCCTCCAGGCTGAAACCAAATCAGTTTTATTTATCTGTTAACTACTGTGCACATGTTAAGGCACCACACAAACAACATTATTTATAAATAAATTTATGTTCATTTTATTTATATTGGTTACATTATTTACTGCACTTTCATACAGGTGGCCCTTTAGTGTTAAATGATTCAGAACAAAGGTTATGATCTGGTATGGCTTATACCATCTTCTGGGGCACATCTTCCTTCTTGTGGATCCCTGGCTTTGAATTAGATGAGACTTTGCTTCTAGCGAAAAATCTTTTCTGGAATTTCTTTACCATTACTCCAGGCCAAGAAGGCTGTCAAAGGCTTCATTCAGAAAAAAGACTTTTATCCAAATAAGCTAACTTGTGCTGACCTCTTTAAAAAGGACATCCTACCAAAAGCACATTCTCCTGCATCACAGTTCCTTCTGACCATACTTCCCTCCAGCATTGGCTGCAACACCTGTTGAAGCTGAAAGGCAGCATGGAGCATCATTCCTACTTTTCTATTTTTAGTCCATAGCAATCCTGTTATTAACTGTGAGCTTCCCAAGTTGCAGTTTTGGGAATGAGGTGGTTCTGGGTTAGAGGCAGTATCAGAGGCAGTGGAGTAGAGGCAGCATCAGAGATGACCACATTTCCCAGGCATACTGACTCACCCCATACTCTTGGGATTGCTTACTGAACCTCATGCTTATGAGCTGATGATGCTTTGGTGCTCCGGTTTTTGGCTACTGATAGAAAGCACATGGGAGCACACTTGCCTGGGAAAGCAGTTTCTGCATGTCAACATGGATATCTGAGTCACAGCTCTGGGGGAATGTATAACAGAGTGTTTTAACTAGTCCTTCCCGCACAGAGAAGTGCCTTGTGTCATCAAGTGCACCACACATAGATCACAGCATTGCTGTAGCCAGTGGACTTGGGGGTTGCTTTTTCAAATTAAGATGCACCCTTATAGAAAGATATATATCCACTAGTATGTCAAGAGAATAATTTAATTCCCATGATTTTGCAAGAGTGTAGTATTTTCGCACTTATAAATTTTGATTTTCCTAAAGATTTTCTTTATGCAGAAACATTACATGAAGAGCGTATTTCATCTCCATCTCCAAGATATTACTCTGATGAGCATGCTCTCTACTCACTAATTATTATTCTGAATTTGTTCTTGGCAGATACCTCCTAGCATCTCAGTTCTCATTGCTCTGGGAACAGCCGCTGCACTTGACTTTGGTTTTCTTTTCTTAGAAAGGAAAATTATTATCAGGGAATTCACTACTTCCATCCAAACTTGCAGGCTTTCCCAGCTAGCATGAGCTAACAGCACTATGTTAGACTGAACTTAAACAGGATCTTAGTCTCAACCTCCATGCAACCCAAAACTGGTTGCAGCGCTGATTACAAGGGAAGGAGGCTTGTGTCTGATCTGGATTCCCAGAGCACAGTCAAGGACATACTCCCCAGCTATATATCCACAGCAGAGATCATAAAAGCAGCCCCACACAGAGAGAGGTACAGGAGGCAGAGATACTCTCACCAATTAATGCTGCTGTGCAACCTAGCACACACCCTGAGTCTGCAGTGCCTCCAGAAGCTCCCTGATCCCATGGCTCCAGGCCTCCCTGCTAGAGCCACCTCTACCCACCAGCACACATCTCCTGGGACAGCACACACCTCCATGCCCTCACACTGAGCCTTTGCTCCCAGACGCAGCATTTTTCTTCTGTTTCTGTGGTACAGTCAGGGAACTCAGGCCTCCCATCTGCTGGATGTGCCACACAGATGTGCCACCCCCTCTGTCACCACCAAGAAGAGGGCATTCAGCCACCACAGGGCACCAATCCCATATTGGAATCCCAGTGCACCAAGAGCTTTTACATTTGAAAAAAGCTATTTGTTTCTGGTTCTCTCCAATAGTCATCTTCTGCAAGACGATATGTGTCTCATCTACAGAAGGGCTCACCTCCCCTTGATGAACCCCTGAAATTACTTCCCTTCTTTTCCCAAATAGTATGGTATGTTCTCTGGCCAGATCCCTTGGCTCCACCAGCAGGAAGTGCTTGAGCCTTGAACTGGGGGCTGCCAAGGGACACATCAGCATGTACTGGCTGCAGAGTCCTGCAGAGCAGAAAGCAGCCAGACAGTGGCATTGCAAGGGATGGGAGCAAACTAGCTGCAAACTCTCTTCAAAATTAGGCTTCTGCCTCAAGTTCCTCCTTCCCTCAGTTGCAAAGAGCTGCTTTGGCCCAGTAGAGACAACCATTACTACTAGAAACCTGCTGCAGATTTCCTACATGTCTTAGGCAAATATCTTGGTTACCTCAAGGCATTTCTCTGGCACCAGGTTTAGGCACCTGAATCCTGCCCTAGATGGCAGTAGTAGGACAACAAGAGATGCACAGCACCTGTGTCCAGTGGGTGCCCTACCCTGGACATGGCCCTGCAGCATTACTTAAGCCTGTATTAAACTGAGCACATGAAAAGGAAAGCTCATTGATGTTGCATGGCCAGCTGTAGCTTGTAGGCACACCAAGATGGAAAAGCTCAGTATTTCTACTCATAGTCAGCCAGAGCCCATTTTTCAAGGCATATTGAGATATTTCTTGCTAGTTATCTTCTGTAGAACACAACTGTATGAGCTTCTCATTAACAGAGAGACCTCTCTGCCTGACACTGCCCCATTCAGGGCTGAAGGTGCCTGTACACTCAGCTGCAAACAGCACACACTGCTACACTCATGGCTTGGGCTGGTGCTGGTACAGCAGGGCTCTGAGTAAACACTGCAGCCACTCATCCAGCCTCCTGTTTTTGCATTCCGGGATATTTCAGGAACACATTTGAGTTACACGCTTCACCGCAGCTGTATTGACTCTGAAAGAGAAATGGTGGCCTTAAAAAACATTCTACCTCTCTAACCCAGTGAGGGGATTTACAGATTGTGAACTGAACTTCTTAGTGCCAGTGATATTACTTTTTGGCTATTCAATATGCTTGGATGAGTTGCCTATTTGCTGTGCCCTTTTGGACTTTGTAAAGATATTACTTCTGTTTAGAAAACATCTTTATTACACTCTAGATACCCGAAAAATATTTTGCCAAGTGACTAAGGACTTCAGAAGGAGCCAGAGTCTTTGCCACAGATGCCTTTAATGTGAGATGTAGCTACACTTTTATTTATACATTTATATTATATATGTGTGGGCATGTCTGGTATACATATATGAAGAAAATTATTTTAGAAGGATTTCAAATTATTTCATCAAGTATTTTTTCAATATGGACTACTATTTTACAGTTGCACTCATTGTACTTGAAAAGCTTATGAATAAGAATGCTACCCAAAATTACAATTCAGAGTTTTTAATCTCACACATTTTAAAAATAGCTGCTTTTCCCTTTGTGGGAATGCAGTGGCATTCTGCCATTGCCCATGCGCACAGCTGCCTGACTGTGGGATCTGTTAAACAGGAGTAGCTCATACACAGTCTCAATGACTGCATGATTTAACGAGTTTGACTCAGATGTATGAGACTACAGAGACAGTGAATATGCAGCTGATGTGCCACAGGGGATGAAGATTTTGCTAGATACCACAGTAGCAGCACCACATTTTCCTGACAAGAGCACGATGACTGCATTTTTGGGTGTTTGAGAAGAGTTTGTATGTGCATGGAGAGATTGGTTTTCCCTGGAAAAGCTTGAAGTCCTGTAGGTGCTGAGCTCAGTTTACATAAGAGTTTTCTCAGAATGCAAGCTGGGAGTTGGCTTTATGTCCACAAGTCAGTATTTGTTCTCGTCTCTGTGTCAAATCCTTCCATCTCTGATCACTGGTTTATTATTTTGAAAACAATAATTTGAGTCCATATTTCAGCCAGCAGTTTCTTTTTTCTTCCTCTTTCTTCCTCCTCCTCCTAGTTTGCCACCGTTTGCCTCTGTGTGGTGACTTGCTCCGTACAGCCCTGGACATTTTCCAAACTCTTTAATGACACCCTTCCTACCTCAGATGATTCACCCTTTGCTTCCAAAATGGGAGGTCATCTCTTTTCCTTTCCTACAGTCTCATACAGTGCTGCTGGTGAAAAACTGTCAGCTATATTTAAGTGGTATGCATGGTTATATTTCACCAATGTTTGAACAAGTCTTTTCAGGATTACTCCAGATGAAAGCACACACTGTTTATTCCTGTTATTATCAGCCAGAAATGCAACTGAAAAACTTTATTTCAAAGTGGATACAGACACTGCTCCTCAAGCAAATTTCTGGCATGACATCCAAAGGGTCTTGGTATTACTTGTCTGCTACTGGAATAAAAGGCTTGGCTGTAGCATCCTAAATCTGATAATTTCCAGAGCAGCCTTGACTGTCCAACTGCCACCTCTCAGAGCAGGGCCATGCCACTGCCTTGTAGGACCGTGGGAGGTGTCTTTGAGAATGGACTTTTTGAAGTCCTCTTGCCACTTCCTATGCCATCATCTGGGCATACAAATAGAAGATATGAGGTTTTCCAGAGTAAGTAGGATCCTTTTAAGGTGATGTCTGAGAGTCAGGAGATTTTTCAGAACAAAATTTTGATCAGTGGATCTTGTGGCAGAAAAGTTTTTAAAAATTTGCTAATCTCAACAATAGGCTCTCATGAATAAAAAACACCCACTTCATTAAGCACAGCCACAGTGCCATGACTCCCAACAGTGATTTAGCAAGAAATATTTCAAAAGTGTGTGTCAATGTAATATCTGAACAGTGTTCTGGGAATATAAAAAATGCAGAGACCCACTCAGAAGGGCAGTATATCAATTCAGAGATGAGAAGTCATATCATATTTCATTAAATATAATTCTATTCATGTATTCAGTTTTACCCCACTGCCAGCCATTGTAGGAATCAACAAATGTGTTATTCAAAAGTCTAGATGCTCCTCCTGGAATAAGTGAATAGCACTGGCTCAAACCCCACTCCAAATTTCTAAGCAGCCTCCCAAGGGGCCCTCAGAAGATGACATCTCACTGTGTGTGACTGCAGAGGTTGTGCACCAGGGGACTTGCATGGGGGAAATAGTGCCTGGCTTGGGAACACACACCCTGTCACAGCTGGGGCTACATTTAGAAGGAGCATTCCTGTAGGGAAATGCCCCATCATTGCACCACTTCCCATGAGCTGAACAGTTTTAGAAACTTAGTGTGATGATGTCTGACCTGCCTTGAAGTCCTTGAAAAGTGCAGCCTCCTCCTGTTCTGCCAATTCCCTGAACCAGCCATGGTAACCTGGTGCACACAGAGGCCTCTCAGCTCTGTCCCTGTTCTCATCTCTCTTCCCCCCAGGAGCCCTGCCAGTGTTAGAGGCTTCTTGCTGGAGAACGACCACAGCTCCCTGTAACCCTGAGCAGGGTCTTTGCTGGAGAACTCTGCTGCCCACCACAATGCAGAACCTCTTCTGCTCTCTTTCTTTATCTGTTCCTCTCAGCCCCTCCACCAGCTCTGCCTCTGCAGTGTTATAGTTCTGTCTCTTGTTTGTCAGCAGGCCTTTGAGGTGCTAGCAGACTTACACTGTTGAGTCTTCCTGCACTTGAAATTAGGAAAAGGAAAGGAAGAAAAGAGGAATTAGTCTCTCTGTTTGTATGAGATCTTTTTTGCGCTGCTACAACTGATAGAAAATCTTATTAATCAGCAAGCTACAAACTGTTGAACAAACCAGATATGCTTGTAACACGCTCTGAAGTTCAGGAGTACTCAGGAGGAGATGGAAGAGCAACAGGAGAACCTCAGTGCCTAGAGAAAAGGTGATATTGTGGGACAGCCAACAAATAGATGATCAACACTGCACTGATGTGTTGAATCAAAGGAAGCATCTTATCAGGCCAAAAGTTATTTAACTCAAGCTTGGTGTAAACTATTAGGAAAAGAACTGTAAAAAGTAGTAAATTTAAGATCAAACTTCAAAGTGTTCAGAAAAGCAAAATTAGACAGTGGGGCAACTAAAAGCTTAGATTCTTTGTAGCAGCATAAATTTTCAATACGTTAGCACAGAAGTCTTCACACTAAAAGAGGGCTAATGATGCTCCTAATTCTTGCAATTTTATCACAGATTTTAAGCACTTTAAAAAATCTAATGATGATATAGCTCTTAAAAATTCAACTTTAAGATGAAGCTAAACAGCACAGAAAATAAAAAAATCTCATGTTGTTTGAGGATTTAACTCATTCAATTCTTCTTGGCCATAGTGAATTAAAACAGGATATCCCAACTATGCACACAGCTGCTTTTCTTATGAAAGACATCAGGTGTAAATACAGGGGAAAAACATAATCCTTCATTCTGGAGATGAATCAAGACGTAGAGAGTTTTAGATCCCACTTATTGCAATGTTTTATATCCTATTTATTGCAATATTTTTCCTTCATTAATGTAGTAATGGGAGTCATTTCATTGGCTCTAAGCCTTGTCTCTGCTGGAGTGCAAAGAACACAATAGTCTCCCTTAACTCCCAACATAAATCCAGGTAGTTAAAAAAAAAAAAATCATCCAAATGGTCAAGGGGACATGATTAAGTGGTTTCAGTGGAGGGATTTCTGTATTTTCCCTGCTAAATAAAGAATTAATGGGGATGGAGCACCAGCAGCTGGGATCTGCAGATGTATTCACTCCTGGTTTAATGGTTCTTCTGCAGAAGTAATGGAGAGTCCTTCTCATTACAATTACAATTCTCATTGGCATCAAAAAGGAGCTCCATTGGCAAAAACTGAGTGGTTTTGAAAATCCCAGTATTAGTATTTTCCAATTAGACTAAATTTTATTGGTGAGTTGTGCACTACCATGTAATATACTAGGCACAAATATCTTTCTTTGCTCAGAGTGTGGGACTAGAAACTAAAAAGGGGAGATTATTTCCTTTTTGGGATGATGAAGGACATTTGCCATACAAGGTGGAATGCTCTGCGCTCTATTTTGTCCCTCTGCTTTTTCCTATTTCCTCTTTACATCATTACCAAAGCAAAGTTTGTTTATTTTGTCACCATAGCATCTTTACCCCAGACAGAAATGCACCTAAATAACCCCTTGGAGTCTGCTGCCAAGGCTGCTCTGTGAGTGAGCTGGCAGGGATGCTGTCGGAGGTGTGCAGCCAGGACACCTTCCCAGGGATGCTACACCTTGTCCTCATGCTCTGCCTGTCTGCCCTTGCTCACTGTGGGACATGACCTCCCACCTGGATGGTGGCTTTTGGCTTCCAGCAAACAGGGCAGTGGTAAATAAGCCCTTTGGTTGCTTGACCCTATCCATGGACTGGATCCATCCAGGCATCATCACCCACCAGAAACTTTATTTATTTCATGGCTTGTACTGGCCCCACGGCAAAAACTGTAAATACTGCCTTTTATCCCTCTTAAAACTCAGAAGAAATGGGAATGTTGTCTTAGTACATTCAAGACTGAACTGCTTTGAGAGAAAAACAAAACATGTTTTGCCTCCATTTATTAAGAGTTTTCTCCAATGTGTGTGAAGGACTCTTTATTTTGCAGAAATATGAAAGGAAAAGGTCTGTGGTCCATAGCCCTATAGATGTGTAGTTCTCATACCCTCCGGCTGGCTCAGAGCAACAGGAGTGATGTTTAGTAATCCCCCAAGAATGGAAATTTCTGCATCTGGACTATATTTAAGTCACTTTTAATGGGATGAATGAGAATTCAGGTAAAGTATTTAGGTTCAGCTATTGGAAGTACAAGAGATGAGAGAAGATAGGGAGGAGAATTATGTCCATTGAGGGACAAGGGGGCTGGCAGGAGATGTTTAGGCTGACCAGGTATGAGATCAGGACTGCAATGTGTAGGGCTTAGACTGATGCTCATTTCAAGACAAGAGTTACCAAAAATATATAAAAATTTAACAGAAAATGAGTGGAACTTAAAGAACTCACCATTTGTCTGTTTGAAAGGGCTCCACACTTTGTGATAACCAAGGCATGGTTAGCATGAAAAAGCTACTTCTGGGCTCTTGCAAAGCTTTTGCTTCCTCACACTGAATTTCAGCAGTAATGCCTTAGCAATGTATATGTTGGAATTAAAAGAATATATTCATTAATTTGCTCAAACACTGGTTGCTCTGGTTCAAAATAAAATATCCTTCTATTCTTGGGGTAGAAGAGTGACAGGAAACAATAAGGGCACAGATATATGCATCATCATTCTACTATTTTCCTTTTATATCTCATTTTAATATTATTCTGTTTTTCTTGCATGGATTTTCTGCACATATTTTCTCTCTTCCTTGTTTCTGAAAAGTCACATTTGGGTACAATCCCCTTTGCTTCACAGCAACCATTAGATCTGTAAAAAAAAGGTGGACTGGGCAGGGATGCTGCTAAGAGCCCTGGCAGGTGTGAGGGCCCCGCACAAAATGCGCACACCTCCGCTGCCCTTTCCTCTCCACACCTCCATTGCACCATCTACAGATGTCCCTCTTTGTTTTGGAGACGTCCCTTTTCTTCAAGCACTGATGTCCTAGCATTTTCATGAGGTGAATAGAAACACTGATTTTTTTTTTGTTGACTGAGCTCCGAGCTGCTTAGGTTTGGGAGTCAGACTGTGGCTGGAGGTCTCCCTGTGTAAGTTCTGGGCTAAGGAAAACCTGTTTGCACATTGCAATTGTAAAGGCTTACATGAAAATGTGATTGATTGTACACACTTGCAATTACTAATTTGTCCTAGTAGGTAAACAGAGATGTCCATGGTCAGGGAACAAACAGGTTTACACATCCTGTGTGGAAACCTGAGGCTGCACCCTTCTTCCATTATTTGCTATTTACATTATGAAAATCTAATTGACAGTTAAGATGCCAGAGGTTAAAAATATTCTGCAAATTTAGCTGAAAAAACCCAACTGTCAAGAGTTCAGGTAGTTTTTGTTTTTTTAAACATGCTGTCAGTAGTACATTCACACTTCAAGAGGCTCTCATATAAATATTTGCTTGTAAATGCCACCAGAACAGAAAACTACATAGAGAGTCCTGGTACTTTGAATGAGGATCTAAGCCTAAATTGGCCAGCTGTTTTATATAGCCTGCTTTGGTAAATCTGCTGCCTCATTTCCAGACGATGTCATTTACTCTTTATCCTCCAAATATTTGTGGAAAAGTTGTTTACTTCTAATTTTGAATAAGCCCCTATATTTTCAAATATCTTCTGCAATATTGTGTGCTTAGAGGACTGCGTCACAAAAGTTACAAAGCAGAATAACTATAGTAACTTAAAGGAGAGAACTTAGTATAAATGAGCTGAAGATCTGGCCAGCCTCACCTATATGAAGAATTAACAGCTTTATTTTTAAACTTTTGGTAAATTAAGTTAAACTGAGATGTAATTTTAATAATGCAGTTGACAATTTGCTTCTAAGCTTTACCAGACTCTTATCGTAATAGCTGTTAGAAGGTAAATCAATGGTCTTCACTGATGACTTAAAAATATACTCTCTAATATATTCCTGTCTTAGTCATAGATGTTCTGAGGTTCAAGGTCTGAAAAATTAACTTTATCTTCTTGGTGGACTCCTCTCTGAAACCTCAGCTGTCTCAAGATCAAAGAAGATCCCTTGTCTGTGTTGTCATTTTGAGTGACAGATCAGCAATGTGTAATTCAGTAGATCAACCCCTACCATGAAAATAATAATACATCTTCCTTAGTTAGACCGGTAAAATCAAAGTGATGGTCTAACACAACTTAATTTCATCCTTCAGAAAGAAGTCATTCTTGAGCTCACAATAACCTCAGAGATATTTTTTTTGGTAACTGTTTCCTAATTAACCATTTCATGCCCAAGTCTATGCCTCATTTGTCTTTTATCACTATATTATATATTTTTTTTTCTTCTTTGTCGCCCCCTTTTGCTGCTTTCCCCCCTCTTCTTTTGATAGTTGGGAATTATCTTAATGAAATAGCTCAGAGGAAAATCTACATGTGGAAGCTACAAGGAAGCAATGAATATTTGTGGTAGCAGTGCCATGAAACACAAATTTCTGTAAAATCTGCCAACAATGTCAGTCAAATTCTCTCTGAATGTCTGTGTATGTCCCACAGAGTTCTTCTTGGGATCATAAAAATACATTTCTACCTGCTGCAAGAGAAATCTACTAAAGCTCAAAACTGATGAAGGTGAGAAGTGCAAATGAGCTTTTGGTATGTAACTGGGAGGTGAGTTGACAAGGTATTTGTGGAGAACCACATTTCTGTTTACAGGGAGGAAAAGGACACAATCTCACTTTTGGCAGCTGCTTTTCTTGCCAAATTTGCTGTTCAGTTTCTCTTAATGTTAGCTTTTCAACATACTTAATCCCGACAGTACTGGAGATATGAATATTTGACTGTACACTTGGAAAATTTCTAGCACATGGGCACATGTTGTACAACATTTGCAATCCCTACTTGTCCAGCAGCTGGTAACTGCAGAATGGCCACATGGGATCGGCTGGTTTGCTCTGCAGCAGTGATCAGTAGCAGCTGCTCAGAGGAAGATGCACAAATCCTTGCAATAAGCTTCTACAGCATAGTTGGTATCTAAGGTAGTTTTTCTCTCATTTTGGCTTGTGGATGGCTCATGAGATGGCACATAAAGGGTCAGCAATTCTGAGTTTCTTACAACTCTAGCACTGCCCTCTAGTACTGCTAAGGAAGTATGGGAAGATCAGACGCACAGTATCTGTGAACTTGGGCATGAAGAATTTGTTAATTTTCCCCCCTCAAACTAAAAGGCTTGCAAAAGCTGAAGCAGAGGCACATCTGCTGCATTGCCAGTGCTTATGTTGCTAGTTCTGATTATGTCCTCTGTCCCCTTTCCACTGCAACCTGTCTGCATGAGCCCCAGCTTTCACCATCTTTCAAGCTTTCAACTACTCACACTGGCAGTGCCGGGAGGGAGCAGCGGAGCGGCGGACGCGGAGTTTCCTCGGTCCCTGGAGACAGACTCTTCACATTTGCTCAGTAACACCATGTTTGTGCTGTATCATGGCAATATGTCATGCCAGCTGGATAATAACGTGCCACAACCAAACATGAGACAGGGCAACAGGATACTCTCTGTCATTCCTACCTGCCCTGCCTGATGTTGCAGGTAGAAATGTGCACTGTTTGCGATGCACGTTGCATGAACTATTGGACATCTGAAACCAAGGTGGGATGATAAAACAAGTGTATGACAAAATTAATCCACTGTTTTTCTTTATGGATGATATTTCCTCACTGGATATCTATCCACAGGCATAAACTGCTCTGACATTTTCAGACTCCTAGACCTAAAAGCTAAAATACCGGGATATTCACTTCCATCAGATGAGAACAAGAGACTGTTTCATGTCGAAACATGGGATTTACTCAATTTGCCCGATTGAACTAATGTCAGGATTTTATTTTAAAAGTTCAGGATGCTTATTAGTTTTCAGAAGAAAACACAAAAGCTCTATTATATACCTTTACTGTATTAAAAGACCCCAACCAATCTTTGATGTGTTCAGCATGCAACTTTTTGAAGTTTCAAATAGTGTAGCAGGTGAAGCGTGGAGCAAAGTGCCTTTGCTTTGGTCCCCAAGTTTATTGACCTGTGATCTCAAGCAAAAAGCAATTAATAAAAGCAAAATTAAGATACTAGAACAGATTTTCTTATAAAATTAGGCCCTCTTTTTTTTGTTGTTTTAGCAGTCTCAGAGTCTCAGCAGTATCTGCATGCTAACAGAAATTAAACTGCTTTCAAAGGGAATAGCAAGGTGTACAGTCAGAGACAGAGAGTTTAAAATCTTCCATGTTCATTAAAATGTATTTGAAGAAAGATAAATCTTCCTTGCATGTCAGACAGCCATCTTTTCTGCTTTATTTTAAAAGCTGCTTTCCAGGGGTCTGAGAGTAAACAAGCATTCAAAGACCTCTTTAACTGCACAATTTCTTACTTTTTTCCCCTCTCTAATAAAAGAGTGTTTATGACTCCATACACAGGACTGGAAAGAAAAGGATGTGACTACCAAAGATTAAAGGTATAAAATCCACAGGCTACATTTAAAAGTAACTTTGAGAAGCTTTATTTCATGTTGTATATGAGAAGAAATTATTTTCCCTCTCTGTTTAAACCAAACCATTGCAACCTCCTTTTTTTCTTCTACTTTTGCACTTAGATGATTTTATTACTTGGTATCAGCTTTTATCTGAACCTAATAATGGCTTGGCAAAGCCTAAATACAGTAACAACATATCCTGTATTATGTGAATACACAGCATCATATGATAAGTTTTAGAAACAATTTCAACTAGAAGATTAACCAGCTTTATGCAGAGAACATTCCAATCAACTGATTCTATTTTTTTTGTGTTAAATGGGACAACAAACCACACTAATGGTGTGGCTATTTTCATAAACACAGATTATTTAGAAAGAAAAGGGAAATCATCAAGCATTGCAACTGTCACCTTTGATTGGTCTTACTAAGGCAAGAACAACTTACATCAGCAGAGTCACAGGTTTTCCTCTTCAACTTGCTTACCCACAAAATCATAAAGTGCCATCTCTATACTCTCCACAGCAAAAGAAGGATTGCATAATCAATGTATTCATAACATATACAGTAAGAATGTTGCATTACTTTAGTTGAAAGGAGACACAAACCCCATTTTATATGTTTCGTAATTATGGCAAGTGACTTTGCTCATTCTCTGTGCTCAGCCATGCCTCCTAGTCAGGAGCAGTGATGCTCTGTACTCCCTTTGCTATGTGCACCGTGGAAGTCCCCACCTATTTCAGTACTGCTGTCAGCTTCAGGTAACCCTCTCACCTCCCCCTTCATTCACAGTTTCCACAGTTGTGAATATCTCGTGCTGAGACATCCTAATTCCACTCTGACCTTCTAACCATGATTTCCATGCAAAGCAAACACAGCCTATATGATCAGGAATAATGCATTTTCCCGCCTCAACTACAGAAACAAAAAAGCCTTTGGATGTAAATATCTACCCCTTTTTGAAAGGCATCTTTCATTTGCTCTGAAAATAGGTAGCTTGCTATGATTTTCTGATATATTTCAGAGCAGCAAAAATCACCATTAGCTTATTACAACATAAATAAAATTTTTGGGAAGGGTATTCAGAGAACTTTATTTGAGGATATCACCTAATTTCAATTCTTCCTCTTACAGGCCTTCGACATGACCCCAGGACATTCTCTTAGGATAAAATTTCTGAGACGGATTTGTACTTTAAGTCTTGATCTAGAAAAGGGCTTATGTGATTAAAATGGAACTTAGGGAGGTTTTAAGTACCTGTGACCAAGACTGAAATCCTGCCAATTCCTGCTCAACTACAGCTTAACCTCAGAGGCACTAAAGGAACAGATGGGCCTCAATTTTTCTTTTTTGTTAAAATGTTTTAGCAAAACACATGAAGCCATTCCAAAGCACACAATTGTCCTTTAGCAATGTATACGGCAAATAAATGCTAAAGAAAGGCCCAGTGATTTGACTACAGGAATGGGGTACCTGTTTTCCTTCTCCCTCTGGATTTGTAAGTGATAATATTGGTGACATTCAATTAACAAGCCTATGGTATTCACATATTCCCAGGCCTAATTTCCAATTATTTTAGTAGGAGCTGACAGCCCATGAAATCCCAAGGTTTGTTCTTTGGATGCATAACTTGCTTTTGAAGATGTGACTTACATATTTGGGTGATGTTACTTGTGGTATCTCTGTATCTCAGTTTTTCATCGGTGAAAGGGGCTCAGAGGTGCTTCCCTGCTAACCGAGCTGATTCGCTTGGTAAGCGTATTTAAAAACACATGACTTCTAGGTACTAATGGAAATCTATACTAGATTAACTTCAGTTGAATTGTATTCAGGTAATTTAATGTTATGTTAAAAATATTTAAATGCAGAACAGTGCCAGGATGTGTTAGGAATCAAATTACACAATGGGAAGTGCTGGAATTGCCATAAAACAGATACCTTAATATTCTGGTCCTTCTCTGAAATTCTAAAGGAATTTGGACATTATTATTGCCTTTATGTCTTAAGCTATTAAAAACAGATTTGTCAACAAAGCACAGTAAACATGCTATATGTCAAAAAAGGCTCCTCAAGAGTCTTCCAACATCTGACAATATACTGCATTTTTTGTGCTATGTGACAGTTATTTGTGCAAAGTTATGTGCTGCTCACAAGGAATGATGCATAATATAGTTTTAAAGAAATTACTATATTTTGCAAAATATTTCACTGATGGTCTGCAGAATCTGCAGGAAGAATAGGAATCTAAATGGTGCACATATCCTCTTTATGTAAAGAGACACTGACCTCTGACAGAAACAAGTTCTTAAAACTGGAATATTCCTTTCTACTCCTACGTACTTAAAGTTTGGTTTGTTTTGTTTTCTAGGTAGTTTTTTACTGGATAAGAAACTGCTTTCATTATTTTATGCATAATTTCCTCCCTATTTACTTGTCCAATTTAGTTTAAAATAACTCTTAACAAGGAAGTTTTGGGAACCATTTTTCTTTGGAAATTGTTTCACAGTCTCATAGATATTTCTGCTTGAAACTTACTCATTTTATTATTTTCAAAAATGTAATTAGTTAAAATAATCACTCTAGCTTTTAATCCTTGCAACCATTCCCTTCAAAGGCTTTTCAAGGTAACAGGCAGAGATTAAAGCAGCTCTCTCCCCTCCTCCCTCTGCAGCCACTCACACATCTCATTCTCCATTTGCTCCCGAGGATTTCCAGCCCCAGGTGAACATCAATACCAGAAAACACTGTGAGATGATTCTGGAGCTCAGCTTCAGGCCAGGCAGGTGAGGACACTGGTAAACTTAATTTGTCCCTGTGAGCTGTTAGTGCTGCAGCTAAGAGAAGCTCTTTGTGAGCACGCTGCCATACCCCTGGGAATGTCCCCACCTGAGGCTTCTTGCTGCCTCCACCCCAGCTTCTTTGCACACCTTCTGCAGAACTCCTGCTCCATGATCACTGAGGGAAAAGAAACATTGTCCTGACAGTATGCAATCTTTTTCAGAGCCAGTCATTCAGATTACATCATTGCTGTGCTAAACCCTGCTTCAACTTAAATATTCTTGCCTAATTTTTGCAACTCCTGCCTTCATGTTCTCCTGTTCAGCAATAGCTACTCCCAGCTGGCAGTCCTGGCTCTGTAGCTGGGAGACTTTTTGGCTTGCTGTGTATACTGAGTTGGATGTTTGGTTTGCAGGGTTTTCCATATCTGAGCTCAGCTGTGTGGTTTGTTTAGTTCTTGGAGACTGGGATTGGCCATCTGAATTCCTAGGTCTTGTGTGTCTGGAGTGAACCAGTTTGGTTTTACAAAAATATTCTCTGGTATGACAGGCTCTTGAATAGCAATCAGTGTTCAGCAGCAATGACAGACAGCAGTATCCACAGGATCTGGGTAATCTATGGAGACTCAAGTAATTGGCATGCTAATGGTAAAAAAAATTAACTCATTCTAGGAAAATGAATGGCATGGACTCATGAATGGTAATTTTTTCAAAAAGGCTGTGATGTAAATATCAATAATTGGCCCTTAGAATATTAGCATAATGGAAATATTAGCAATGGCTGTGTTCCACAGGGAAGAAAACAATCTGTCACAAGGAAACATAATGGTAAACTTGTTACAGTATAATAAAAACAACATATACTTAAAGCCTAAAGGCTTATTTGTATGTTACGATTACTACTAAACCTCTTATTGTATAATTGCTAAGGACTTAATCAAGTGTTTGAATTTCAAGTCCTCTCCATGACAGCAAATTAAGACCTTTTGAAACTGGAAGTTCTTTGGGGCAGGCATTTATATCTGAGAAAGGGCATGTATACCACATCGCACTAGCCCTCCCAAAATGCTGGTCTGAGGGTATCTCAGTAATGTGAACAGCCATTAGGACCAGGATTAGACTTCTCAGGCACTTGAGATGAAGAAAAATGTCTCATAAGGGGCCACATGGTGTGTAAAATCTTTCTGTAACATATTTGGCAAGATATGACATTTATACCACATCATCTTTCCTTCATTTGTCAGAGCATAACTTTCATTTTTGTAGTTATTTATCAAAATATATGAGTACTTTCTAACTTTCTGAAATGACCTAGTTCTGAAATGAGAGGATTTTCCACACCTTGCCAACAGGAAAATATCAATAAAAACAAGCAGTTGGATTAAGTTTTATGCTGCTTTCTATAAGCTAACACTGCCAAAAAAGGTCTCCACTAGCTCCTGTTTCCAGCTTTCTATAGGAAAGGAGATGCTGGTTTATTCAAGAGCTCTACTTTCTTTACCAGAGGAGTCCTCTGTTACACATAAATTAGTCTGTATAAATACCAAGTTTGAGAAAGTTACTCCCAAAATGCTGGTGCCTGACAGCCATGCAGCCAGTGGGAGCAAAGATGTATAGCACTGCCGCTTTCCACAGAGGGAACAAAGGGACACGCTAAGTTACCACGATCCTTCTTTGTTGATATTGGACACTTACTCTGGACAAAGTGATCCAGAGGAAGATAAATAAAAAGACTTTGATTTTTCAAAATAGTGACTTTGAATTGGCTGGAAAAGAAAAATAAAGAAAGCCAGTACCATGTTACCACATGCCAGGAGACAGTGGTAAGTTTTTATTTTTATAGCACATTCTGGAAAACATCAGGGAAGGAAAAAAAATATCACAGAATCACATAATTATAATTCTCTATATTAGGAATTAAAATGCATTTTCTTATCACTTCTCTTATGTTACCCTTTAGGAGCTTTTGCACATTTTAGATAATTAACAATATTAACAATTAATGAGATTAATAAAAAAAGAAATTTAAAATATGTCTGCATTTCAATGGGAGGAATTTATCAAAGTAAATCTGTCTCAGTTTCTGTGCTTACACCTTCAAAAGTGATCTTTGATGTTTCTGTTGGCTGGTAGTGGGCCTCTGGATGCATGGGAAGCTCCCTCTGTGTCTGATTGCAGGACTGGGACTTCATGTGGTAGGTCTTTGAATGTTCACCACTTTACACAGAAAAGGCTCTGGTCTACTGGTTACCACAGTGTAACCAATGCAAGTCTAGAAAAAGGGAAAATGGAAGAACTGCATAATTTTCATCCTCATGTCCAAAATAGTAAACCCATTAAGATGACAGCTATATAATATACCTTTTGTTAGTTTCCAGTGGAAGTGGCTTCTGCGCTTTTGTGGAAACCTTCATTCTTTCTTTTGAAGTTTATAAAAAGCTCTGTCATTTCTATGCAGAGATCCAATTCTGAATGACCTCTGTGACCTCAGTGCACTAAATACCATGGGTTCTTCTGGCCACAGTGGAGACCATTTTGTCATTGCCTTCAAGATTTGATGTTATAAGAAAAGAATTTTTTAGGTCTGGCTAGCTGGACCACACTGTAAGATCAGTCTGACATTTCACAGAGCGGAGCACCTTTGAAAACGGAGTGCTCCTTATAAATAGCAGAAAGCAGAAGCTGAGGCTTCTTGAGGCCAGGGAGGCAATAAACCAAACTGGGGCTGGGCTACAGGCAATCATCTAGTGTGGTGATAGAAGGGCCAAAAGTGTCCCTGAAAAGGGCTCATCACAACAGTTCCTCGTTACTGAACACAGCTATTAGCTACCTATTTATAATTTCATGGAATTAAGCCCCTTTTATATCACTGTAAAGGTTACTCTTAGACAGCAGAGAGTTCCCTGCTTGTTGCAAACAAGCCAGCTCTGACACCAGAAGAAATACAACCATATTTTCCAATGCTGAGGCTGTAGCAGTACAACATCCCTGTCTCATCAGCATGGTCAAACCCAACATGGATTGAATAAAAACTGTGACCAAAGGGCCAGACACTCCACAGGAATTATTTTGGAGTGATTTTCAAAGACAAAGAAAGAAGCAAGCAGATCTCTGGGATTTTTTTGCAAGGTAAAAATTTTAATTTCTAAATTAAATTTATAATTTTACCTTCAATAGAAACAAATAAATACATGTTTTAAATCCTATTGATGGATTATAACACATTTAACACAGCCAATCTCCTTAGTCACTGATTCTAACATAAAGTGAATAAATGATAACACCAATAACAAAGAATGACTGAAGACCTAGACTGGAGTTTCCAAATGCTAGAAACCCATTGGCTTTAGGAAAAAGTGGAACCAAAAAGAAGAGAAATTTAAAAGCTCTTTTGAATAAATACAAATGTTAAAAGCTCTTTTGAAGTAATACAAATGTTTGTAATCAAACTCAAAACTGAAGAGGTAAGTATCTGATGAACAAAGCATTCAAAAGAAGGAGGAAATGATGAAGCAGTATAAAAAGGGAGCTTCTTATTTCAGGATGTATGCACAGCAATAGAGTCTTTCCATCTCAGGCAATATAGCATTCTTATTACTCAAAAGTAGTCATTCTTTCACGGCATAATAAAAATTACCCACAGAACAATTCTAAGTTACAAAAACCCCAAAACTTTAAAAAAAAAAGAAAAAAAAAGAAAAGCAAAGTTATATTTTCTTGGTTCCAGCAGCATTTTCTAAAATTCACACACAATTTGTGGACTCAATATAGTTTTATTCCAGTAAACGTAATAGAATAGGATTCTTAGTATTCATAACAAAAAATAATAATCTGTTGGGTCTTGAGTACCTTAATGCAGCAGCATTTGTAGTGGTGTCTTCAAAAATGTAATTATGTGCAGCGAAAAAGGACATCTCCTTTTGTAGTTTTAGACTTATTGCCTTTCAATTTCTTTGAAAGTCAGTCTGCTCTTGAATTTTTGAGAGAGCCAAGACTACTAAGCTCATTTTTTTTTTTCTGGCACAATCCATTTCTTACAACACAAATACTACCTTCTTCATGAAACAAATAGCTTCAGTTGTTTTCAGTGCTCCCTCAGATTTCTCTATTTTCTGCCCTTCAGCCCTTTAACTTTTGCTTGCTTTTGCTTGATCAATGTTTTGCGATTAACTTGATGGAAATCAAATATGATATCCACCATCAGATACCCACTAAATGCAACTGTGTCAGAAATGCCATCGTTGTTTAGTGCTATAATTCCATTACATAATAAGCACTATTAGCTGCTTTTATTCTTAATAACATGCCATGCTGTTTGCTCCTGCTTTCTGTTTTCTCCCTGTGTATCGTAGGATACCAAAAGCAGTCTAAAGACTGCCTGAGTGGTATGGGCTAAAATGAGCAGGTTCCCTTTCACAACAGTTTTGCACTTTTCTTTTAAGCTGACAAAGCGTGAGCCTGTATGGAGAGAGTGGAAGTATCAGCACTGTGAAATGCATTCCTCCTGCTTACACTCACTACTTTGTCCTGCGGATTCTAAGAGTCAAGTACAAAAACCTCTGAAGGGATTTCCTCACCATTCCCTGTATGCGCAAATTATTATCAATTTCCAAGGTAAAATGTTGACATTTGTATCACCTGAATCCATTGTAGCTGGACTAGAGAAAACAGTGAGAAACTGAGCTGGCTGAAAACAGCTTAAATACCCTTTGCTACGTTCACATTCTAGGATTTACAGAAGACAGTTTTTAGACAAGCAGACATGATACTATGTATGAATGTGGATTTGTCTAAGCAAAGCTCACAGCAAATAATCAGAGACATGCTAGAGTTCATGGTTATTCAGTTGAGGAGACAACTTTTGCAAATTGCTTCCTGAATCAGCTATGACTTTGGGGGAATGACTAAAGATGTAAATGAAGAAGAGGACACCTCCGTGACTGCATTCCATAGACAGTGGTCAACTAGTATAACTGCCAGAACACAAAATGTGGGCAAGTATCAGATTTACCTAAAGCTGTAGACCATATACAGAGTAGTATTTATAGTATATATGTATATATACTATATAGTATATATGGATCAATGGATCATTTTTCCTTAAGAGTCTTCTCCACTTCAGCAAATAATGCTGTTGACCTCAGAAGGATTTTCACTTATGTGATTCAAGGCCATTAGACCTACTCTGGAGAATGTGATTAGTTTCTTTAACTAAGTCTTGCTCTGGGTTCCCTTAGTTGAAATCTGAATTCTAAGCCATGGTTTATGCTGTCATACACCCTTGGCAGAAATTTTCTGCCTGGGGCCTTAAGGAAAATACGTATCACAAAACTGTCCCAATGAGTAAACATGTTTGTGACCTGGATCTACTTTTGCTTTCTAAAGGCTAGTTTGGGAGAGCTGCAAAACCTCAGGCTCCCCTGGTTCATTCATTGCAATTGTTGCTCATAGTTGTGGTTGTTTTCCTTCAGACACTCGTTCTCCTTTTCCTGCTTCGTGGCCTGTTTTGCACAGTTCACTTGCTCAGGCAATGGAAATAACTTCCCTTGGAAAACAACAGTGAAGCTTAAAAATGTCATAGCAGCGCAGAAAGGATTGCAAAAAACATTAATAAGAAAATGACAAGTTTTCAGGAATATTCTTCAGCTTGAAAAGCGGTCCTTTACAAAATGGGATACGCTGAAGACAAACTGAATTTCTCAGAACTACCAATACATCTCTGTAATGGAAGATTATTTTTTGTATTTGCTTTGCTTCAATGAGAAATAGGATTTACAGTTAGTGACAACTTTAGAATAAAACTAGAGCATCGTTATGGTTTGTTCCTTGAGAAGTTGTGAACATTAAGAATTTAGAATGAATAATCTAATTTAAAAAGTCAAACCTTTCAGTTCAGCCTTTGGTATATTCTTAGCCTAACTGTTCTTCAACAGCAGTAGCATTTAACCAGTTTTTTGTTGTGAGTCTTTTAAAAACCTTTTCCCCCAACTTCCAGCTAAGCCAGCATAACTACTGCAGCCTGAAGTCAGAACTTCTTCCAGGCATCAGATGAAAGCCATCATATGTATGTAACTTCAATTCTGAAGAAGGGTAAAAGTACACTGCAGCACATAAAAACTCCACTTTCCCCTAAAAATAAATGGTGCATATAGTCAGTGCAGTCTATTATTTTTTTCTTATTCAGCAAAAGAACTGTGCAAACCTAAAGGTGGGATCTGTGATATTTATTAACACTAACTTCCAAATTCACGACTGCACCACACTATTCCATAAAACATTATATTTAAGGGTACTGATCATCATGAGGCATGAAATCCCTTATTTCATGCCTCATGATGATCAGAAACTTATTAAGGAATAATGCATTTCTACAGAACACTGCCAAAACATGAGTATTGAAATAATATCTGCAATTTGTAAGATTTTCTTTTTAAAGCCAGGAATCCTAACTTTATTATCAAAAGTTGTATTTAACTAAATGTCTTTATTTTCTTCAGTAGTGTAGAATTGATATTTCTTTTGCATCTGCAAATATAAATTTGTAACCCATTTTCACCCTACATCTGCAATTAGTTCCAAATTAAAGAATAGTTACAGGAATAGAATTGGGTACTAGCTGAAGCAAAAGACAACAAAGAAATCAGTGGTTTATATAAATCCCATTTCTAGTTTGAATGCTTTCTACTGTTACACAATTATTTCTACAACAGTGTCAAAAGCATTTTCCTCCAGAAACTTAAGTTCTGTCTTGCCAAAGTAAATATTCTTAATCTGTTGTAATTTTCTGTCATTCTCAAAGGACCAATGTACCTCTGTTTGAGGCTTTACAGTGTCTGATCAATGATTGTTTCAAGGAATGTCAAGACTTTCTATATATATTCTGTACAGTCATTTACCTTTCTAGAAGACTGAACATACAAAGAATTTTAATTCTGACAAAAAATAGTGCATTTAGTCTGAGCTATTTTTTTATAACCTGCCATTTTCTTCAAAGCAAGTGGAATCTCTCATCTAGTACTTCAATACAACAAGCAATCGCAGTTATTTTTCTGCTGTTTTACTATTTCTAACTGTACCGACTTACATTCTATGTCTCAAAAAAGAAAAGAATGCAATAAAGAAAAAAAAATAGAAAAATAACTTATTCATCATACAATTAGGAAAAAAAAGAAGTTTTTTCAGCATTTTATATTATTTTCTATTTTTCATTTGCCTACAGATAATCCATCACACTGGGCCATAGTATTCCATGGAGCTGGTTGGCTCACAGTAACTTTTTTTGAAAGTCTGAGCAAAACTGGTGCAGTCATTCTGAAGAACAAGATGAAAAGAATGTGTTTTCGATGCTGAACCTCTTTTCAGATAGTTGGCTGTGGCATTCGCCCTATTCTGGAACAAATGGGTGAAAATTAATAGAGAGCTAATACTTGTATTAGGGATGTGCCTTTTTATTACTGCATGCCAGTAAAATGATCTGAACAAAATAAAATAATTTGGACAAAATAAAAGCTTTGGAAAATTTGGAAAAGTCTACAGATTTGCAGTAATGGTTTGGTCAGGGCTGGTACTGAAATTCCTTAAATATTTGTTTTGCACTGAGTCAGCAAGTGAAGGATGTTGGCTCCCCACATTTCCATAGAAAGGCCACTCTTTGATGTTGTTGGATAATGCAACACTTTAGATCCAAACTACAGTTAGGAAATTTCTTTTCTGCTTCACTGCACAAGAGAGGATAAAATGGCTTAATTAAGGCACAAGAGAAACAAATCAGAAATGATGTGCTGGGTTACAGAAGCAGAGTTTGAGGTAAGAAAACTCAGGCTGAGGAAGAGGAGCCGTTGAAAAGTCTTAGACACAATGGCAAAGGACTTCAAGACTTCAAGCACTGGGCTAGGAAAGGAAAACTGGTCAACTGAAGATGAATGAGGTTGCAAGTACCCAGATTAGGAAAAAAACTCAGACTGAGCAAGGCTGCTCGGTGGCAGAAAGAATGAAAGGGGAACCATGAAGAGAAAGGCAGATGGCCAGATAAGGAGGTTCATGAGGAGAAGCTGTTGGGGAAAGACCAGGATATTTTCTGCACCACAGCATAATGAGTTAGGAATAAATAAAATTGTCAGACACCAAGAAAGTGAGATGCACCAGCATTTCTGCAGATATTTCTGATGCTTTCACTGTCTGTCATGTACCCAAGTGCAAGTCACAGTGTGTGAAAATGTGTTCAAAGTCCCTGCTGGATCAAGTCATCTAAGGAATTCCTGCCCCTGAAACTTGCAGAACCACACATGGTGTCTTCTCTAGGGTGGTAGTACCTTCTGACTCTATTGAGAGAAAAAGCCAAAAAAACCGCTTTGGAATAACATTCCAACTATTTCACCATTTTTCATGTATCTGAGAGAGAGAAGTTAGGGTTTCTCTTCAGGTGTCACAGGTTATAAAAAAAAACTGACTAGGCATTTCAGGATCACTTACAAAAACTGAATGCAGGTTAGTTAAGCAAAGAGAACCCGAGGTACTGACCTCTGAAAAGTTGGCAGGAGCTTTTGGAATCACCTTCAGATACGCAGTAAGTAGTTGACAAGTAATGATTAACAGATTCCATATATCAACTTTAGACCACGTAGCTGTGGTCAGAATAAATGGTTCATGTTAATGATTTACACAAGCATTTCAAACTCCCTGGCACCAAAGTGAGTATCTTTGATTTTAGTAGCAAGAATATAGAAGATCTGCCTGAAAGGAATCTGAAAGCTCAGCTACAGTGATACTTGACCTAAGCATCTAAAGTTCCTCCCTGCAACAGAAAGTGGTATCTTATCTGCTTAGGCTGAGCTTGTTTCTACATAATCACTCATGGAATACTTTTTTTCCTCCAGAGAAAAAAAGCTCTGACTGGGACTAACAAGACTCTCAAAAGGTATGATTTGCTAAGTTTCACTAAAAATGTGTCAATGCAAAGTTAGGTAGACACTTCCACAAAAACTGATCAGAACTCATCTCCTCAGCTCCTATTCAAACATCCACTTAACAACAGGCTCTGCAACAGGCACTGCAGGTCAGCAAACTCAGGCCTTCCAGAATTAGAAAGGACACATTCTCTGGAGCTGAAAGTAATTTCTACTCATTCCCAAGTTTTGCAGGATATGGATCTCCTACCTGATATCAAGTACAACAAGAAAATACAGAGAAGGCTGTAGTTAGTTTGCTTAGCTTTGAAGAGCAAATAAACCAAAACCAAATTCTCCACTATGTACCTGAGGACATATTTGGGAACCAATACAAGACTGGCAGAGTGGGAGATAAGTATTGCATTTTTCAATCACCCAGAGTCAAGAAGTCTGACAGATGTGTCTCATCCACTATAAGAGTTGCTGCTGCAAAATGCTATTCTATATAAATTTCCAAACAATATAACAATACTAATGGGCTCCTTTAGGCATCTCTTAAAGACACAATTCCCCCAATAAGCCATAATATTAAGTAGTCACCAAAACTCTTCTCAGGTTCCAAATGCTTTTTAGATTGAACTTCTGTGTGGATCTCATGAAGCCCAGACTTTCAAACAGGCAAAAGGAAAGTGAGTGGATTCTCACTAAAAAAAAGCGCCAGTCCTTAATGGAAGAACAACCAACCTGTACATCTTCAGTGCTGGTTATCATCTTAGCATCTGATTTGTGGCTGAGGATTTAAGAAGGGTGATCAAAGCTTGAGAGTAAAAGGTGCATGTATTCTCTCAATAAATACACCTTACCTATTCGACTTATCTAGCTGGATCTAGTAATGAGTCTCACAGTGATTGCATATCCTCTCCACTGACAGGGATATTCTAGAAAAAGAGGAAAATACATAGGCCTTGAGTGCATTTTGTGACTATTTCTCTGATGCTCCTGCAGAAGGCTAAGGTAATGGATTCCCTCACCAGGTGATGAACATTTCAATGATGTGCACTTTAAGTCACTCTATATCAATATAAACAAGAAAGCAGCTCATGACAAAGTGTTTCTCCTCACCACAGCAGAGATGAACAATTTTTCCCCTTTGTAGGTTTTCCTTTCTCTCCCTGGAAAAGGACATTTTGCTGACTCACAAGTGATTAGCTCTGTTGTTGTAGTAGAAGCAGTGGAAAAATAGAAAAAAGAATCCTTTTCTGCCTCATACACCTCTATCCACCCACAAAATCTAACAGAGGATAAATCCTGATCCCAGATGGGAATTTTCCTACTGATTTCAGCAAGCATATCAGGGGATTTTCTGTAGCTGTTGTTTAAATCTTGCTAACTACAGAAATAGTGGACTAAACAACTAAAACATCTGCCTCAGTTAAACTTTTAGGTACTTGAAAGCCCTGAAAATCTCCTTCTGATATGTAAAGTGTGGACATCTGGCTAGAAAAGCTCTGAGGCACAAAACCACAAAAGCTGCAGAACTCATTTTTACTGAGTCACAACTGATCATACAACTCATCCTGAGAAATACCTTGCCTACCTCATGAAACCACAGATCAGATGGTTTCTTCCCACCTCACCAAGGCTGGCTCCAACCAAACTGAAAACAACAGCAAACAAAATTAAAAGAGGAAAGAGGACAGAAACAATCTACCAAGAAAGCAGCTATGTGAGCAGAGCAGCCTAGAAAGTCTGATATCCTGTGGATTCTTCTGGAAGAAGAATCTTAAAGAGATAAGTAGCTGAGCTGATGGCTTCCCTTGCAGTTAGGCTTTCCTAGTGCCTCTTTTGGTAGGGATTCTTTGAAATTAAAGAGATGAACCTACAGTGCAGTCAGTTCTTCAGTGGAAGCAATAAGAAACCTTTATTCTTTATCAGGCTGCAGCGGAGGAATATAATTCCTCTGAGAGTGCTACTGTTTTCTTAGGCCTGGTTGAAACTGGATGCCAGCTGACTTTTGACCAGATGCATACAAAAGCACTGTGACCTGCATTTCTTGGTAATGAAATTAAACACAAGTACTCCAAATAATTAGAAATTACCATCTTCCCTAGGTAAACACACTTGCTATCAGCGGTTCCAATCTTGTCAGTAATTAAAAACCTTTTGAACTTTTGCCTCAATCCATCCTTTTTAACAAAACAAATACCAAAAGCTGGCATACACTGATAACAGAGCTGTAAATACCAAGGTAGGTGATAGTCTTCAACTTTAAGCAAAGCACTGAAACAAACAAAAAAGCTCCACTTGGCTTTAGAGGACTTTGAGCCAGACCATCTTTCTTCAGTTTAAGGAAAAAGACAGTGGGTCCTTTGGAAATGTGTATTAATACTTAATAAATGTTTTATCTCCATGGAAAATAAAAGTTATGGGGTTTGGCTGGAGAATGAAAGAAAACATTGAGTTTCAAGATGACCAAATGTTTATATTTTCAAGCATGTAAGTTTGTTGAAGCTAAGAGAAACTCAGTGCTTAATACAAAACTCTGCAGAGGTTCTATTACTTTCTGCAAAGTCTTGGCTAATCAAAATCCAGTTGACCTCTTGCACACAATGCAAGTTCAGCTTATGCAGATATTTGTACATACACTTTAAAGACCCACAAATGATGTCAAATGATGCCTAGTCTACTCTGTGAGTAAAGTCTGACTGAAGTAGTGTGTCTATTCAATGCATTTAGTAACAGATTTCAATCTATGTTGTTAGGGATAATACTTTATATTTTAGGCATTTTGGTGACTAAGGTTAGCTTCATAAATAGCAAATTATTATAATGTATTAAAAATCTGATCTACTTTTGCTTTTTATTTTGCGGTGATTGACAGATATATTATAATTTTTCCCTCTTCATAACTGCTTCAGTATTGAGATGATCTAATCTCTCTTTTGGTATTTTAACTTGGAGTTGCAATTTAGTTTAGGTAGTAAATAAAATTGCAGAAAAAAGAAGATAATTTACCTCTTGATAAACCTCCATCTTGTTAGCTTCCATCTGTGAATAATGGCTAGTGAGTGTGCAATATGCTTGGTACTGGTTGGATTTGGTGTATGGTGAAACAATTCTGATGGTATTGTTAGGAGCTGCCATCTGCACTTATGCAAATTTTTACTGGTCTAGAATAACAATGATTTAATGCAGCAGAACAGTTCAGCACTTGACATGCAAACACAACTGTTACCAGGCTTTATTTTTTTATATCCCTCTTATAAAAAAAAAAAACAAGAAAAATATAGATAACTCCTATATCTGTAATATAATTTACATTCAGTACTTAGCTTATAAAATGTGATACTATTAGTACATGGTATGATAAATATTCTAAGCATACACAACTTGCACTAGGTGATAAAATATTCTGAGCATGTCCTAAAATGATTCTCTCATCAGAGATGGCTTGTTACCTCCACCATCAGCAGATACTGATAATTAATCAACTGAAATGAATCTTTACAGAATAAACAAATCTGTTATACATGAAGGATGATTATGTTCTTTTGGCTGTGAAGATTTTTCATAACTTATTCATGCCAATGATGTGCCTGAGTTATGAAGTATTTTTCACTTATGAAATAAATATAGCATCTTTCGTTTGTCCTGTATCCCCTTCTATCTTTTGGGCTTTACCAATGTAAATCAGCACAAATCTACTACCTAACCTGATTTACACCAACAGAAGAATTAACCCCTTACTCATCATCAGCAGCAATGTTTCTTTAGTTATTTCAGATGTATTTCTAGACCATAGCTTTGGTAAAGTGCTTTGAGCTGTTTTATTTTAACAGCAATGATTGTGTAAATGCCATTATTAGCTGTAAGACAGAATTATAGCTTCTCCTTCCAGCTTTGTGAATGCCACTCTTCTGGTAGATGTGACACACACACTGGGAGATAGTGTTGCATTTAGAGATGGGAAAACTGTGAAAATATAGTACCATTTGTATGGATTTTTAAATTAATTATTCATACTTCAAGGTGCTGCTTTTATATTCACTTTTCCTTGAACTATTTAAATGACCAGTTTGTTTTTTCATTGGCAGAAACACTGATAGACAATGAATTCTAGACATGCATATAAAAGTACTTGGAATAAGACCATGTTTGACTGACCCTCAAAAATCACAAATAAACAACAGAGTTTAAATTAAGAATATGTGTGACTTAAAAGTACAACAGCAAAAAAACAAACATTGACAATTGTCAGACAATGTTATAAAATATCCAGAAAAACAGCAAATGCATTTGAGGAAATCGTGATCTGCAGTGAATATCCTTCAAACAGAAGAATTGTGAATGATTCATTCAGAGTGAGTCATATTTTATTAGAGAAATTCTCAGGGTTAGGCCTACTGTGCAAGCGCAAATTCTTGGCAAAGAGTCACTAAAACTGATGTGCTAACTCACATCAGCTAAACATCCTTTATTAAGAACAAAACAAAATAAAAAAAACCCACAGAAAGAACAAAAAATCCACACCAAACCCATGACCTAAGGAAGGGAATACTGCTTCATGCCTTCCCTTAAGACTTCACTGAAGGAGAGAGGTCAATAAAGAGTTTGAAGAAACAAGATGTGCTCAGGAAAACCTTGTGTTCATTCATTTCCTTTTAACATCCAGCTCTTTCCCACTAGGACTGAGGCCCCTGGGTTTTTTGACTATCAGCTGCACTTGTAGGAAGATGTACTTGGTGCAGTTTTGTGGTAAGTTAGCACACAGGAAAATATCCATGTTGCTGAACATACAATATAACACAGAAGGAGCCATTTGGAAGACAGTTTCTATGGTGTGAGGCAGAGAGAGGTATACTGAGGAAAACAGCTCAGTAATTTGGATAGCAACACAGATCTTGAGGGCCTTGGGTCAGTCTTTGCTTTATCTCAGCTATTCACCAAGATAGTTAGTAATCCAGGTATGTACAGTCTGATTTTCCAGATCCAGTCCTCTCCAGACCTTCCCAGATGCTCTCAGACCTTTCTAGATCCAAGAAGATATTTATTTGCCTTTAAGCTACATATTGCAATGCCTACATTTTAGGGCATCTGTCTGCCCATACAAAATCCAGAACATTGTAAGAGAAATCATAGAAACAGTTTGCTGAAATTGCAAAGTACTAATAGAAAGAGTAATGAATAAGATCCAAAATAGCCAGCACACTGGGTTCTGCCTTACACTGTCAGTAGGTAAATGTTAGTCCTTTATCAGTCATTTAGCAATTCTGAAGAACCATGAGCCCCAGGCTGTTGGTCTCTCCAGGGTAATTGTCAATAAGCTCACCAAAAATCATGTGTGTCTATCCAGATACGTTGCCCTCCTGTATAATACCCACATAGTTAAAACATCAAGTAGTGAATCAGCTCTCATTCTGTTTTCCACATGAAAACTATCAAAGCCTAATTTTTCACCTCAAGGACAGTGTCCAGGTACTTGGCTGTGACTTCTCTTGGAAACAAGCTGCAGCACTTCCTGTAAAACCCATCCCCATGTGTACAAATTCAAGACACCCTATCAGAAGAGAGCACAAGAAGGAGCTAACTCTAGGCTGTTTCTCTTTGTAGAAGGAAGCCTAATATCACTGCGTGCTCTGTTTTGTATTACATGTAAAATACAGAAAAAAACCCATTGGCTGCAGACACACAGCGTCCTGACTTCTCTAAATAATATTTTTATGCTTTGTAATGAAAACTGAGTCACAAATTCACCCTATCTCATTGCACTCTACCATATAAAAGAGTCATGCTTCTCTCCAGTCCAGCTGATCATGGATTCTTCTCTCACAATGACATGTCTTCACTAGAAAGAATGACAAATGTTCCTCCTCTCTTCCCCAGAGCAGTCTAAGGCTTTGTGGTTAAAACATACTGAAATGAGCATGACACATGGGCTTGAATCTAACCTCAATCAACAGAGGACTTTGAAAACAAGTTAATTATGTGGCCAAGGAGAGTGCTGTAGTCCACTACAGTCATACTGCTTATCATCTAAAACGTGAACATTATTAGCCTTCACTGTTTTTTCTATGAAGAAAAGGAACTTGGGCCTGTATGTGCATGTTGGTCATGATCAGAGACCTGTGAGGCCAAACTCAGGTTTTCCTGCAAGCAAGGCAAGATTACAAGTCTTGTCTGGACCAAGGCAGTGCTGAAGGTATGCTCAGATCTTGAGGTGCCAAGAGCTCTAGAAGGAAGGGAAATGAAGCAGATTTAGACTAGATAAAGGACACTTTTTGAAACACTGGAACAGGTTGCCCAGAGAGATGGTAGATTGTGCCCCATCCCTGCCACTACTCAAGACCAGTAGATGGTTAGATGCGTCGGTTTCCCATCCAACCTGCTCTCAAATAAACTGAGTAAACTGGTCTGATTGAAGATATCCCTATTCATTGCAGAGGACTGGGACTAGATGACCTTCAGAGATCTCTTCCAAAGCAAATCATTCCATGATTCTATGATTACAAGTGTTAAAAGAGATCATGTGCTGTTTCATTTAGAGACCAGTTGAAAAAGGCTTTTCAGGATCATCCTTCTTCACTCACCTCTCTGAATTTCACCACCAGTCTACCTGAAATATAGGCAGGTTTTTGAGTTGTGTTTTTCCTTGGCAATTAGCTCAAGACCATGTGTCAGTATAACAGGAGAATTCTAGTAATTTTCTTAGCAGACTTAAATTGAAAAAAAATGCTGTTGAAGCCTGTTTTCATAATAGGACTGACTTTCAAGCTCACATTTAAATATCCTGACTTATGAATATACACAGAACATTGTATTTGTATTATAAGACAATTGTTATGCTATTTTCTCTACATAATTTTTCTCTTCTTAGTGGTATCATTAAAATAATCGAAGATTGTTTTCTATTGTTTATAAATGGACTGCTATTATCTATTCATTTATGACAAGGTGACAGTATTTACTTATCTAGTTTGCAGATAAGCACTACATAGTCTGTTTTTTGTGTTTGTTTGAAAAAGTGGGGTTGGAGGAAGGCTTCAAGCCTGCTTTGATCTAACTGCTATTTTCTAGGTCAGGGAGATGCAGCAAGAAGAGAAAGGTTGTGCTGAGACAGAACAGCTGAGCACATGCAATGGGCACACATACGTGGAGCAAGCAGAAAAGGAAGAGAATCCAGCAAGTGGAGGTTTTTACAAGAAACTGAGACTGGGAGACTGCTGAGAAGGGGGTATATCTGCTGCTGGGCCTCACAGGTGATGGGAGAAACTTCCAAGAGGCACAGGGGAAACTACAATTTGCTCAAACACTGGAGTAGTTAACTCATTTGACTGAACACATAAAGAGAGATATTCTTCACAGATTTATAGTGGGCAAGTACAGATATGTTTATGAATCCTTACAATTTCTCTGAGATGAAGAGAAATCACCTTCACCTTCTCTAAGGTGAATATGCATTTAGGAATCCTTATCATTCCCCTACTATCTCTCTCTAGGACAACTAATAGCAATCAAAGAGTTAATTGTTTTTGGTTTATAATGCAGTAGTTGTCTCCGAGCTCCTTTGTCTTTTTAGCATCTTTACATAACTCAGTTTAAAGGAAAGTGCTGAAATATCTACCTCAAAGCTATGACTAACTTGATACATCATTATTAACTCGAAAACTTGCCCTGGAGCTGTTCTTGTAAGCAACCTTTTAGTTACATGCACGTTGCAAGCTCCCTGCCTCCACTGCCAATCCCAGTCTATCCCAAAATCCCCCCAGAAGCCCCGGACGAGCCAGAGCGGGCACTGGCAGCCTGACGATTGCCCCGGAGGCAGCCAGGGCCCGCATCCCCAGTGGTGCACTGCCGAACATGCCCGGGCAGGCTGTCCTAGGCAGCGTGCGAGCCGCCCGGGAGGCTCAGCGTGCCACGCTTGTGGTCGTCCTGGGTACAGCCCTGGACTGCGGCGGGGCTGCTTGTGTGTCACCTTCATGCTGACTTAGAAACTAGCACAGCATTGACAAAATTTGGTTTGAAGGCACAGCTCGTTCTTGGGACATCCCAGAATGATGGCTGGGGATGCTGCAACTGGATGAAACATCCCTCGAACAGCAGCTTGCCTTGAGGGGAAGAAAACAGCGCCGGGCAGGACAGCAGGGTTTGATGTGAAGGTGCTGGCATCCTTCCGCTGCTCGCCCCGGTGTCCCCGAACGCGCCGGGGGCATTCCCAGGGTCACCAGCTGGTGACACGGTCACCGTCTCCAGCGGGCGGAGCGGCTGCAGGGCCCCAAGAGCTCGGCGTCCCCGTGCGCCCGCCGGGCCCCCAGCTGTATCCGTGGAGCACCCAGGAGGGCAACCGGGCCCTTCACGGGGATGAGGCGGTGCTCGCCCCGCAAGGCCGGCGTTCCGCCGCTGCCCGAGGCCGCGTCTCCCGGCGCCTCGCCCGGCGCCCAGCGCGGAGCCCGCAGGGCCGGTCCGGACCGTGCCGGGCGATCACGGGGCCGCGGCGGGGCCGGGCGGGGGCGGTGCCCCATCCCCGCCTGTGCGAGCGAGCGGTGACGGCCGGCGCTGGCGGGCTGGTGCGCAGGCGGGGAAGCTGCGTGCCGCGGTCGGAAGGGAGGGGAGCGGAGGAAGGGAAGGGACGGGAAGGGGTGGCCGCGCCGGGCACAGCATGGCTGCCAAGGTAAGGCACTGCCGCCGGCGGGCGGGCGGCGGGGGAAGGGGCCGCGGCGGGGCGCTTGCCGGGTTTGACCTCGGGCCTGCCCTTGACGGAAGCCGAGGTGGCGCCTCCTCCTCCTCGTCCTCGCGGCTCGGCGGCCGCTCGCCGCCGGCCCCGGGGAGCGGGGGGTGGGCAGCGGGCGGCCCCCGGCCGGTGGGGCTGTGTGCCAGCGCGGCGAGCATCCGCAGCTGCCCGCGCCGGGAGCTGCGGGCCTGGGCTCCCCTTGCGGTGCATCATCGGCGTCAATGACACTGCACGGCGCCTCCCGCGGCCCGTGCCGGTGCCGGTGCCGGTGCCGGTGCCGGTGCCGGCGCCGGTGTCGGTGTCGGGTCGCTCTCCCCGGCGAAGCCCCGCACAGCCCCGCACTGCCCCGCCGGGCACCGTGCCCTGGCCCGGCCGCGGCTCCGCCAAGCGCATTTGGGCCCGGTAGTGCTCAGTGAGAGCCCCGCCGAGCCCCTTGTTCCACAGTGTACAGATGCAGAAAGGCACACGTACACACGTGCTGTGCATGCGGACAGACACACCGCTGTTCGGACGGGAGGACGCAGCGGGATCTCGGGACGGCGGCTGGCAGGTCCCGCAGTGGGCACAGATGTTGGCCCTGACCTGCTTGCAGGCCTTAGCGCGATTGTCCCTTTCTGCTTTTTTCTACCATTTTCTCCATGTACCTTTTTTTACCTTCTCTTTTCACATCTGGTTATAATTTCCAAGCATTTTTACTTCTCAGTGCTGTCCTGTCAGGTGGATACATGCTATTTGGGCTTTTTTGCTGATCAGAAGGATAAACAAATTGAAATATGTTATTTAATCATTTAGTAATGTATTCCCATCCCAGAAAAAAAACGTCATTGGCTGGATCAAGGCCATATCTAAAGGGAGATAAAATGAGATGTAGTGTTGGTATTTCAAAACTTACTACTTTCATTAAGTTTCATATTTGAATACTGACACTTCAAAAAGAAATTACTCTATGTCCTTTTATTGAAGCCAGTGATGAAACTTACCTCGAGGAAAAATCAGGAAACACATCTTCCCCAAACAACTCAAGGCATGGCTCAGTGTGGCCAGAGTTGTGTGCTCCTTTATTTTAGCTAGGATATGATAGAGCTGCTTTGGTCAGCACCTTTCTCAATAAGAATGTAGGTTATCTGAACTGCCTGCTCTTTTAGTGGACTGAGCAATATTTGATTCCTCATTGCTGGTGGATATAAAACAGTCATCACCAAATCTTGTATTCACTATTTGTGAATCTCAGCTGATCTATCTAGCCTTTTTAAAAATTTTTGATTGCCCACTGGTCCATAACCATGTTGGTTACATCTTACCAAACTATTGGTGTTTAAAGACTTAAAAGTTTTCTATTCTCTGGCTTTTGAACCTTTTACTTATTTTCTCTTCTCCAAGCAGTGGTTTGTAATCTGCAATCCATTTAAACCTATGCTAGTTACATATACTTAAAAATACTTTATGTGTAGTTAGTGTTTGTCTAATCGGATAGACACATGTGCTCCATGCTACTCATTTGCATGGTGTCCTTTTTCCTTAAGCTAGATTTCTTATACAGTTCAGATCCCTAAAATTGCACAAGCATATGTTGGAAACACTCAACACTTTAAGAGACACTCAATTGAATGTTGTATATGTCAGGTTACATCAGGCTTGGCAGAGAGATACCCAATAAAAAGAATAATGGCTTAATTGTCATGTCATAAGCATTCTTGGTGTATTGCAAGGCAGAAATAAGCTCTTTGTACCCCAGGGTCTCATGCAGTCCTCACATAGCTTCCAAGGAAGGCTTCTGGTTTGTAAGCCTTAACACGTTCTGAGACTTATGTTAAAAACAAACAAACTAACTGGAACTGTGAGCAGCTAGAATGGATTACCTTACTTTGTGGGACTTCAAGGGGATTTTTG
This sequence comes from Camarhynchus parvulus, assembly GCF_901933205.1. Taxonomy (NCBI): domain Eukaryota; kingdom Metazoa; phylum Chordata; class Aves; order Passeriformes; family Thraupidae; genus Camarhynchus; species Camarhynchus parvulus. The sequence continues at coordinate 25,236,914 of NC_044572.1, read as the reverse complement.
TCTTCTTCAGCTGAAACAGTTAAATACAGGTAAATTTCTTTTTATATTGAGGTCAGTAGCAAAATGTAAGTAGCATTTTGTACTTTGAGGGTAACATCCGAGCTTAGCTTCTGCGGTTGCACATGTGAATGACTTCACCATGGAAAGAGCTTCTGGGCCTGAAGTTATTCACATGTGCTTGCAGGCACGTGCCTTGATTTGTGTTCTAGCTTCCTCACTGATGCATCTCAGTAATGTTTGCCTTTTTCACCTCAGCCAAACAATGGACTGGTGAGTTAAATGCTTTTTCTTAAATTTCTTTAGTACTTTTTCCTTGCCAGTATCCTGCATGACCGCTTCCTTTAATTTTTTAATTATACCCTTTTAGGCATATGAGTCTTTGGGATTGAATGTAATTGGTCTTTGCTTGCAAGATTTCAAATGTTGACATATTAAGCAAACTCTAGGAATTCAGTTTCTCAAAAGGAAAACCCAAATGGCATACTGTTAAGGCTGCATTGTTAAGCACTCAGGTATCAAGAAAGGGCACTACAGCCTGATTTGATTTCCTTCATTGTATATAGCTCAAGGTTTGCAACTTACACAGCATTTTAAACAATGTATGTTACACATCAGTGGCTTTTCTTAAGCTTTGAAAACATTTTCTGAAACTGTATTGGGAAAACTCTGCTATAAATTATATTCACACAAATTTCCAGTAAAAACCAGAGGTGAGATTTTCCAGCAGATTTTTACCCCATTGGTGATTAAATTACCATCCTAGGTACTGGCTTCTTTTTTGGCATTGTGCAAAAAAAGAGGCGATGTGGAACATCTTTATGGTAATGCAGGTACAAAGCACTAATTCTTTACGTAGTGTGCCCTGCTTATTTCTTAATTTTGAGTGTTTAACGATGCAATCACAATGTTGTTTTTCTGCCCTTTAGCCAGATAGTTCTAAAGAGAATTTACCTAGTCTAGCTAATGCCCCTTGCTATTCACCTGGTGTGTATTTTACAGCAAAATTAAATGTTTGTGTTGAGTGAATGTCAGTTACCCTTGATCCCTATTCTGCTACAAGTTCTGGGCATAGCTGTTGTCTCATGCATGTGCAAAGTGTGACTTGCTGTCTTTTTAAAGTTCTACTGCTTGGTAAAATATAAACATATTTTCAGTGGGAGGTCCTAAGGTATGTCTCAACGAGACTTCTTTCTGTAGTTGATTTTGCCTTTGCTACTATGCTACTTTGTCCGTTCAACCAAAGGTCAGAAATTGATATTTATAATGGGAGCTAGTATATATAATATTTTTAAACTTTATATTTCATAACCACTAAGCTACGTTCAAAACAGTTAAAAATTGCATTAATGAAAATTCCAAACTCAAATAATTTTGATAGATAAATCAAAGCCTAGTAAACTGTAAAAACTGTGGAAGCATGTGAACACCATTAAACTTTATCTCTGCTGTGGTTAGCATGTGAATAAACTTCTGTAATTGTATGAACTGTGTAATAATGGATACAGGAGTTGATTTTTGAATACTGTGGAATATCTCTGTTTCTAATGTAATGTTTTTTTGTGTGTCATGTGTGAACTTTTATCAAATGGGCACGTACTGGTTGCCCGTACTACTTAGAATGTATAGGTTACTTTAAAATTATTGTCCAATGAACAAAGTGAACACAGATATTGCATGCTAAAAAAGCTAGTTGTAAAATGACTGTTCAAGTGAAGGCATGAACCTTACATCAGTACCCAATGGGACTTGCTTGCATGCTTAATTTTAAGTGCATGTGTAAATCTTACTAAGACTGTCAGAACCATGTCAATAATGTAACAAAAAGAGATTTGTTGCTGACTTATGTGACAATATTTGGGATAGTCCTAATGCAAGGTAAAGAAAATTGGTTATGCAATTTTCATGTATTTAACCTTTTTTTAAATTCTCTTTTCTCTTGTGTTTTCCTGGAACTGTTTATTATGGAAGCTATATTAGTGGAATTAAATGTTATTTCTGGTTACTGCCACATCTACCTTTAAAATCCTAAACCTTGTCACTCCAAAAATAGTTAGTGCCCAGGCACAGGCTTCGTGAATGTCTTGGTGTTACTACAGTCAGACATCTCACACTGAACACCCCAGTCCTGCAAGATGCATCACCTCAGCTGCATTAACTGGAGTTCTGTGAGGGGTTGATACCACTGGCCCTGCCTCTGCAAACCTTTTTGTGTGCAGAAGTGATCCAGTGCCTGCCCTGTGTGATATGAATTAGTGAGGTTTGGGTAAGCAGCGACTGAAATGCAGGCACAGTGGCAGTGCAGTTCTAAATAAACATGATTGCAAACAACACCAAAACTATTAGATGCTGACACAACCGTGTCACTTTGATTATTTTGCTGCCATGTACACCCAGTGTGTCCCTTGTGCATCATACAGCTCCATTTTGCCTCTGTTCAGCTCGTTCATCCGTGCTCATTTTCCTGTGCTAGCAGTAGCGTGCAGTGTGCCTGGGAACAGATTAAATTCACTCTTCTTGCCCTCAATCATGCCATTCTTCCCTTCCTCCAGCAAAATGGAAGAGAAGAATTGCATTGCATTGGACATGGATTTGTTGGGCCCTCAGAAAAGAAGAGGTGAGGGATTCTGGCATCATGATGGACTCCTGTGTCCATGAAAGGAGAGGAGTCCATTGTGGACAGGCTCCAGACACTCAGTGAGATCAGTTGTGGAGAGAAAAGTGGTTGGTGAGTAAGGAGAGAGCAATCTGTTTCCCTGAAGCACCACTGAGTTTATGTACTATAAGTTTAATAGTGTTATGGCACTTAATGGTACCATGGTAGTTTTTTGGATGTGATAGCACTATGTAATATCTACATGGAAAGTCCTGTTGCTAGTCTGTACAGGTCCACAGTGCTTGCTCATGCATAGTTATGTTTTGGATCTGTGCAGAAATATGTAAATTCTTATGTGTATCATAAGACTCTTCTTTCCACTTTCCCCTCAGAAAAAAACCTGTGTATTTATGCTGCTTATGACTTATTACTGCATCTTGATTTCTTAAGAGACAAGAATTTGCTTGATAGAGGGACATTGAATTTGTATGAGTGCTGATAACTTCAGACCTTTTCTAAGTACAAAGTAGTGTGACTGATGACTGCAGCTGAAACAGAGGAGAAACCAAGTCATTTACTCCACTGTCCTGCCTGTCATAGTGTTTGGTTTCACATAGTTTATGTGTTTGGTTTCATTTGGTTTCTTTTACTACATAGATCTTTGCTTATGATGTGTACCTTTGGGAGAACTGGTTGAGTCCCATTCTCACAAGACTCACAGCATGCAACAGGGCCCACTTGCAAAAATAATCCCAGGAAAGACACTCATGGAGCAATTCTGCTGTGAAAAAGTTCCATACAGCTCTCTGCCACAGTGGACACTGAGTTACCCTGAAAAGAAGCTTTATTACAGTGGGGGTTTTGTCTCAATTGAGTTTACCTGAGTCTTTGTGCTGCTATTTCCTCTCTGACCCCACCTTTCCTTATCAGAGCAAGGTGGGGGCAAGAGAAGGTGGTGAAAGAGGTTGCTTTATGTCTTCAATATGTTTGGTACTGATGGCATCACATGTTGCAACTGCCAGTGGTTTTGGCAAGTTTTTGGAGCTTGCTCCTTTCCATTGTGGTACCCCTGTAAGAGGAATTGCAGGGTGACTTTGCTTCATGTATATCTTAGGAGAGGACTACTGGATCCAGCAGTTATGTGTATACCTTGTCTTTTGTGGTGCCTGCTGAAAAGTATTTGAAGTTGTCTGGATTTTATCACACTGGGAAATAATCTGCTCTTTCCATGCAGCTTTGTGTTGCAGGAGGTTAGAGGAGCTCTTTGAAGTGTTCCTTAAACCACGTGTTAAAGGCACTCCTGAAGCTGTAATGTAGACAAGCTTACAGCCCTGAATGATAACAATGTGTCTTCTAACCAGCTTGTTTAGGCCAATATCTATTTTATTTGTCTATGTTGTCCAAGGAGTATGACAAGGAGGTATGTGATACTGTATTTCCTGGAAGATGGAATGAATGTGCTGCTGAATTTTAGCTTAATTTTTGCTTTTGATCTATGGAATTGCCTCTGCTTTGGCTGTAGAATGGCTTTACCATACTGAATAGAGCCTGTGTGTTTGTATGGTGCCAAACCTAAACTTGCGTAAGGCCTCTAGGCACTACTTTACTCTGCTAATCATGCTGTTTTGCTTTAGCTACAACATAAGCTTCAGGAACTGATGTTTTATGGTGCTAGATAACTATGGCTAGTAAAATGTAAGGTTGCATGTTTTCTGATGCATTCTCTTTCTGGAAAGGATCTGTATCTCAGTCATTTACAGAGAGACAAAGAGGTCCTTATAAAAATACTCTATATTCAATTGCTTTGGAATAAAGCAATTTCAGCTGAAACTGTGTAAAAACACTTAAAGGAACACTGTAAATGCAGTTTTTAAAATAATGTCATGCTATTTACAAGATCTTAGAAACAGGCAATTGCAATTATATTCTTTACCAAAAATGTTACTTGACCTGAACAAAATCCAGTGTGTTAAAGGATGAAATTGCTCACAAGGAATGGGTTGTTGGCATTTTGCTTTTCCTCTGAAGAGGGAAAAAATAAACATCTGAGAGAGAGAGTGGCAAAGTGACTGCGTGTACACTAATCTACGTGCGTTTAGAGAAGAAACAGAAGAAATACAGCTTGTTGCAGGACATTCCTCTTGTTGGACACATGTGAGATCCCTAACATCAGCTGCTGGATTATATATTTATGATATCTTGCATGCCTAAGCAGCCTGCCAGAAATGTTTTTGTGCTGACCAATATGGTCACTCTTCGAGTCTCCTTGGAGATCTGCCTTACACTCTGACCATGTGAAAACCAATTTAGAAAAATATTATTTTTTTGCTGTTCTTTAGACTGACATCTCCATGCCTAACTTTTTTACTCACTTGACTTTGGAATTAGGAAACCTACCAGAGCTATGAGGGATCGGTACCAAAACAGCCAGAGTGCTCATTAGGGAGCATCTAAGGCAGCCAGTGGGGTATGAAAGAATAGGGATGAAGAAAAGGAAAGTCCCTGGAGGATCTTTAAAGAGCGAGGTTTGCGCCTCTGTTTCAGGCAGAGCCATTGCCCTGTGTTGTTATAATGCAACGCAAGGACTAGGGGCAAGAGATGTGGGCCAGAACCTGATTCAGATTCGAGCCATTATGGTACCTGGCACAGAGGGGGAAAGAGTTGGATTCTTTGTTGCCAAAACCTGATTCAGTTTCTAGCCATTATGGTCCCCACCTGAGAGGGGGGAAGGTTTGGATTCTTTGTTGCCAGCACTGTTGATGCATTTTGCATGAAGGATGCCTCCAGCTGCCGCAGCTTTGGAGGGTTGCTGCCTGGTTGGTGCTCGCTGCCAGTGTGCATTAGACGCGTTGCATGTGTGGTTGCTGGGCACCTGGTCAGAGTGTCTGAAATGTCTGTACGTGCTCAAATCAGGGCTGCAGCAGTTCTGGATGTGCACCTCGGGGAAACGTCTGGAATCCTAAAACCTTAAATTGCATGTGACTTCCAGCTTGTACAAATGGAATGGTTTTTGCATCATGCTGTGACTAGAGGTAGTGGGGTGTGCTAATGGATCAGACCCTCAGAGGCTGAGCAAAGTGGAGTTTGCAAATACACAAACACAGTTTTATTTGTAGAGAGTGCTCTGAGATGAGCAGACTTGTGCCCACACAGCCAGACCTTTTAAAAATACTTCTAAAATCTTAGTATCATCACTACTCCATATCTTTAGAATCTTACTGGTTCTTCTTTGAAAGCCAAGGCTAGGCTAGACCAGGTCTCTAGGACTGGTTCTTGCCTTTCTGGTGCTGGGCTGATTGTTCTCTGCTTTGATGCCAGGGCTGAACTTGCTTCTCTTGGTTGGGTTGGTGTGGAGAGGTACCTGTTTGTTTCCTGAACTGCCAGGTCACTGCAGTTTTTAAAAGCTGGCATTAGCCATGAAGTTGTGATTTCACTAAATCGCAATTCAGTGGCGATCCTAGGATAGTGTAATGGTGCAGGGATGAACTGGAGTGGATAACTGGCTGGGAAGAAAGTGACACAATTTTTTTTTCTTTTTTTAGTGTATATAGATTGGTTTTGTTTGCATCAGATCAGATCTGTTCCCTAGAACAATTCACACAGCAAAGCAGTTTAAAGTGTTATGTGGATGGCACTGAGCACAGAAATACCTTAAGCTGGAGACCTGCAAAGGGTTGTTTAGTGTGACTGCTATAGGAATATTTACTGTTGTGCATTTATAGATACTTTTACATTTTCCACTGCTTGTTAGAGAAATAAGAAGGCAGGGTTTTTTACTTTGGTAAGTCTGTTGTCAGCTATGGTTCATGCTGGGATAGCCATAGAGGTTTTAGGGATTTTTCCCTGAAGGTGGAAGGTGTGGTGCAAGAATGTAGCCATGTGGATGTAACTGTAAGATTGCATTGGCAAAATTGTGAAATTTTCATAGAACTAATTGGTCAACTAATTACTCACAAGTTATTTACATGCCAGTAGGCAAAAATTTAAACTGAAAGAAGGAAAGTAAAAAATGGAACTGAAACACCAAGAAAGCTTTGTCATAACTTTTCTTTTAAATATTTATACTCTTCTAAAGTATTTTGTCCCATTTTCTCTGTATAGCCTAATACCTGAACTGATAGGAATGTTTTTGAAAGGAGTTTTCTGAGTAAGCAGAAGTTAAAAATCAGACTTCCCTTGCAAATGGTTTCTACTATTTTGTTGCTTTTGTTGTTTTTTTCTTAAAGATGTGTCTGATTGGCTTATTTATGTATTCAAAAGTGACCTGACTTTGCTGTAGAAGGAGTAACTGCCACTTGCTTTAGGCAAGTTTGTGGTCGGTTTTGCCTTGATTAGCCTAGCTGGTCCCTACATGTTTTTCTAACAGTGCTGATCAGCCTTAGCTCGACACAACACACAGAAGATGACAGCAGCCTTAGTCTGTAGGACTCAGGCAGCTGGTGAAATTTTAACTCTGAGAAATGAAATCCTAACTCTCCAGAAATTTGGGAAATTAAAGGAGGATGACTTTGATGACGGATGCTGAAGATGAAGGAACTTTGAGAGCCGTGCGATAATTTGTGTTTTATTCTCCTTTGACTGGTAGTTTTTGAATGATCGATACAGATGTGAATTGTTAAGCACTCTGTCATTTTATGAATTATCCATATTAAAATGTATAACGGTCAAAATGAAAAGCAAAGCTACAGAGAGGTTTCATGCATTTGTGGTTTAGGTTACTGTTGCCTTTATGACTTATGACCTTCACATGGCCTTGGTCTTGCTCCCTACCAGTGAGTCCACATTAGCATCAATAATATTAGTTTATCCCTTTGGTAGAAGACCTGATCTCAAAGGCTCTGGGCCAGAGCTGGAGGCAGGGTACTCTGAGAACAGACATCTGAGACCTTTTCTAGGATTTGTATTTGTGTTGCTTTTTTTGCTCTTATGTGTTTTTGGTTTTTGTTTTTTGTTTTTTATTTGTTTTGGTTTGATTTTTTTTAACCCAGATATCATATTTGGAAAACTTAGGCAATCTTAAGTTTATAGTAATAAATAGTACTACCACAACCGGTGATTGTTTTAGTGTTTCCACTCTTAAGTGACAAATTTTCTTTACTCTGCACATCTCTGTAGTCTTTTCACATTTTTGGCATTCGTACTGTTAATATTTTAGGTGACTGTGATTGCAATGAGTAGAACAGGTAACCTCTCCTGAGGCTGTTAATTCTTTCTCCACAAACTGTCCTTATGACAGGTGAGCCCTTCCCAGCCCTATTAGTGCTGTTTGCATTATTAGTAGTTCTCTTTGATGAAAACCAGGCACCAGTGAAGGAAAAGGATGTTAACACTGCATCTTATTGCATACCACTGGTTAATTAAATTTGATCTAATGTGGAGAGAAACACAGTCGAGTATTTATTCAGGCCTGTAAGATTACCTTTTTGTCAAGTGCAGTGCATTGCAGAAAGCTAATAATGAATGTACTCCAGCACCTCTTTTGGGTATCTAGGGCAGGATTGTCTGGCAGCAAAGCAGACTGATCAGGGAGGCAAATAGTTAATGTTATGTTGTAATTTGAAGAAGAATCCTTTAGAAACTGAGCATTTTAAAGCCCATTAAATGCTTTTTGACCAGCATATATTATCTGATAGAAGCTGTCAGAATACAGAATTAAATTCACCTGCTAAGGTCCAAGTTTTGGTGAGCTGGCAATAATAGTCCTAGACTTGTAGTTATCTATTGAACTACTGTTAGATTATATTGAGATTAGCCACAAATAATATAGCTGAAACTTGATTGTGTCTTCTTTTCAAAACAGAAATATCAAAGAATAATTTTACTTGAAGAGTATTAGCATTACACTTAAAGGGTGCATTCTTTAAATTATTTTCCAGTCTTCAGGTCCCGCTACAAATCAATCCCATGTGAAGATAATGTACACTGTAACTCTTAATGTCTAGTTTTTAAAAAAATTCCATCAGTTTAAAAATTTCAGGGCTTCTAAAGGTTATTTTTGCAATTATTGGGACCTATCAGAAGAGTAATACATGTGCTTTTTACAACTATGATTGTTATGGCCTTGATGATTAGGGTAATTGAAGGATTGAAAGAGTAAACTTCATTTCAAAGCTAGAATACAGAAGACGTTGTGTACGTAGATGACCATAGTTATTAGCCAGCCTTACAAGTAAGTAGAAGCAGAGTTTGTTTTCCCTCCTCCTACAGAAGAGGAGACTGAGGGGAGACCTCATCCCAGTCTAGAACTTCCTTATGAGGGGGAGAGGAGGGGCAGACACTGATCTCCTTACTCTGGTGACCAGTGACAGAACCCAAGGGAAGAACCTGAAGTTGTGTCAGGGGAGGTTTAGGTTGGATATTAGGAAAAGGTTCTTTCACTCAGAGGGTAGTTGGGCTCTGGCACAGCTCCCAAGGGAAGTGTCACAGCACCAGGCCTGACAGAGTTCAAGAAGTATTTGGACAATGCTCTCAGGCTCATGATGGGGAGGGCATTGTCCAATCATCTTGGGAATGGTCCTGTGCAGGGACAGGGATTGGACTTGATGATCCTTGTGGGTCCCTTCCAACTCAGCATATTCTGTGATTCAGATGTTTTTGTGTAATTAGTATTCTAAGTATCAAAACATGGCTTTTGAGCTAAACAGCTGTTGAGCAAGTCTAAAATATATCATTCCTGAGCAGTTGTGGAACTGAACAGGGAGGGAAGTGTGGGGAGTCAAAGTCTGAGTATTTCCTGTATAGCTGAACAAATCTCTTCAACTGAAAACTTTAAGAAAAGGATGAGAATAGAGATCTGATATAGTTGAATTTCACTTCTTGTTTCCCGAATAGAGTTTATTATTTCTCTGTTTGTGACAGTGATCTTGTTGGTACTTCCTTTGTAATTGAAATGTGATTTACTGGAATTCAGATTGTTATGTAAAATGCCATTGACCACAGCTTTTTCAAGCTCCGCACACTGTTTGGCATTTATCTTTTCACGTTTTTCAATTTCTGTAGGTGAATACTGCCTGATCTTTATTCACCAAGGATTTAAAAATGTTTTTTTTTCTGGAGCCAAGCTTCATTTCTATCTGAGAAGATAAGTTTAAACTTAGTAGGAAATTGAAAGTTCAAAGAAGGTTCTGTGGCAGGTTGGAATCTTTTTTTAGAGCTGGCTTTGCAAGGAGATGAAAAGAAAAAATTAACTAGCACTCACTGTGCTTTGTTTTTCATTCTGATATTGTGTACAGGGGAAAATGCCTGTAGATTTCAGAATATGGAAGGGCACAGATTTTTCTTTCCTGATTATGTTTGCTCACTACTTAAAAATGCACTCAGTCAACAGGGGAGGAGGCTTTCACCAGGATGATCCTAAACCAAATGCCAATCATCCAGCTAGTAGGAGGAAGAAATTCTAATTCTCTTTATATTTTAGTTGCTATTTCTTATCCCAACTTCTCTGAACTCTCTCAGCCAGTAGAATCACCATTTTGGGGGGGGTTGGGTTTTTGCTTCAGCCAATGGATATATAATTCTGGGAAGTTATCAAAAGTGCCCACTTCATCAAAGTAAAGCTGTAAATTAGAGTAGTTTTAAAGAAATAAATTAGAGCAAATTATTCAGTGTTGGAGTAGCTTGAGCAGCATCTGACTACATCTTTCATCAAAGGTTGATGGGTGTTAATCAAAATGCAGGTAACCTCTCCAAAACATGAAAGTCCATCAGCAAGATCATGACACAAAGATTCTGTGTCTGTACATGCCCTTCTGGTTTGAAGGTCCGTGTTCAAATGTGTAGACATATGGTTTCCTACACTGAGAAATAAAATCTGTCTTAATGCCTCTTGGTAGTGTGTGTTTATAGGGTGGCTTTGCTTTTTTTTTTTTTTTTGCAGTTCTTTTACATCAGGTGGCCTCTACATCTGCTTAGGCAAGTCTGGGGTCTGTTGTGGGCTCTTAGTGTAGGAGTGAGACTGAGATGTTGCCTCATATCAGTAGCAGGGCAGGAGTCTCCCTACTTAAAAGACTTAATTAAAAGATACGTCGTGCAATAGCAGTCATGCGTTATCATCTGTCCTTTGTTATGTGACTTTCCTGTCATATCTGTCCATTGCATGACCTGATGTGTAGGTCTTAATTTAGGATAGAAGAGGTCTGAAAATTAGTGTTACTGAATACAAACAGCAGACTTCATTACTGCTGTCATTTTTCTCTGCCTTGGAAATACAACCTATTTCCAGTCTTCCCTGAATCCTTGGCTGCTAAAACCTCTTGGTCACGTATTTTATTATTGTAGTTCTTTATCATGTTTGACAACTACTATTTGATGAAACATCGTTGATTTAACAGATCTTTGACAGAAGAAACCTTTAAGTGAGGCACTGAGTATGAAAAGCCATTAGAAAAACACGCTATGTAAAAATACTGCGTCTGCCTGATTCCTTCTCTCAGCCCATTGTGCAGTCTGAATCTGACTAGAGAAATCTTCACGTGTTTGGGAGAAGAAATTTTTGAATAATTTCACATTTCCATTAAAATAGTTTTTGTCACTGACATCAAGTCAGGCTTCCTCCTTCCTGTCACTTCACCTGTCTAAGACTGCTTGCCATTGTGTGTCAGTCTAACTGGAAACTACTTTCTAAAGATCATGAATTAGTCCCATGTTGATGCTGTTCAAAAGGAAGAAAAACATGGCAACAACAAACTTTATATAAACTTGCTTTTACTCTATTCACAGACCTAGATCAGTAACTTGGTCTGAATCTTTTCTGTCAAGACTAACTGGTGTGAAGCAGCAGGTTCAGTCTTTTCTGTATTGTGAAGATTGTACTACAGGAGTTTTGAGCCTCTTTTGTCTCCATAAAGAAAATAGTGGTGTAAAACTCTTAATGACTGCAAAACTCTTGCAATTTGCTTTTGGTTTTCCATTACATGTAGCCTATAGATTCAGTATCTCAGGTATGAGAATAGCCCAGACCAGAATACTTAATTGTCAAGTGTGCAAGCATTCAAATCCTGTATCACTGAAATAGCACGTAGGAATTCCTTATTCTGTGTGCCTTTGACAAGTTCATAATAAATCAGCTTTTCCCCCTTTTTCTCTGGATGTGTGGCAAGTGAAGGAAGTAAAGAGAGCACTGAACTCTTGAAAATTATGGAAGTATCTTAGCAAAATATGCACAGAAAGACTGCCAAATACACTTGTTTTCTTCCAATGTTTTTAGGAAGTTTTATACCGAATGTGTGCCTACAATTCTTTTGTAGCTTTGAAAACCTGGAGCTTTGTGTATGACCCACAATTTGATCAAACAAAGGTATATATAATGACAACTAGTGTGAGATTTCCTGGATTTTCTGTTCACGGCAGATTTTCTGGGGTAGTGCAGGTTGTGAAAGCTGTGAGGTGTAGTCACTGATTGATCACCCAACCTTTTTTTTTTTGAGGTAAAGCATTAACTTTTTGTGTTTCAAAGTGCTGGATCAACTGGTCAGAAAGAGTTTTTTTGGAATTCTGCTACGGTTTTGACAGTTTGGGCTAAAAAGTAGGATACTGTGGGATGGCAAACATGCTGTTCTGAATTCATTTGGTGATGTCAGGGTGCTGACATCAACCTAAGTGTCCAAGGAATGGAATGAAAGAGCTCCTGGTTCCTGAGACATTAAAACAAAAGTGCTAGGTCTTCTCTAGTGTCTTAAACACTGCTCTGTGTTTGTTAATCTGGTATTTTTAGAGTTTAGTTTGACTGCAATGCTCTCAAAGCAAATAGAAGTCCATTTCTTGGGGAAAAAAAGGTTCAATATTGTTTACCCCTCTGCTAAAAATGCTTTCCTGAAGGTAATTTTAAGGATTTTATCTTTAAATTCCCATCTTTAAATTTAAATGTTCAGTTTGACATCATCATTATTTCCACCGCAACCATGTGATCTCACAAAAACATTCGGAGGGCAATGCAGCAGAAGTAAATTTAATGTTTTAATGGAACAGTTATTGCTTTATGCAAATATCTATGATAAAATAGACTCACAGATGAGAAGCCAAAATCATTCAAGCTAAAATCAGAATAGTTTGTAATTAAAATGCTGAAAATGTTTCCACAGTTTCTTAAGGAGATGAGAAGATTTTAATTATTGTTGTCAGGTATCTTACAACTTAGGTGTATTAAGGAGAGTTATTGTGAACTTTTTAACAATTTTGACTGAGGTGTGGCAAGTCAGTGGCAGATAAACCCCTAGGATTACAGTGACAGCATTGCATAAAAAATATACGTCTTCACTGGTTTATTTTATATTCCTGCATGAAACTGTAAATTATTTCCAAGTACCCTCTTTGATAGCTTCACTTTTCAGTCCAGATCTTAAGCAAGAATGAAGGTCACACGACCAGAGTGTCCTGTGGCAGCTGTGTAATCTGCTAATATTTAAACATCAAGCAGTTGTTTGTTGTTAATATTGAAGGTAAGAATTGTGAAATAAAATGTTAAACTGCCTTTACTTTGTACTCCCTGTCTTCAGGGAGATTATGTAATAAGTTTAAACGAAAACCCATATGGTGCTAGTTGGACAAACAGTGATACACTTGCTTATAGGCAAAAGAAAATGTGTTTGGAAACACATACTTTGACATATGTATTATTTTGAGATTACAGATAAAAATCTTCAAGGGAGAGAGATACTTTGTTAATGTGAAAGTCCAAGTTTTCCATAGTCAGAGGCTTATTAACATGTTTATGTGGGAAAGGTGGATGGTTACTGTGACTCAAGTTTCACAGACCATGGCCATGCTTCCCATGACCCAGTATGCCACTGTGTTGAGTGCTGTAGAGATAGAAAAAAGAAAAATAAATAACATTGGTTTTTGTGTTTCAAGTAGGAAAATGTTACCTTTTGTCCAAATATGTTCTAGAATGCTCCTGTTATTTTTGTTAGCTATGGGGAAGGGTTCCTGGCCACAGGACTTTAGCTTTTCTTTGAGTCTCACCATTTGTAGCCTTTTAATAACTTTACTTGATGTGTGGGATGTTGTTTCCCTTGTGCAGGTGACATTTGTTCTTTTTAAGGTTGTAGATTGGATCCATACATGCATAAGGATTTGTGCCCACTCCCACACCCTTCCCAGTTCTCTGAGCTGCTGAGGTGTAGCATTTTGACTAGAGCTGAATAGATGGAATCGATTATAAACAGGATCTTGAAAAGTGAACTTCTGTCTTCAAAGGAGGAAACACAATACTGAAACAAAACACATTTACCTGTCACTTATTCCTACATAATTCCTGTTGTGCAATTATTGGTCAAGACATGTAATATATAGTAACTTTTCTTCAGCACATTTCTTTACCTGCTCATTCACAAGCATGGAGTTACAGATTACAGATTACTCTAGCAACAACTTAAGATGCAGCCTATAAATGTTCCACAAGTTTATGGAGACTGATTGCACATAACTAAATGATACAATTTATTATTATTATTATTATTATTATTATTATTATTATTATTATTATTATTATTATTATTATTAATAATAATAATAATAATAATAATAATAATAAAAAAATTTTTTTTTATTAGTACTTATTTAAGAGCAGGTCATTCTGGTTATCATACCCCTATATGGCACTGCTCCAGGTCTGCTTTCTTCAAAAGGCAGCAGGTTTTTGTTTATTGCTGCAAACAATCTTGCTCACTCACTGGGACTTTGTGTTGACATCTGGGAGAGAAAATTATGCAGAAACCTTTTTTAACATTGTTCATGGTGTCCTTGCCATTGTTGGGTCTGTAATTCATGAAGGTGTCAGATAAAGCATGGAATGCCTCTTTTTAGGTCTCTGTATGTACTGTATTATGTCAGGTGCAATTGAGGACTCTGAAGAAGTTCCCTGGGAGTGCAGCATCATACCGTTGTTTTGAATCCTTGGATTGTGACTTTTCTTGGTGGAAGAACCTCTTTAGGCTGTTATAGCTGCTTTGTGCTATGGCAGGGGAAAGTGAGTGTTTGGGTGGTGGTTGGGGTCTGAAGCTTGAAGCCAGGTGAGACCAGGAGTGATTGTCTCCATTAAGCTGTGAGCTGTTGGGAACGTTGAGCACCATGAGTGTGGGTACCTTGGAGAGGCTTGTTACTAACTTGTATGTTGCATTCAGAGATGGATCTCTCAGAGCTCACTGTTGCCCTGCACAGCTGTGAGATGATGCTTCCTGAAGGTGCCACTTTCTGAGAGCCATGGTGTTAAATGACCTTTTGTCTTGTCACCTACCCATTGTTTCATCCTGGTTAAAATACATATTTTATGTTAATAACACTGAATGCCAGGTAAGATTCATGCTGCCCTGATAGTCTGCCAGTTCTCTCTTACAATTTTTGAATGATAACAGTGTCATTCAGTATCTTCACTGGCTGCTTTCTGCAGAACCTGCTTTCAATCTTGCAGTTGTTACACTGGAGAATTTTCCTATCCTTTGCTTCTTTGGGTGAGATGAATGTTTTTCTGCTAGATGTAAGCCTCTAGAAGATTGCTGGAACTGGGATGACTGTTTTGAAAGATGGACATGAGGCAGTTGATGTCTTGAGCTTATGGTCAGCGCACTGGTTGTGCATTAGCATTATTGTTGTAACAAAACATGCCCTGGGAGAATCAAAAGGGAGAGTCTAATCTGGACTGAGATAGCCAAAATATGTTTTATCAGGTTCATAATTCTTAGATATGACTCTGTTTCTGAAAGGTGTAAGGAAGTAAATAGCAGCATTAACATATATAACCTCATCCATCTATGATGAGCAGGAGTGGGTATTTTTGAAACATACCCATGACTGGAGAAAAAATGTCACTTGACCATTCTCAGCAGCTCCTTTGAAAATAAACTCCTTTATTGAAGGACCCCTAATATATCTTATTTAGAATTATTACATTCTTCAAGTGAGTGGTGAGCTCTGGTTTGCTGAGATACACAGGAGCACGTTAATGTTGCATAACGGCCATTACAATGTGGCCCACTTGTGTATCTTTGGATCACTGCCCTGAGTAAAAATGTGTGGTAGAAGAACTATGATACAATAGGGAATATTACTTTGGGAGAGAAGTTATAGTCACAGTACGGTAGCACTTTATGATGGATAGATAGAGTGATTGGAGAACTGGGCTTTTTCTGATAGTAACATGAAAAGTGAAAGCAGTTTCTGTTTTTAACAAAGTTGAGGTTTTCAGGTTCAGTTTCTTACTGTGGTGTAGTGCATCAATTTTTGTTGCAGGAATGATAGCTGTTGTGTCCTTGTCCTAGTCTGGAGGCTGACTACAAATAGTCCAGTTTGTTCCTAACTCCATTTTCTGATAAGTGCTTAAAGTTTGGAGTGGTTCGTGTTGGCCACAGTATGGTGCTTTTTCCTTTACTTAAATGCGTTCACTAACCAATGGTGATGCCAAAAAACAGCTAGCTATTTTTACCTTTGTATTGGGGTAGTTTTACTGTCCTTCTGTTTTCCAGGTCTTTAAGTACACGAATTGTAGAAGTACACACTCTAAAGGCATTTTTACATAGCATTGATTAGCTAATCTTGGAAATTCTTGTAGCAGTTTTTCTTAAGATATGTACTACTCCCACCTTGGTTTCTGTACCTACTTGGAAGTATTGGACAAACTGGACAAGGACTTTCCTGTGTGTATATAATTGGTAACTGTGTGTTGGTCCCTGAGTTTGTATGCAAAAATACTATGGTTCATTGGGAGTCTCCTTGTGTGAGAACCATCTTATGAACAAGCCATCTGCATTTGCTCTGGGACTTTGAAAGTGGGATCAAAGCTAGAAGGTAATTGCACAATAAAGTAGGTTTGTTAGCTTTGATTCACTTGGGGGAAGTGAGGCTTCCACCTCCCATGGTGCAGAAGAGTGGGAATCGCCCAGAGATTATAATTATGATGAAGTGAAGATGGATGTGAGTAGCTTTGCTTGAGATAGGCTGTCTTGTTAGCTAATAAATTCGTTTACCTTCACCAGTGTGTGGGGTACACTCAGCTCAACTGTCTAGTTTCAATAGTGCTTATTCTGCATCTCTTCATGCTCAACCAGTCTATAGGATATGAAAAGATCCTACAGAAGATTGTTTATTGTTAATAGCATTCATTTATCTTAGCTTTGCTAGGTGTTATTAGACAAAGGAATGCTTAGTGTAGGGTTAGACTTTTGTGAAGTGTAGTTGAAATGTTTGACTGAGAGGATCAGAACTGCTTTTAGAAAAGAAAGACTGTGCTCGGACTGATCAAGCTGGATGTACCTACCTGCTTGGTAGTTACCAACTTCTCTTGCAGTTCTTCTTAGCCTAAGCCTTTGGGCAGATATGCCAAATGCTATCTGAACTGTATTTTCCTAGGAGAAATACTCGGTTTATTGTTAAGGAGGTCTGTTGAGGTGGTTTTTGATCTGCATTCAATGCCAGCTCTCCTTGCAGTTGTCTGATTCTCTGCTTGGTGAGCTGATCCACACATCTTGCTTGAAATCTTCCTTGTAATGTCAGGTTCTGTGTAGTTCACTTTCCACTGTAGATCACGGTCAAGTTCTTTTACTGTAGAAGGAATGGCAGTTCTTTTGCTGAGGTGACAATATGCACGTTGGACTAACAGAAAATGCTTATTGAGGCAGCTGAAACAAGAGGCAGTGCCCTGCACAGAGGCTGATGCAGAACAGTTGTAACTTAGGATATGGGTGTGATGGTACAAAGTGACCAAGGAGAGTTGCTAGGTTAGGAGAATGATTATATATGTTTATGCTAGTATAGTCTAAATAGGGAAGAAAGATGATTCTCATCTACATGAACAAGTTAGTTGTATTAAAATAAAAACTGGAATATTGTCTTAGCATAATACTTAATGGGTTTCTGGTCTGAATTCAGACTTGGCCAGTAACTGTGCTTTAACTGGTTTCTGATATTCCAGTCACTCATTTAAACAAGAATGTAAGGTCAAACCCCAGTTTGATCTCCTTTGGTGTTGCACATTTGAAGTGTATATGTATACTTTTAGCCAGAAGGAAGCATTACAATGATCTAATCTGACCTCTTATATAAACTGGCCCACATGTGTTTGAGTCTTACAGGTGGACTCAATAACTTGTGATGAAATAAAGGAATACCCCTACAAGACATAAGGTTTCAATTTTAATTTGAGGTCTTGTAGTGGTATGAAATACATTGCATTCTTCAGTTGTGTTTAAGAATGGATGAACTTCTGAAAAATAATCTTAATTTCAACACAAGTTACAAGTGCATGGGATCGCTTGTTGAGCCTTTCATCAAACATCTTTTCTCTGTATATGTCTGTAGATGATGTTTTCTAGAACTGAACAGACCGAGCTCACCACTGTCAGCTCTGCCACAGCTCTGGCTCTCTGCTTAGAGATGGACAGCTGTCCAGCATCTTATCTGCTCGGTGTCAGCAGGTTTTAAAGATACTGAGGCGTGAGGGGCAACCTTACCTCTGTTTTTCCTTCACATCTGACTTGTATTCAGACTAAACCAAAAGAAAGAAAGAGTATTATCTCTTTGTCTTGGGTTAGGCCTTGCTGTTGTTGCAATAAACTTTCTAGAATATTGTAGCAATTTCCTAGTATTCCTGGATCATAATCACCTTTCTACTCTGTTCAGACTGTGGCTACCAAAATGATCTTTGCTGTAAAGATGAGAAGATCAGATACTATATTTTTGCCATTAGATTAGTGTTATATTGACATTAATTATGATTTTCCTACTGCCCTTTTTCTTTCTTGCCCACCCATGTTGTTGTTCTTTACGGGATGGAGCACACTGTTATTAGTCTTTTTTGTGTCTTTTGATACCATGCAATCTTTCACAACCTGTTTCTTCTACCCTGTGTATGACAAATATATTAATAGAACTGGTTGGAAATGTAATGTAATTTTCTTTGACTCTCAGTGGATTCTGTTTTCTTGTATTCTACAGTTATATTTTTATGGAAAAACTCTGCATTTAATTTTGAGTATGGAAGTAGACTGAAAATGCATGTCTCTGTAAATTGAGGATAAGTCAATAAGGAGAAAAGAGGGCTGCTGGAGAAAATGGGCTGAAATTATGGTCAAGGTGCAAGGGAGTCTAAAGATATGATGAGCTCCAGCATGCAAATCAGTTAGTGTTACTGTCTCTCACAGAGCTTTCCTTTTCTCTGTGCACCCTTTGTTGAGTGTTGTTGCTAATGGGAGGGACTCAGCATTTTTGAGCGCAGTTCTTATACTGCCTGTTCTGTTTCATTCTTCATATATAACACCCATGTACGCACAGTATGTTGCTAAAGACTTTCAGGTGTCTGCCTTAGGAATGAAAATCCCTGCTGATATTTTCTATACATGATCCCAATCTTCCCTGTAGAGTGTTCTAACTTGATTATAGTCCTGCACTTCAGTTGATGTACTCTGTTGTCTCCTGGGTTTTTTAATAACAAATGTTGTTTGTCTGAGGGCGTTCTTCACTGAACCTTACTTAATAGAAGTTTCTGTTTTAAGTGTATCTGTTACATAGTATTTCTTTGTAAAGAGCAACAGCAACATTATTTCACTCAGATCGCCTTTATCAAACGCCTTCTCATGCCGCTGGAGAGGTGTTAGTCCTGCCAGCTCGTAGCTGATTTTATCTTTATGGAGAAAAGATGTAAGTAAAATGGTGAAGTCTTTCCAGTAACAAAACACATCACCTGAACCCAGTCATGTGGGAGTCAGTAACTATCACCTGAGCTCACTGATGGGGAAGCAGCTTTCGTCTGTGGGTCACTTTTCATCAAGCGTGCTAGCTATGAGCTTGCCGTCTTGTTGGCATCAGGTTACTTAGCCTTTCAATTGTTGACATAACAGATTACAGAATGGTATGGAAAGTAATATTTTGACCTTTTCTAGAGTGGGAATCTTCTACTAACACCTGTAATCAGGATCAGTTTTTATGGCTATGTGTACAGCTTCAGCCTTGCCTATAGCTGGGTATGGATGAAAAGCTGAATTAAATGCTTCTCTTAGCCACTGGTATGGCTGCATTAGCATCAGTCTTCCTGAAGTTCACATGTAATGTAATAGAGGCTCTTTTCTTCAATTGGCATCAGATACATCTTTCAGAAAGCACACTGGTAAGATGTGACACGGATGCACCAATTAGCATGGTGTTAACCATGCCTTTCCTCTCCTGTTTGCTGGGGAATGGAAAAATGAGGAAGTAGACTGTGGGAAATGGAGAAAAGCTGTGGTATGCAGCCACTGCTGGGGCTCCAGTCTGCAGTTCTTCTGTGCATTCATTGACCTAACCAACTTCAACCTGTCTTTTGGTATTGACAGTAAAAAACACCACTCAAATTCCGTCATAATCAAAAGGGGGCTGAAAAATTGTAGCTGGACTGTGAACACATCTCCCAAGGTTCTCAGAATTGTTAATATCAGTGAAATTAAAGGAAAATAGTGTAAGTTAAAGTGTATCTTTTCCTTTTTTTCCTCCCTTGGTTTCTTTAGGCTTAGTTTTCTCTGACAGTATTTGTACTTTAAGACAGATAAAATATGATACTGATTTATATTTACTGGCTAAAGGTGTTTGAAGTGTCTTTCCTTTGCTTATATAGTGGCAAGGTTCTGGGTTGAAGCAGCATAGAAATACTGCTGCTTTTTTTTTCTTTCCACAGAGTTCCCAATTGCTCTAGACTATCAGATTTTTACAAACAGGTTAAATTAAATCTCTGCTCACAGTGATTGTATTTAGGACAGCTTGCTTTTTAGAAAACACACATTTTTATATTCTTAGCTTCGCAATTACGCTTTGATTTTTTTGCGATGCTTTCACACAGATTTCTGTGTAGACACAGGATTAGGACTCTAGCTGTGGACTTTGTCAGTTGAGCATAGGTGTGGTTTTTCCCTTTTAAAAAACTTACAGAATTTTGTAAGTATAATCATACACTTTTCTTAAAATATTCTGAGTTTTCATTTGGTTTTTTGGGTTTGTTTTTTTTTTTTTTGCATGGTTTTTTTTTTTGTGGGTTTTTTTGTTGTGTTTTTTAGTTTTTAAATGAACCATCTAGGGTGAGGACAAACTTACTGAAGATTCATCATTAAGTGTACATGTGAGGATATAATGCTGTTGTACAGACTTACACAGGCTCCTTCTATTTTCTGCAGTAGGCTAGTATGCTTCTAGAAGTGCACTTGGGGTCGCATTTGCCTTTACACTCTACCATTGCTGTAAAGAGTTAGGAAAGTAAAGTAGTGTTTTATTGATAACATTTTTGATTTTTAATTCTTAGGTGAGGGTAAGATTGTGTGTCTTGTCCTTTGGCTGTTTATTCCCTGTTACAATTTTTTTGATGATCTTTGTTTGCTTGCAAAGTATTTGTTTTTTTAATTTGGAATAGATGGATGTTCTGAATTGACTTGTCAGATGGAGGTTATTATGTTAGCAGGCAAGATTTTATCAAGGTAGCTTGAAGAAAGAAAGAGAAACTATAGCAGCACAGACTGAGGGGACACATCTACTTACAGCCAAAAGCAGCAAAAGGATTGTATGGTATATCAACCAGGATAATACTGATGAATTTACTCCATAGTGGGTTGACTATTTTTTGATTCAGTGTTTTGAAAAAAATCTAATTTGGGCTTGTGCTGATAAATATAACTTACATTTTAGTTTGGACTTGCTAGTTTGATCTGCAGAATAATCTAGATACTCTAGATACTGCTTTCTGAATTAATCTCATAAAAAAGATCTACACTTTAAGTTTATAATGGTGTAATAAGCCAAATAGTTACATTGAAATTCATTTTTTATGGAGCTGCTTTCTTGAACAATTTTGTGAGTCTGAGTATTTCATTCTTGCCATTTATCACTTAGGGACTGTGTATGGTGCTCTGAAATCTTTAGGTGAAGGGTGCTGGAAGTGTGAAAAATCTGTGGTAAATATAGCATAATGCTGAATCCCAGCAGAGAGGTATGCTATAGAGATGTGATTCTTGAATGTCTTTATGACTTGTTAATGTGTGCTTGTTTAAGAGTCGCAGAGTTGCATAACGAAAGCAGAACAAAAATATTGAATAATCTTATGTAAGTGTGAAATGGATAAAATGAGCGTGGCCAACTAAAGCTGTGCCTAATTTATCTAAGGTGAACATTTATTTTCATCACTCATTCTGTTGTTTGTGTTCTTGTTTTTAAATGACACTTTGACACCTTTTGTGTAAGCTATGCATATTAATGTAATTGTATTTACTTGTAGGTGGCTCTAACCAAAAGAGCTGATCCAGCTGAGTTGAAAGCAATATTTTTGAAGGTATGTGTAAAGTAAATATTTTACTCTCTCTGCTTAAATTTTTCATATCTTTTGCTCCATTATTGCAGCGTACAACTCTTGATAGTTTTTTTCCAACCATTAATCATTCACTGTATTATTACCATGTTAGACTTAAATACCATTATCAGAATTGAACAATGCTCACCAAAAAGTCAAATATATTCCTGAGTGATTATTGTATTGACTCAGAAGAAGTATTGCTATCTTAGAAAAAACCCACATTGTTCAGAGAATGTGGTAGGAGTCTCACTATTGTTCTTACATGTGGTAAAATGTTCATGTAGATACCTTGCTGTTAAATGATTTGGTAAACTTTCTTCTTCCATCCTTGCCATCCTTTCTTCCTTAGGGTTATCTCTGCTTCTGTTATTTGTAGAACTGGTGGGAAGATCACCATGTGAAGTGCTGGCCATATTTATTATTTAACTGAAATTCCTTCTTTATTGGCCTGCTGTGGAAAGCATGCAAGTAAAGACTCACGTACTTGCTTATATACTTGAGAGAAATGTGTTTTAGTGTTTTGCTGAGAACTGGGAGCTGGTTCTCCAATCCTGCTCTGTTCTCGTGAGACTCCACCTGCAGTGCTGCATCCAGCTTTGGGACTCTCAGCCTAAGAAGGATGTGAACCTGTTGGAGCTAGTCCAGAGGAGGGTCGCAAAAAAGATGATCAGAGTGCTGGAGCACCTTTGCTATGAGGACAGACTGAGAATTGAGATTGTTCAGCCTGGAGAAGAGATGGCTCCAGGGAGATTTTGCTGCAGCCTTTCAGTACCTCAAGGGAGCCTACACATAATCTGGAGAGGGACATTTCACAAGCATAGGGACATTTTATAAGAGCATGTAGTGGTAGGACAAGGGGGAATGATTTTTAACTGAAAGAGAGCAGGTTTAGGTTAAGGAAGTAAGGAAGAAACGCTTACTCTGAGGTTGGTAAGTCCCAGAATAGCTTGCCCTGAGAAGTTGTGAATGCCCCATCTCTGGGAGTGTTCAAGGCCAGATTGGATGGGGCTTTGAGTAACCTGGTCTAACAGGACATGTATGTGCCTATGGCGGGGAGGTTGGAACTAGATGATCTTTAACATCTATTCCAACCCAGACTATTCAGTGATTTTGTGAAACTGGCTTTCTTTGACCCATTTCCTAAATTTAAATAACTATGTGTAGCCTTCCTAAGGTTCATTGGTCCACTATCTGGGTAAGTTTGGTATTCTGGTATAAAAAAAGAGTAGAAAAATTTGTGGTTCTGAAGAATAAGTATGAGGTAGATGGCACAGTGCTATTAGGGAGTTGTTGTATCTAAATTGTTTCTGTGGAGGTGTTGAGGGCCTGAGACAGCTCATACCTTTCCAGTTTCTTCCCTGCATCTTTGCTCTCCAGCATCATGCCCCACTCTCCATGTAGTTCTTGGTATTTTTTCCATTGTCCCTTGTGAGCTATTATTAACCATATGTGTAGGTGTCACAATGTATATTGCCTGTATTTATAGTTTTATTATATACTGTCAGTATTTATAGCTCTGAAATGAGATTTTCAGTTGAGAAAGTCAGGATTTAACTTCTTAAGTCCTGGAACTTGCACCTGTCAGGAGAGCAAAAAGACTCTTGCAAAAGAAGGGGTTATGTGGTTTACAGAGGAACATACTTGAAGAGCAGGAGCACAGCAGCAGAAAAAGCAGACAAGGAGTAGACCACTGACCTGAGAAGACAGTAGCACTGAGGAAGGAAATAAACACACTAGAGAGAAACCCAGTCCCTTCTGAGCTATGAGGTGATCCTCGGCTGGAGAGTGGGGAAGTTGGTTAGTTGGTTTGCTGAGACTAGTGGGAAAATTGTTTTCTACCTGCCTGTGGGTATTTATCTCTTACATTTCTGAAGATTGTAGCTCCCTCAGCCTCCTGATTTGGTGATTGAATGGGTTGTAGTTTAGCACACTAAATGCCACCTCTGACTTCTTTTTCTTCCTCTTTTGCTTTCCCTTCCACTAAAGAGATCCCAGTAAAGAAGTAATGAAATATGAGCTAAATGTTTTGTTCACTGTAATGCAAGATTGTCATGCTGCTTACTCTCAAGAAGGAAAAAATGATGAGTAAATGTGTTACGTTGTTTCATGGTCTACAGATGAGTGATGCCCAGAGTGTTGATTAAGCTTCTCCAGACTATTTTAAGTGGTGAAGCCAATACAGTTGCTTCTGCAGATTGTGGAATATTCACTTACAAAATAATTTGACAACTATTCTTTCCTACTTCAATTAAGAATTTAAAAATGTGATTGCCGTTTAGGGATGGTACCCACAGTGTAGAAATAAATGTGAAATTATTAGTTTAAATGCAGTGGATTGCAGTCAACCTTTAGCATATTTAGTATGTCAAATCCCCAATAGAATGTTTGCAAATCTTACTTTAAATGGGGTTAAGCTTGTTATTACTTGACTATATAAAAAGTGTGTAAATAAGTTGCCAAAAAACCATTAAGTACTATGTATAATATTAAATTCTCTGTAGGTATAATTGTCAAAGTGGGAGAAAATAAAATTGTAAAGAACCAATTTTTAAATGCTGCTCCTCCAAAACAAATAGAATTGATGTTTTCTTTATTTTTGTTATGATAATTTCCAAGAGTACTTCTTCTAAGTCTTCTAACATAACCCCTAAGAGATTAGATTTTAGTCAAAGTGATCAAGCTGACATTTTTCAAGGTCATTTTCTATATGTAGTATGGAGTACGTGATTGGATTTCAAATACACTTGAGTAAATCACAATGACAAGAAACAGGGGGACACTGAAACCTTGTGCTGTTTTCTGTTATTGAGTGCCCTAGCAGGGGGTTAGACTGGATGAAAAAGAGATGTAGAAGCATAGGCTGTCTGACTTATTTGATTTGTTTCTCAATAGCAGCTGTGTTAAAAGTTTCTGAGACTGGGATTTTGAAGGATTCTGTCTTTCTGCAAATGATTACATTGAAATCAATTGATCTGTTAGTTCTTATAAAAGTATACAATTCAAAATTCCTTGCAGTGTAGCAGCTAGCAAGCATGTGTTATTGAAACAGGAATCCTTTAGGACTATCCAATATATAGATGCCAAAACAAGTTATGTTTTGTTGGGCTTGCTTCTCTGAAGCCTTGTTTCTTGAAGATATTGCTGTACCTGAAAATGGTATTTCTATAGCACTAGAAGAAAATAATCTACTTACTGTAACACTTTGGCATCCCTCTGAGAGTTATATGCCTACAGCAGGTATAACAGTACTCTGCAGGCTCCAATATGAAATGAAAACTGGCAGTTTTCGTCCCTTAGCAGAGCCACAGTAACGTGAAGTAAAACGTGTGTTTGAAGTACACTATAAAACAGCGATAGGCATGTAATTTATTTATTACTTTAGTGTGGATAATGCTCTGTGGGGAGATGCAATGATAGTTTATCATCCTACCCTGCCTTAAAAAATTTAAAAAGAGAAATTAGCAGGTTCTTTCCTGTTCTCAGTGCATATTTGTTATCCCAAGATAGATCTATTTCCCTTAAAGCTAGCACATGGTTCTACAAATCTTGCCTGGGATTTCTTTTCCTCTTAATGATTGTCATTATTCTTTTTCTTGTCTTAAAATACATTCTTTAGGGTTGATTTCAAATTTGACCTTCTTCAGAAAATGAGGACTTGAAAATTTGAGGGTAGAGATGGTAACAAAGGGAATTTTATTTATTTATTTAGATATTATCTTCAAAAATGTTAAAATTACTTTTATTTGTAATGTTTTACTGAAGGCTTCCCCTGGAATCAGATATGCTTGGGTCTGTCAACAGCTGTTTTCTGGAGTAGTATGCTAGTAACTGTTTGTAAAGCAGGGATGATGTATGGCTGGTGTCAGAATTCTTATTTCTGCAGTGTGATGAACTGTCAAACTTTGTGTTTTGCTGCTACATTTTTCTGCAAATGCTATTTTTTGGCCTCCTTTCAGCACTTCAGCCAAGGAGAAGTATCTGTAGGTTCTCCTTTCCTAAAGGAGAAAGCTCTATGGCTGGAGGTGATGCAGTAGAGTTCTCCAATACAGCACCCCCAGGTGGACATTCCTGCAAGATCATTTGCTGCCCTGGCATTTGTGGGTGTCGCCAGCCCTGCCTTCTCATAGAATGGCTAAAGAAGGAGTAATTTCACATAAATAAGATATGCTGTCAGAGTTTCAGTGGGCCTGAGATGCCACATACCTGCTTGCAAATGTGCTTGTGCTTCTACTTCAGAAACATATTCGGTGCTATGGAGCATTTCTAGACTATTGTGGAGAAGTTGTTGACATGATAATCCAAAAATCCTATGTCTGCCATTCATTGTCTGGGAAGCTGAGCCTTCAGCTGCTTCAGTACTCTCCTCTTACTCTTTCCTGTTTGGGTTTAGGCTGTAGGTTCGCTGGAGCAGAACTGTCATCAGCTGTAACAGAGTCCTGCTTGTGACTGGGGACTATGGGTGGTGGTAATAAATGCCTGGAGAAGGATGTGTGGCACTAAATATTGTATTCACTTAACAGTATGCAAGTGTGGAGAAGAATGGAGAATTCTTCATGTCTCCTAATGACTTTGTCACACGGTACTTGAAGATCATTGGAGATGGTTTGCCTAATGCAAGCACTGTACAGCTCCTTGCAGGTGTGGTGGATCAGACAAAAGATGGGTAAGTGGTTTTTTGTGGTTTTAGTTTGGGGGGTGGGGGGAATTTGTAGTTGATTGGTTTATTTTTTTTTCTTTTTCTATTGTTCATTTAAAAAATACAAAATCATTTTTTCAAACAGTGTGATCCTTGAAGGGGGGGGGGTTGTTTTATTTTCCCCTGCAGATCTATAAAGAAATAGAAACATTGTTTTCAACTGCACTTACCATTTAGTGGTGCAAACAATTTTCTGTCTACTATGTATTTTTAATTCATGGAACCTTTCATGTTTGTGGGCTGGCTCCCCTAGCTCCTGCTTTTCTTTCATTCCCTGAGTCTTTCTGTCTCTGTTTACTTTATGTATCTGTCACAAACACATTCAAATAGAAATCCAAAATAAGTTTAGATGGTGTAGGAAGAGATCCTAGAAAAAAGTGCCCTGCTTTGTTTTGCCATGGCACTGTTAAAGGTTTTTGCCACTGTGTTTTTGCTTCAAGAGGGAGGAGGAGCACCTAAGGTATTTAGGGAGCTACTCTGCAATCTTGGGAAGACAGTAGTGAAGTTGGTTGCGCATGGTTTGCATCTGAAAGGCCGACTTTGCCAATAGGCAAGATTAGCTACCCTTCCATCTTCCTTCCCCCTACTTTAATGAAATCCTACCATTTGCTTTTGATACATGCCCAGGCAAGCTGTCTCTTCACCCATATGAGTTGTTGAACCCTCCCTTTAAAGTATCTTTAGAGAAACTTGAGAATAATTAGCTATGAACTTAAAGTGTGTAGTTGTGGCATTTTTAGAAACCAGAAAATTTCATGCATGAGTCATGTCAGTGGTTGCAGAGAGTAAAATGTCAGATAAACAAAGCATGACTAGAGAATGCAGTCTTCCTAGGAAAAGAT
Organism: Camarhynchus parvulus; assembly: GCF_901933205.1. NCBI lineage: Eukaryota > Metazoa > Chordata > Aves > Passeriformes > Thraupidae > Camarhynchus > Camarhynchus parvulus. The sequence continues at coordinate 25,209,489 of NC_044572.1, read as the reverse complement.
GCAGGCATAACTAAGAAATTTTGCAGTTCTTTCTGTGCTCTCTTTTCGGCTCAGCCAGTTTCATGTATTTGGCAGCTGAGCACCCTAAGCCTTGCAGATGAGTTGATGTGATGATTGCTGCCCCAGGAAAAGAATTCTGTAAAAGGTTGTGTTGGTAACACTGATGGCATCAAGAAAGCCATGTCTTCAGACAGTGTTTGGCTGAAAACATTAAACATTTCTCAGATTTCTTCCCTTGGTTTGATGCCTGCAAAAACAGCATTTTCCAAATTACATGGCTTCAAATCCGTTTTGTAATAAGAAGATTGAGAACATAATCCATACCTTGTGATTTGGATCTCCCTCACAGAAGCTGGTGTCAGGAAGAACAAAATGTAAAACTGTAGCCTATGTGAACTTGTTGACAAGTTGGGATTTCGTAACTTGGCGTGATCTTGTAAGAGTTTTGCGGTGTAGTATTGAGGCTTCTAATTGCTGCTTTCTGCCGTGGGTAAGGACTGTTTCTGTAATCCACACTGTGCAGTGACAGTTCCTAACGTGTCTCTGGAGAGTCTCTTCTGATATTCAGGCTGTCTTCCTGTTTAACTAATGTGTGAAAGAATGGAGAAAGTTTGGGAAGTGATTAGCATCCATCTCCCTAATGTGGCATTGCAGCATTTTTTGCCACGTTGCTCAGTTTTTGTACCTGATGTTCTCCTGATGTTTAAAGTAATTTGCAGAGTGATCATCTGAGGCAGGGGTCAGCTGCTTTTTGGTTCCTTCATGAAATCTCCTCAAGACACCAACAGGACTATTGGTCTTCTCCTACTGAACATTGCCAACTTGGCAGTCCAGAGCTCCCAGTTTTACAGCGAAGCGCAAACCAGGTTTTGTTGGTGTTCATTTTTAATAGGCTTGTCAGCGTTTTGGGGGCTTACACGTGGTTAAGGTCATGGGAGTATGTTCAGTAATTTAGCATTATTTCTATTATAAAATAGAAGGTATCTTGCAAGAGCAATGACAAGTTAATATTGTTACAGTGTTAGTGACTTAAAGTAGTGCAGATCTGAGAATACTGCTAGGCTATTTCCAGAAGCATTTATCCACTGTCTTGGATTCCTCTTTTGCTCTGAAGAAGCAGCTGTTGTTCATGACTGTTGAGCATGACCACTTGTCACTAAAAGGGTCTGAGCCTCCACCAGGGCTGTTCCTAGCACTCTTCAGAATGCTTTTTAATTCCTTCTGATTTTGGTGACAGGTTAGGTATACATACCAAGTGTAATCAGTGTGAAGTACTTAACTGGGTAAGTACACAGGTGAAAGGCAGACAGCACAAGGACTCCAGACTCACGAGCAGGGCATATAGATGGGCAAAGAGTTTCTTACCCAAGAGCTGAAGAAGTTCTGAGTGTGAAATGAAAAGAGCCATAGCTGTTGCATACAATCTCACAGTGGTTACTGTAGACAAAATCTCATGTAAGTCTAGCCCAGTTCCTGCATGGCCAGAGATTGAGGAGTTGAGGGTCTACATGAGCTGCTGTTGTTGTGACAAAGGTACGAGACTTAAGGCATACTCTGTTGTTCAGTGAATATCCGTTGCCATGGGAGCAAGTTTTGCCTCCATCTTAAGCCAGGGCAGAGGTTTATTTGATGGTGGGCTTTTCTGCTGTTCTCTTATGGACGTGTCTTTTTAAGGTTTCCTCTAAGAAAAGGAAATACTTTCCTTGCCAGACAAACCTTTCAAAGTAGTCGACTGGTAATAACATAGATTTTAATACGTGTTGTATTGTGTGGTTGTTTGTATGAAACAGATTGAGGAGCCTGGTTCCTGGCCTTAAGCCTCTCACTCCTTAGTTTAAAAAAATAAAAAAGGAAAGCTTCATTTGGCCTCAACTGGATTAGAAATTTCCCCAAAATACAGAAATACAGTAGCTTTCTAAAGGCCTATCAGCAATAGGCCAGGCATTTTCCATCCTGCCTACTGTAATATAATTTTTCAGATTTTTGTTGGTACTTTTAAACATCTGCCTAACAAAAGTATTTACTGCACATCTCTGTTTGGACTGTAGTAACTAACACTTTACTAAGAAATACCATATGCTTTATTTTTAGAAAGGACAAAGTATTCAAAAATAACACTTGGAAATACCAGCATTTTCCATTATTATTGGTTATAAATTTCTCCTCTAATGCACCAATTTACACTGTACTTAGTTTACCTAGCTTGCAGTGTAAAATAATAGATGTAGCTTGAATTTGTGTCCCATTACGTTACCATGTTTAAATTGCTGATACAGTAAGAACATCTGCATTGATTTCTGAAGAAAACCTCTTCATCATTGCATTTGTATGTATTATTACAGGAGATAATAAAAAAGCAGGTGGGTTTTTTTCTTTGTGTGGCTGCTTGCAGACTTTCTCTGGTGGGAATGTGTTGTGTTTATGGGGTGTCCAGATGCCGTGGGTGTGAACATGGAAGACAGGAGAGGGTAGTAAATAGTGGTCTTGCTGCACCATACTCTGTTATGTTTAGACTGGTGCTCTTGTATGTGGATGCTTTTAAAATATCAAGATTTGAACCTTCCTGAATAAACTGGAGTATTGGCACTGGTAAAGAGGATGTGAAGGTGAAGGAAGACTTTGACTTACTTGGGTGGAATATCTTCAAAACTGAAATAAAATTTTGTAAACATTTCAGCCTCCTCTTGTGCTGTTAAAATCACTAGGTTTTTCTCTGCTTTTGTAACATAAATGACTACTTGTTTAGGTATATGAAATAACTCTTAAGTAGTATATTGAAGTCCATGTTAACATGTGCTGTTTAATGACACCTAATGATATTCACTGGAGGGTTATGCTAAACCCAAAAGGGTGATGCTAAACCAGAGAGAAAACATGTTACCCAGGCAACTACCCTTGTGCAGTATAGAGAAGTGAGCATATGGCTATGTAGTACGCATTTTTTCAGCTTCTTTAAGCATTAAGAATCACACGTGTAATTGACTGAAAAATTACTGCTCAGTTACTGTATTGTATGGTCATAATAGAAGTAAATGAATACGTCGTCCTTAGAATAGATCTGTTGGGAATCACTAGCAGGCTAGTCTACTTAGGGAGCAAAAATACAATAAGAAGAAAATAGCTGGTTTAATTAACATGTAAAAATTGGGTTAATTTGAATTCAGCTGGCACAGTAGATATTAATGTCTCTTCTTTAACAGTCTGGCTAGAGCTACACAATTTGTACACTTTTTAATCTTCCTAGTTCTATGAGTAATTGTTTTAAAAAATGGATATAGGGTTATTTTCAGCATTTATCTGTGATTTATTAGGGGGGGTTATTGCTTCCAAGTGCTGAAAAAAATGCTTCTACTAGTATAAAATTTTGTAACAGGGTTAATACATGGAGTTTTAATCAAACCCAGGCCTAGTCACACAGCATATGTTCTTAACATGGTGCTGGGATTCTGCTGGGATAGGTGCTGTATTTCTTTTCTGGGCTGTAATCACTGTATTGTGAACTGTTGGTAAGGACATGTGCAGGTTGTTTCACACAAAAAGCAGCTTTACCAAAGTGATGTTGGCAGAGATTTTACATTTATAATTCCAAACAATCCTATTCTAGAGTCTTGTCACCTGCTGTCCTTTTTGTTTTTCCTGTGTGCATGTATTATAATCTTTGGAACAGAACTCAGTGCTTTGGATCTGTTTACTGTTCTGTCAGATATGTAGCCAATAATAATAAATAATAATAGCTTTTTATAGCCAGTAAGTCTCATTGTAACAGTAAATATGCATAAATACAAAACTGAGTAGGTTGTGATAGATTGGTTCAAAATTGAAGGTAATGTTACTTTTGAAAAAATTTGTTTTGGCTTAGAAGGGATTGAAGTTTTCTGCCTTTGAGAGACTGAGTATCTGTGTAGCCTGTGTCTAATGGTGGGGAGTACTGAGAGCTCCCAAGGCGTTTAAAGGCCTGATGGATTGCTCATGTGCTAACGTGTGCCTATGTAACAAGGCACAGACTTCTTTGCCAGTAGAGCTTAAGGCATTCCTATATGTTTGCTGACATCATTAATTTTGAGTTTAATCTTAAGAATACCTGAGGAGTTTTCTTTTTATTTACTTCTTGCATTATGTTATAATTCATGGTGGCAAGCTCCCAGAGTTAATTATTCGTTAGACCATTTCATACTCTGCATTTTTTACTTTTATTTATTTGCAGGTATATTGAGGGAGGTAGTGTAGGACAGCTTTTAGGCCTTCTCTGTGCTGTGCTTTTTTAAAAAATTGTCCTCTTCTATTAATCTTCTCATGTTTTTATGCTCCTCATGGAAGTTGGCTTGTTATCCTGTGGATGTTTGGCTGCTGATGTGCAGCAAGCACCCTTCAAGTGTTGATCTAGGAAAGCCAGTGGATGTAATCTTTTAAGACTTCAGCGAGGCTTATGATGCTGTCTCTCATAGTGTCCTTCTGGACAAAATGTCCAGCACACAGCTGAATAGCCCAGTTCCATGATGGGTGAGTGACTGGCTTACAGGTCAGGCACAAAGGGTTACATTGAATGGGGTGACATCAGACTGGTGACCTGTACTAGGGGGTTCTGCAGGCTCCAGCCTTGGTCCTGTGCTCTTCAACATCTTCATAAGTCACCTTGATGCAGGACTCATAAGGATACTAAGAAAGTTTGCCAGCTGCTGACATCCTCAAGGGCAGAGAGGCCCTGGCAGAGACAACTCAACAAAGTAGGGAGATGGGCAATCACCAACTGTATGAAGTTTAACAGGGGAAAGTGCCAGATTCTGCAGCTGGGATGGGGTGGATTCTGCACCTGGATATAAGGACAGACTGGGGAATGAGACACTGGAAAGCAGCACTGTGGAAAGGGAACTGAGAGTTCTGGTTGACAGAAGGTTAAACATGAGCCAGCAGTGCCCTGGCAGCCAGGAGGGCCACCCTTGTCCTGTGGGCATCAGGCACAGCCCAGCACAGCCAGGCAAAGGAGGGGATTGTCCTGCTCTGCTCTGAGCTGGGGCAGCCTCGCCTTGAATAATATGTGCAGCTTTGGGTGCCACAATATAAAAAAGACATTAAGCTATTAGAGAATGCCCAAAGGAAGGCAACAAGGATGGTAAGGGCCTTGAGGGGAAGCCATATCAGGAGTGGCTGAGGTCACTCAGCCTGGAGGAGACTAAAAGGAGACCTCATTGTGGTTTCAACTTCCTCACAAGGGAAGAGGAGGGGCAAGTACTAAACCCTTCACTCTTGTGAAGGGCTAGTGTCAGAATTCAAGCAAACAGCATGAAGCTGAGTTCAGGGAGGTTTAGGTTAGATATTAAGAAAAGGTTTTTCACTCAGAGTGTGGTTGGGTACTGGAACAGGCTTCCCAGAGAAGTGGTCACAGCACCAAGCCTGTCTGAGTTGAAGAAGGACAATCCTCTCAGGTACATGGTGTGACTTTTGGGGATGGTCCTGTGCAGGGCTGGTAGTTGGACTCCATGATCCTGATGGGCCCCTTCCAGCTCAGCATATTCTCTGAATTCCCATAAAACAGGTGACTGGAAATTGCTGTATAGTCATGGGTCGTCATAACTTCATGGAAAAAATATCTTTTCCAACTTATTCAAACTGTTAGTTCTTCACTATTATTGCATGCTGAGTAGAAGTTTTCATTGAACTGGCTGCAGTGTCACTTTGGACCAAAGTCCTAAGAATATAGTTAGTTTCCATTAAAAATCCCTTGGGTTTGTGTGTGTTTCTTGACATTGGATACACTGAATTTTGTGCTTTTCAGAAATAGTCCTTGTTCCCCAGCTGCTGCCACATGAACACATTAAAGCTTCATGCCTGCAACACTGACATAAAGCAGCCTGAGAGACAGCAATCTTAACTATCCCAGACTGCTAGCAGGCCCTACCACCACATATTTGAAGATGATTTTAAACTCTACAGCCTAGACTTTAAAGAAGCAGGAAAAAGAAGAATAGTTGGCCTTTGCCTCTTTAAGAAAAGGAGTTTGATCTCCATTTGAACTCTTGGGTGTGATGCAGAGAAATTAGAATGTTCAAGGTCTTTGCTGTTATCAAACCTACTGCTGGAAACAATGCCATGTTGTCTAATTATGTATTTCTGCTTAAGAACTAACTTCTGGAAGGACAACTCTGCATTTATCTATGCCCTACTACTGTGCTAGCACATTAGGAACCAGGCTGTAATGATGAATTTGAATAAACTGCTCTTGGGCTGAGGAAGAACATGCACACTACTGATTGAAATTTGTGACTCAACATGCAGGACTGGAGGGCTGTGATGGATGACTAATAAGTTGCTAGCAAACAGATATCACATTCTGATCAGTTCCTTCTGAAGTGAGTGGCAGCATGTAGGTCTTGAATTTGCTTTCCAAAAGTGCTAAGTACTGAGTCTTGAGGGAAGTTACTCATGTCTTTATTGGCTCTGTCTTGCCAGTGGAGGGAGGTAGGCTCCCCCAGAGGGCAGTTCAGTTAGACATTAAAGCTGACGTGAGTAGCCATGCTGAGTGTTTTACTTATGTTCTGTTGTGACTTGCTGAGAGGAATAATGCCTTGTTCAACAGACATTTCTGTTTAGTGATATAAAGGCTTCCTGACAGCAGTGGGGATAGGGCATTTTAGGATAAATTTTAATCCCTACTGAATAAGTTTTGAACATATTTTAGTTATGGTCTTATTTCTTTTGCATAATCAATATTATATTGTATTTCAGGTTTTTGTGAGTAAGTTGGTTTCATAGCTATTGTTTTTCCTTCATCCCTTAGGTTGATATCCTTTCAAGAGTTTGTGGCATTTGAATCAGTCCTGTGTGCTCCAGATGCATTGTTCATAGTAGCCTTTCAGCTGTTTGACAAGACTGGCAAAGGAGAAGTTACTTTTGGTAAGACATGCTTAAATGTGCATTCTTGATGTAAAAACCCGTACCTATGCCATACTGTTTCACCTCCTGTTACTGTAGAAGACAGTGATTGGTAGTGGAACTACACTAATGCCAAGCAACTTCATGCCTGCACTTTTAGAATCATTTATGTGTGCACAGTATGAAGCCAAGGTCATCATCACTGTTTTCTCTGGAGGACTGGTCACTTCTCTTTTTCTCTTCCCCAGCATGCTTGTGCAGGTCCAGACCAGCAGTGATAGGTGACCATAGGAAATGATTGTAAAACTGCAAGGAAGTTGCCAGAAGACCTGAGTGAATGTTTGGTTTGAAATCATTACCCTGAATTATTTTTTTGTTGAAATTGTCTATATTTCAAGCTGGCTAACTTCTAAGGCTTAAAACAGTTTTCTGTGAGATTTTATAGTAATTAATTCATTATTATATGCCCTCTGCCATTCCCTCCCTCTGTAAAATTCAGCCGTGCATTGGAAGTGTGATGTTTGCACTGATAATGAGATACACTCAGGCCAGTTTAAAACTTAAGAGGACTGTTTCTTTCCAGATATCCTAGAGATAGCTTTTGATATCTGCAGGACTGTCTCCCACCTGCCTAATGATAAGGGCAATTCAGTCTGAAAGAGGGATTCGGAATTTAGTAGTTTGGACTAATTTCTGATATTGAGCTTGCACTTGAAAAAGTATGGGGAATTTTTTTGCTGAGTACCTACACTGTCTAAAATTGCTGTTTCTAATCTGCTACATTTGGACATGGTCATTCCTATATATCAAGTTTTATTGTTTGGTTGTTAAACAGTTCTAAGTAAATGGGAAATATTGATGCTATTGACTCTCTTGTCTTTCCAAAATATATGGTTCACACATCCATTGCGTTTTACTAGTATTTACCACACATGTCTTATGCTCAGTTTAAAAAGCCCTTCTCTTCCCATTTGAACTAACAAGATTCTGTAACCATCGCTTGAAACATCGTTGTATTCTTTCTACCATCTGAAAAAATCTGTATTTGAAGTTGTGGCTGGTGAGAAAACTTGCTGTCTCTTCTTGTGTCTCTTTTGTTTTTTATTATTTTGGTAGTGTGTTGAGGGTGTGAAAGATATGCTTTTTGTTTGCACTATTTCAGAAGTTACTACAGATGCTAAAGGATTTTCAGAAAAAAAATCTGCAGATCATAACCTTGATGAAGGAAGTATTTTGTGCCTAATATTTTTGTGTATGTAAATGGACAGAGAAGCAGTGAGAGGTGCCATGCTTTTAAAACAGGAGGGAATGCATATTTTACTAGGGTTTTGTTCCAGTGAAGGCAGACCAGAGTTCTGGAATGCCTGTGATGTGCAGTTTCTTGTCTGCGTCAGAGCCCCTGGTTGCTTGGAGCACTCGTTAATAATCTAGGAAGAACTGTATTCGTTTGATCTGAATGCTGAATCAGTCCGACTTAACTTTTTAACTCTTGGCATTCTTGTTCCTACTTTTCCTGCTGTCAGATGTTTCCCTTGGGGTTTGACACAGTGAGTCAAAGGATTTGTTTGGCATTTGAAGTCCATTGAAGTCCTTCTAGTGATGAGAGAAAATCCCATGCCAGACTGTATTTAAGGTATTTGAAAGAGGAGACATGCCAACATTGGCAGAACCTCAGATAGCTTGTGTTTAATTCCTTCATCTCCCCTTTTGAAACCGTAGATGTATTTGTAACTTCTGTGTAGTACCTTGTGGCTACCACCCCAGTAAATGCCTGGACTGGGGAGGATGGAAGAGCTGTCTCAGTGTTGTGCATTCTCAGCAGAAATGGTTGACCTTTAGACAAGGCTAGTTCCTTATTTTATATCATGAGGAGAAAAAAGGAGCTTTATTTTCCTGCTATTATGAAAAAAACCCCTAATATTTTCATAAATACATTATTAAAATACTATCCTGTAACTTTGCCACTCAGTGCCTCAGTCATGCATCTTTGAAGCCAATTATGAGATCTTTTTCCATTCACCTGAATGAGAGTAGTATCAAGTCCTTATCAAGGTTAGGAGACTTAAATAGGGGTTTTGTATACTGTGGAATTACAGTGTGAAAGGAACAGAAGAATAGGGAAAGGATAATTTTTCAGTATACTGCTGTTAGGTGTAGTATCTCAAGGCTCTCATTTTAAGTCTCTGTCTCATTTTATTATTATAAAGAAACAGTATGGCTTATCTTTGCAGTCTTTTTTTTTCTGTACAGTAAAATAATGATATAAATATTTTAGCTTATACCAAGCAGAATAGTTCCCAGCAGTGAATTTCACATTTTCTACCATGCAAATCCATCCAACTCTTACTCTTTCACAGGTGCACTTGGCTTGGCATCTTTGTTAAAGGAATTAATAATGAGCTTTATGCCAATGAACATTTACACTGAATGTGAGATCCAGGCTGTAGATACTCAGAGAAATGTTCTTGGTAAAGAAGTTCCAATTTATCACTTTGCACTTAGTTTCTTGAAAAATGCTGCACTCTTACTTTAGCTTCTGGGTTGGAAATGGATTTGCATTTTAGCCGTATGTTAACATCTCTACAATTTTAAATGTTTCATTTCTTTGAAGTGTCAAGTTAACTGTACCTGGTTCTTTGACAGAACTCTTACCTATTTAAAAGGGCTGATGTGCAAACAGTGTGGGTACCTGGGGGGGTGGGAAGTATTTCTAGTTTATTGCTTTTTGAGGTGAATTAAATGGCCACTAGTAAATTAGTGGCTAGTGGCTGGTTGAGACTACACCTGGCCATTGCATCATGTTGTAGATTTACTTTCTGCTGAAGTGTCAAAGCTTTGACAGTTTGTAAGGAGTTAAAGCTCTCAGCAGGAAAGTTTAAATTCGAGGCAAAGAGCAAACCATTGCTTCTTACTGTTGAGTGTTGACAGGCACATAAAAGCTGATAATGTAAGTCCAGGGGTTTAAGAGACTTAGTAGAGTTGCTTTTTTGTTGTGTGACTGTATTTTAATGCCTCATTAAAGAAGCAGAGCCCTTTGAAATTCTTTACTAGATGGCATTTAAAAAAAGGTGAGATGGTTGCATAAAAGTGTTTAAAAACAAAGTCATTGTAACTTTCATCTTTAATTTTGGATGGGTAAAATAAATGATGGTACCTAACAGTTCTGAGTTGTGAATAACACGGCAGTGATACCCAGGAACTGGAACTTACACTTCCTGATACCAGCTCTCACAAGTCCTGGTGTAGGGTAAAATAAGTGTTGTCCATGTTGATTTTGCTAAGAGAGTAAGGAAAGGCATAATAAGAGCTGTGGTTGCCTGAGTCTGTGCTGCCAACCATTATTGAACCTGCTTTAAAGATTTTAATTCTGATTTGTATTAAAGTAGAATTACCCACCAGACAGAAATCTTGCTCTTGTACTTAATGAAATGGAGCTGTGGTATAGTGTGTGGTTTTATGGTTTTGGTTTTCTTTTCTAGATGTCCTCTAGTTCAATCTGAAGCTGTTTCAAAATGGATGCTGTGTTGTGCTGCTTTGAGAAATATGAGTATGCTGTAAAATGTCAGTCCTTTAAAAAAAAAAAAACAACAAAACAACAAAACAACAACCTCCCCCCAAAGCCAGCAAAAATATTACAGAAACTGGGAACCCAATCCCCAAATTTTTGTTTGTTAAGTGTAGGAGCTGCAGATTCAAGCATTGGATTTTGCTTTTTTCTTTAAACAAAATTTTATTGGCAGTTGTTGTGCGTCTCTGCTTCTGTTATTAATTATATCAGTACATTTGTTAGATAAACACTTTAATTAAGGATACATCTTACTAAGTTCTCCTGTTAGCTGATACCTAATACTTGAATTACCTGAATACTTGTTTGTAAACTTTCAAAAAGGACATGGCTCTTAAGAGAAGTTTAAATAGCTTCACAGCTATTGTGATGAGCTTCAGAGCTTTTTCCTCTATGATAATGTCCTGTTATTTTTTTAATATACAAAAAATGATTACCAGAGTTTCATAATTGCTTTCAGGACCAAAGATTTAACTTCTGATTGTGAGACGTAGCTCTTGCTTTCATTACAGAGAATTACTTGTGTTATGCTTTGCTCTGCAATTGCTGGTATGACTTGGTTGTTTTTACGGAATTTGTAATTCTTTTTATCTCTTGCACAACACCTAGCTTAGTGATGCCCAGCCTGGTACACTGAACACCATGTAGAGCAATGAAAAGCTAAATCTGAACCAACAAAATAAATTGCTGTAGCTGTAAGCTTTGATCTCTTGTTAAACTGCAGTATTTAGTATTTATCAGTGATACTTCCATTGCTGTTTCAAGTTGCCTTGAAACCAGTTGTAGCTAGTGATTTGTTAGCTTACACATCACAGCTTCACCTATGCAGTGAACATTTGCTGATGTACAAATGACAGCGGCCTAGATACAATGGATCCAGTGGCAACATTGCAGATGCGAAATCTGTTCAGTCTCTGATGTTTTTTGTTGTTTGTACAGTGTTGGATTTTGCACAAATAATTGCCAGTTTTAATTACAAAAGGGTGTGAATTAGACTTGTTAGTATATTTATTTTCTTCAAAACAATTTTTGAAATCTCAGACTATTTTTTGAGACTTTCATTTCTAGACATATGCCAATTTGGCAAGTTTTTGTTTTGTTTTTCTCTTTTGACTAAAATGTTATATGACTAGACAGACTTGGATGCAAGCATCTTAAGTAAAAGAGAGCCTGTTTGGATACAAAGTGAATCTGTCGTTCTAAATATTAGGAAAGGCTTTGTCCTATTACACTGCTGCATTTCATTTGGTCTAGAAAATGCAATTGAGTTTTCTACATCATCCAGAACTGAAATTCAGTGTTTCAGTTTGTTCTTTGTTGTTGGTTTTGTTCTGTTTTTTTGTTTGGGATGGTAAGAGAATCAAATAATTCATATTGGAAGTTCAAACCCTTGCAGCACCACCATCAAGACCAGCTGCTCAAGGGGAAATACCTAATCAATGTTTTAAATAATCTCTGAGGCTAGAGACTCTGCAGCCTCTATGAGCAAGCATTTCCCAGAGTTTGATCACTATTATAGTGGAAAACTAAATTCCTGATCCTGCTTGGGATTGCCAATGTTCCAGCTTGCATCCATTGCCTCTTGTCCTTCCACCATGCATCTTTGTCTTCCCTTCATCTGCTGGGTAGCTGTAGACAGCAATGAGCTCCTCCTTTGCAGCTCCCAACTCCAGGCTAAGAAAACCCCATTCCATCAGCCTCTCTATGTATGTCACATGCATCATGCCCCAGCTGCCCTGTATGGAGAGAATAGAAGTGATGTTCTGTTTTTGTTAGCAGGTTGTGCTGTTTACCTTGGTGAAAGTGATCTGGTTGTTTTTTTTTTTTTGTTTTGTTTTTTAATTGTTAATATTATTCAGGGTAAGAGGACTAGATTTATTTTTTATGCCCACAGGAGGCCTAGTGCTTTTCAAACTTGAGGTCTTAGGGTGCTTGCAGTTTGTTGCTAACTTCTAATGAGGCCAGGAAAAGTAATAAAAAAATGTGAGGCTGTTGCTAGTGAACTGAAATTATGGATAGCTACGGCTCAAATAGAAATATTTTTAAGGGATTGCATTCTGGAAAGTTTCTGAAGACATTTTAAGTAAGCAAATTATGTAATATTCCGTGTGTAAATTCATATTATTCTCCCTTACATACAATGGAGACAGAAGCAGACAAGCTTGAATCCAGATTTTTACTTGCTGAGGGAGATGTTACTTTTGGAAAGAGCCTGCTTTTTTGCTCTTTGCTTCCTTTTTTTTTTTTTTTTTTTTGTAGTATTTTCAATATTTAACACAGGTAACAGAAGTGCACAAGTATCTCAGTCAAAAATTAGGGCCAAATTGGATAGGATGCTGTATGAATATGCCATGAGAAAATGAATTAGTAGTTTTCAGAAGTGACAAGGGCACAAGCAACCAGAGGAGGGGGAAGATAAAAGGATAAAAAAGACAACAATTTCAGCAGATTTGTGAACTTGAAGCTTATCATGGATTTTTTTGATTGGGAAAAATCATGATAGCACAAGCATGTTCTGTGTGATGGTGTTTTCATTAATGTGAAATTAATCTGCAAGACTGCTCTGTCCTTGTTGAAAAGTTTGTCTAGGGCAATGAATTATGTTCCGTAGCTAATGTCTCTGTCCTGAAAGAGAATGCGTGCGGAACATTTTTTAGGATTTCATGGTTTGCTGCAGGCATTTTGAGGGATCTGTTTGGTAGTTATATTCCTTAAAGTCTATTTGCAACATTTGATAGACATTTATTTACCAATACTGGTCTTCATCTCACCCCTGTGTACAACAGGTCCTGTACAGCCTTTGTTGCTTCTTCCAGCCACAAAATAGTTGTGGTTCCCCTTGGAACAGAAGTGACCAGTTTTAGTGGGAGACTCCAGGCTCCTGCTTCTCCACCCTGCTGTGGCTGCCTCTGAGGATGCTGGCACTCAAGTGGGGCTGTCACAGTGCAGTCTTTTTTAATGCCTGAGGGTGTGCCAAGTTAACCAATGCTTTTTCTAAGAGCCGCTCAACAAGTATCATAAGCTTTTTGCTTCTCATTGATGGGTTCCAGATGCTGGTATGTCATCTGGAGGTGAAAAAGCATCAATTTTTTTTATATATGTGGACCTTTATTGCACCTCTTTAATGAATAGGTTTTATTACAAAAATAACTACCCTGATTTTTGAAACTTTTCAAGTGATATATGAGTATTTTGTGAACAACTGAATGTAGATGTATGGGAATATCAGATTGACATGCGTGTTGTATGGTATCTTGTCAGAGATCTGAAGAACTGCTTGGAAGATGTTCCAGTTCAGTGGGTTAAAAATCCTCTTTTTACAAAAGACCAACTGTAGATTTGCACAATTGACTATAATGGCTCCAATTTTAAAAGATAGAGGTAACAGAGAGCACTTCCAATTGGTGGGATAGTTCAAGAATACTACATGCTCAGATGGCTAAAATATTGTGCTTTCTGCTGCTACTTCATGCTACTTAAAAAGAAAAAAAATCGGTGTGGGAAAGGTGGTAACACGCCAATTTAAGAGTCACTTTCAACTGTATGAGGTCACTCTTTAGTTAACAGAGTAACTCTTTGGTAAGCTGAGGGTCAGCCATCTGTATATCCTGTTGGAAAAAGAAGCCCAACATGATTATTAGGCAGCACTTGGGGAGGCACCAAAAGCTTCTACACCAGAACATATTTTAAACCATGTCAGGAGCTGTATATCACTTCAAGCTTGTTTTTTATTAAGAATTTTTTTCCCATCCCATTTTCAAACTGGCCTGGAATTGCAGATTAGAAAGTAGAAACTTCAGCAAGTTCTAGGAGCCGGAAAAGTGTTTTGTTATTACAGATTTTAATACGAAATTTCAGATAGCAAAATACACATATTTTTGTGGTGTGTGTAATTTAGTTTTCTAAATTGGAAAATCTGCTGTTACCTAGCAGTTAATGACTACTTTTTCCTAACATTTGGAATTCAGGACCTGATTTAAGAGGCTGATAAAAGAAAACAAAACTGAGAATATGCTGGAAATGCTCAAAGTGAAAATTACAGTTTAGATAGGTTTGAGGGTAGATAGTTAGACATTTTAATTGAACTAAAATAGTTTTATACTAATACAGTACTGTTGTGGGAGTACATTTTGTGGTGTGTTTGAAATTGAAGTATTTAAGTGAGGGAAAATGTGTGTTAATGCTTTGCAAAAAAGTGATTTTTTTTTTATATCATCTATCTAAGTAAAATAGCTGTTAAAGATATAAAGCTTTCAAGTCTATGCTGGAAAGTAAAGTGTAAAGTTCATGGTTATTTCTTGAGCCAGGAGTTTGCTTTTATCACTTTGGTTCATATATTAAATTGCTGTAGGAAACAAAGATGTGAATTCTGAAGTAAAATTTTTATTGCTGGACAGCTACAGTGAAATTGGTCCCTGCTGTTGTAAAAATAAAGAGGTGTTGATTCTGTCTACATGTGAAAAATATACTTGCAAAATAAATAGTTTGAAAGAATTTCAGATTTAATATGCCAGATATTCAGATACTTATGGACTATACCCAGTAAAGATTTTAGTAGCTTGTTCTGTTAAGTGACTTTCCTTAGACACAAAATACAGTGGAATAATGACTTTCAGAGTTTTCCTTTTAAAACCTAAAATTTGTAAGTCCAACTTTCATTTGGAGAATATTGGTGGTCCTTGCTGTGTCAAGTGCATCTGTAGTTATTCCAAAGCATGCTTTATTTCTATTTTACTTCTTAATCACAGGAAATGGAATGTCATAGGAATGAAAATGGAACAGAATCACAGGAATGGAAATGTGAATGCAGCATGCTTGTTTGTGCAATAAATGTTTAAACATACACATCAGTACACTGCAGAGAAGAAGGTCCCCAGGACTTAAGGGACCAAAAACCCCCACTGTAAATCAGCAGGCAGATCACCTGGAGGGAAAATAAACCAGCTCTTTCATGCAGTGATCAGAAATAAATGGCAAGGCTGCTATTTTTTACTTAGATACTGTGGAGGGACAAACAATTATTTGTTTTAGAACCTTGCAATTTATTTTAAAATTGAGTTTCAAAGTTGAATTTTTTAAAAGATTGATAAAAGTGACAGCATGGATTTCTAAAAATGAGTGTTTAAAATCTTCAACCTGTTGCTTGTTTTGCTTTCTTACAGCTCTAGTTCAAGCAATGCAAACACACAAATGGCTGTATCTTTTGCTAGCTCTAGATTGATTTTGTCCTGTTACGGCTCTTGACATTGAAGCATTAACATTTTGCTTTTTTTAGAACGAAAGCAATTAAACAGTGTTCTGAACTGGGTTTTAAAGCTTCCATTTATCGGACATTTTGGTTAAATACTTGTTTAGGATCAAAGCACAGTTGTCCAGAGAAGCTGTGGAATCTATTGTTGGACGTATTCACAGAGTGACAGATTGAGTCAGGTTGGAAGGCACCACAGCGGGTCATCTGGTCCCACCATCCTGCTCAAGCAGGGTCATCTCAGAGCACATGGCACAGGATTGCGTCCAGACGGTTTTTGAGTAATTCCCATGAGGGAGACTCCACAGCCTCTCTGGACAATCTCCTTCAGTGCTCAGACACTTAAACAGTAAAGTTGTTCTTCCTCATGTTCAGGTGGAACCTGCTGATTAAACAATACTGGGGCCAGTGTTGTACCTTGGGGAGCACCACTGGTGACAGGCCTCCAATAGACCCTGTGCCACTGATTATGACCCTCTGGGATTTCAGTGTTCCTTATCCCGAGTCAGAAATTCAGGAGGGGGTATTCAAACCTCATCTGGCCATGGCCCTGAGCAACCTCTTCTGGCTGGACTTTCTTTGACTGGTGGCTGGACTCCATGAACTCAGATGTCCTTTCCATTACAAATTATTGTCTAGCTCTGAAATAGGTTCCTTTAAAAAAAAAGTCTAAACAGACATCATTACTCCTGGCTACTGAGGCACACCTCAGCTTCTCTGTTTTGCTGTGTTTAGTTAAGTGACTTGTGGGTAGCTGTGGAACTTACAACTGCAGGTTTAATGCAAAACTAAATTTTTTCAATTTTTTCTTTTAATACTGGACTTTAGAATGATTAGGGGATGACACTGTTAGAACTGAACAGTAACTTGGAGTGAGCTCTGGTACATAATTGAATACTATTTGATGGTTAAATCAGAATCTAAAACACTTCAAACTTTTTGTGTAGTATTAATGGTTTTTAATGTCTGAATTGGTCAATCTGCCTACAGGTGAGACTTGAGTCAGTGATGTGGTAGATGAATGGGTAATGAGACCTAGTGAGGGAAGAGGAAGAAGACTGTTCACTGGGCATAGGAGTTTGTGCACCACAAATGGTTGCAAAAAGGAAGTATGGGGTATGAGCAAAAAAGCAGTGTCAAAGAGGACATCTCATGCCATCAAAGAATCAGTAGAAGCACAGTAGGCAATTTTCCAGTCAGCTGCATGCACTATATAATCCAACATGCATTCTGTCAGAAAAGCATCTGGTAGTAGTTGCCAAGTCATATTGACATCAATATACAGTATGATTGTGAAAAGATCAAGTTGTGTGGATTCTCTTACTGTGTCTTCACTGATGTGGTAGTCTGTGTTTTCCAGGTCATAGGAAAAATTAAGTGCACATCTTTAACTTGGAATGTTTAGAGTGATACTTGTACTTACATGAACTTCTGAGACATCCTTGTGGCCTTTAATCTCTAAAACAGCCAAGGGAATGCAAATGGTCTGGATAGAGACCTTATTATATTCCAAATTGGCTTGATGAGGTTTTCACTTTCATTGCTGTGCATTCCTTTACCTTTTGCAATGCCAATAATTAAACATTGTATTTAGTCTGAAGTTACCATTCTTTTCACTTCCTGATGTTTGGGCATGTCTTGGTCATGTGCCCTTGCAGTCCAGACACAAAGGTGTCCTGGGCTGCATCAAAGCAGCATGTCCACCAGGGTCAGGGAGGAGGTTCTGCCCCTCTGCTGTGCTCTGGTGAGACCCCACCTGGAACACTGCATCCAGCTCTGGGGTCCCCAGCACAGGAAGGACATGGACCTGTTGGAGCAAGTCCAGAGGAGGAAATTAAAGGGATGGAGCACGTCCCCTCTGACGGACAGTGGAGAGAATTGGGGTTTTTCAGCCTGAAGAAGAGAAGGCTTTGGGGTTGCAGCCTTCTGGTCCTCAAAGGGAGCCTGCAAGACAGGAAAAGGGAGAATGGTTTTAAACTGAAAGAGAGTAGGTTTAGGTTAGTTATATGGAAAAAAATCTTTACTGTGAGGGTGGTGAGACACTGTAACAGGTTGCCCAGAGAAGTTGTGGATGCGCCATCCCTGGAATTGTTCAAGGCCAGGTTGGATGAGGCTTTGTGAAACATGGTCTAGTGAAGGGTGTCCCTGCCCATGGCAGGGCAGTTGAAGCTAGATGATCTTTAAGGTCTCTTTCAACCCAAACCATTCTATGATCCTATGTTTCATTTTCTTGAGATGGAATTTTAATTTTGGGCTCCAGCCAAGGAGGGTTTACAGGACACAGAGCTGGGGGAGCAGGACATATCGTTCCTTCAAGGTGACTTATGCATTATAATAAATTAAAATAAAATTACAGGGGCATATTGAAAGGAGACTGCACAACTTTCTTATGTTAACAATGTGAAGTAAGAATTGCATGGAGCCTTGTCCTATCAAAACAAATTTGAGACTTATTTTGTACTAGCTAAGTTTCTGCTATCTCTTACCTTGCATCAGGTAAGAATGCACCTTTTTTCTCTGACAAAGGCAAGTCTGGAGTCCTGCCACAGCTTTTGGTAAATGATGATTTGTTCCTAATCTCATCCACACAGTATCAGTGGCTTGCTCTGGGGAAATTCTGGAGATGGGATGAGAGGGAAAGAGGAAGCAGATGAATGTCTAATTTCTCTGTGAATGTCTTTATTTCTCTGGAAAAGCAGTGGTCACTGCCAGAAAGAGACAACCTTTAATTCCTCTTGTATGCAGGCAAGACAAGCTGTCTTTTTCATGCCAGTTGCCTTCTTTGAAGAAAGTCTGGCAGAAAGCAGGAACTTCATAAATGTGATCTCCAGTGACATGTGGCAAGGTGCCTTGAGCTGTGTCAGTAGGAAGCACCCTAAATGAAAGTAGAGGGATAGGACCTCACCCTGAACCAATAGACTTTCTCTCCCACTGCCTTGAGAGCAGAATTTTGCTCTGGGAGAATGCTGGCAGACAAGATCCAAGCTGACTGTGATGGAGCTTAAGACATGAATGAACAATGGGGCTGTCCTGGGGGCACTGACTTTGCTTGGAGAAAATTCTCATAGGACATTAGGACTTGGAGTTATGAATTTGAGGTTAACTGGGGTTAGTCTTTCTATTTGTAGGTTAAATCCAACTTGCTCTTTCAGCACTGATTTCCTGGGATCAGTGAGTGCTGTGTTTTTAAAGCTGAAACTACAGACCAGTTTGTGAAATGGGAAGAAGTCTGCAGTTTCATTTCTGCTCTCTCTGTGAAGTCTTCTTGCTTTAGAACAAGCTGTTCTTGTGGGTAATACCATGTGCAGGGCTTTTGGGTCAGTGCGGCAGGACACATGCCCCTTTCATCTCTTTGTGATTGTTTTTTGTCAGTGTCTTTATTCTTCGTTTACTTGGGCTCTTCCTGACATCATCCTGGCTCTCAGCTATGCCACTTCACTCTCACTTTCTCCTACTTCCTTGCCTAAAAGAGGGGATTCCACCCTGGCTGTATTTCCCCAAGTCAAGAGAGCTGCTGTGCCTGCCTGGCATGGACTGAACCAGAAGCCAGAACTCAGCATGCACAGGAGACTCGACCTCATTGCCCCAAGGAGTCAGCTCCCACCTTTGCTTGTGGCACTGGAATGAAGTGGAAGGCGGCTCCCAGTCCTGCCTGGCAGGCAGAGGCTGGCTCCAGTGGGGTGATTCCCAGCTTGTTCTGAACACAGGCAAGCACTAAGCTGTGCTGATTTCCTCAACCCCAGGCACCAGCCGTGCTTGGGAACAGGCTTACAGCTCTGCTGCTTGCAGAGACAGACAGGAGCTCGTGGTTTGGACTCCTGGTCTTTCTTCCACAAAGCGTGAAGGGAGCAGACCAGCTCCTGGCCCAGCCTGTGGGTAGGGAGTGACTCCTGGGAACCATCTCTCCAGCTCAAAGAAACTCACAGAAGACAAGAACTGTCTCTTGGCTTGCATTGCTGGAAGAGTCATAGAGCAATTAGGAGAGCACAGAGCAGCTGGGAACCTCTGTCCTTGAGCTTGTCTTCAGAGGATATCTGTGCCCTCTTTTTTTGGCTGAGACAAAACTATCACATCGAAGTGGGCTCTATCCTTTGAGACAAATACTTGCTCAGATCTCATTACTGTTTTCATTACTTACAGTATATGCTGTCTAGTTGCAGAAATGTACGGTCCTTACTACTGATTGTGTATCAAATAGTTGCTTTTTCACAGAAATTGCTGTGTATTACCAGTCTGCCAAGGGTGTAGTAAACTGTTGCCCTGTTGTGACTACTAAATATGAAGCTTGTATATAGGTGTGATCATACTTGTTACGATGCCCCCCTCCTTGTAGAAGAGATTTAGGTTTAAAATCTGCATAGTGCTGGTGATAAGTTTTTATTCCTGCTTGCCATGTCTCTCCCATCCCCTGTCCTGCGAGTCAGTGCACCATATGTAACTCCAGAAAAGTGGATCTTGTAATAATGGTATTTTTGTAGTTGATTTTTTTGAATGTGGAGAGCTCTGGGAAAAATTCAAAAGCATGAATTATAGTGATACAAAACTTTGATTGTTACCAATTTAAAAAGATGCTGAAAATAGTTAGCTTTAATAATCTTTTTATAAATTGTCTTTTAATCTTCCCTTGCTTGAATTTGAAACTTGAAATATCTGAGTTCCTTTTAAATAAATGCTCTGCATATAAAACTTCACAAATAAAAGTATTATTCAGGAACTATTTGTGAGGGTGATGATTTGGGTAAACAATAAACATTAGGTTTGCTTTACAATGTGTTACTAATTTATATGAACAGTATTGCTTTCCTGTTATAAAATATCATATTTGTTTATATGTTTGTCTCTTGTTATTTTATTTTATTACTAAATGAGCACTTTTCTTTTCTTCCCAGAGGATGCTAAACAAGTTTTTGGCCAGACCACGATTCATCAGCACATTCCTTTTAACTGGAATTCAGAGTTTGTACAGCTGCATTTTGGAAAGGATAGAAAAAGACACCTAACCTACGCCGAGTTCACTCAGTTTTTACTGGTGGGTCTAATACAGTATGGCTTGTCAAGAGTGATAAGATGGAGCAAGAATCAAAGTATTTGCAAACTTGCCAAATACCAAGCTGGTAGTGAAGTTAAAGTACATTCCAAGTGCAGGCTCTTACAATCAGAGTGCTGGGCTTGTATAGTATGTTGATAAATAGGATATGCTATTGGTAAAACTTCTGATTCAGGTTTTTTTTCCTTTTCCTTTGTTTTTGCACCTGTATGCAGAAGGTGATTTTTTCTACACTGTTGTGTAGACACAGACATGAAATTAAAAACATAGACTTTGATGTCTGAAAATCTCCTGTATTTTTAAATCTACAAGTCAAAGAATGTTAAATAACAGTATTGAACGTTTTGGACTCAACTTGCCAGACTCATATTAAGAAGTACTTCTATCTGTAAACAGCATGTTTGCCAAACATATATTTAATTCAGAGCTGATATCCAGTAATATTTGTTAAAAGCCATTTCCATACACTTTACTTTTGATCTTTATAAATTAAGCTTATCTTAGAGAGGGAAAATTTGCTTGTAGCATATAAAGAATAAAATGCTACTTTTTGCAAGGAATTCTTGTCTATTTGTACTTTCGGGTACTTTGTTACAGGAATTAAAATATGCTAATAAAAAACCCCCCGATTATCTGTATTTCAGCAGTAC
This sequence comes from Camarhynchus parvulus, assembly GCF_901933205.1. Classification (NCBI taxonomy): domain Eukaryota; kingdom Metazoa; phylum Chordata; class Aves; order Passeriformes; family Thraupidae; genus Camarhynchus; species Camarhynchus parvulus. The sequence goes on along the minus strand of NC_044572.1, from coordinate 25,188,109 downwards.
TGTTAAAAATAGTCTTCAGTAGGAAAAGAGGTGAAACGTGTGAGTTTCTTATTTGTATTCCTCCTGAATACTTAATGCCTGTATTAGTATTTACACTAGAGAATTTTAAAATGGGAAGCTGCCTCAAGACTGCCAGGTTTCTTTTTTTCTTGTTTACACAAGTATGTTAGTTCACAGTAGGAGGTGGTATCATTTTGATGAGGAATAATTAAGATAATGCTATTGAGACAAATGTTTCAAATTGACTTTGTAGAACAGAGCCTAATTAACTTTGTATGAAGAGGACGTCAGGTATCACATGATTAAATCATATTCCCTTAGGCTTTGTATTGACTATTGTAACTCCTAAGTAGCTAAGACATAAACCAGTTTTGTGACAGAAATAGGAATCAGAACCTCTTTTGAATGAAAAAGCAAATGTGCTACTTGATTAGGAAAAAATGCCTCTGGCAATGTGTTCTGGTATCTCCTTCCAACTACAGAATAAGCCTCGGAAATGTATCTTGATTTTGGTGATTTAAAGTCACAGTTTTAAAAAAGTACCTTCCTGTTTGCTTCATCTATTTGCTTAGAGATATGAGGAAAACCTGTAGAAAAACTCAGAATAAAAATACGACACTTTCTAGCTATTAAAAAAAACACCCCAAAAAGATGTGTGTACAAGGGTTGTCGAGAGAGGTTAAGAGAGTTTAGAGTCACAGACCTAAAAGAGCTGGTAATGATAAGGCTAGGTATTTGGAATATTTAGGTTCTTTCTTTGGGTTCTTTTATGTTTTTAACTTTAATTAGGAAAAGCAAGCGCTGAAGGAGGAGTTTTCTAACTTTGGAGATTAGTCCCAACTATTAGGCTTTCTCATCTTGTTTAGGGATGTTTCTCTTACTTGAAAGGACTTTGCTTAGATGGGATGATACTGTGGGGATAATTGGTTGTGATGGAAGGTGTCAGTGGTCCTAATGAACCAGCCAGCCCTTTTGGTGACGGTCCATGTAGGTCAGAGCATAAACCAGGAGAATACACATGACAATTCTGGATGTCTCCAGAGTGGTGAGACGCACTCAGGAAAAGTTCTAATGCTGCTAATAAAAATGCTTTCAGCATTGGTGCAGGCAAGCAAGGATTTTCAAATAAATTAATTGCTGAAGCTGCCTATTATCAGTACAATCTATTAGGATGCTCAGTCAGTCACAGTAATTGGGCACATCTGTTTACCCACTTTCTAGAACTGTAAATCCTTGAATCGCATAAGTTTCCCTGCTGATTCTTGCCTTGCAGCGTTGGATTACAGACGCTGAAGTTTGGGCACAGAAATAGCTCTCGGCACAAAGTGGAGAGTTACTGTGCACAGGCGTGGAGATCTTCCTTTAAGCTTTGTAACCTTTGGTACTCAGCTTTTCCTTCTGACATTCTGCCTGTGCATGAGTCAGTCTTTTTAGTCTGATGTCTAGACCTTGGACCTTAGACAGCAGGAGACCACAGTGGATACCAAATTACCTTTCTGCATTCCTGATGTGTGAATGCACTTAACATTGCATTTAACGTGGACCAGATGGTTCTGTAAGGCGCTTCAGGTACTGCTTTGTAAGTACAATGCAATTTGCAACTTTTAATGGAATAATCTAGCTAGATTCATTCCTTTACATTGGATCCTATTATGTCACATAAACTTGTTCCATGATTATTATCTGTTGAAGCATTTGGACTAATCATCACTTCTGGCAAAGCTCAAGGTAGTTGGAAAATAACATTAGTATGTTTTATCCATGCACAAGATGGATCTCTTGTGGCTTTAAATATGAAGTGTTTATATGGGATTCTAAATATTTATATTCTTCCAGCACTTCTTCTGTCTGCAATAAGAGAGATGCCTGAAAGTATAGCCTCCAAACTCCTTGGCTCTAATGCAGTTAACAATCTATTTGCATCAACCTAGAGCTCAAGGTGTGTTGTTTTACCCTGCTCATTTGATAGCTTAAAATTAGCTCATCTATCTATACTATATATCATTCATATGTATCTGTTTGGGTATGGTCATGTTCCATCATCACTTAAGTGGCAAGTCTGCCTTATGAAGAGCAACATCAGCCCCTTTCTCAGCATGTAAAATCTACTCCACACAATGAATTTTAACATATGCTTATATGTGGGCCTGGTAAAACCATTTCTGCATTGTCTGTGAATTTATTTATGCCCAGAATATTAGTTGAAGTAGTATTCTCTATAACTGAACCTTGGGATCTACTCCAGTGGCAAAGATTGTGTTGTATCTGATGACTTGTAGATCCATTGGGATGGAATGCAAACATAAATTTTTATCTAAATGGAAGGTAAAGAAGCTTTTAATGAGCTGTAAGTGAAAGCTGAGGTAAAATCTCTAGGTAGGAAATAATTTCATTAGAATTCTGGTGCCAGCATGCCTGCCATGATGTATGAATTAATTTTTCACAAAGTCTTATGCTAGCCGGGGGAATTCTGGACTTCCAGCATCCAGGAAGATGTTTGTTTTCGATGTATATCTAAGTTTACAGAAAGTCTAGTTGGAGAAGGTTCTTTAGGATGTGTAATTTGTATTGCAAAGTAATGAGGATTGTAATTCTTTAAACCAGAGTCTGTCTAGGTAGAATAATGTGGGTCAGAAATAAAATTTATAAGTATAAATAAAATAATAAAATTATTGCAAGTCAGAGATCATCTCTGAAGACTACAGCTTTGCTTTATTGTTTTTCAGTTTATTTTTAAGGTGATATTTTTTATATTAGCTGCATATACACAACATATACAAACATCTGATAAAGAATTTCCTGATAAATTGCCAGTAGCTAGTGAGCTCATTTTGAAACATAGTTATGCTGTGAGTTATCTCAGCTTTCAGGCATAGAGGCTGAGGGAATGGATAGCCTTTTGAGGTAAACACTTCAAGGAGTTTATTGCATTGATATGCACTGTGCAGTGATTAGAAATGTCTGGTTTGTTTGTAACAGCAGAGATTGTTTGTTACCATGTGATTGTCTGCATGTTCTTGTGTGCCATACTGCTGCCATCCATGGTCATGGTTTGGAAATGTCATGTGGCTGAAGATCCCTGTGCTTCTTTCTTCTTGGTGTAACTGGAGAGTGTGTAGCACTGCTCAAAATAACCATAGCCTAAAAAGTCTATACCTTCCTGAGGTCAGTCTTCTGTATCTATGTGCAATATGTGTAAACCATTTTGAACTGGAACTTAGTTTCTGAACCAGGGAGGAGGTGTGAATAAAGAGTTTCAGAGGACTGGCATCATCCCATTCACAGTTTTGTCTTGCTGTCTGTCTACAGCTAAATGGCTCTTTTCTGGCTGACAAGAAGATGGGTAAATGGCAGCACCAAGACCTTGACAATGTGTTTAAACAACACATTGGATAATTCTCTCCAGTGGGTTACAGTTTACCAAGAAAATTGGAAAGACTCACATTAGGCAGGAGAGGATGGGGTGTTTTGGTTTGTTCTCGGCTGTAGTACCATCAGCCTTTTTGCAGTCAGCTGGGTGGTGACAAGAAACACACACTTGATGGACCTCTCTGGAACATGAGCCCTGCTCTGTTCTGTGGCTAAGACATCACTGTCTGCTAAGGTCACGCCGATGGTACAATACCTCCAGACTCACTGATGGGTGTGCAGGGACAGGAACAGATTGGACTTCTGCAAGTGGTGTCCAGGTTTTTTTACTGTGTTTTAGTGCTGGATTCTGCCAACAAAACTCCACCAGCAGTTCCAGTGGTTAAAACAAATTGAATGAGGGAAGGAGAAGAAAGCAACATGCCCTGTTTCCCACGTAATCCTTCTGCTAAATACAATTGACTTTTTTCTATGGTGGTGCTTCCATTTAATGACAAACATTTTTGTTCATTTGTTCATACGTTTCTACCTGCTAGGTGATGAGCGTTTAGGATACAGGCTTTATTATACTTAACTCCTCTACAGAGCTCTCTGCCTCCAACTAGTTGTCTGCCTCAAACTGATGAAGTCTTTTTGTGTTTTTGTGCTCATCTCACCATAAACCTTCCAAAATTGCTTCCTTCCAAATTTCTGTTGAAATTGTAGTCTCAATTGGAGTGCAGTAAGAACTTGCGTGGCTGCATCCAGCCAGAGTGATTATTATTGCTGAATTGTTGCACTTCAGCATAGGGGTCTGTAATGTAAAGAAAATGTGGCTGAACTGAAATTGTACCACTTCAAATTATAACCCCCACAAGCATTTCCCATCAAAAGAAGAAACTTCAGATTAATTCTGGAGTGAAACATTGATCAGTCTTTTTCCCCCCACCCCTTTCCTCCCTCTGCCTAATATATTAGGAGGTTTTCATCATACAGGGTACAGTGTTGTAATTAGTAACTAAGACCAAAATTGGCAAAGTCAGAAGGCTGTAATAAAAAGACAAGCGTGGTTTGAGTGGCAGTGTGAACTGAGTGAATAGAAGGAGGGAGGGATGGCATCTGTAGGCCTCTGGCAGGTCTGATCCTACTCCATCTGAATTTGCCTTTTACCTTTCACTCTTTATTTCCTTGAATGCTGCTGTGAGACAAATATCAACTTACAGGAGATCATATTTACTGTGGATACTTCATGATGGTGATTCTTGACTAGCTTGAGTCTTGTATTAATATGTATTTTAAGGCACATATTTGCAAATATAATGGAAATAGTTGGATAGTGTCATGGTCCACTGCAAGACTTGCTCTGTGTTGTTAACTAATCAGTTTTGCTCTGATTCCATTTTTCTTAATAACTGACTATGAATATGTATTCAGAATAAGCACTGTTTTTCCAGTGAAGCAGATTTTATAATCCTTGAAACTTAAAGGGAATACATGGCAATGATTTGTGTTCCTCCATTCAGCTAAAAAATACAGGTTGGGAAGTCTAATTACATCACCAGAATTTTTTGGGGTTTTTTTACAAACCTGTAGGACTGAACAAAAATTCTTATGTAATATTCAGTTACTATCTGTGCAGGATTGTTCCTTTTAAGTGACAAAAAAATAAAGTAGTCTAACAGTAATTTAAGAAGAAAGGGTGAAGGTCACAGTAGGAGAAGATACAACTTTGAGAGATTATATGCTTTTTTTTCTCTTTTCTTTCAGAGGGACATTTGAATCACAAAATGAGATTATCAGGTGGTTGTATCAGATAATATTTATGCCTGTTACTACTACTGAAATACTGAGAACTGATCTTTAATCAGTCATGAGACAAGGAGTTCTAAATTAAACTGCTGGTGTCTTTTGCAGTCAACTTTAAGTGAGGATGCTCTTTGAGGGAATCCTTTCCAGATTAGTAGGTGTCTACATGGAAATCTCTGATGATTTCATTGTCCTTGTTCAGGGAGTAATGAGTGCTTTTACAGAAAGTATTTTGACCTGCTGTGACACATGCAATAAACTGGGTAATGCATATCATGGAAAACTTTAATGTTCATGAGTGGGAGATTGCTTGCACTGGTGGGCTGGTATGTGTTCTCCATTTCTTAGTTAAGTGAATGACATGACATAATGTCCAGACAGCAAAGAAATCATGATGTTATCCTAGGTGCTAAGGTCAGTGATAGAGACCATAGGAAGGGCTCAATAGAAAAGTGTGAAATGTACATAAAACATACATATAACAGCCAATTAAAATTCAGTTACATATAGTCATGTTTTGTTAGGTATGAGAGTCTTGTAGGATTGCGTCACTTATGTTAAATGTAACTGTTAAGGTGATTATTTTGAACCTAACTGCTTTTTTTTCCCCATATATTTTCAGGAGATACAATTAGAACATGCAAAACAAGCCTTTGTACAGAGAGACAGTGCTCAGTCTGGAAGAGTCACAGCCATGGACTTCAGGGACATTATGGTCACCATCCGGCCACACATGCTGACACCATTTGTAGAAGAATGTCTAGTAGCTGTGAGTAGTTCTGGTATCCCAGCTGGCAGACCTGGGATACAGATGTGGAATTCCTTTTCTTATGTGCCTTGACTACTACACAGCACATAATCCAGCCTGAGGATGCATGTTTTGAAGTTGAACAGTTATTATCTACACATATGAAAATTAACCCTTGTTTGCTGAATATATATGCTCAATGGTCTTGGTTTCCAGAGACAAAAGACAAAGTATGTAGATGGACCTTAGTAATGGCCTGCAAATACTGAGTTTGCCTTTTTCCAGGCATTCCATCATAGTAGACTGTGTCAAATATTTTTGGATGCCATTACATCCCACTTAGGATATCATCCTCAAAGAACTTGCTTTGCAATGTAAATTCTAAGCTCCTGAGTGTGATTTCCAAGTACCTGGGACAATGTATGAATTGGGACATCAGCCAAGGACATTCACTGTATCTTGACCCATAGCTGTTACACTTGATTGTATATTTTGTCTCAGTTTGGAGTGCATAAGGAAAAGAGGTACATTTGGTTTTGACCACAGTTTATGATTTTGTGAACTTGTAGCAGTACATTCCAAGTAACCCAAAGCTTGGCCATATTCAGGTTTGAAGATTTGCTTAAAGATCTGTTTTGCTTTGATTTGCAAGGAAGAGATTTCATCACTTCACTTGCAACTGTGCAAACTCTGACCAGAACATTAGAAGATGCATGCAGCAAAAAGCATAGCCAGAAGATTTAGGAACTGACAGTGAGACTTAGTACTTTTATTTTGGCTCCCTCACAATCTTGTTACCAGCTTTCCTGTGTCATATGCTCTGTCATGAAACATCAGGTATGATTTTTGATTATCCCTCAAGGTCAGTTAAAATTTGGCAAGCTTATACATATTTTTTTTCAGAAATTTGCTTGATAATTTATCTTATAATTTAAATAGTGAATTGATCCAATATTTTTTTTCTGTGTGCAGACCCATCACCACTTTAAGACAAAAGTTTAATCTCAGTTCTCATTTGAAAATGAGTAACTGTTCCAACCTTATTGTTCCCATTATGTTTGACTGCCTGATATAAGCCTGAGAGCTTACTGCTGGTTTTCCATGACTTGAAATGCCTCTGAATTTAAAGGTTTCAATTGACCTTTTTCAGAATATATTTTGGTTTTGTTGAAATTTTCTATATAGTAATATGCTTTACATGTAGAAGTAGATTTCCTCATTACTAGAAATAAGCCAACTTATGAAACATTTCCAACTGAAGCAGGACTGAAACTTGAACTTTGTAAATTACTACTGGTTATGTTGTTGTAATCCTGCATATGTATTTGTTTAGGTTTGTAGGGTGGGGAGAGTTTTATATTCTGGTCATGATTAGTTTCAGTAACATAAGAATCTTTCATAGTTTAAAGTTCTTTATTTTGAAGTTTTTTTGAAAAAGCAAGCCTGTGCTGCTGTCACTCTTGTAAAAGAACACTGTTTGAAAACTTTTATTTCAAGGTTTTTTTAGTCTAGTAACAATCTCTGTTCTCTTTTCCTCTTTTACTGTCTCTAGGCTGCTGGAGGTACCACTTCCCATCAGGTCAGCTTTTCCTATTTTAACGGATTTAATTCTCTCCTTAACAACATGGAGCTCATTAGAAAGATCTACAGTACTCTGGCTGGAAATAGAAAAGATGTGGAAGTCACTAAAGGTTGGTAGAAATATTTGCAGTCTGGAAATTTCCTTGGGTATTTGAATGGAGGGAAAGACCTCATCTGTATGCTTTTAAATCAGTGGGGGCAGGGGGGGAAGCCTACCTTGTTACCATTCCTTGGTTTGCCACTCAGTTTTGTACAGTCCTGTCAGAGTGCACCCTCCAGCTTTTTCATTTTGTTTCAATCAGAAAAAGGTCCTAGTAAACTGGTGGTGGGGGCAGGGTGAGGAAAGTATGTAAAGATATTTAAAAGTTTAAAAAACTTCCTAGGACTCCTGCCAAATTGGCAGCCTATTAAAGTGACCTTCAAGGGTAGTTGAAGAATTCCATAAACTTGTATTGGCGGCACAGTAAGCTGATCTACAAGCTTGGAACAAGATGTTATCTGCTATATCTAACCACTTTTATAGAGAATTCCCTGTGCAACACCAGAGTTTCATTAATGTGGCCTCCTGGGACTATGCATGAAAAGTTCCACATCTCTTTACTCCTGTTTTGGGGGTTTTTCTTTGTTTGCTTTTTATTTTATATTTTTCCCTCTGACCTGCAACTGATTGATACCGTATGTCAAATATCCTAAATCCTGCTGGTAGTACTAAGCTTTAAGACCAGAGAGTTGTACTTACTTGCACGAAGGACAGACCATTTAAAGCACACATTTATGTAGTGACAGGAGCACTTCTATGTTGGGTAACTTACTCCTCTTTCACCCTCCCCAACCAGCGTCTTCTACTTTATACTAAAATATAGTGCAACTTTGGGGTGCTCTGGATTATTTCTTCTGGTTTGATTTAATTTAATTTTCTGTATTTTTATTCTGTTGCAGAGGAGTTTGTTCTGGCAGCCCAGAAATTTGGTCAGGTTACACCCATGGAAGTTGACATCTTGTTTCAGTTAGCAGATCTTTATGAGCCACGGGGGTAAGTGGAGAATTATCTATCCTCCTCTTTTTCCTCTTCTCTTCTTCTTGGAAGGATTGGGAGGTGGTGTTGGAGAACAGGAGAGTGTAGTGTAGTGGCTCACGTGCAGGTAACTTTTAGTGATCTGAAAACCAATCTCTAAGTAAACACTGATGTGAATGAATTTCCTCAGGCGTATGACATTAGCTGACATTGAGAGAATTGCTCCTCTGGAGGAAGGGACGTTGCCCTACAACCTGGCTGAGGCTCAGAGGCAGGTAAGAACAGAAGCCAGCATGATGCTGTCATTTGTTTCCAGTGCCAGGTAAATAGACAGCCAACCTCTTCCTGTTGTTGTCATCTAAGTTGCTTTTCTCTTGTGTTCTGTAATGACTGTGAGGAGTGGCATCTTGTTAGAATTTATTTTTTAACTGGTGTCATGTTCTCTCCATACCTTCTTTGTGTCTTTGTGCCCCTTCCTATTGGGCTCCATTTTAACAGGTCAAATGTAATTTACTTTGGAAAGATAATATGTATAACAGTGTCATCTAGCCAGTCAGTAAATATTAGATGCATGCTTCATTAAGGTGTTTATGTTTTGTGATTCTGTCGCTCTGTGTTCTTTTTAATGAGGAAAAGAGAAAAAAATTAAAATTCAGCATCTAGCCTATGAAATGGCAGCCCTTACTCTGAACACATATGCATGTCCCTGGCTTCACAATGTTCTCTGCTTTGCTTTATGCTCTGTTGAATATCAAAATAGGAGAGCTTATGTATAGACTAACATCACAGCTTCAGTAAAACTATGTCCAAAACCTAAAGGATATTTACTTTCAGTGGTATAACCACAAATGGACTTTGATTTTGAGGCAAAAGGAAATAGGAGTGTTCTTTAAATGTCAAACCTGTTGATCTTTTAGTTTTCGTATTATCATATTTTGTTTTTTCATTGACACAAGTTTCTATACAGATAGATTTTAAACTAACCCTCCTGTTTGTCTCTATTTTAAGGCAGTCTTAACTTTGTGTCTTGTGAGACCAAGGGTTTTTTGTTGGTTTTCTTTTTTCCTGCTCTGGGTCTGTGTGGAGACGCCAGTTTGACCACAATGAGTTGATCCAGGCTACATTTTTAGGACTACCAGGCCATAAGCCAGGCCTCTGTGTGTGTGTGTACACATGAGTCTCTTTTTCTTCTCTTTTTTCTTCTCCTGCCTCCCCTGCATGTGAACACCCCCACCACCACTCCAAGACAGTATCTGGTGTGGTGGTTTTCTGTTTGTTCAAGCACTGACTAAATGGTGATGATGCTGGGCTGAATTCAAGTGAGTTGGCTCCCAAAAGCTCACCATCTATTCCTAGAAGACTCCTAAAGGAGTTAAGAGCATTTGCATTGGGCTGAATATCAAGTGACATAAGTTACAATAGGTGGCAGTAAAAGGTAGAGAAAAATGTGTGATGAAAGTAGCAGCTTCTTCACTTTTCCTTTGGGCCCACTGTCTCTGCTACCATGATTTACGTTGTTCTAAGAGGTGAGGACAATAAACAATGATCCTTAAATCTTTCCATTTCTTCTGTGTATGCGTCCCACCTTTTCATTTTTTTCCACCCAATTCCTTTTTAATGTCAGCTGCTTGATGCTGAGACTGAAAAGATTTTCAGCTACATTGATATCTTTAATTTATTTCTGGTCATCTCCACCTATATTGGAATTAACTAAAATGTAAACACAGGAAAATGTATCCATATTTTTATTTTGTTGCTTTACTTCTATCCTAAAAAGAACATATTGCAGAAAGTGCTAGTAAGTATGAAAGATTTAATGCCCCTGCAGAACTTTTGTTTTCTTTATTTTCCTTCATTAGATAGCAATTTTAAATCTGGAACACTTCTGAAATTTATTTTTCATTGAGTTGAATCTAGTACTCATAGACTGTGAGCAAAATGAAATTGTGGGGGTGCTTTATGGAACCTTATTTTCCTTCAGCCAATCTGTGTGAATGCTTGCATACTTGTTTTGGTAGCCTGGGAAGTAATAGGTGTACCTGGTTTTGGCAACAGTAGAAAGAAATTCCAAGCTGGAGTTACTTTTAGCTGTAGAAGTTTAATGACTGAAGAGGCAATATGTAAGTCCTCATTTAGACCACATTTAGACCATTGATTTTAGAGTTGTATAATTTTGTTGTAGTATCTATTTTCTTTCCTATTCCAATCTGAAGAGGCTGCCTTATATGACACTTAGAAATCAGTGGTAAAGAAATAATAATTGAGAACAAAATCTCTAGTGTATTGTGGAATTTTTTCCAGGTATCCATATACTTATATCTGTCTGATCATGGAAAATTCTCTTGAGAAATGAGATGTTTTGATTGGTTTTCTTGTCTTTCTTTGTGTTTTAAATCCTGCCTTGACAGAAAGCTTCAGGCGATGTGTCTCGACCTGTTCTCATCCAGATTGCAGAATCAGCGTACAGGTTTGCCCTTGGTTCAGTTGCTGGAGGTTAGTCATGGCTGAGCAAAAGAATATTCATCTTCACTGTTTGGGTTTTTTCTTCTTTTCTTTTGCCCTTCTTCTCCTTCTGCCTCTCATTTAAGTGTTAAAGACTTCTCAGACTTTCCCTTGGAGCTGTGTCTAAGGGGTGGGATGACTGTAAGATTGAAGGGGAAAGGATCATCTGGTCTACAAGAATTTTGGAATTTATGAGCTGTTGGAGTTTCCAGGTGGTGTTGCTATCTGATTTGTCCCCAGACAAATTTCAGGAAAATTAAGTTAATAATGAGGTAGGACTGGAAAGTGTATTTGGTTAAAACTGTGGGAGGTAGTTTAATGTATCCAGAATATATAATGAAAAAAAAAGATATAACTAGATATGTTCGATGTAAATGTGAAAGATGACAGTTGCAGTCAAACAGTGCAAATGCAAAATCATGTTTTCTTACATCTTGAATTTTATTTGCAGCTGTTGGAGCCACTGCAGTCTACCCAATTGATTTAGTGAAAACTCGCATGCAAAACCAGCGTTCTACAGGCTCTTTTGTGGGAGAACTAATGTATAAAAACAGCTTTGATTGCTTCAAGAAAGTGCTGCGTTATGAAGGTTTCTTTGGCCTTTATCGAGGTAAGTTTAAAAGGTGTTATATACTAATGATAAGATACTATTAAGAGTTTTGTGTGACTGGATTTTTAAGTCTTTTTAGTTCAGACTTCAGTTTTGCTTCTTTGTTACACGGGAAGGATTTGCAAACTTAAAACCTCACTGTAATGAGAACATTGCTGTAGGACCTATCTGTCCTTTCTCTCCTTATCTGCCATAGGGTAACATTAGCAATTTCCTACAGCAAAAATATATTGTTAGTCAAGTTCTCATTTCCTTAGCAGTGCTTAGTGCCCAGAGTGTTTTGTCCTGTTTGGTAAGAAGTTAGATCATCTGTGAGTTTTTGTTCTTTGCAGTACTTTTTGTTGTGTTTCTTTTGAGACTAAATGGTCTGTGCGAATCAGTTGCATTTGCTTCAGTAATCATTGGAAATAGTCATCTTTATCAAGTTTTATGTATACCTTTTCTTGGGTTGTCACTGTGGAGTCAGCCGCAGTGATTCATTGGGTTTCAGCCCACTTAGCTTTATATATGTAACCAATACACTTAAGTTACAAAGTTACCCATTCCAACCTGCCTTCATAGTCAGTGGAGAAAGCTCCAAAATCCATTGACCGTGTTCAGGATGTAAATCATACCCACTTTGAAGCTTAGATAAGTGCCTGAAGTTAAATGGTGACTTTTTTTTTTTTTGTTCTGTCCTTGTCCCAGTTGTGGCATCAGTGATGTCAGTTCAGGTAATTCAGGAGGAGTCATAAAGAATCAGGAACCTCAGAGTGAGATTTCAGTTCTTCTCTGTCACAGAGTTAAAGAAAATTATATTTCTGGTGTCACAATTATTGAAATCTTTTATGCCCCTCTGCCATATTTGTAGGGGAGATTTTGAAACTTGCATTACTGACTTCATTTTTAGCTAGCTTGCTTAGAAACTTCTTTTCACTTGTGGAAAAGGATATTGTAATGAAAGAAATTAATTGTTAAAGGCAGTTCAGTAAGGAATGAAGAACAGAGGATTTTAGTAACATATTATTATGAACTGGCAAAGTGGTGTGCACCTTAAAAAAAAAGTAACAGTTCATAAAACAATGTGGGAAACAACATTAAAACAAGTTGGTGTGATAGATGTGCACACTATAACATATGACCTGGGTGGCTAGGTGGCTCCTCTGCAAAATACAGACTCTGTAATTATTTCAGCACAATTGGAGATGGGAAAGCTCTCTTATTACTGACTGAGTTTGAGGCCATTTTTGGAGTAGACATAATAATTTAATAAAGAGTATTGACATGGTCTCTATTTTGTCAGGATTTATAGCAATCAAAATCTTTCAAAAGTCACAGTTATTACTAAGGAACCAAATGTATTCTTTGCAAATTTTTGTCTGCTTCTTCCAGCATCCTGAAAGAATAAATATTCAGAATTCTACTATTGCCTCCTTCTGTCTTATTGAAATTCTGAAGGACAGTGATTTTTTTCACCTGGGAAAAAAAAACAGATGAAAACTCAGAAATGTCATAAATGCATGTTCTTAACTCTGTTTGCTTGTCCTGAGTTTGGAATGATTTTTTCATTGCCAGGTTTAGGGAACCTTAGGAAACTTCATCAGTATTGGTTGTCCTTCCGTTCTCCGTCATCTTTACTACTTTCCTGTTTTCCAAGGAGTACCGAATAGTGAAATCTCAGTTTGGTGGAGCTGAACTTCTAAGACCAGGCCAATAATCTAATTTCTGGCTTATATAGTCAAATACCATCATTTTAGAGGCAAATTGAGACCTGCTGTTCTACAAATTCTCTCCTTAAGGAGCACCCTGACTTAGCTCTTTTTAAAGAGGCAAATAGAGAAAACTGCTTAAAAATCTAGAGTTCCTTCTGTGCAGTTCTGTAAATTCAGACTGTTGCTCACTCTCTCGGGAGATGTTGAAGAAAGTTAAGGAGCTGAGTGCAGAAGGGAGTTTCCAGTTAAGCTTGAGAGGAAGGAAGATTTGAAAGGAGCATTTTATAGATTAGTGTAATTACCCAATGTAATGCAGTAAACATTTAGCAAGAGTCATCTTAGTCTAGTCTTGAATTCTACCCTAGGTGGGACACGCTACAGAGTACATTACCTTTTACTACTCATCGGTCACTGCAATTCTTTCTTCAGCTGATTTCTTCAGGGTTAAGTCAGTGTGGGTGGTTTTGTCCCCACTGAAGGAGGGGGTAATCACTGGGAGACTTCTCCTTGGCTGAATAGATGCAAAAGCTTTTTAAAAATTGTACTAGAAACATTTAGAGCAGTGGTCTCTTTGTCATGATGCACTTAAAGAAAGCAAGCAGAAATTATAAGCCCCACTCGGAACTCAGACATTTCAGATATTCTTAATAAAAGGCTCATATTTCCATCCAACAAAGTGAACTGATTTTTCTTTTTTGTACCACTGTTTTTTTCCAAACTTGGTTTTAAACCACCATCTCAGATAAGGATAAATTACACCATCTTGTGGATATATAGGGAGCACTAAATTTCGTTTGATGTTAGTTTGGTTCTAAGTGTAATCAATGTTTCCACTGAGAAGACTCTAGGATTAAAAAAAACCAAACCAACAAAAACAAACATGATAGAAACCTCTGTAAAGTCTTTATAATATGCATTATATTAATACTGTGTAGTTAGCATTTTTTAAAGACTTTATATCTGAGATAAATTTTTCATCTGTCTCTCAGCAAGGCTGAAAAGAATGCTCATCTCATATACCTGTAATTTACTGTTGTGTCTACGTTTATACCTGAAATGCATATTTAGAAACTCACAGGTATTTTTATGCATGCAAATTTAAGGAAATTTTGAAAGTTGTGATTTGTCAAGGTCTCTTCCAACTGATGAGGTCACCTACATGTCATAATAAAATTTTAATCAAAGTCCACCTGATGAGTCACAGAATGCTTCACAGACTTAAGCAAAGCATCCAGTAGAGATTATTTCACACATACTTGATCAAAGTTTCATGGGAAATTTAAGTACCAGAGATAAAATATAGTTCAGGAAAATGCTTGGTAGCCATGCTGTTAATGCCACTTTGCCTGGAGGATGGAAAAAACAGGGAATGCTATTGAAGACACTGTCATCTGTGGTCATTAGCTGTTCAGGAGCTTGTTTGTTAGTTTTATTTCTGTTGATGGTGCTTCTAGCCCTGCAGTGACTCCAAATGCCATCTAATTTAGATTTTAATGATTTGTTCATCATCCAGCTTCATTATTACTGATGGACTCCCATGCTAATGATGCAAAAATACTGTGGCAGGAGCTTTCCTTCCAAATTATACAATGGAATACCATATATATAGATGGGAACTACAAGCCTACTTGTACCCCAAGTTCTGTCAAAGCACAAAATTTTCAGGAAATACCCCATTTCCAGTTTGAGGGAGCTATATTTGAATAGCAACTGGTGATTAATTGTCTAATTTATTGTGTGAATCCTGTAATGGAAAAATGCCCTAATGGCTTCAAATATTTTGTCGAGACCAAGCAACAAAACCTTCAGTCACTGTTTTTTCTTAATATGAAGGGAAAATCACATCTGTTACACGGTGTGAAACTGAAACTTCTCTGTTAGACATCTAAAAAAAATACTTTGTCCCAGTAAGATTTTTGTTTCTCAGTGCTATGAGTACTGCTGGGCTGGACGAGCTGTTGTGTGTGTATTCACAATGTATTTGGACTGCTTTCAGAAAATAACTTGTAGGGTGTCACAAAATGAATGCAGCTTTTGGTGCTCTGTCTTGCACACACCTTCCCCTTCCCTAAGAGTCCCACTATGACAGTGTGTCAGATACAAAGTGGTACATTGTAATTGCTGCTAAAAAGCCTTGGATATAAAAAGGCCCTGAATAATGTGTTTACTGTGTACTGTACTAGCAAGCTGCCTATGTGCAAGATATTCTGCTCTGATGTTATAAAAGGCATGCATTTTTAAGGCACTGTCAGACATTTCTAAGCCTGTTCCCCATGTGTGTATGTGTCATATTGCTGATCTGCTAATGCATAGTAACACTAAGAAATTCCCACCATCTCAAGATAACCCCAACAGAAATACGACATTTTCATATGGGGCCTTTGATGTGCTTTCTTTCTTTCAAAACTTAGCATCTTTATCATGTTTAGAAATGTCTCGACAGTGTTTCAGGGCTCTCATCAAAACAATAAAGAAAAGAACATTTAATTTTGATGGTCATAGCATATAGAATGCACAGGTACTACTTTGAGATAGGTGTGAGATCAAATGAAGGGTCCCTCTGCCTTCCTAAGATGCTGGAGACAGTAGGCCTAGCTGCACCTGGTATGGCTATAAAACCTGGTCTTAAAATTCATGCTACCTTTCATAGGACACCGTCTGCTATACTGCAGTAGATGTATACAGCATTATCTGTAATTAAACTTACAAAGCACTTTTATACTATAAAATCATGTGTGAAGTAGAGGCAGGAAAAGAGAAAAATGTTCTAGGTTTTGGTTGTTCAGCTGGGTTTTTCTGGTGTTGGGATTTTTTTAAACTCCTGCCTATTTCTATTTAATCTTTCTCTTCTCTACCTCAAAGTTTTATGGAAAGCTTTGGGTTGTAACAGTCCCATTCAAATTTCAGTACAAAAGGAATAAACCAGATGGAAAAAAAATAACTTGTGCCAAGATAAACATCTTTTTCTTATGACTTTCAAGTGTTTTTACAAAGGCAAAGTTTTGGGAGCTGAAAAATGGTTAAAAGGCCATCTTCAGATCAGTTCAGTGAAAATGGATTTAATTTGTCCTGCTAATGTTGGTTCTAAGATTGGAGGTTTATGCAGATCATCAACTGGACTACTTTTATACTATTCCTATCTTGATATTTTAGAATGGCTTTTTCTGTGATTTATTTGATAAAATATGACTTGAAAGTCATGGTATATATAGCTTGGGTGTAATAATATATGTATATGTGATTTTAAAATTAATGACCTTTGTATTTAGAATTGTATCTGCTATATCAGACCTGCTTAATTTTTCTGGATTAGGTTTAAGATGTGCATTTAAAGTATATGGAACAATTTTTAAACTCTGAAGCTACAATGTTTATATAAAAGCCATAATGTTTATATAAAGCCACACATGTCCTGTAGCAAGTTGTAAATATTATAGCAATTACAAAGATAATTTTGTAATGAAAAAATCCTGTTCATTTTATATTATTGTGTTTCCCTCACAGTGCTGCAGATAATGTAATATTTAATTACATAATTTGGAATGGCTTAATGGTTTTTCATTGAGGTCTGGTTTCACGTCAACTGTACAAGTAACACTTTTTAAGAGACTCAGATTCTAAAATTTAACTTACTCTGTAGAATCTCTTTTGGTTTTGAGCAACTGTATATGAACTTGGTGCTACTGTATTTTTAAATTTGAATATTCAGTCATATGATCATAATGCAGCATAGTTATCTTGGGTAAATGTTACATGTATATGTACATTAGTATAAAGACATCAGTGTACGAATATGGTTGGGTCTCCTGCTACCACAAACCAAATTATGCTTTTCTTCAATGCCAATTTCTTATTAGGAGAATCTGTAGGAACCAGTAAAGCTGATGGATGGTAGCAGGATTGAAGAATATACTAAATCAGACCATGTGCATTTTTCTCTGTGCTATTCTGACATTCAGTTCTTTAAGAAAATGCTTTTTAGGAGGTTAACTTTTAGAGGTGGAAACTTACTTGTTTTGGGGGTTTCTTTTCAACAAAATAAAACCATGGAGAGGTGAAAATGTCAGGCTTTTTAGAAAGCACCCAAATATGCTGCCTGAGCTGCTAAAACAAAGGGTTCTGTACCAGGAGCTCTAGCTGGGGTGATTTTCTCACATTTTTGAATGGTGTCCTAATTTCATTATGCTGATGAATGCTTGCAACACCATTCTAGCTTCAGGCTTTGTTGGTAAGCTTTGCCTATTTTTAGGCTGTGTCATTCAAATGTTTACAAAATATCGACCATTCACTTCAAACAAGTGAAGCTGACAGTCAGAAATTCACACTTCCAGTTCTGTAACACATCACTTCTAACAAAATAAAATAGAAAATTCTATACCTGGGTAGAAAGCAACATAACTTCCTTTGTTTTAAGAGCTGATGATTTAGCTGGGCAAAGAGCTCAAGAATGCAGTCATACGTGTTTGAATGTTTTGCATTATTTTGATTCCTATCCCCTTCAGTCCTGCCATCTAATGCCATTGTTTTTGCTAGGAAAAGGTACTGAGGTTTTGACTTTTGAAGTGGATTCATTGTGTATCTCACAAAATTAATTAGAAGGTCTTGATTTTTGTGTGAAGATGCAGAAAATAAAAGTCAGCTTAGGACATTACTGAAACATATTTGGCAAAACTATAATAGTGTTTAAACATAAAATGAGCTAGTATGAATTAAAAAGAAAAAGAAACAAATACATATAGACAGTGGTAGCACTTGAAGTGGTAGCACAAAGTTTGTTCTCAAAATTGAATGTTTTAAGTACTCTCATTATATATAATAACACAAAATTGCTGTAAAAATCGCCTGTTTCTAGGTGCTGGTCTCTACATACATTTGTTGATGTGTTTATTTAATACCAAGTTACTCAATGCCTTGAATTCTCTGTTTCCATGTTACAGGTCTGTTACCACAGCTATTAGGAGTAGCACCAGAGAAGGCCATAAAACTTACTGTAAGTTTGTAAATGGATTTTTTTCACATTTTTCCACATTGTAAAATGCAGCAAATTAAAATTAGCAATTGTTAATATCTGACTTGTGAACAGTACAGGTGGCATACAAGTCTCATCCAGAGGTGTACATGTAAATTTTAAGAATCTTACTGAAAACTTACTTTTGGACTCACTCCAAAATAGAACAAGCTCATTCAACTTGTTCAGCTCATCTGCTTGTTTGCAAGTAGCATAGGCCTTTGGTTTCACTTCTTAGCAAGTCAGAATAGTTACTTATTGGAGGGCTTTTGTTTTTGTATCTGCACGTGGTTACTGTATATATGATTCCAGTGCAATAGGAGATAGATAATATGAGCATGTAGTGAATTTTGGTAAGACAGGAACTTGTTTGTGTGATGGTTTTTTCTAAATGTTTTACTTCTGTAATTTTGTTATTTCTTAAGTGTTTGTAAGGCACTTAAGAATTTCTTATTATAATCCAATCATAATATATTGTTTGTTCACTGATAAGACAGTATTCATCAAAGCTAGTAGTATGCATTTTTAAAAAAAGGCACGTAATGCTATCAATTGAACTGCCATTGTGTTAAAGCTTAGTATTGAACATTCTGATATTAATTTGACATTTTAATTTGTTAATTTTAATTTTTTATTAATTTGACACCTCTAAAATATTAATGTATTTTATCATTTTCTGATATTAAAAATTACATTATTAGCAATTATTTATCTTTTGAATAATAAGTATTTGAATTATACTGCAAATTCTTTTTAGAAGGAAGAACATAGCTTTAGAATATTTAATATAAAATCTAAGACTGATTTCTTTGATATCTTGCAGTTTGGTAGCTTAGTAGATATATTTGCATTTTCATTTGCACAGAATTTGCAGCTGATGAGTGTTTTCTCTGACCTTTTAATTTATCAGCTTTCATAAATGTTTGTCTTTTAAGGTTAATGATTTTGTGAGAGATAAGTTCAGGGCTAAAGATGGATCTGTCCCACTGGCTGCAGAAATTCTTGCTGGTGGCTGTGTAAGTATCTTTAATTTCCTTCATATGACATTCATGAAAGTGCAGTTCATAAGATTAATTGTGTGGACTAAGGCTTCTGTTTAACCACAGATCCGGTTCAAGAGCAGACTCTGCTAGAGCATCTCAGTTCTTTCCTAGATAGGCCAGCCGTTCTTGATGAAAGGGTAAATGTTCCTGTGCATCGTGCCTTTTAACTGTGCTCTCTAATTCTCACAGCTTAGAGTTTGTTTCCTTAATCAAGAATGTGTCTTTATTCATGTTGGCTGTAGCTTATGGCCTAAAGAGGATTCATGCTAACCTTTCCAGAAGTTAATAATTAGTTACTACTTTGTGGCACCCACTCTACCACGTCACTTCTTTCCTGATGTGTTACTGCACCCACTAATTTTCACTTTTTGCAGTGATACTGGCTTTTTGAAATGGCAAAGACTGCTCATGCTTCTTTGAGTTCGTAGCAGACGTAGGCTGTGTAATGTTAACTCAGAGCATAATGCATTCCTGAATGTAGGCTGTATTTAAAACCCACTAAGATTTTAAGAGTGTTTTCCTTGCACAAAGTAGTATCTTAATGAACAACTGGCGCATTACCGGGTAAATGACAATACTTCACTACTTGGTCTAGTTCTGTCTGTTCATATTACAGCTTACTGTACCTGGTGTATTGATTTGTTCAAGCAAATGTAAATACTTTAGGTAAAACGAATAGTTGTTCAAAGACCAGTACATTTTGCAGATAAAGAGCACTGTTTATTTAAAACAGCTTTGATCACTGGGGCAGAGCAATGTTGGTGTATTTTTAATTCATCTTTGTTTCTGCTGTCATAAGACAGATGAGGTCATATTTTCAAGCAGCTTCTACCTGTGTCGCAAACTACAGTGAGCAGCAACTTAAATAAAAATGCTTGCATCTTAACCTCAGTAGGTGCAGAGATTTGTGCTGTGTGTGCTTGCAGTAAGTGAACTACGATTATCTGAGCCTCAGGGTGCAGTGCCTCGCTTGCATTGCAGGCTGAGAAGCCCTGGCTTTCTGTAATTCTCAGGAGATGGGGCAGGATTTGGCTGCTGTCTCACTGCTCCTTCTGTTTGATCACTGACCTGTTGTAGACTGCCAGGTAGGATCCCCTTGTTCTGTAACTTTAGGAGCATTCAGGGAAGAAAAAAAGAAGGGGAGGGAGAGAAGAATGTGGGTCTCTGAAGCCCTAAATAAAAAGCATGCTGTAAATGAAGGAAAAATGCAATAAAGCACTTGCAGAGTAAAAAGTATTTGCCCCTTACACTAATAAAAAGTCTCATGAACATAGCAGCCATAGAGAATTCTGCAAAATTTTCATTTAAAATGTCATTTGATCTAGAGATTTTATTTTACAGACCGCTGTGAATTTTTTAATGCAGTAGAAAAAGCACTCTTTACAGAGACCTGTCATTCATAAGAATGCTGCAGCAAGCTTTTTGCCAGCAGTTCATTGTAAACGAAGGATCTGCTTTAAGAGATAGGTGGTTTGAGATGTATTTTAAATGTCCTATAAATGTTGGCTTGTCCTAAATTTTTATTAACAGTGAGATGCTGCATGAAGTTGTAGCAGTAGACATGCAGAGGCAGAATGCCCTGAGTTTTCTTTTAACTGCAGTGCTCCACTTAAAGGCATAGCTTGGTGCCAGGTAGATAGGTTGCAACTTGTCTCTTCTGCAGGTGGTCTTTGGGTTCTTTTGTAATTTTAAACCCAATTCAGACTAGTAACAGAGACTCTTTATCAGCAGTTCCTAGGTTTTTTGGGGTGAATTTTTCCATCATGGTGTAAATATATGTGTTAAATATGAAGTACCAAAAACATGCTTTTTCCTCTAGCTTTCAACATTGTATTGGTCCAACTTTTAGTCCCCGTTTAAGCCATCGTGAAACCTGTGATTTCATTGTGGAAGCAGCACGGACAGTGCTGAATGCTCGAAAATTGTCACTCTTGGATTTTTACCTCATTTCGCAATGTAGTAATTGCTTATGTGGGAGGCAAGAAGACAGGAGGGCATGATGTGTTAAAGTCTAAAAAGGGGAAGACAACTAAGATTAATTTTCTAAGACTCCTGCCCTATCACCTTTCCATGTTCTACGTCTAATTCTCAGCTGGGATTGTGTTACAAACACAAATTTAAATTTTTCTTCTTCAGTGCTTCTGTTTCCTTGGAGTGTATTCATTGCTTATGCAAGAGCTGAGTGCTGGGATGCATGCTAGTTTGTAATGTTTTAAATAGCAGCCCTGTGAATATGGTATAGTAATAATACCTAGGAAAGGGAGGACAAGCAGATATTTGGATAGGCTGGGTTTTTCAGTAACACAAAGGGCTTTGAAGGGGTCAGTATCACCTGAGTAGCTCCACTCTGCTGTTTGCCCAACCATTGCCAGGCATTGACTTTTAAGTCTCCAAGGAGTTCACTTTGCATCATAATTGCTGTGAATTAGTACACATGGCTGACTTTTGCACTTGTAACTAAAGCTGATTGTTTCATTGAACAAGTCTTTTTCTGTTTTGTAAACTGTTTTCTCTCCTAAAAAAAAGAAAGAAGAGAAGAAGAAAATAGATCTTTTATTTCATGACCTTGTGACACTTAATTCAGTTAACAGCCTGTTTCATAGCTTTTTATTACGTGAAGATGAAAGCGATAGGTAGGTTGAGATTTTTTTTTTTGAGACCCCCAAGAATACAATTAAAAGTACAACCTTTATACTTAGGGAAGGCTGTTATGTAAATTACTAACACAAGATTTCCATCTCCTTAGTTTGTAAGAAATTTTCCTAATGACTATAGTATTTATTACCCATAAAAATGCATGTAGCTTTCAGATTTGCACAATGCCTGACACCCACCATGAACTCTGATCTCTGCTGTGCATTTTGGACTCTCATCACTCATGCAAATCCTACATAACCCTTATCATTATGAGTCTAGTGAAAATCTTCAGTTTCAAGGCATGGTGTAATGATGCTGTAGAGCTATGATCTGCTGAGCATCTAAACCACAAAGCTGACTTAACCTTATTGAATTAAAATGGACACATATATGCTGGGTTTGATTTTTGCTAATGCTATAACTTACCTTCGGAATTCCTTAATAAAAGGATGTGTAAGCTGTAAGTACTATACTATAAATTTTTTTTTATAGTGGCAATAATATTGAAATTTCTGGAAGCTTTATTTCATGGTCTTTTACTTGATTTTATATTTTAAATAAAAATAATTTTATAATTTTATATTTGAAATAAAAAAATAATTTAAAGTCATATCAAGTTTAGCTGCTTGCTTTTTTAATCTTAATTCACTTACAGGCATCTGTTGAAAGTAACCTGATTTTTTAATATAGCATTATATATATTTTTTTTTAGTTATATTAACACATGGAAAACTCTCTTTGTAAAAGTGTCATAAATACTATATTTGGGGTTTTGAGACATTACCTTTAATTCTAACATTTTAGGTGAGACAGTCATTTTGCTTAGTACCTTAAATAAAGCAGTTCAATATTTAATGGAAAAATTACGTTTGTGTAACTGGGAAGGAGATGCAAATATGCAAAATAAAGAGGGATATAAAGCATAAAAGCATACTAAGAAAAACAGAAGAAGGATTATAGCATGACTAAAGGAATCGCTATATAATGTATGTTGCCTTGTCTGCATATATTAACACAATGATCTCAGTAAATAGGGGCGTAATTTTCAGCAAGAAAAGAGAACTACGTTTTGCTTTATTAACCTTTCCTTCTGCTCTCCCCTCTCCTTCTGAGCACACAGTCTTTTCCTTCCCAGCTGCTCAGTATGTGCTCACTATTAGCCAGCTTAAATCATGTAGCACAGTACAATTACAGATCCCATACAGATCTGCTTTTGTTTAAATTGTCAAGGCAATTTTAGGCATATTTTGAGAGACTTTATAGGAATCATAATAAAGTTAAAATGCATCAGACCTGCTTGGGCAGCCTCAGCTCTGCTATGGAACATAAAAATTAGATATGGTTAACATCGAGTGCAAAATGCTGCCCAGAATTAATTTTTATACAGGAATGTGATGTGAAATTCCATGTGAATTGTGCCAAATAACAGATCCAGTGCAAATAGTTTTATTAAGCTACTTAAAACATTTATTTCATGTTTCAGAGAGTAATAAAGATAAGTCCACATCTGAGCTACATTTTCTTTGTGGCATTGCAGTGGAAACAGAAGGTGTGTAAACTGCAATTCCCACATTTAGATCTCCTACTTTCAAAAATTCAGACATTTGGAAGTTGTGGACTAAAGGAGATTGAAGGTGCCATTCTTGATTTCATTATTATGAAACCTAAATATGTTAACATTCAACTGTATTTGGCAAGAGAAGCTGAGCTATATGTAAAATTAAACTGCACAGTATATATGCCAGGGGAAAAAAATACCTGCATGTATATCTGGGGAAAAAAAAAAGAGGCAAACAATTGCTGTCACACAGAAAAGTTTTGGTCTAGTTTATTGAGATAGATAAATGAAGATGTTCATCTTGATGATTGCTCTTATGACGTTTGACAGCAAAAGGCATATGTCTCTTGAATGCTTAGCAGATTTGTTCTCAGAGGTCTGTTCTCCCTGTGGCTGGAGATCCATTACTTTCAAGGAGAGTTCTACCTGCTTGTGTATATCCAACTTTCACATCTGCTTTAAGGAAACCTTCAGAATCTCCTAATACATGCTTTTTCCCCTTGATTAAATTTAAAGCTGTTTTTGTGCATAAAATTGATGTTGTTCAATACATTATTTAGATTTAAATTCTGTTTAACATAATTAATATAATGTAACGGAATATACTATAATTAATTAGGTATTTTTAAAGTGTAGTACTGTTCTCTGAACCACTGTAATTGTAGTTATTTTCAGCATGCTGAAAATCATTTACACTAATCATAAATTTTTGGTAAAAAAAACTCCAGCTAAATCTGGACTTAAATTTTATTTCACATTTGCAAACTCACTCTATTTCAGCACTGCTCTTTTAATTGAGAGTAGAGTCTTTAATTGACTCTACTCTTTAAAAATTGATAAATTTTCATGTAATTTTAGACTTAAGCCTTATGATGAGGTTTGGGAAGGCAACACACAGTAACATGATAGCCTTTTCCAAGAAGTTGTACCAAAGGCTGGGAAAGTTGCTGATGTAAAGCTCCTGCTTCTCTTTGGCCTCACCCCATACTTCCTTGCAGGTTTGGATGTTTTTAAAACAACAGTTTGCTGAAATTTTCATCCAGTCATACCTACTTAAACTGGTCTTTCCCTAAATCAGTAATGAATTTTGCAGAACTTGATTTCATTTCATTTTGAATTTTCCTTTTGCATTAGTTAATCTACTTTAAACTTTTTTTTTCACAAAAAGTATTTTTCCATAACAAATAAGAGATACTTTCCCATTTTGCTTTCCCTCTCCTCTTTCTGTTCGTTTCCTTTCTGCCTGAAAAAGAGAGAGACAGAAAATTTTTCAAACTTTTTTTTCAAACTGTAAAACAAGGAGGGATGCCTAGGTATATGTTGATAGTTTTCTGATTCCAGAACCAAACAATTCTGAATGCTTAAAAAGTCAAATTTTTTCCAACAAACTTACTTAATATTAATTCAACGTGAATCTTATTCTTTTTTTTTAACCTGTTATATTAGAAATAATGACTGCAAAGTTTTACATGAATGCACACTGCAGTTTAACACATGGATTTGTTTTGACAATTATATTTTACTATATGTCCCTTTCTCCTTTTACTTCTTCTTTTACTGGCAGTAAAATATTACAGTGTTTACCAGTGAAGGTTCAAAAAAACCCCAAATCCAAAAAGAAAGGCTCAAACTCAAATTAGGAATTAAAATCTAACTTTCTGTGAGAAAAAGGAAGATATTTATGATGTCACAGTAATTTATTATGTGACCAAGAAATAATGGGTCACAGTTTTAATACAGCTACCATGACTTAGGACTTGAAAGGTCTGTAAATCATTAAATGATTCTGCAGCTAGTCAAAATAGACAAGTAGAGCAGACAGAGCCAAACATTAACAGATTTGACAGGTCTGTAAGTTAATTGCTTTTATAATGCCAATCAAGTAGGCTCCACTTTGATTTTTTGGCTAGGCTTCTGAGAAGTGAATTACCTATAACGTGGAAAATATCCACAATTTTAATTTTTTTTTCCCATTGCAGACTTGGTCTGTGCTTATAAACAAACCATACTCCTGTTTGTTTCTGTTTAGCCAGGTCATTAATATTCTATTGTAGGACACTCCTCACAACTTGTATCTGAGTCTTGGAAATCCAATGCAGTAGCAGGAATGTACTTCTGTTCAGAATAATTGCAATTCTATTTATGAGCACTTTTATGTGAGGATTTGACAGAGTTTGGTTTACATTTTATGTACATTTGGAGATTAACAAGACTGTGATTCTAGCCGTGTTCATTGTTTGAGCTGCACAAAGTAAAACCTTAGTCAGACCAAGGGAAGGCTGTCCTCAGAAGACAGGAAAGATTAGCTAGAGAAAAACAGAATTCTGCCTGAGGAGCATGAAAGCTGTTTCTGTGATAGGCTGATCAGGGTAGTGAAAAGCAGATGATTGAGGGCTCAGGAAATCTTGTGATCTGAAGAAAAGGTATTTACTGTATGAACTCCCATTGCTAACGAGCATTATCAGAATGCTGTGTAGGTAGGACCACAGATGAGAGAACACTAAATAACATGAGCTGGCTTGTCTAGATTTTTGAGGCCTGGCTTTATGGGATGAAAAGGTAGCACAGAACCAAGCTTTTGAGAACCCAGTGTGCTTGGCTCCTGACATACAGTACCACAAAATTATGGTGGTCACCTTTGAGATCTGTAAGAAATTAAGGTGGTCACCTTTGAGAAAAACAGTCATTTTGGACTGCTGTCTGTTACTTGGCAGCTTTTCTGGTAACAGGAGAGTCCATAGTGAAATCCCCTCTGCAGCAGTTTGGCATAATTCATCTAATGCTCTTGGGACCTGCTGTCATACAAACACAAAAACTTTTAGAGGTAGTTTGAAGCACTGCAGTAAATCTGGCTTCTAAGCTTTGTTCTGTTGTAAAGTTGGTATGTGGTTTTGTGGTAAATCATTGAACAGTTCTGTGCCTTAGTTGCCCTTTATTATACAATGAGGATGGTAATTCTTCCACTCTTGATCATTGGTACATTTTTAATTTAATTTTTTATGACAATGAGCAATCTTTATTTAGTGTCTGTACTTTAGGAACCTTGACTTTAATTAGGATTAATGGATGCTATGAAATGCACAGGAAAACAAGCTGCATCTGGAAACTTAAAAGGAGTGAGGGCTTGGGACAGAGTATGATATGCAGTAGGACTGAATATGATAAACAGTTGACTAAAAATCTTGGAATTTACACCTCCTTGTCTTTTGTAGATTAAACACGTAACCAAGACATTGTGGACAATTTCTTTTGCAGAGGTTGATTTTTGGTAATTGTATAATATATTGCTTTTGTATTTTTATGATTGCCATTAATTGCTATAATCGCTATCCCTGCGTGATATTGTTGAAAAACACACTCTAATAGCAGCAGTAATCCTTTCTTCATCCATGAAACCATAAAAGGGGATATATGATAAGTTGGATGGGATACAGAAGAAAGATCTAGGCTGACCCTAAAAGCTGTTACTGAGAACAGGAAGGGGGGCTACAATTTGAAATAGATAATAAGGTTAATTAGAGGAGCAGGAACATTTGATGGTCAGTAGCACTGAAAGGAAAAGAATCTAGTACTTTCTTCTGGAATGGAAAACACAGAATTTCCTTCTTTAATTGCAAGCTATATTTTCTTCAGAACATACACAAAGCTTTCAAATGGAGATGTGAAAGCGCGAGGAGAGTTGTGTCTGGTGTGCTCATTTCTTAGTTAATCTCATAAGGACACAAAAAGCAGTTATATTGAAAAGAACAGGAATTTCTTCTCTCAGTGTAATGAGGGGGGTGAAAAACTGTTTATTTTCCAGCAAATTTATTTCTGAGCGATTTGAGCACAAAGAAATAGAAAAAGTTTTGACTTCTTAAACTGAAATACTGTTAAATGCTTGTTACTAAACCAATTTTTTTTAATTACAGAGTAGGCTTTATTTCTCCATGGACAAAAAAACCCAACCAATCCTCAACTATTTCTACTTCTTCCTTCTGTTCAGTAAAGTAGGAAAGTAGCAGGAGACATGATAGACAGTACTGTATTACTGTGCAAGACTATACTGCCATCGAGAGGTGTTGGGTGATATCATACCAATTCCAGAGTTGAAGAACCCCAAAAATGGGGGAAAACCCAGCGTATTTTTAAAAATTCACACGTGTTTGGGTGCATAGCTAGCTGACTTTGTTAAAGTACATTTAAAGGCATGCACATTTCTAGTTATGCATGTATGAATTGTTCTTGGATGACAGTGATATTTCCCTTTTATTTTCTTGCTCTAAATCAAAGAACCATAAGTGCTTGTGATTAGGTCAAATGTTAAATTCTTTCAGAATAATATGGGCCCTTTGAGATAATTATCTATGCAGTACCTCTAGTTATCTATGCCTATAAATATCTCAAAACTGTAGTTTTTACTTTAATCACATGATAATAACTGAAAAGTAATAGATTTACTTATACAGTCAGATCATTTGTTTAAAAAATGATTGGAAGATGTGATAAGGAGTTTAGAGTTGAGGGGTAGTCAGGTTTGTAACTTCAGTTCAGAAAAATTTGTGTTACAGGGAACCATCTGTATTAAACATTTGATGTATTTGATTTTTCTGACACTTAGTGGAGAAATCATTAAGCCTGAGCAACCTAAACTTAAATGGTGTTTATTCAGGACAAAGAAAAAAAGTACTTTTCAAATTCTTCCCTTTGGGAGTGTATTTAAAAATCTTATCATTAAATACATTTTTGACTGCAAAAACTATCAAACCAGAAGGCAGTATTCTTCAACTTTTGGCCAAACAAAATGAATGAACAGGGTGATACAATGTGGTGAGGATGTTTTGTTTTTTTTTTTCAATACCAGTTCATACCAGTACCTTGAAAAGACTGGGGAAAAAACCAGATTGATAAGATTTCTTTCATTGCATTCACTATGCAAAAATTGAGAAAGGAGACAGAACTATTATACTATTGTACTATTATGATTCAAGCTACTGATTTAGAGATGAGGATATCTGGAGACTCTTACAAGTTGTGAATGTTTGAGCAGGGAGGAAATGCACACACTGGTCATACAATTAAACTGTCTGCCTCAAAACCCCTTCTTGTAAAACCAGATTCATTGTACTTTCCTCACAGAAGCACTGGGAGGAAATAAATTAATATTTATGAGACGCTTGCATTACTGTGATGATGAATAACACAATAGGAGTTACCAGAACTAGATAAGCAAGAAATCATTTCATTAGAGAGTACAGTAGCCATCTCCGGTTTGCTTCCCCCCCATTTTGAGAGCAAGGAGCTGCAGTTACCAGCACAGATGCTCAAATAACAGAATGATCAAAGCTCCCCACCGAGCCACTGTACTTGTTACCACTGGAACTGCCTCTGCTCAGGCTGATAAACCAGCCTTCCTCTGCATCACGAGGCAGGCAGGTGGTAAAACCCTCCTACTGAGACCTCTGTCAGGTATTGTCTGCCTCGTCGCTTTCAGTTATTCACCCTTTGATTTTTGGAGTATATCTTAGATCAGATTCAGAGCATGGCAGAGGTTGTTCAGGGAGTTCTGGGATAGTATCTGGACAGTCTGGAAACACTTCACTGGAAATGACCAGTGTCTCTCTTCAAAGCTGCTGTGTGGGCAGCAAAATTGATAGTCCTTTTAGTACTGTGTGGTGCACGCAGGTCTCTGTTTTTAAAACTTTGAATGCAGCGAGCTTGGTTGCATGAAGTGGGTAAATAATAATATCTGTGTTTTTTAATATCAAGCTGAAGCAGAGGAAGTCCTATGTGATTTAGCCAGAGCAGCAAATGTCTAATGCTGGAAGTGTCTACACATACAAACATGCATTTATATGCACTTCCTAGCACCTGAAGTACTTCCCATCTGTTTGTGTTGAAATTATATTGTATTGAAATAATTTGCCTTTATTCTCCTTTAAAATCAGAGATATCATTCTACTTCCTTTCTTTATAATGGCATTCACTTGTAAACATTTTTATAGATTTTTAAATTGTTCAGTGTTTTGGTGCACTAATAGTGATAATAATACTAATTTTGTACTAAGGCTTAATTTTGTTGTAATCTTTTAAAATTTAATATGGTTTTCCTGTAGTGAAAATTAAAGGAACCTTTCTCATGGAGTCATGGCACAATGAACTGCAGGAATATCATACTGAGGGAATGCAGTTTAATTTTGCTAGTAGATCAATTGATACGAGTTTTTAAGTAATGTGTTTTAGAGAATGGCTCTTGTATAAGAAACTTGCAAATGAACATTATCACCTGCAATTCAGATTTTATCATTTTTAAGAAGAAAATATATATGTTGGTACAGGGGAATGCCTAATAATTGTAATATCTACACCAAAATATTTATTATATAGGAATATGCAATTCATCAAAGAACCTTTCCAGGATTCTTTTTTATTTATTTTGAGACTTAGTGAGATGAGTAGACAAGTAAAAGAAAGACTTTTTTTTTTGTTTGAATGCTTACTTGCTTAATGTGTTCCAGTTTAAGTGCAAAACTTAAAGCAGCATATGTGCTAAATAATTTATCAGTCTAATTTTTGATGGCAACAGGAATAGCAGTTTTATATATACCAGGATTCTGGTTTGGTAAAAGCAGTTAAATTAAATTATGCCAATTTGAAAGTCAAAACCAGTTGAGTTACACAAGAGTATGCTTTTCCTGGTCAAAATAGGAAACACTTGGGATATTTTGGGGGTTATGTAAAGACTTTAATTTGTAACCACATTGTATATGCTCACTCCAAGTGGTAGGCAAGAATAGTTGTTCGTGTGATTTGCCATTTCTTCAGCACATTATTTGAACCATATTACTGTGCATATTTTTTATCTTGAATGATAGTTAATCTCTACAATTAATTCTTTTAACACTGAGATAATTTTAAAAATAATTGCACATAGTGTTTGCATACTAGACATCGCTACATGCAAATGCTTTTAAATGGTTATTTTATTTTAGTCATTACCTTCTAGAACAAAATAGTTGTTTTCTTGTAGGGAGGGCGAGGGTTGCCCTTTACATAATTTGTGTGATTTGAGAACGTAGAGAAGAGCAGAGCTGTCATGCCACAGAATTACATACTTAACAGAAGTTAGAATGACATTTTGTTGAATTTGAGCCAGAGGAGTTTGAATGAATATTTTTTTAATACACTTAGGTAATCTTCACATTACTTTTTTTTTCTGGTTGCAGATTTTTAGCTCAGGATCTGTCAGTGTAGCTGAAAGGTTATGCCCTAAGCTACATATGATGAATGAGATGAACTTTATGACAACCAGAGGGAGTCCAAAATGCTTGCCACCATTGTGTTTTAAAGCAGACTTCCAGAATCGATTGAGTGGTGTCTTCCCAACGAATGGAGACTGACACGTTGAAAACATTTAGTGGTTCTTGATTAATACAATCCTTCAGTCTCTAGACCTTTTCTTTAATGCCTGGTACCTAAATAATGATGTAGAGTTCAGATTCTTGAATCAAACAGCATTTAATGGCACTGAAACTGGTAGTTCAGAGGATTTTTTTAAAACAGCACAATATACTTGCAATTCTGTTCATTGGAATCCATGTGTTCTTTGTTATATGAACTCATGTCAAAAATGGAAAAAGTTTCTGCCAGATTTCTACTCTTCAACAGTATGTCTTCACTTTCTATATACTACACATCACAGCTGCTTTACTAGTTACTAATTTTTCCTTTTACTTCATTACTTGTGTTATAGTGTTCTTGGTTTGTCAGTATTGCATAACTTGGTGTTGGAGAATGTGTTCTTGCAAAAAGAATTGAGCTAGTGTCTGTCTGATGTACTGCAGTGTCCTGCAGTGGCTGAACTGCTTCCTCTCTGTTTCTCCTGATGACTCATCTCCTGGGGGAGTAGGTTTCTTACCTTGTGAGGTGCACTAATACTAAAACTCTTGACTGCTAATAGCTTAACTGAGTGCAGCAAGATTGACGATGCCTTATCTTGAATGTAACAGGATGCACATTGCAAATAATGTAGCAGGTTAATATATTGATTTCTGCTTTTAATTTCAGGCTGGAGGTTCTCAAGTAATCTTTACCAATCCACTGGAAATTGTCAAGATTCGATTGCAGGTGGCTGGAGAAATTACTACTGGTCCACGAGTTAGTGCCCTCAGTGTATTAAGGGACTTAGGTTTCTTTGGTCTCTACAAGGTATGTTTTTTAAAAATGTTAAAAATAAGCCTATTATAAATTTTCAAATCAACATATAATTTTATTTTTCTCACAAAGTTTTGTAGGTGGACACAATTTTACTTTCTAAAAGAAAAATTATTATGTGATCTTATATCTTCATTTTTCATTTTTGATTAAGGGAAGAAACTGTCTCATCTTTTTGAGAATATGGTTTTTGTAAATCTTACTGAGATTTCTTTTCTCACTTCAGCAGGTTTAAGGTTCACTGAATATTAGTTTGTGATTCCTGTTATTCTGTCTACTGTAAAAAAAAAGCTTATTTTCATCTGCTACATGGTATAGAGTTTACAGTTTTGGAACTTGCTTTTGCTCTTCTGTGGTTGATTCAGCAACTTTCCCAGATGTCATCGTTCATTTGGTGATGGGAATTAATTGCAGCACAATAATAGTGAAGAAATACAGACAGTGGGAGCCCAGCATAAAAATAAACTCCTAAGCAAGCTTCCCCTTGCTTCTTTAGAAGAATATTTTCCCAAATAATACCACGAAAAGCTGTCTTTGTGAGCATATGCTACAGACCCTACAGTTCTGCTTGCTATATTACTGTTTTCACATAGATACGTAAATATGTAGGAGTTGTTAGGTTTAATGTTTGCAACAGGAATAAAAACATCTTCTGAATATTGAATCTAATAGGATGTATGCTACAAATAATTTAAGGGATTAACATGCTTTTAGGATGTCTTCTACTTTTAGATGGAGAAGATTAGGTGTGGGGGAATATGAAAGGTCTTGAAGTACTTTGAGATAGCCACTATACTCAAGTATTGAAACAGAAGTTGTAATGGATACCATATACTGCAGAGCACCGGGTGGTGTTGCTTCAGACTCTGCAGCCTACAACTCGGAAGAAAGCTTGCATACTTCCAATTTGTCCCAGGATTTCCAGTGAAGCTGGCAGTATTTCTCTGTTTCTTCTTTACAGCAGTCCAGCCATAAATTGAAGATGCTTCAAAAGACACCAAATGAGCCCCATCCCCCTCCTCAGCAGTATTTAAATTCCTTCTGCTTTTTTAAGCATCCAGTCTTTTAAAATTGTTCTGTTAAAATTACAAAGAGGGAGCCTACCCATGTCTGTATGTTTTGGCCTGGAGAGAAGTTGCAGGTCTGAATAGGATTTAATGGGGAGTTGTTTTTCCCTTTAAATTGACTTGCTAATTTTTTAGGTGTTTTACTGAAGCTGAGGCTATTGTGTAAACTCCTAGTAAATAGCATTACTGTGTTGATCAGATTAAC
The DNA here is from genome assembly GCF_901933205.1 of Camarhynchus parvulus. Taxonomy (NCBI): domain Eukaryota; kingdom Metazoa; phylum Chordata; class Aves; order Passeriformes; family Thraupidae; genus Camarhynchus; species Camarhynchus parvulus. Next base: position 25,155,097 of record NC_044572.1, on the reverse strand, counting down.
ATTTACAACTGAAAACAGGGATTTTGTAAAGAGTCTGCTTCCCCGAGGCTGTGCAGGAATGGAGGTCAGCTACTGACTTTTACTTGGACTAGCAAAAGGAAAACACAAGATGAAACCAGTGATGAAATAGTTTACTAAAGTAGCAGTTTTTGAATTTTTTCTCCCTGATTACCTGCTCCTGGTGGTTGAGCAGAATTTGCTACATTTTTCCATTTTTAATGGCATTAATGTCTTGGGTTGTATCATGAATTATTTCTATCCTCTAGAGTAAATCCTGGTGGACATTAGTCAGGACTACACGTGAAGAGGAGCTACTTACAGCACTATGTTGCATTGAAACAGACAATTATTTAATCACAAGACACAATTTCAGTGCTTCATTTATTGAGTCCATTTACCTCCACAAAAAAAAGTGCCACGGAAGGGTTTGGATTTATGACTCAGCTGTTGTCTCTGTTTCTGTCTCTCTCAACCCCTCCACCCCATTTCCTGTATTCATGTCCTTTTATATGTCGTTAGGATTCATTGCCTACAAAAACCTGAGTGATTTGACAAAACTAGAGAATTTATTCTGGCAATTACAGGCACCCACTGAGCATAGACCATGTCACAAGGCTTGTGGCCAAGGGCACCCTTAGTCGCAGCTAGGTCTGTAATTGGGCAGCTTTGTGCTGTTTTCTACCAAACATTTGGGACTGCAGCCAAAAGAAAATGGCAGTCCGATCTGCCCCCTTTCCTGCGTGCCAGTCAGAGCATTTGTGCACCCATATAATGATCTGGAACAAGAAAGTCACTAAAGCCTCCTCCTCCTTGGGGCTTAGTTTGTTTTGACCCCAGAGCAGCTCACTCTGTAGCTCCTCAGGAGGTTGTACCCAGTCAAGGGAGGAATGGCTGTGGCATGGGGACCTAGCCTGTCTCAGAATAGTTTTAAACTGCCTTGAGGTGCTTGTGAAGCTGCAGTGTTGGAGGCAATAGCAGCCCTCTCCTGAATGCTTGTGCTGGAGCAGGCAGTGTTTGTGAGGGCAGGCAGATATTAAAAACTGATTGCATCAGTCATCAGCCCCAGTAAATGTTACCCAGAGACATCAATGGTTTTAAATGAATTTCAGATGAGACTGGATTTGGTAGGTGCTGCCTTCTTTGGTGGTACCTCTAAATTAAGTTAGTATGTATAATGACCACATGGACATCAAATAATAATGAATCTTTTGCTAATGAGAACCGAAATATCTTGGTATGTTTGGAATGTTCATACTCTTAACAGGTCAAATGATCTTTAAACTATGAAATAGGAATGAGGATTTTGTGACTATCTCAGCACTTCTCATGTTGTTCACTCTAACAACTCTTACATTTGCATCTGAAGTCTTAGCTTTAGCTTTGTCTTTCCTGTCTCAAGACACAAGACTTGTATCTCAAGCCTTTAATGTACCTACTTTAGTGGATCTAGTTATGACTCCATAGATACTGCCATGGAGAAACAAGAATAGATAGTTATTCTAGAAAATAATTTTATTTGGGAATCTTGAAGTTCCTTAGTAGGCTTAATGAGCCTTCATGTAAGTATTCCAGCTGTTTAAACACTTGTCTATCTTAGCCATGACTTAAACCTTAACTGATTGACTTCCTTCTGCAAGTGTTGAAAGCAGAATTTTAGACTTTTAATTTCAGGAATTTTATTTTTAAATAAATGAATGTCTTTTTTGGTTTTAAGTTTCGTTTACCACATGGCAAGGATTGCAGTGAAAATTCTCCTTTCCTAGTTCAGAGAAAAGTCATCCCTGCAAGCTGTTCTTACCACTACAGATCCATCTGGCATGTTCTGCTTAGTTTCCATGAGTCGTTTATGCTGAAATTCAGGTGAAAATCTGTAAGAGTCCCATATAGTAGTCAGCAAGGAAGAATGTATTAATTATAAGTGCAGCCAGAAGATGTGAAGAGTTAGTCTTAGCTTCATGAGGCAAATTCCTGCATGTCTTAACAAGATATACTGCTTGTTATTTGAATTCTTATATTTTGTATTATTTTCTACCTATGAAGCTCTTCCTGTGGATTTTAAAATAAAATGCCCACACCCCCCGATATAGTTAATTTCAGTGCTCCTGTCTTGCATTAACAGAGAAAACCAAGGCACAGACAGATAAATCTTAAGTCTCATGTCAACAAATTAACAAAGGAAATGTAAACCCTTTTTGCATCCAGCTGAGTGAATCTTGTATTGATTATGATCATAATTATCTGTGCATTCTAGTCCAAATGCATATCCTTTGAGGATCGCTGAGAAGAAGCTGGATTGCATAGTTTTGGTGCCCCTCTGTATAAGTGAGAGTAATATTCTTTTGGGTCATTCATTGGCATGTTAATGTGCCGCTTTACTGTGCTACCGACAGAAACAATTCACAGTAGTACTGTGCTGAGATCTCTGCTCTGTGCTTTCTCTACTTGCAGACTTGATGTTAGAATAATTTTTGTTGAGAGCCAGTCCTGGAGGTCACCTGGGCAACCTGACCAGGTATTTGACCACCTTTACAGTTTAAAAGCAAACATAGAAAAGAAAAAATCCCACACCTATTTTCTTATGACTAATTGAATTGGCCATGTTCTAGCTTCTGATCCTTCCACTGTGCACCTCCAAGAGCAGTTTTCTTTCCCTGCACTCTCCTTTAAGTGAGCAGTAAGGTCTCTCCCTTGCCTGCTCTTCTCAGAGTTGAGCACACTGAGTTCCTCTTTTATGTGCCACAGACTACACAACTGGCTTGATGGCCCCACACTGGACCCACTCCAGCGTGAAAATATCTTTCTTGTATGGGAGAGACCAGAACTGGACACAGGGCTCCAGATGTGGTCTCAGCAGTGCTGAATGGAGGGCAATAATCACTTCCCTTGCACTCTTGCTTCTGTAGCCCAGGGTGCGACTGGCTGACTTCACTGCAAAGAGGCATTGCTGACCCATACTCAATTTGGGCACAGCATCCTCCAGTCTTTTTCTCCAAAGATGTTTTCAGCAAGTATCTCCATCCTATGAAGTTATCTCTGAACAGGAGCCTCTCACTACAGAACACTATTTCCCCAGTTCAGCATCATCTGATGAGAGTGCAGCTCATGTTCCACTGGTTTAGCTATGGGATATGATGACAGATCATTTCAAAAGCCAGGCTTTTAGTCAAGGTGTACAACATCCATTGCTGCCCCCTTATCCACAGGTCTGGCAAACTAGTTGGTCAGCTGTGATTTGGTAAATCCAAATTATTTGTTCCCAATATCTCCTTTGCCCTTCATATGCTTGCAAGTGGCTTCCAGGGACATTTGCATCATAAACCTCCCAGGAACAGAGGTGTGCCCAGACATCTTGTGCTTTCCCAGATGTTCCTTCTTACTCTTCAAGATGTTTGTCTGTTCTAGTTACCAGAACCCCCTTGTCTGACTTGACCTTTTGAACGTAGTAACAACCTCACAAGGTCATCAGCCAGCTGTCTCAGCACTACTGGAGGTTTCTGTTCTGGTCTCAGGATTGTGTATGTTCTCCAAGTGCCCTGTCTGCACGTAATGCAGGCTTTTCTGGTAAACTTGTGGAGCTGAGGGGCCTGGGGACAGATTTTACTGGTAAAAAGCAAGACAAAGGTAATTTCTCTGCTTTTTTCATGTACTTTGTCACTAGGTTTCCTGCCCCCATTGTGCAACAGCCTCACAATTTATTTAGTTGCCTTTTGGCTGCTGATGTGCTTACAGAAACCTTTTTTACTCCCCCTTCACACTTACTCGATCGATCTCCAGCTGATCCTTAGCTTTTCTGTCTCAATTGCTGCACACCCAAGCAGTGGTTCTATATATCCTGGGTAGTCCATACCCACCTCTGCTTCCATTTCTCTTCCTTCCTCACCAAAGAACTAAAGAACAGTAGGTCTGGGATCATAATAAGTGCAACAATTTACCGTCCCTGCTTCCTCCCAGACTCCCTGTGCCTTCACTGGGTGGTCAGATATTAGCCATTCTGTAATGATATGCAGCTTAGAAATAAAATGCATGTTAATTCCAGCAATAAAAAGATTTGACACATATAGCTTGTTAAGCTGATGGCTGGATTGAACCCCTGTGGTTCCTTAAAGCTGGAAAGCAAATTTTTTTTTCTGTCTTTGTCTAAAATTCTGAACTACTTGTGTAAAGAAGTATTTTAAAACACTGTACTTCTCAAAATCCAGATGCTGCTTTGGGGAGACACATAACTGCACTTTTGCAGAGGGAATTTATTTCCTCTATTTGTGTTTCTTTCTCCCAGTAATCTTTACTGTGAAAGCACCAGGGCATTGAAGCTTGTAACTAGTAAATTCTTTAGCTAAAGATACTCTGTAGGTGATAACTGTTCTTAAAAATATAGAGACAACATATCGCAGTCAGGGAAAATATCACTTAAATTAATGCAAATTGTCGTTTGTGTTGGCAGAAATGGGAAAGGATACTTTTCTGGTTTTCAATATTTTTAATAGATTTTATTTAATTCCTAGTCACAACTGAATATTGAAGTAATCATCCAAGATTAGATAATACATTTTCTGTCTTCTGCCTGTCTTACAACTTAATATGAATAAAGTCCCGTTAAAGTCAGTTGAATTTATATTCTATTTGGTTTGAAAGATGTATTTAAAGTGTCCATGTAAATAAACACTGTAAGTACACCTGCTTATTTTGTACATCACAAAAACTCATATCCATATAATATCTGCCACAAAATGTTTAATAAAATATTACTCCTCTTATACATAATTATTCTGAATAGTGCTTTACAGCATAACAGACAGTGCCACTTCATAATTTTGCACTACAAAGTTATTCTGTATCCCAGGAAGACAGTAAATAATAGAGTGGTAAATGAGTCTTCAAGGAAAGGGTACATTGGTTGTGGTAATGTTTATTTTTATAATTGCTACAAGGTATTTAGCTCAAATCTGTGCTTTGGCTGATACTGCCAATACAGTTTTCATTTCCAAAACTAGTCAGAAAAGCTTCCAAAAGTCTCTTTTTCTCCCTCCTCTCCCTTCCCCCCCAAATGCTTCATAAACAAGCTTCTGGTGTGTTGACCTGGAAAGTGTAATCTCAAGTGACAGGATGTGTACCAAGCTCTCACCTGGTTCCTTTGATAACAGCTGAGCTATTTCATGTTCTGAAGCTGACGGTTTACAGCAGGATGATAAACATATGAAAGACTGTAGTAAAAGTTTTGAGTTACATTTTGCATCCACCATGCCTATTTGTGACTGTTCTCAAATGTAAGAACCTGCTTTTCAGAAATTTCCTTTTAAATTAACAAAAAAAATGCCCTTCTAACTAAAGCAGCTATATTTTTTTTCCTGTAAACTGAATTCAAATTGCTGGTAGAGCATTATAAATCGGCATTTTATTCCTCTAACATGATGTTCTACATGAGTTTCATAGCTTGGTTGGTATAAATATATGTGAATAAAAACCTATCGTAGCTTTTAAGGCAATGCCATTTTACAGTGGGAAAAAAATGCAGCCCCTGAAAGCAAATACCAGTAATATTTGACTGACTGTTACAAAACCTGTTAGGTGCTGTTAGGGCTCCGATTCCAAAGGGTTAAATCTGTAGTAAAACCCAAGAAGAATGCAAAATGATCAAGAAATGACATGCTGCCTATTGTTTGTAGCTATAGGATCAAAATAACAATTATACATGCCAAATAAATTCTAAACCTGTAAAAGAGAAAAAGAGGGGGTGGCTGTAAGTACAGGTGCCAGAAGCATTAAATAACTCTCGCAGACAAGGTGCACCACTGTTGTCTTGAATGCTGCTAGGTTCCCCCAGTCTGGCATTTTTCCCCCTGCACTAGACAATGTGCATTCACTGCAGGAGACTAGGCTAAGCCTGCGCCTCCCAGACCTGCCGGCTCCTTCTGCCCAACCCGACACAGAGGTGCCTTTGTCAGTATAATTACCCTCCCCTTGTAGTAGAAATAGTTTGTTTAGAGCCTTATTTGCAGGTAGAGCTGGTATAAGCAGGAATTAGCATGCTAAAGAACCTGCCCCAGCACTGACTTGGTTTATTTATCCAAATCTTTGACAATCAGGGTTTTTTTTCTCCGTTGGTTTATTCAGTGAGATACTATCCGAGATTAAGAGCTTTAAGGTTATTAAAGAGATTGAAGATGGGAGCCAACTGGCTGTTGTGCGAGGAAGGCGCATGTCCTGGTGTGTAGGATCTCCCAACAATTTCATGCCTGGCAGGTCTGCACCTTGGCTGCCAGAATAAACTCGGGTGGATGCTCCTTGCTGCTTTCTGGGGATTGATTAAAACTCCCTTTGGCTTTCAGCACGTTGTCCACATCAAAAAGGTGCGAGAAGTAAAATAAATGTTTCTTTTGCTTTTCAAGATACTGTGGCCAATCTCCCTAAGCCTTCCTAATTGGCCTAGGCTGGTTGCGGATGATTAACTTGAAGTTAAATGGGGCCTGCTTTTAAACATGCTTTCCCAGACTTTAAACGGAACGATGGGGGGAAACTTTAGACTGTTGCAATGCTGGACCAGAGCCAAGCCTGGTTATTATTAAAGTGGATCCAAGTTTTGATCCAGGTTTTGTTTACACTGAGCCAGCTAAGTTGATGGACATCCTTCCCTCTCTGCATACCTGAATGTATTTTATTAGTGATATTAACAATATGCCACTTCTGCCCTGTGAAAACGAGCCTTTTAATGAAGGGGGAGGAATATTAGCGGCTCAGGTTGAACTGAGAGTTGCTTGGATTTGGACTTTCTAGATCAGTATATTTCAGGGTATGCAAAAAATGCAGAGGAAAAAAAATGTGTGCAGTGTTTAATGACATTGCAAAGAAAAGTAATGTGCCCTGAGGGCAAAGGCAGCAAGGAGATTTGCTCTGAGGAAACGCATGCTCTAAAAATAAATCTTTGAAGAAACCATGTCAGTCTGTGAATGTTTCAGTAGTGAGTCTCATAATTTTTCTATGAAGTAAATACAGTGCAGACATTTGATCCTTAAAATGTTGGGATTTTTCTTGCAGAAGTTGGTAAAACCCTAGTCTTGTCTATGTGAAGATTAAAGGTAAATTGTTCAACAGGCTTCTGTTGGGCTAGAAAGTCCAGAATCCTTGTCTCTACTGAGTACAAAAAAATCACCTTCTCTCTGTCCTCAAGGTAGGGCATAAGGGGCAGAGCAGGACCAACATCAGTGCTTTTTGAGTTCCTTTGTGGCATTTTCTTAGTATCTCTAGAAAGGCACAACAAGAACCAGCGATGGGCAGCGTAAATCAGACATCCAGCTGAGTGAGAAGCCAGAGGGTCTGAGCTGCAGAAGTCATTAACCTCCAAAGGGAGTGTCAGGGGAGGTGGTCAGTACATAGTCTGAAAACATCAAGAAATAAGCCGAGAAAGTGTGGTGGGAAGCACTGGGGGCTGGAGCAGAGCCTACTGTGCTCCCTGTGTTCAGTAGCTGAGTCTGTGACACACAGAAAGTCTGACTACAACATCTAATGGCTTTTTAAGATAAATCTTTATTTTGTCAGAGGCAGTCTCTGACTGCAAACTGCACTTACTAGAGTCTCCTGAGAAGTAGCTTGCAGGACCTGGTTATCTTGTCACACATCCTGCTGCCTTCCCTTGCCTTGCCTCCTGGAAAGGCAACTTCATGTTTTTTCTGACACCTTGCAGCTCTTTGTCTTTGATAACCAGCATCTAACTTGAATAAGTGCTATATTTTAACTGGTATTATAATACAAGCTAAGCTTACAGATGTGTCCAGGCATATCATTAGATTTAATTAAATTATGTGGATATTAACATGTCCCCTGTGAAATGTCTGGCACTGAGCCACGTGTTCCTAGACCTGTGAACAAGAGAAGTACAGTAACAAGGGCACTCCCCGAGGGTTTGTGGATGAACCTCAAGCAGTTTCACCAGGTCTCCACCCTTGCTTCAAAGAGAAGAGGCTTAGGCTCATCCATGAACCATTTCTTTCTCAAGCTTGAAAGATTTTACGCGTTTTCCCAAGCCACCTCTTGTTTGTGCTTTCCTCCTGGTCATAGTCCTGGCAGGCTCTGCTCTCCTCTGGATCTCCATTCTGAGGAAAGGCAGACTACAAATCGCTTTTGCTGTTGGAGCATGGATATTATTTGGTATTTTATTTTGGTTGACCTTCCCTAGTGGCCTTTTTGCTTTTCCCCGTGCTTGAAAAACATTTGATTGCTTGCCACTACCCCAAAAATTTCCTTTCCTGTTTGCTTCCCTCTTAGATTTGAAACCAGCTGTATTGCTGGTAATTTTATTGGCTGATTGTGCTACTTCCACAAATTGATAGCAAGGCAAATTTAGCAGTAAGAGATGAAAGTTATTGAAACAAACTCTTCCAGATAACTTGTACTTTAAAATTCACGAATAACTCATGCTGTTACTGTTCTGCAAAAAGACTTGCTGTTAATTCCCCTATTCCCTCAATATATGTTGCATTATCAATCATAGTGCCTGTATAGAGGTGTGTACTGGGCACTGTTTTCCCTGGAGTATTAATCTAAAGTGGGAGTGAGAGGTGGCAGACCTATCCTGGGGCTCTGTTTCAAACAGTTTTTAAACTCCCACTACAGGTTCTTGGCTACAAGGTCAACTATTTAAAGCTCTTCAAAGGTGTTTACTCAAACATGTGGTATTGTCTCCACTTACAGTACCTCAGAGTGAGGGAGAAGAAGTAGACAAGATACATACAATGACAGAAGTAACTGAACCAAGAAAAAACACAGAGACACTCCTCAGCAGGGTGAAATACATGAATCTCTCAAAATTTTGAGGGAGCAATTGCTTTTTCTGTAAGCCCTTTTCAACAAACTGAAAAAATACAAAGTTGCTCTGTTCTCTGATATTCATGGTTCATCGTGGTAAATTTGCTCATTCTCAAAACTTGTTCTCTTTTTCAAACAGGGTGCTAAGGCATGTTTTTTGCGTGACATCCCCTTCTCTGCCATTTACTTCCCCTGTTACGCTCATCTGAAAGCTTCATTTACAAATGAAGATGGGAGGGTTAGCCCTGGAAATCTGCTCTTGGCTGGATCAATAGCTGGTAAGTGCCCAGATTTCTTTTTTTGTGGCTCTATACTGCTCTGGCAGCACAATAGTTATGGCAGTGACAACAATAACAAAAAATGCTCAAAAGGTCTGCATGCAACAATACTGTCTTTTGCAGCTGTACTGCAGAAACAACAAAGTTACTGTGCTGTAGAGTGAGTTGAAGATACTGTAAGTTCCTGGTATAATCATAACATTCAAAAAGCAAAAGAAAGGGATAATAAAGTTTTTTGTTGATTTTTTAAAAATCATTTATCATCATTCATTCCTTGTGAAGTTACTGTGCTGGTTTTGGATGTGTCTCACTGGCAGGTAATGTTTTGTTGTAATTATTTATAAACAAAACCATGGCATTAATAAAACTCTTCATGATCAAGTGAATCTTGAATTTTGGTATACGTAGTCCAGAAGCCACACTGGAAGTACAGCTCTCCAAACACAATGATATAACAGGTGGCAAAATGAAGACAGTATTTGCTACCCTCAGTATCCCAATGAAGTTACTTGGCTTCTTGAGAATTTTACCTTTATCATTTTTTTAAATATTAAACAAAGCAGAAGATCTTGAGAACATTGCTGCAGTGCCACAGGTTGCTAGTTCCTGTGATATACCCAGATATGACAGAGGTGCAGAGTGTGGTCTTGAGCACTTTGTTGTTTTAGTCTGCTACATAGAGACAGAAGAGCCCAAACATGCTTAACTTCTCACAGATGAATTTAGCTTGAGTGTGCCAGAGCCTGAGGGAGCAGACAGAGGCTTTGTAAGCCTGAGCTTGCCCTTGTCTGCTGCATGGCTGGTCCCTCCACAGCTTCTACACCCACAGGGGACCACCACTTGGTAGCTGTCTGCTGGAGGGGGCAGCTTGTGAGTCCTGCTCCTGCAGTGTCCATGGTTTCCCACATAGGAAACAAATAGGCTTGCAAATTTGTGCAGCAGGACCTTTAGAGGAGTGTGTAGCAAGCAGGAGGGCTCAAATCAGCTGGTATTTCCACCATGCTTATCTGGGGCTGCTTGGTCTGTCCAGCATAACCCCTGGCAGACTGCTGGGACCTGCCAGCTGAGAAAAATGATGGAAAGGCATGAATCCAGTACAGACAGATGGTTTAGCAATGTTTTCTCATTTAATTTTAAGCTTTCTCCTCTCTGAGAAAACTTCTTGGTCAAAAGTGTACAGAGGGCTGTGTCTCTTTGAGAGCAAGGCCCTTTTATGGCCAATATCTGGTCTTGGAGAACAGCTAAGATCAGTTGGTTTGTCATGTTGAAGCATATTGGTCTCTATTCAGTTGCTCACAGCCCAAAGGAATTGAGCTGGCACTGGCAAAGCCAGCTGTGTTCCAATGACTGCTGCTCAAAACCCCCTTGTCTCCTCCCCTTCCCCACCCCATTCCAAAGCCAGGCTCCAAACCCTCCAACAGGAGCTTTTACAGCCAGCTTATTTCTTACCCATTTTAATGGAACAAAACAATTTTTGAACTTTAGATCATATTTACAGACTTGAAACATAAGATGGCATTTTTAAGCCAAGTAATTTCTTAGGTTTTCCTATTTTTCTCTTTCTAGCCATTGTCAGGTGATTGCAGACTGAGATAACCGTCCCTTTGAAGTTCAGGCACAGAAGCAGTCTTTATTGTTGCTGATATGGCTCACCAATCTAGTTATAACGTGAATTTTATCCAGTGCTTCCTGTGAATCCCATCCTAGGTTAACTCTCATGAGCAAATTACAGTGTTAGAGATACAACACTCATCATATTGTTTATAAAACCAAGAAATTTGTTTTATTGGGTACATGTAAAGTGTGATGGGGGTGCATGTGTCCACTGTTTTGCCAAAAGAACCTCAAGGGAAAGACAGAATAAAACACCCACCAGTTCTGAAAAGCTGTCTTTGGTCTCTGGGCGATAGCTCTTCTCCAGCCAGGGATCTCACCTGGTCATCAGACTTTAGATGTGTGCCTGAGCTCTGGCTGCATGTGGGGAACTCCCCCTTCCCACACACAGCCCATGCCACTGGGATATTCAAGCTAGCCTTACTCAGATGTGCATCTGTCTCCGTTGCCAGTGGGTGTTGCTTGTACTGCTTACATCATCTTCCTTTCCATTGTGGTTGGGGTCACAGGCAGCATGTGTGTCATCTAGCTTGATCTGCTTCTGGTTTTCAGATGTCTCAAACTGTTGTGCCATAGCATATTCTGAGATGATTGTAATATCATCTGCAGGGTCTCTCCTTAATTTGCTCTGTTTGCTTACTGCCTCCATGAAGTTCCTTCTCCTCCCCTAGCTCCTTTTGATTCTTGTCAGCTCCTGCTGGGCAATTTGTCACATTCTGATCGTAAGCTTCTCTTGGCAGCATTCTGTAACTTCGATTTGTCTGTAAATGCTTTTGTCCTGTACACATAGTTCCTAAAGAAAGGATTTTAAGTATCTCAAGTGCAAAATATCCTCAATAATATGGAGTGAGTGATAAGGAGATGGAAGTCAATGTGTAGTAAGCAGAATTCTTTCTAAGTAAGTTCTTTGGTTTTCATGAAAACACTGGTTGGCTTTTGAAGGACAAAAGTCCGGCTCTAAATTGAAGACTCAAGCAATACCCTAGTGTGGGTAAAGCTAAGCAAAGAGGAATTTCAGTGTTTTTGGAGTTCAGAAACCTTGACCAGGTTTTAATGCTTACCTGACAGACAGCCCATGCTTGCACTGAATGCATGCTCAGTGTATGAATTTATTTTGGGGGGACAAGGAGAGGAGGAGGAAATCTTTTGGTGATATTCACATGATCTCTTGATATACTCATATTTGATCTCTTGGAGCAGTCTGCAGGAAGGGTGCTCTGGAGCTTGAGGCCAGACCATGCTGGTTTGGATAAAATTTTTTACAGAATTATTGAGCTGGGAAAAAAAAAAGGAAAGGAAATTTATGCATCTGCATCTAACCAAGTTGGTTTGGAAGAGATGCGGAATGGAAAAGTAATAAAACCATGAGAGACAGTGTCTTCTGGGTACAGTCTTGGTGCTTTTCTTTGCCTTTTTTTGTCTTTTTTTTCCTCCCAATTCTAAACATGCCCCAAGTTTGGATAGGAATGATTTTAGAAATACCACCCATTGGTAATTTGGTATTTTTTACTTTTAGTTGATTATCTGCCAGGGTAAATTTAAATCTTCCTCCACATATTGTGCTGAGAATGTCAGCTGTGGCTTTGCAGCTGAGCAGTCTGCCATTCCTAATGAGAAGAATGACCCTTTTTGTAAGCCTTAGCTCTCAAGTGATGCTGAGCGTGCATGGCATTATCTGGTTCTCGGTGACATTGCTGTGTGATGGGTGTTTGTGTGTCTGTGTTTGTGGCTGTGTACAGCCTATTCTAGCACAGTGTACACCAGGATGCCAGGAACCACAGAGAGGAATGAAAAGGAAAGGGAAATATCAACCTTCTCTCCAAAAGCTTTGTGCTTATTAACTATGCAAGTTTCTGATTAGCACTGGAAACTCCAATCTGTGCCTCCCAGCTTGGCAGGAAGCACGTGATATGGTTGCTCCTCTGGGAGAAGCTCTCTCTGGGTTAAGCCATGTCCACGACAGCAACCTCTTGTTGCTTGTTCTCCTTCCCAGGTTCTGCTTAAATCAAATGTGGCTGGATTCTCCTGATGTAAGGAGGAAAGACCTGCTTCCCTCTGGATAAACTAGGTGTGTAGTATATGTGCCAATGCAGTGGTACTCACCCGATGACTTTTGTGTTGTTCAGGTATGCCTGCAGCCTCTCTGGTCACCCCTGCAGATGTGATCAAAACAAGGCTCCAGGTGGCAGCCCGAGCAGGACAGACCACCTACAGTGGTGTTGTGGACTGTTTTGCCAAGATCCTGCGGGAAGAAGGCCCAAAGGCTCTCTGGAAAGGAGCAGGAGGTGTGTAAAAGAGCTTTGATTGCCAAGTGATTTCTGATTGTGGCATTTGTCACTTAGGAACTCTCTTCTTTTCTTTCAAGCTCGTGTATTTCGATCTTCTCCTCAGTTTGGTGTAACTCTGGTGACTTACGAGCTCCTGCAGAGATGGTTTTATGTGGACTTTGGAGGAGTGTAAGTATATGATGTCTGAACATACCAGGGATCCTGAAGTTACCCTTGGTTCTGTTGGGTCTTGGCCCTCCTCGGAACATCAGAGGCAGCAGCTTACTAGGATGTGTTGTAAAGGCTTTGTAAATATTATTTCAACTACACTTTACTGGTGGAGGTTGGGATGATATTCCAGTAGCTGTTTCATAGCAAGATATTACCATATTTTATATCACAGTTTCAAGCAGGGGACCTATGTTAGTGTAAACAGAGACAGTGGGAGGCTAAATAATGGGCTGGGGATGTAAATGCAGGAAAAATGTGATTCCTGCCAGGTCAGGATACACTCTGCATTAGTCCTCATTGTTTGGTGGAGGAGCTGTGTCCCTGATTAGACAGGCATTTGACATCCAAAAAATTATATAGTTGTCACCAAGGTCAAAACCAATTTTTTGGCATTTCAGCTGTGCCTTCTGCCTTTGTTGACAATACAGGTGGATGTACATGTGGCTGTTTAACTTGATCCCAGAGCAGCTGCAGATTCTGTGGATCTTTGGGGACAGTGGTTTGAAAGCCACCACAAAATTCACTTAAACTCTGCTATGTTCCTGGATTGGTTGTGTGCTGTAGCAAAAACTTATGAACCCCTGCTACCTCACACTAGTTTTGATTAATGCACTGCAAATTTTACCTGGATTTGACCATACTTAATCAACATGAAGACACCTAACTGTTCTGGAAGGTTTTAAAACAGGGCATTTCTCCTTACATTGCAGCATTTTAGTCACTTACAGGGAAATACATTCAGACGTCTGATTACATTTATGGAGATTTTCATGAATACTGATTTTACTCTGTGGAAGTTAATTTATTCTTTTTATTATTTTGCAGAAAACCAGCTGGATCAGAGACAGTTCCTAAATCTAGGATCACGCTCCCTGCTCCTAACCCTGATCATGTTGGTGGTTATAAATTGGCAGTCGCCACTTTTGCAGGGATTGAAAACAAGTTTGGACTTTACCTACCTCAGTTTAAGCCATCGCCACCTACCTCAAAGGCCACTGCAGCAGTAGGACCCTAAGTTTATTGCTGTAGGGTTTTTGTTATTAGTTGGGAAAGAGCCACTTTTCTAATTGGTTAATACTTTGTTCCTTTAGCTTCTCATCATATAAAAGATTAGCTTCATTTGAGTTTTAAGGTAATTTTCATCTTAAATGGAATCATTTGTCTTTGTGCTTCCGTAACCAGATCACTGTGAAATTCTTACCAGTTGTTTTAAGTTTGGGACCATGAATGTATTTGTCCACATCTGACATGTGCTTGTGTTGGGAAGACACTAATTTTAGGTTCTGTTTATTGGGGAGGGCTGGGTGAGAGCTGTGAACCAGATCATTTTACTGGCAATGCTCAGTTGCAGATTGCCAGGGCAGATGTCACACATCATCACTCAAATGGAAAACTCAGTGGATATCACGGTGCTCAAAGCAGAATGATTTGGACTGTGCGTGTAAATTGGTTTGAAACTTGCTGCGTGTCTGTAGAGGTCAGCAAAGATATACCTGGTACCTAAGTCTGCCAGTACAGCTTCAGCTTTGGAAATCACGCACAAGTTCTGTTTCTGGATTGTATTATGGAGCTTTTATGTGGAACATGTTTTTGTAATGGAAACCACGTTTATAAATGTTTAGCCGTTGTATTATGTTACTGGTATCAAAATGCTCAAAAGAAAGTGTTATTGTCCATAGTCTTTGCACTTTATGGCAGAACTTTTGGCATTCTACTACACATACAAGGAAATTTCATAACTGGGTGCCTATCTTGGGTTGCTGGTGTTTGGAATTCAGTTTGTATATGCACTTCTATAGTAAAACGCTGCTTGTTTAAATAACTGCAATAGAAAATTCATGCACTGTATCAATGGTACCTGCCTTAACTGCTGGCTTGTAATTGGCAAATAGGTGGTTTCAGATTCTTATTTACTTCATTGAGTCAAAAGAGATTAAAATAGTCTAAAATAAAAGATTTTACTTAATTTTTGGTGCCTTGCACAGTGTTTAGAAAATTCTGTATTTATGAAGATAGAAATAAACCTTTCAAACAGATGCACAGATGTTATTCTGTTATGGAAAGAGTGTAGTACATTGAATGTCTTGTTTGGCTTCAGTGATAAAGTCAGGTTAAGATGAAGTTAATGTTTGCACTTGTAGGCTGTGAAAACACCTGCAACTTGAGAACAAATTACTACAATTCCCCTGCCCAGAAAAGACATCTTGGAGATGTCACTCAGGAAAAAAGAGAAACTTTTTCCTCAGTCAGAAGCGAGGATTGAAGCTTTGATATTTTGATCTTTACTATTGGGGGAAGGTTAGTAGTTATGAACACCCGGATCACCTAGTCACTTGATAGTCCTGTTGGGTGTCTTCTATGATAACCTCTAAGATGAGGAATTTGGCTTTTCTTGTCTCCTTGGAGTGGGGGGGTGAGGGGTGGGTGCCTTCAACCTTGACTGTAAACTGGGGGAATGCACAGATGCAGTGTCTCTGCAGAAGAATGAGTTTGCAGTGCAATATCACACTGTGCTATAATTTGTGGACATGAAATGGAAATCACTCTGATTTTCTATTTGTATTTGGGTCATCATGCAAATTATTCTCTTGGACTAATTTGTATTTTGAAGTTACTGGTGAAACGGAGCTCAGGGGTATGAGTAGCAGCACTTGTGAGGTGAGGGGAGCAGATGACATTTGTCTGCAGCTGCATCCTGGAGTCTGGCTAAACCACTGGGCTCTGACAGACAGCAGCTGCTTCCTCCCAGCCCTGTGTATCTGAGTCTCCCCCAATGACAGCTCCTCCATTTCAAAAATTGGGGGGAAAAGCTCTCCCTTGTAATAACCCTTCAAAATTAACCATCAGGATTTTTGGTTAAAGCATGTCACAGAAGTAAAACATTCTCACTGAGCACTGCCTGTGCTAGCATCACACATGAGATTTTAGGTTGTTTAAGAGCTGCTTTTATATTTCATCCCTCAGATTTGCCTGATATAGAAGGGGTTTCTGTGGAAAGTCAGCAGCTCTGGGAAAATGTCTGAGTGCAGAGCTGCACCTTCTCCCTGATCCAGGAGAGGAAATGCCTGGCCACTGGATGGACTTGGTTGGAAGCTGCTTCCTCGTGACTCATTCTGGAGAGGGACACCCAGGCTGCACCCACCAGAGCACGTTCCTCTGCTGCCTGACACTGAACCCCAGTGCTGCTGGGGCTTTGCAGCCAGCCATGAAGAGGAATTAGAGCTGGGTTATTGTAGGGCTTGCACAACTTCTTGGCTCCTGTGATAAAAACCATTCATTGCTTGTGTTCCACAAAACCAATTTCTCTGCCTCCTGGTGCCCTCTCATTCCCAGGCCTGGCAGTATATTTATGACTTGTTCTTTATTCTGGGATGAATGGCAAAGCTCCCATCCCAGGAACAAAGCTCAGGCACAGCTCTCCTATGGCAGATCCATCTCAGAAGGCCACAGCCTTCATCTTCGCTGAGCAGGGCTGGACTGACACCCCCACCTCATCCATGGTGGCCTTTCCCTTTGCCATTCACTTTCCTGGAGGATTGTTCTCTCTTTCTGCCCATCTCTTCAGGGTCAGTAGACAGCAGAGGTAGGGGCAGAAGTGTTGAAGAGCCAGTGGCTGCTTTGTTAACACAAAGCAGAGTTCAAAACATTCCAAATCGTGCTGCAGCTCTGCCCAGAGATCTTGGGGAAGATCTGTGCCCACAGTCGGCTTCCTCCAGACACAAAGGATGCATTCCTGCTCTGAAAAGCTTTCAGGCCAAGGAATTGTCAGATTGCCTCGCAAACAAACAAAACGCCCTGAGGACAATGTTTGTCCTCTCTTGGTTTCTGGGTGAGTTATGCAAATGGATAAAAAGTAACCTCACTTGCTTCCTGCACTCCAGCTAACTCCCTGTGACAGCGCTTCTAGAAAAGAGAAATGGCCAAATACTGGTGATGTTACCTGTCAGACTGAGAGTGGGGAAGGGGTGTCCCTGAAGCAGGTACCCTGTGGTCGTGTTTCTCAGTCCAGCAGAAGCCAGGAGATGCTTTTCTGCCTGGTCCCTGGGGAATGGGTTGGGTTTAAGCTGACTTAATATTGACACTTTGCAGGGATGCTTTTGTAAGAAAACATACCACTTCAAAAATAAATTGGGCAGGTTTTTCTAAACCTGCTAAAAATACAAAACCTGACAAGCGGCTCTGCATCATCTTAGGAGGGGACAGCCTGCTTGGAATGACCTTGGCTTAGCCTCTGTGTGCGCATACATGTCACACTGCCTGCTGCTGAGATCCTCTCCAGTGGCACAAGGACAATCAGGAATCCTCCAGCTTTGCTGTTTAAACACTGCTGTGAAACTCAGACTGTTTTTGTTTAAATATTTGCCGTTTTTTGCATAAGCTAGAAGGCAATTTCCAGAGATAGTGATAATTTGTGAGTTATTTAATGGTTGAGAATATACAAATCTCAAGATGTTTGTATTTTAAGTGTCTCCAGAGACCTTCAAATACATCAAAAAACACAGAAGCAGCCTGAGATGAAGTGGTTTCTTTAATGCCACGTGCCATGTGGTGATTCTGCTTTCCGTACGGTGGACAGCAGATAACTCAGGCTGTGAGACTGTGCAGCCTCGCCTAGTGCTGAACCTGGGAATGTCATCAAAGTGTCTGCTGCCCTTCAGAGAGATGACATTTCAAGGTAGTAATAATTTTAACTTCTCCTTGCCCTGTTCCTCATTGCACCAGGAAGCAGTACTATTGCTTGCAAGGTTCATCCCAGCTGCTGTAGTTACATTGCCTGGCCTTCCTCACACCCCTGCCTGTGCAGACACTGTGTACCAGACATGGTGGTGTTACTGCAGAAGTGTCTTTGCTTATGACTTTGAAGGAGAACCGGTCCTGTAAGCTTCCCAAGTACAGGTAGCTGCTCTATAGCACCCTTGGGCACTGAGTCCTGCCTTAGGAGAGTATCCTTTGTCACTGGCCAATGGAGACCATCCCACTCCATGTGGGATGCTGTTTTGCTCTGTGACGGGTTTCCAGTCTTCTGCTGTGCATGCTTTTCATCTACAGTTGCTAAAACTCTTTGGAGCTTTTTCACCTGTCTTGTGTAAAAGAACCTATTCCTAGTTGTTTCTTGTTTCCATAGCTCTAAAGATGCAGGCTGTCATTTGTAGTGTGAGATGATGATATTCCAGGGCATGGTAGGGGCTCTGATGTTTTCAGAAGTAGCAAATGTTTGGGGCATTGGTTTTGGGACTCAGGAGGAAACACCTTCCATCTTGAAAAATTTCTTATGGAGCACTTGCTGAGTACCCTGTGGAAAAAGCTGCAGCTCTTGAATCATTGCAACCCAGCGCCATTTGTCCTACCTGCTTTTTCTCTTTGAAGTAATAAACTGCAGGTAATTCTGTGGAGTCTACTCTCAGCAGCAAAGAGCTGCTCTGACAGCCTTTCCATGGAGATGTTTGTAGTGTTCCCAGACTTCAGAGGTAGCCTATTTCACTTTCACCTTTCAAAGATCCACTTGGACCAAGTGCTGTTATTTACATGATGGATCTGGCATTCCAGCCCCATGCTGAGTTTTGTGTGTCCTGGTGGCCAGTGTTGTGCAGATGTTCTTGCAGTATACCCTGGCTATCACCTTCTTTCTCTGTTACATGGGGTGTCTTGAGCTAAGTACATGTCATAAAGGTGAAGAATCCTGCTTCACCTTTCAGCTAATGCCTCCAGCTCCCACCCCCAGTGCCACCTGTCATGTCTCCCCATGTCCTTTCACAGCTTTTTTCAGAACAAATCCCATGTCCCTGGCAACATCATTCCTCTGCCTCTTGCCTGTGCTGGCATAGCTCTGATCCTTGGCACTGAAATCAAGGGGGACTCTGGACTTTCCTTCAACCAGTATAGGAGATTTGTCCCTTCCACATGTACCTCACAGTCCTCTCCTCCATGCTAAAGCTCAATTTAGCCTCTTCTTGCCACTTGCCTACTTCTGCTGTAGTTGGGTTTGCTTTTTCTGACCTCTGTGGTTCAGATGTGCTCTCCAGCTCAGTCTGAGCACACAGTTTGTCCTTCACAGAAAGCTCCCTTGCAATGGCCCTAAAAGAGCCAGGCTGTCTTCTGACTCATCCCTCACCTAGAGCAGTCATGGCAGCATCGAGGCAGTGCTAGAGCAAAGGACATTATGTTCTTTATGTTCTTTCTTCTATTCTCTGGATATTTGTAGGCAAAAGAGACAGGAGAAAATTATTTCTTTTTTGCTGAAATTAAAGGATAAGTTTGTACTTATTTCCCTACTGGGCAGATTCTGAGTAACATTTTGTCATATGGGCTGTTTTAGAAAGCCAGTGAAATGCAGCTATTTGTTTAGCAGCAGGAAAATCAAACAAACAAGAACTGTGGGAGGTTCCTGGAAGGGCAGCAACAAGGGCAGGTCAGAAACTCCACTGTAGGATAATCATGAGCAGCAGAAGGGAAGTAAATGCTTCTTGTTCTTGGGTGCTTTTCCATCTGCTTCAGCTGTGTGAAATGGTTCTTTCATGTTATTGCTCTGTGTATACAAACCTGGTGATTTCTGTCAAAATTCAGATCTTTTCCTTGTTCCCTCTGTTTACTGTTGAACTCCACACAGCACAAAAAAGAAAAAAAGGAAAGAAATATTTCAAAAACGGACTTTGGTCATACTGATTTGCACACAGCAGCAACTGCTGAAGGTCCTATGAGGCTGCTTTTAAAACCATTTCAGAAGCTATTAATGCTATAAAGTAGGGAGAACTTGGACATGAACATGAAGACCTCCCCTTACGTTCCAAAAGCTAAATGGTAATATGGAAAAAGTAGAAGAAAATTTGCCAACTGTTCCCACTGAACTGATTATGATGAGTGTGAGACAACATTGGCTTCATGCCCTTCTCTTTATACCACAGGCACTCTCACATGGTGTCCTCACACTTTGCAATGTGCAGCTACTCCTCAGGGTGGAAGGGTGGTGGATCCCCACCTGTGCCTCCCATGAGGGCAGTACTTTGCTGTGTATCCACCCGTGCATGTTCCTGGTCTTGTGACCCACTGAGAACCAAAGTGTGCCTCCCCTCTTCCACTCTGCACCACATCTGCCTCATCCACGTACACAGACAACACTTATGGTTTCTGAGAAGAAAACAGGGCAAAACTGGGGAAAAAACCCTAGAGATGATATCTAAACTGCTCCTTTACAGTCATTTCACCTGGCTGTTTGTTAGCATTCATCTTTAAGCTACAGAAGTGCTGCAAGTGCTACACTGGTTCTTCAGGACAACTCCCAAAGCACCCAGGGGAGCATCAGGAACAAAAAGTTCTCTAACACATAGCTCCAATCTCAGGGTACCACCCGAAAATGACTGATATATCTCTGCTAAGTACTGGGCCTTCTGGGAGAAGATGCTCCCCAGAGCCCAGTGGCAGGACACCTTCATGGACACTGGGAGATAGTTGCAGGTTCCACCATGAAGATGAAAGTAGCTCATGCACTCTCACAGGGAGGTGCCTCTAACCACCAAGAAGATACGGGAAATGCAGCTTTTCCTAAGGATTCATTTTCTCAGCATACCCTGGCTTTAGCAGTGCAGACTTCCCAGTGCTTCTGGATCAGGCCATAGCCCCAAACATGATCAGATGTTGTGTTCATTCCTCAGCATGGCTGCCCAAAGATGAGATGTGGCAACAAGACAAGAAACTTCATGTACGACATCCTTCTTGTCAAACTTGCAGTGTTTCTTGCTAAAATGGTTTACCTCCGTACCCCTAAATGTGAACCACTGCTAAACCCAGATGTCAGAGCTGTCCTCTGGCTCAGCAGAGTGTTGTGACGTGGATGTATCGAGCAGCCTCACCACCAACATCCATCTGGGCTACAGCACTCAATGAGACCAGTCTGCACTCTATTTCTTTGCTCAAAGCCACAAGAGATTGTCATAAAGGAGCTTGTTCCTCTGTCCCCTGTGCCAGTCTGTCTCTCAAGACAGTCTCAGGAGGTCTTGTCTCTCTTGCTCCTTTTCTTTCAGCACATAAGCCAGCATGCTGCTGCTCTACGTGTGCATGTGTGTGCAGGTAAGCATGGAGGGAGAATAAAAATTAGCCCAGAAGCTGACATGCAAAGCTTAGTGCTTGCCCATGGAAAATTAGTAGCAGGGTCTGATCCACGCAGGTCCATTACTGGGCAGTCCCAATGCTGAAGGGACTATCTATCTATTTACAGAGCAGCTGCATGAGTTTTCTGTGCATCAGGGCAGTCACATTTACCCAGTGCCTCACCAGTGACTGGTAATGAACATGTTGAGCACTGCTGGCAAAGAAAGATCAACCACACTGCAACAGAACAGGCCTGATACATTTTATTGGCAATACTGGTGTCATACTTGGGAACCACAACCCTTTGTCAGACTTTTAGTGTTAACTTGCATGACAAGTATCAGTGACCAACTGTATCTGAAATATAGTTAAAGTGCCTAGAAATAATAGGCATCTTAAAAAAAAAAGGAAAGGGAGCTCATTCCATCCACTCAAGCCAACCTGTATAGATCTTACATCTTAAGCACAACTGATGTACTGTAATTGTTACGTGGACTTTAATGTAACCTCTACAGCAGCACACAGACAATGCAGTTCTCTCATTATGCACATGCTTTAGGATCGTTTATTTTAATGCTTTCAAATAAATATGTTCCATGCAGCACACCGCAATAAATAAGGAGCAGCAACTTTCGTATAGTACATCCATTCATAATGTAAGTCACCATGTGATACACCACATCTAAAGTCTTTGGCCCAGTCCCATACAGTGAAGCACACCACATCTGCACATAATCATATCTGGCTTCATATGGATTTAATAGGACTATGCCAGAAGGGCAATGTGAGCACAAGTTTAACCAGGGGTTCCTAGCTATTAAATACAGCTACTAAGTAGTTAAAAGGCAACAACTAAACCCATAAAGGGTTGATTTGTCTTTTCTTTCTTACTTTTCAGACAGAAATATAAAGTATGAAAATGCTCTGGATATTTTCAGCCTTGTGTAAAGCAGTGTGATTAACATGGAATGCTTTGAGCAATACTGGCATGTACACTGGCATCAAAAGCCACAGCAGGACTGATCTGACACCAAACACTGGCGCACCCGGCGAGGGAAGCTGCTGCTCTGGCAGGCGCTGCTCCTCTCCCTCTATGCCGAGAGCTCCACCGCCCCCTCCTCCTCGCTGTCGGCTCGGTTGGCGCGGATCTCCACCAAGGTCCGGGCAAAGCGCGTCCACTCGTCGTTGTGTGGCACAGCCAGCTGCAGGACAAACCAGTGAGAATGAATTCAGACACTGCCGCTGCAGGACTGGTTCTTGCTCTGGCCCAGAACTGAGGCACCTCCTTTGAGGAGAGCTCCTACTGCAATCAGCAGAGCTGTGCACAGTGAAGCACCACGGCATGAGCCTCACCAACCCACTGGGGGTTGGCACCTGGGAACTGTGGCCAAGTTCACATGGCACACCTGGCAGTTTCCTATTCAAGTACCAGCCAGAAGGAGCCTTTAGTCAGTGGCAGAGCAAAAGGCTTTATCTGCTTGATTTTGTAGTGCTGCTGCAAAATCTACCCCTTGGTTAAAATATTTCAGATTTTCCCAAGAAGAGCAAGGCCTTAATCTCTACATGTACAAACATGTGTGTTTCACGTTACACACCCAAGCTGGCCTTTGGCAGTCAGCAAGCCTGTGTCCAAGTGTAATTGTTTGCAGGACCCAGGTTAGTGTGCACAAGGTAACAGAGCTTTTAAAACACTCTGTTGAAACCATTTTCCTGAAGTTCATTAAAGCTCTAAGTAGTAAAATAAATATATTGTGTTATTTTAGTTACCCTCCTCTATGCTAAGGAATTCACAGTTACAGGAAATGCATTACAATGGAAATGTTATACCAACTGGATACTGCATTACTAGTCTGACTTTTTTATATCATCATGCAAGATCCATTTCCATTTAATACCATTGATGTTTCTAATGAAGAGCTCTTGAACATCAGGCTTCAAGAGGGATGTGTAATCTAAATAGCTGAACTTCCAGACAAAATGCTTTAGTGCTATGGCAAAATAATACTGCAGTCATTTCCAGCTGGATCCAATACTGCAATTTCTGGAAGATAATGCAAGCTGGGATTGAGATAATTAAAAAGAAAAAAAAAAAAACAAAACGAAACACAAAAACAAAACAAGCACTTTTCTCAACTTTGTTTTCATTAAGCCAAATTCCAGAAAACAGCAACAAGCATCCACATGATCCATGCAAGTTTTTACTGCCCTCCTGAAGCGCTGTGATCACAGCCTGCATATAACACGAAAGAATAACTGTTTCAAGACATTACACACTGCTTGGTACTGAAGAAGGCAACTGTTTTGGAAACTATAATAAACTGCTGTCCACCTTAGCGAATGGATGCCTCTGGACTGAAGAATGGGTATAACCACAGCTAATCCAGTATGTACTACCCAGTTCAATCTGAACTGATTTAAATATTTTAATACACCACAAGAAGTGTCAAGCAGACAGTCAGTTAACTGTGTCCACATGGCACTAGTAGATCATAGGCACATATCATAGGCATATCATGAGGCATATGGTACACTATACTGGAAAACAGTCAAATTATTCTCTTCTCATTACATCTTGACTGGATACACACAACTGGAGACCAAGAAAATGACATGACCCAGCTGGGGAAAGAGCTGGTGTGTATGTCCAAGGCTACCTGTGTGTGGAAGCTCCACATACACTGCTGCAAGTGTTAATTGTAAGGACAAGAATTTGCAATACAAGATCTAAACATCTCCATATCTCACTGCTGATTATCAGGTTTTTTTTTCCAATTAGTTTTTCTCTGACTTTGCCTCTACATCCA
Organism: Camarhynchus parvulus; assembly: GCF_901933205.1. NCBI lineage: Eukaryota > Metazoa > Chordata > Aves > Passeriformes > Thraupidae > Camarhynchus > Camarhynchus parvulus. The sequence continues at coordinate 25,131,019 of NC_044572.1, read as the reverse complement.
GTCTTTTGTGGAAAACACAGCGTGTTTTTTAATGCTTACCAGGTATTAGACATGTATTATACATGTATATCAGTGACTGAGTTACATTTTGAAGGGCTGGTGTGCACGTTTGGTGTTTTGCCTGTTGAAACACCAAATATAATACAGTTAGCATTAGCTCAGGCTATGGACTGAGAAATGCAACCTGTGAAAAAGTCATGTCAGCCCAGTTAATATAGGCATCGTTGCAGTCTCTGGGCTTTCCATTCTTTGTCTTCCACTTCTGGCATTTTTCTCCTTTACTTCTCCCAGGAATGGAGACCAGAGTTACAAGAGTAAATAATTTTAGACAGCTGTCTCTCACACTCACATACACAGATGTGGATCTGGGATGGCCTATACTTGAAAGACCACTCTGTTCTTTCAAAATCCTTCAGCAGAAGGAACTGTAGCACCAGAAGAGAGGTCAGTGCACCAGCTCACAAGCGGCACACGTTTGGCCACAGCCACACACCTAGCCTGGCTTCTGTGTAGTAGTAAGGGGCAGATAGAGATCCTGCTATCAGAGATGGAACCAAAACCAGCTGTGCAACCATCTCCCTGTTATTACTACATCTCCTAAAAGATTTCATTTCTTCTGATGTGTACAGCACTACCATTTGTCAAACTCTTGAATGAAATGAGTCTCACTGATTTCAAGTAGAAAAATCTTCTAAGTGGAGCAATATCCTAGGCAAAGAACTTTCTGAATTTAATAAAGCATCACTGCTCCTTGTCTTCTAGTCTTTAACAGTATGACATTGTATATTAAGTGGCTGAAAAAGAAAATATTTCATTCTAAAGAAAAAAATTAAATATATTTACAACACTGAGATTATTTAATTGTCTTTACTCCACAGCATGGCCACAGACAAATAAAATCAAAGTCCAGGCTATTAAAACAACTTGCTATCTCAAACTTGAAGAGTCTCCCCAGGAATGTATGCATTATATGTGTTATTTTTAGCTGACAGTATTAGCAACGTCTGGGCCATTTCTAGTGACTTGGTTCACAAAGCAATTAATGACTGAAGTCAATACCTTTAGCACAGAGGAAAAAATATTCAGTGTCCACATGCCACCTAATTCCTTACAACTTCATCTTATTTTACCTTATTCAATTTCATGCACTGCATCATGCTTTCAACAAGGGACCAATCCTGCTAACAGACTGTTAGTAAAATAAACCTCTCTAATATAAATTCTTCAGGGATGCAGAGGGAAACCTTGGTAATAATAAAGTCAAAGGAAAAATTGTCTTTTATCCTCCAAGCCCATTCTTTCTGCAAAGGCCCCAATACTAAACCACAATAGTTATACAGGAAAAGACCACAAATAGAAACAAAATTATCCACAAACTCCAATTCAAATTCTTCTCTTGGTTAATGCTCCCCTTCCAGTCATTTTCCATTCAAGCTCCTTCATCTGGGCGCATTGTCACCCACAAATGCTGGAGACCTGAGTCTACCTGTGGGATCTCCCTCTCAGCTCTTCTGCACAAGTTTTTCCTGCAAATACCAGGGCAGAGGTAGAAGGAATGAGGAGATACTCCATGGAGGAAGGGCACAGGTTTAGAGCTATCTGGGTGTTCCTCACTCATGTGACAATTTTTCCGTCCACTTCCAGTTACTACAAAGCAGCATGTGTTAACTTTCATATCATGATGTTGATGCAGGGTAGAAATGTTCACCAAAGCATAATATAATAACTTATTTGGGTCAGGTTATTTGAATGAATGATGCTAAGGTATGGAGCAGAACAAGAACATGAGCTATTAAGTGTTTTCCTCTGATCCCTTTACAGTGAAAGGCAAATGCTACCCACACCTAATTAATTGACTGAATTACTCACATTGCTTCAGCTTTAACATCATGGTACTTTTAGGTTGCATCAGAGAGTAATTATGATGAGGAAAACCAGTATTATCTATGAAAAATGGCTGCCAGGATCTTCCTGAAAAGCACTCGTCCTTGCCATACTGATGTATCACCATTCTACATGACTTATCCAGTACACAACCAAACTGTGTCTCACAGAGCTCTTGAACCTTGTGGGGCTTCTATTTCTTGGGAGATCACTCTAGCCAAGCACTTCCCTAACCTGTCAGCTTTCCTGCCCAAAAACATGCCCCGCTCCCCGCTAGAACTGACCAAGAAGATGCTTTGTGTGCATTGGTAGGCATGCGACAGAGTGCCCCATCCCTGAGGCTCACCAGGGAGCACAGGCAGCACCAGGCATGGGAACTTCACCAAAACCAGCCTCCTCCACCTCCTCCTGGAGCCAGAGGCTTCCTCTGTGTGCAGATCTTCCAATCCATACAGCAGAGATTTGACAAACACAAGCTGTACTTCTGTGTTTTCCTAGAAACTGCAATTAGCAACTTCACTGAACACTGCTACTCTGAAAACTGTGACAGAATTCAGGAAGAGGAGATCCTCTGACCAGGCATCTCTTGATGCTGTCAGAGCTCTCAGACAATCCCAGCAAGCAGGAAAGGATCAAAAAAACCCAGTGTCTGAAGATACAAATCAACATAAATTTCATTTTCAGATAAATTAACACCTTCTAGTACATTTGCTCTTTAAAGTTAGGGAAAAGGAAAGAAAAGGAAAAGGAGAAAAAGAAAGGAGCAGAGAAGGAGAGAAGAAGAGAAGGAGAGATTTTGAGACAAAACTCCCAAATCTTTGAATGTGCCTTTTAAAGGAATCTATCCAGATGGCTGAAACAAGATATTACAAGGTATTTCAAGACTTTTGTATATTTCCCTCCTATCCATCTTTTTTATGGCTGAGAGTGTTTCAGCTGAATTTGTCCAAATCCCTGTATAGCTTCAGTTTCCCTAAAAAAAAACACTTTCCAGCCAATGATTTATTCACTGAGGATATTTCACTTTATTTCTGGCTCCTTGCCTTTCCTGAAGCCTCTAAATCTTTGGGATGGGAGGGAACAAACTCTTCCTGTCTTCATCCCTCTAAGCTCTTGTCCATCACAGCTCTCCTTTGAGGGCAGTGGACTCCGCTGAGAAGGAATCAAAATGCAATTTCAGCAGCAGCAGCAGCCACCTCCACTTCAGAGGAACCAGTGTCCTGTAAGCTCAAAGGCAGCACAGTTGTCTACGTTGAACCTGTTCCATTTCCTTTTAATGACTGTACCTCATGGGCATATTTCCCTGTCACTGAGACACCAGCACATAACCTGCAGCACTGATCACTGGTGAAATTATTGTGTGATCCCAGTCACCAGTTTAGCAGTCACTCTTTTTTTGGCTTCACCTAGAGCTCAGAAGCCTCAAAGCAAAAACAGCCATGGGAAGAACCTCCTCAGCATTGTCAGTGACTGCGAGGTTGTTGTGAAGGGGCAAAATTCTCCAACCAGCACGGCCTGTAATGCTTCTGACCCACACATCCCATGGACACAGGTGTAAGTGGAGAATCTGACAAGGAGCAGCCAAACCAGGGCTCACAAGATCTGCCAGAGCCTGTGGTTGCAGCCGGCCCCGCCGCCCCCGTGCCACACACTGTTTTCAATTACACGTGTGTAGACGAGCCGGCATGGTGGTCCAAGACACGCTCCAAGGGTGATAGCAGTTCCCAGTTCAAAAGTCTGTGACCCATTCAAACATGTTGTGGAAGCACAATGCTTTCTTATTTTTGTGTTAAGAACAAGCTTGTTCTGATCTAAATTGATGGCTTTCTTATAGCTAATCACTGTGCTCCAAAAGGTCAGACACATCCCGATTAACACGCATCTTTTGTTAGCTGTTTGGAGGCAAAGGGTGATCTTATTTTAGACAATTCTGTTTACTTGTCTCTGCTTCCACAGAGCTGTATATGCCATAAAATCTCATATCTAACAGGGAAAATAAAAACGATATAAAAATTGATGTTCCAAAATAGCCTGTTGCTATTACAATTTTTTAGAAGGGCAAGTTAAACACTCTTTGAAGAGATAGCTAATTAAAACGTAAAGAATACTCAGATTAATCTGAGATTGTGGCAAGTCTGGTGAACTAGTGACTAAAATCTCAGATTTCACACTAAGTTATTTGTGTATGTGGCTTATCACCATTTTAATATTCCTTCAACTCAATTTAACAGCATCATCAAATAAACATAGCTTCAGGCAAATGTAGCTTTAGCTGTATTTTCTCTGAGCAAAATTTTCATCAACCTATACTGTCTGTATCTAAGTGCTGAAAAGAAATCTGCTGCAAATACTTCAAGCAATGGATTAACATCTGAATGCAGTTATGACATCGCAGGTAAAAATGTGTTTTATGATGATAAACTATAACTACTTGAACTCGATGATGTCTAAAAAGTAGAACAATCACTTGCAGAATGAGGATCACAATACAAAGAGTAATGAACAATTATAGTTCCACTTTCAGAACTGATCCTATCTTTTGGAGTTCAACAGATGTTTTGTCACTATTGTTGAGGTGAAAACAGATATGAAAATGTAAATATTAAATATCTTAATACACACATAGAGCAGGCAGGAACACACCTATTCTGGCCCTGGTCTTGCCCCCCAGAATCAATTACAGGCTGCCTTTGATATTTTTCTCAACCTATATGGATATTTTATTTCCTGAAAAAGCCTATATTTTTTCAGGCAACACCCTATGCCACACACATGGATGGAAACAAAGTGGGAGGTAATATGCAGTGAAATGGCCACCAAAGTAACCAAGAGCACCCTCTCCACATAACTGAAGTACCACTGTATTTAACTCTTGGGAGAGCTGAGCATCACTGTTAACAATGGATGAAACCACTGGCAGGAACTCAAACCCAACATACTGCATGCAGATGATTTTAATAAGATACAGTGTTTAGACCACAAAGGATATACTCAAGAGTAGCTCTATATATATTTGTTTACTTAATTGAAGGGGTGGAATACCATAGGCAACATAAATACTGCATTTATTCTACGCACAGCAGTCAGTCTAGTGTCACAGACACAATATACACCACCCTTCTATGAAGTTAATTACTTAGCCCTCATCTAGATTAATGTCTGTTGTGATTTATTTCTTTGCAATTCACCAGCAGGGTCTGATTTAACTAGTGCTGCCTTAGTAAAAAAAAAGACAAAATATTAACTTATATCAAAACCCTCCAACTTAAACAAAAACTGAATCAATTTTCAACAAACTCTTTTTTCTTCTAAGAACAGTAACTTCTGAATTGTTACACAGTTGAAGCTAAATTATGTTTTGAATACCAAGCTAACAATAGTGTTATTTTAATAATTTATATGTAATGTGCAAAGATATGCTGTACAAAGGGCCTACATAGAAACTGAACATTTGAATGCTCATTAATTCTTTTCCAAACTTAGTACTCTTTGTCTGCATCAGTCATCTTGATGCCAGTCTACCAGGAGAACAAAATAAAGCATAGCCTGTAAATTATACATACATAACACATAAATGCATGTTAACAGAACATTAAGACTGCAGACTGTAACACTTCAAAGATAAGAAATGTCAGAGTTAAGACTAACTCCCTCAATTTAAGCATGTTATTAATTTTGTGTTATGGTACTGTCTTTAATCTTAAAAAAAAGAAAAAAAAAGAAGTAAGAAACAACAAAACCTGTGCTAGAAGCAAACACCAATTATGGAAAACTTCAGCCTGAAGGATTACAACTTGATAGGGCCTATAGAAAAGAAAACAAGGAAGTGGGAAGTATTTTTAATTGTAGACAATGCGACAGTTCCACTCCCAAAACCACAGTTGGCTTAGGCTCTCCTGAGTTAACCAGGAATGGTGTCCAAGCTATCAAACAGATTATGCCTCCCTCAATTAACATATCAAAATGCTGCACTTGATATCAACTACAGAGGATAAAACATTCAGTAATCATCAGTCACCCTTAGAGAATTGACTTCAAACTGAAATTTCAAAAACTTTTATTTCCTTAAATCACTTCTTATTTTTAAAATACTGTGGCTGACTACAAGTTTATAGCTTGTTCTTCAGCCCACCGCTTTCACCAATCACATTGGGAGGAGCCTCTCTTACGCATCTCCCTCAAGGGATACTTTCAGTGGCAGAGAGTATCGGCCTGTAAGACCTTAGAAACAAAAGACGTAATCAGCAGAAAGAGCAGAAAGAGCATCTGCCATGCTTGAGGAAAGCTCACAGTTCTGCTTCAACAGAAGTGGTGCCCTAAGCAACAAAGTTCTTGCAATTCCCGCCATTCCATTTCTCCTGTAATGCCACCAATTTACAGGTGGACTGACAAAAACAGTGAGGCATGCTGCCTGCCTTCACCTCCCATGGGGATCTCAGCCCTGCTCCAATTGTCATTCCTCAAAGTCAATGAAAACTCCTGGAATTTTTTACATGCGTTTCAGGACATTTAACATTTGGAGCTAAGGCATCAGGATTCCTCCTCTACCAAATTATGTTATCAGTTGTCATCATTGCACAAGAGAGCCTAAAAATACTAAATGAACTGAACTAGAAGGTAAGGAGCCCTCGACCTGTTCTTTCCAATACCTACTGTTTTGTTTGGTTTTTTTTTTACTGACAACTATATTGATTGGAAGAATGGGTTCATCATTCTCACTTGAAATACCAAAGCTTCAGCTTGTGGGGTGGCTGCACTGGCAAAGGTGCCTCCCTGGAAAATCAGCTGCATGAAGGACTGTTGCCTCAGGGAAGAAATAAATCATACTCAGCTCAGCTTGCTTGCCCTCCAGACCAAGCTGGCCATGTCCATGCCATGATTCATGCCAGGAAATCTGTCAGAACAGGAATTGTAAAGGACTTCTGCCACAGCTTTCTGGCTCTCAGCTGGCAAACGGACTCTCATCAGAGCAGCTTATAAACTGATTAAAGATTTTAGCCAGCAGGTGAATTGCTGCCTTCTCTGAGATTTTGTACACATCCCGTTATCTGCAAGAGCTCATCCATCATGAAACAGCAGTGGATTTTAATTTGTTGTTTCTTTTTTTTTCCAATTCAGACACAGAATCTTCCATCACTTTAGGCACTGCAGTATAGATTTCACATTTAAATTAAACACAGAATATAGAATTTTAGCTGCAAAATAGGACGTATTAAGACCCAGAGTTATCCTCAGTTGATATTTTAACTGTTACTTTCCAAGTCACGAATTAAGTATTTTTTGTATGTTCAAAATACAGACCATTCTGCAATCCATAAAGATTGAAAACCATAGTTAAGGATTCTCAAAATGAAAACTGCTACTGGATGTGACAGGTTGAAACCACAGAAGTCCCCTGAAAAAAAATTAATTATACAAAACAGCTCTTGTCTCAGAAGTGTTTTAACACCACAATGATAAGTCATGGATTTCTATGAAATTTGCAAATTGCTCCACACAAACTGAGCTTAAACTAAATTTCATACTTGGCAATTCTCCTCTTCCATACTCTCTGCCACTTAAAGCTATGCACATTTTTCAGTACCATTTCTTTTTACATCAGAAAGGGGGTAAAAAATTTTCAGAGAAAATGCCACCCAATAGACTAACTAGATATTTAAAATGCATACTCTGACACAGCTAATATGCACTGACTACAGCTGTGGTCCCCCATAGTGTTCCACAGTACAGGGTTAGGATAGGGGCAGACCAGCTAAAGCTGTCTCAGCTACAGCTACCACAGAAAGCCTGGAGCCAGATTCTCTTTGACACTAAGCCTCTTGACAAGTTTTCAGGAGAAGCAGTAACTGAGGAAGTAGAAGTGAAGCTTGAGTAGTGTCCATGGGCACAGACGAGTATGTCCCATCTGAGCTTCCCTTTGCTCTTTTTCTCTTGCCCTTTACAGTACTTCCCAGCTCAGCAGGAAAATACCAGCAGGAAGACTGTCACACAGAGCTCTCCCTTCTCCCCCTCCTGCAGGCTGCACTGAGCAGAAAGGGAATGATCTCTTACAGATTCTCTTCTGCTGCTCTCATCACTTCGTTATCTGAGTGCCTTCCAATAGTGTATTAAGCTACATGATTAACTCCTGTCACATGTGGCTTGTTCTCTCTGATCCTCTCTGCAGGGGGAGGATCTGGGCCTTTGCAAAGGAAAAGGAAACATAAGTCAGCTTTAAAAGCACTATGCAAATGAATAAAAAGGACTAGGGCCAGAGTTTTGTTGGTTGGTTGACTAGGTTTCTTAAGGTTTTTATTTCATATGATGAGAAGTTGAATAATTCTTCTAAAAGATATTTCTACCATATTGGAAACTCATGTCTTTTTACCCCATGAAATCTGCTGGGGAGCTACCAAGCTGCCTCTGGAGAACTGCTGAAATATTTCATCATGAGCAAGTGGAAGTTAAGAATAAAGAATCAAATGAATTTTTAAGATGACCATTTAAAACTCCCACCCTTTCTGTCTGTTTTCACTAATACCCATTTAATTTCCCTGTCTAATCAACAAATGAGAAAAAGAGGTACTTTCATAAAAAATCTGACACTTCCTCCTTTAATTCTAACAAGTAACACTCAGATAGTAAAATGGAAGTAGAATTTCATGTCCATTTATCTGGAGAGAGAAACAGAACAACCAAACACCCGGGCATGGGCAGGAGGATGACCCTGTACACCAGGTGTGACCCATGTCTGCATCACACACAAGCACATCACAAAATCCTGGGGACAGGCTCCACTTAGAGAGAATGCTTGTCCCACTGTCTCTACCCACTCTGGGACTTCAGCCTTCTGATAGTTAAAAAAATTCTAATTTTTGACTCAAATGAATACATGGTCAGCTTGCAGCCACATGCCATGGTGGCAGCATGTCCCCAGCTCCACTAGGTCTCTTCCTCTGGCCCCAGGCACTCTGCAAGGACATGGAACATCTATATTGCCTCCAGGCTCATGCTTCCCTGGCTTAGTCACAACAAAGTTCTTCTGTCCCTTTCTACAGGCTACTCTCCTCTCCCCATAACCCACATCCACATCCCTCTCTGACACATTTCAAGGCTTCTTTTTCAAAATAAAATACTTTTTAAAACATAAGAATAAGGGATTTTGCACTCACAGTGCAAAGTAGACTATGACCTGGAAGAGATAAATGAGGAAAAAAAAGGGGAAAATAGATAATAGAAGGTGGATGCTGCTTCTTTTATAACCAAAAGTGCAAAGAGCATTTGCAAAGTTTTGATCTTCTAAACCACACCAGTTTTATGAAGCGGCTTTGTAAGTCTGAAACCCATGATGAGGGAGACTGAGAAGGGCAGAGAGCCAGTGATGCCACACGATACGCAAGAGGTGGCAGAGAAAGGGAAGCACAAGGGCCCAGGCTGGCACTGGAGATAAAGATCTCCAATCCTCAGTAACCAGCCTTAGGTAACTCAGATTAATTAGATCACGGCTCAGTTTTCCCTCTTGAAAAGTACCTCCCTAATAAAGATTGTTATTAGGAACATAAGCCTTCATTCCAGCTTCTTTAAGTACCCAAACAGACTGAAATAACAAGGTAACTCATATCCCTTTCCATTTCTTATCAGACTAATACAACCTCACTGACAAGCAAACAGCCATCAATAGGTGTGTATAGGGAAATTTATACTCAGAGGTATAAACTTGTGCATTTCTATGTATGAATGTAGCTAAGCTTCATTTTAAACTGTAGAAGTATATAAACACTTGGTTTTAACTTATCAACATAACACTGTTTTTCTACAGAGGAATAAACCAGTGCTTACATAAAGACCTCAAAGCGTTCACAGTAACCTAAAGTAATGAATATTGTAATGAGAAACACAAGTATTTAGGGTGATAATGACTGGACTTTGCTCTACTTAGATCAGCTCACCCCCTATGGAGGCTACCAAAGCTTAAAGATTTTATCACCCTAGTAATCAGCAATGGGTAATGGCCTTCATAAAACACAGTAATTAAATTGACTGATTTCAAACTAGTGCGTTTTTTTCATTAGGGAGTTCTTACTTAACCTACTTCAAAAATCCCTTTGTGAATACAGACTATATCAGTCAAAATTGAAATGATGAGGGATGAGGAGCTTGTTCTGCTCAGTATTTCAGACATTATTCAAGTAAAAAGCTGAAGTTCCTGTTTTGATTTTTTTTTTGTCATCTCTAAATGCTTCCAGTTTTAAAATCTTTCAACTTACAAAACTGAGGGGAAAGAGCAAGCAAATCAAAACCATAGTTCTTTACATTTTCCAACAATTCTTAAGAGATTCTGCTTTGTTAAAACATGTTTTTAAAATTCTCTGAGGCCAGGGTTCCAACCTCCCTAGCAGAAATATCAACAGTGAAATTTAATTATCCTTTATGCCTGGATTCTGCATGTTGTTGTAACTCCTGTGTCTTACTTAATCTTTGAATGTTTTTGAATAAAACTTGGTTGTAAGCACAACCCCTTATTATTGCTCAAATTTGCCTTCATGATATGTGTGTGAGCCATTTATCTGTGTTCCAAGAATACTTGTAACTCAACACAGATTTTAAAATAAAATGTTTTATGGCGAGTCTCAACTCTGCTTTTGTGGCAAAAACATTTCCCAACTCAATATATGCTCTACAGAAGCTTTATGATGGCAAAAGCAAACCTACTGGAAAATCTACCTGAATAACTACATGACACAAAACTTAGCTTCATATTTCTCTCTCTGGGTTACAGCAGCTTTTAACTGCATGAAAGAGATGCTGGATATGTGTTTTCCATATGAAATCTACAGTGAAACACAGGGATCACAAGACAGAAGTACAAAGTACAAATGCTTCCCCACTCTAGCCAGAAAAATAAGTGACTCAATAGTCATACCAAAATGTGAGAGCTGGTCACAAATACACTTTTGTTTCTGTCTAGAACCCTAAAAATCTCAGAGCAGCTGTTAAAGGCTGCTGGAATCAAAGGAAATTATTTTATAGGCATCAGTGGGATATCCTTACTGTACCACTTCATCCATGTACTTCAGGGCAGTCACCAGCTCCTCCCTCGCTGGTCATGTACTTGAAAATGAGATATGGGATTAACACCTATGATGGAGCAAATGGGGAAGTACACAAACAACCTAACACAGCAGCCCTAAAAAGGCTTAAGGCAGTATTAACTCTGAAACCTAAAAAAGTCACATAAACATCCACAGGATTCTGATTTCACTGCAAGGAAACAAGGACAGAGGAAACAACAGTACAAAGAATCCCAGGAAACTGCTTTGTTGGCAGAGCCAGTCTTCCTGGATGGTTTTGAGAAAGACATTTTCTTGCTTCTCTCCAGTCCACCTGTCACACTAGTTGCCTGTTAAAAGCATAACTAGAACTAACTCTCTGAAAGACTGCCAAACAGATGCAATAGTTTGTCCTGTAACCACTTTAGCAAAATAATGTGCTGCATTACATTCCTTGTGATTGCAGTTTCAAATTCTGTGATCCTATGCTGCAAACTTGTTTTATATTTTATTAGAATGAAATAATAAGTCATTGACTCACAGTTTCTATCTACATACTCATGGTGCAAGCAGAATATGACCTGGAAGAGATAAATGGGAAAAAAGAAGAAATAATAGAAGGTGGATGAGAAGCTGCTTCTTTTACAAGCAAAGGTGCAAAGAGCATTTGCAATAAGCACGGAAAGCAACAAACATGGTTGTTAGAGAATATTTATGACAGCAGGCACTGTGTAACATCACTGAAGCGTGCACAATGGGAGCAAGCTTTCTAGAAAACAGATCTGCGAAACAGACATGCAGTTAGGTCTAACTATCAATCATCTGAACACGTGAATAAATCTATAGGCAGTGGTCCATGTTCTGTTAAAATCAGCTTCTACCATACAGAAAACTTGCTGCCCAGTAAAGAAGCCATAAGGCCAAAGGAGCTAAAACATATTATACAAGCTATCACAATAATAATATCACAACTACTATGCCAGCAGAAGTTTGAAATTTTAGATCTTGCAGAGATTAAAGTGTATATACAATGATTGGTTATATGTACTAGCTTAAGATCCCATCACACTGAAACAGTTGGATTTTTGCATGTTTGGGTTTTTATTTCATTTCATAATTCACATTCCTTAAAACAGTGCTTACTGATCCACAAGAGCACATCTATATGGACTGTTTAAGTCTCCTCTCTGCTGGAATTGTGTGTGTGTAACTCCCATTAATGCTAATGGGCATAAAGCACACGCATAGAGGAGAAAATAGACCCCTCACTGTGAAAATAAATGTGTTCAGTTATTTTCAGATGTGATGCCAAAATCAAACAACTAAAACTACATAGTCAAAGGAGATAACACTATATAGCCTAACTGAAAGTGTCACCATTATTTTTAACTCCCTGGTCATGGACCCTGCTATGTTCTTCATGTGTCTGACATTTCTTGTTGTCATAAAGACCATGACTGGATAACATATCAACATGGGCCAAATCCTAAATTCTTACACAAGTGAAAACAGCCTCGATCCCACACTCCTTACCTTCACAAAGGATGCAAGGTTAGGCCTTATGTCTTACGTTCTTCACTTAGGTCATATGTTTTCTTTTTATACCATATGGGTTAATAGCAGCAGTAAACTTTACTGCTCTCTGGGATAGTTCCTTAAAACTGATGAATCTATCAAAGTAAAAATTCCTACCACTTAATTTTTTCCTTAATGGTTGATAGCCTGATGTTTTCTGCTCTGATTAAAATTCACAGAATCAATGCTGTCTAAGAAACAGGTAGGAAAAACTGTTTATCTTGTAAGGTGAAATTCAAAGATATGATGCTGCATTAAAAAATACAGTATTTAATAAATACTATTAAAAATATAGTATTTTTTTCTTCTGCTGGAACCAGTGCTTTATGAGTTTACAGCTGATCTAATGTGACATTTGGAAGAGCCACAAGTAAACAAAGGTTTTTAAAAGGGTGCAGTATAAGTGGAGCATTAATGATTTTAGTGAGTGTATTTAGGGTCTTTGTAAAGTGGCCTGCTGACTTTCTAATGCAAGTAATCACACCCATCTTCCCAAATCAGGGAGATGCACCTTCAAAGAAGTGGATGCTACTGAGTTATTAGCCAGGCAAAGATGAGTTCTTCCAGTGATGAGGCCTTTTTAGAAGATGATGATGTAGGAAACCAGGAGAGTGCTGCTGCTGAAAGGTCAACTTTCACAGCTTAATGTCAGAATTTGCAGTAGTGCTGGGTCAAACAGGAAAGTCAGCTGCTGCTGGGTGCTGTATAGTCCAGCTCCCAGCTCCTTGACCCCAGCTATGTGCTCTCTCGTCTACTCCCACTTGAGTCATTTCATGGAGAAAAACAGCCCAAAGAAAACAAAACAAAACAATAAATAAATACTTCTCTACTGATCTGTATTTCTCTGCACAATATGAGTGGTGACAAGCCCTTCTACCTGCACAAAAACTGGGCAGCAAGGGATGTGGCTAAGGACAGTTGGCAGGAGAACTTTTCTTTTTAAACTGTCAGAGCAGCCCCATCAGATTCCAGAATCTGATCCCAGAATCAAACTCCTACAAAAAGGACAGTCAAAGGAGGACCCCAGCTGAGCCAAAAACTGGCCAGTGTCTGCACAGTGAGTAAAGCACAATCCTTAAAAGGCTGCCATATTTCTGTAGCAGACACTCCCAAGAGTGTACGTGCACTGTGAATCCCCCATGCGTCATGCCTAAGGACAGCTAAGGATGGAATCTCTCATCAAAGAGCTCCTCACAGACTGCCCCACAGGCTTCATGACCAAAGAGGCTGCTACTCACTGTCCATGCCCTTGGTTCCAGGCTCTTGATCTGCAAAGTATTTCTGTATCTCACTTGAGGCTTTATAGTGACAACAGTTGGCCTAGAGAATATATGAGCACCCTTCTCTTTTAAACCAGAAAAAGGCACTAACAAACACAGCAGCCCCAGCAGTGCTGCAGCCCAGATGACCTCTCCTAAATTTCATGCAGGAATTACTGCAGAGACTGATACTGCCTGACTGAACCAGAAGACAAATTAATGAGCTCCTTCATTCATTACAGCAGAGCAGGATTGGCAATGGTCTCTCAGCAGCCTTGTAGAGAGACATCCATCGCTTTACTTAAGCACATAGGGAGCTGAGCTGGAGACACTGAGCCTCTGCAACATCCCTGAAGCAGAACTCTTTATGTTACACTGAACTGGACTCACACAAATCAATACTGTTGAACGACTCTGCTTTCTTTTTCAAGTAATAGAAGCCCGTCTTTCTTTTTTATTCAAGTGTATCACTATGACTCATTTTGCAAGATGATGTCTTATTATACACAGGAAAGGTCAAACATTTCAATAATGCTACTTCTGCATAGAACACTATTTTCTTCTGGGTGAGCTTGCAGGAGTAAATAGTCCTATGAATGGTTTGGTGTATGATATGCAAAAAGAGACATTTCTACAGCCTGTCTAGACTCTGAGACAAGATCAGACTGTGCTGTCATCAAAGGCATTTCCACAGCCTGTCGTATCACTTGAAAGACAGAACAATCATGCAAAACGAAAAATAAATAAAAACAGCTGACCTGCCAGTGTCACAGTGGAAATCTGAGCACAGTAACCTTAGACAATTTAGAGATTATGGTATCAACATGGCAAGAAGTTTCAGCAAACATTTGTGAGGAAGGGCAACTCCTGCACTAGTGAATGAAATCCAAAAATATGAGTCATGCACAAGCAATTTTGCTATGGGCCATAAAATCACTTTATGAGAGTTACAGATAATTCTGTATGCATTCTATAATGTTTCCCTACTGTGTAGAGATGGGTATCTCAGTATCCTATCACAGATAATGATGGAAAACAAATTCTCTGCATAAAAGCTGATTGCTCAGAGATTCACCCTTACCTGTTCCAAGGGATTGTAATGCCGATGGAACACTTTTATACTGCATTCATCAACAAAGAGTTAGATTCATCACTGCCAAACACACCGCAGTTTAGATGCTTGTTATAAGATGTAGCAGGGTGAACTGAGAGCAGCCTTAGACACAGAATATGCATCCTGCTATAGTCTATCATGCATGCCCCTACTATCCTTCAAAATGACACCTCTCATTTCCTTCTGTTAGTACTTTTGCACATATTCAGACATATGAAGCAGTATCAAAAGAACAGACGGATTCTGTGCATGTCAGGCTGACAAAAACTTACAGCAATAAACCAGTCATAAAATAAGAGATACTGGAGTATAAAAGGTGAACCCTTTAGGACCAATTTTGGAACAGCATTGCCTCTTTTTGCACCTCAATTTTTTCTTTATGTTCTTCTAACATTTCCAAATGTACCCACAGGATCATTATAAAAAAAGAGCTTGAAAAAGACTGGAAGCTTTTAAAAGAGACTTCTCTCATGAGACTTCAACAAGTTAACTCTTTTGCAATGTAGCTTTATGATTAACACACTGTTGGCAACCAAAATTCAATGAGGACTCCACTGAAAGAGTAAGACAGATTTCTTTCTTCAACTTGGATGTGGCAGTCTCCGGGAGTTGACCGTAGAAACAAAACACAAAATCCCAACAAAACAAACCACAAACGAATCCCAACAGAAGATACCTCTCCAACATCATAGACCCATATGCGGCCTTCTGAGTCACCAACTGCGACCTCCTTCCCAGCCTGGGCCCAGCGCACGCGGTTGAGGGCAGATGCTCCTTCTATGGTGACACTGGCTGTGGGAACCTGTTGAAACAATAGGAACAGGAAGGACAATAAATTCACACTGCCTACAAACACAGGGGTCAGTTTTGGATGTCCTGGATGAGTCCAAGTCCCTTGGCATTGCTGGAAGAAGCAAACAACTCTCATTGGCGTGAGAAAAAAAAGCAAAAGGATTCATTGTTTCTTTGATGATGTGCTAAAAAGAGAGAAGAGTAAGAGATTGCTTGGAATGAATGGTAAAGGGCAGTAAGTGAAACCATGTTTTCCCCCTTAGCCCTGGAAACATGCAAAACCAAATCTTTTTTTCCCAAAGTTCACTAACATGGCCAAGAACCAACTGAGAGCAGGATTTCGCTTCAGTCCTGGCCTGGCTTCTGACTCAAGCCCAGATAACCTGACAGTCAGCAGACACATCTCTGCATTCATGCTGACACATCCTTTGAATCCATACTTACCTCTGTGGCTAGATGCAGAGGTTGAAACTCAGGTATTCTATCAGAAAAGTCCTGAGCTAATCACTTTAGAATCAGGACATGGCAGAAGTGAGAACAGCTGAGCTGACATTTTGAAACTCCTACAATATATTCCCACAATTCTCTTTTACATCCCCAGGACATTACTTCTGCTTTAAACACACCTGGATGCTGTCTAATTCCTAAACCCCCTCCCTGCCCCAAGTCAACCAACTTAACAGGTGATCCACAAGAACACATAAAGATTCTGGTTAATGCGTGGGATGAATAAAGCAATGAACATGATCTCAAGAGAAGTATTTGTCATCTACGCTGGAATGAGGGCATCAAAAGATGCTGCAGGAGGAAGGAACTGTGTGGGTGTTTGTCCCAGATAGGTGGATCACTCAGTTGATTTAGGTCACCTCATATGACAAATGACAGTAACCTGCAAGCCTACTAATGCTCCACCCAGCTGCCTTTAATAGGAGAGAACCTGCCTGAGCAAGGAGCCTGGAGCTTGGCATAACAGCCTTCCAAACAAAGCTTTTTACTTTCAGTGCCTTTTAGGTCAAGGCAGATGCGATAGGATAGCTGCAAAAAACAACTCCTCCACTGCATCCATCTGGTGGGAAAAGGTTTTGGTAATGTTGTGAGATGACAAGGGAGTGTCCCAGGATCTATAAGTAGGCATAGAACGAAGGGCAGTCCAGGTTAAAAAGAGGTAGCTGGACAAGAACCAGAGTCCCGGCTACCCTGGGAGGAGTGACAGGTACTGCTTCTGTCCCCATTGGCAGTACAGTGCAGCAGGAGCAGGAATAAAGCAGTCTGAAGGTCATACTAAACCCTGGTCTGAACAAACAAACCGGCAAGATTAACAAAACCAGTACTTTGCTGACTTCATCTCGGTTCTCTGACTGTGAAAACTGAGACAGGTCTAAAGATCCTGGACAAAAATAATTTTAAAATGAACATTGTACAGCTGCTATGCCAGTGTCCTCCTCAGCCCTAATGCCTTCATTGTGTCACACCAGATGAGTGACAGCACGAAGCCAAACCTCTGCAGACTCGCTGACATTCTCGTTGCAGCCGCAGCGCGTGCACTGCCACGCCAGCAGCTGGACAAGGATCGGGGCTTGTGGGCTGCTTCTGGGCTGCTTCCCTTGACTCTCCCCATGGAGGCTCCCTGCTCCCCCCTCACCAACCCTTCTGCCAGGCTGCCAAACCAACTGGCACCTCAAGTGCAAGGTTTCTGCCACAGCTAAAGCATCACCTTGGCAAAGGGCTTCACAGCAGTGTCCTGAGCCCCACAAGAGAAATGCAGGAGGATTTTGTTTGCAGAACTATGAATGATATGAACTATGAAATAATGCTGGATACCAATCAGAAAGCAGATACCATCCTCCCCCCTTTTAGGAAGCCATTCAAATGCAAATAACTACTGGACTCATCTCCCCATTGTGCAAGGCCTAGGTCCTGTCCAAGGCAGTATTACCAAAAAAGCTGGCATGCACTAACTCCTTGTCCTGGGTCTGTTACCCAAGAAGAGTCAATGGCTGAAAGCTGACATGGAGTCATTGATCCATGATAAAAATCACAGTAGAAAAGAAGCAAGTTTTAATGCTGTGATCATGGATTTCTGAGGAAAAAAAAAATCCAGACAAAGTTAATTTCATAACATTTGGGAATGGGTTTCTTCAAACAGCTAAATGCCAGATTTTAGAGGACTAAGCCACTAACCAGCTACATTTCTCAGAAAACTGCAGATCACAGATATATGTTTCATGTGCAAATATACAGTGCATATTTAAGGCATTGAATTTTCACAAAATCTTTCAGGAGGCTGTAATACATAACTCTAGAGCCGGGGTTTGGTTTAGGTTTTTGTTTTTGGGGGTTTACTTTTTGTTGTTCTTAATACAGCATTCTTTCAGTGTTCCATAAAAATAAGCACGAATGCTGCAGACACAAGACACAACCCATGCCTTTTTCAAAATCGAATGGTTTTGAAAAATCCTGTTACTAATCCACAAAGCTATCTAACAAAATAAAAAGCAATACTGAAACAGTCTTTAAAAATCCAAAGAAAAAACCTTTTCTCCAGTGATATGGAGAGAAATATAGTCAAACCATAGTATCTTAAAATAGATTTGTCTGTTCTCAGTAGTGATAGTTTAAATTACATACGCCTATTTTAGACTTCAAGGTAAGAGTTTATTTATAATGGTAGCATTATGTTTTTAAAATCACATTTGAAATACCTTACAAATTCTCTGAAGTTGGTGCTTGTCAGATTTTAAACAATTTTGAAATGAAATTTTAACAGATAACAGATTAAGAAAGATGCAGTCAGAAAAACCTGCATGATAAGAATACAGCTTTTTATTATTATTTTCACTGCCTATGTAGTGTCAAAACTTGCTTGCAAATACATCTCTTGCCTGTTTGTAGATATAGACACCATCCTCACACTTTAAAAGCTAAGGTACAACATACAAAAATCCCAAGAAACATCTGACAGGATAACACAGAAGAAATAAGCAACTTTGTAAGTCAGTTTCATATCAGCTCATACATAAATAAGACTCATCAAGCACCAAGAGATCTTCTTCAATCTTGATCAAAAAATAAATGTTACGGATCTATCAGTAAGAAATCAGCATTTGTTATCCTGAAGCTTTTTGCAAACCTCACTACACTGATCCAGAAAAATAATATTCAGTTTGCAAAAGAATGATGAAGTGGGTAAGGATTTTTTTTCTTTTCAACTTTTTAAAATATGCATTTATCAGATATAAAATAAAACATTATGATTTTCCTTGCTATTACAAAAATAATTTCTGATATGCAGAAATAAACATGAAGTACACCAATAGCCTTGCAACTTTGCAACGAGATTTTGAAAATAATTATTACACTGATTAAATCCTTGGTACAGTCCAATGATCTAAGTTATTTGATCAGAAAGCATCTAGCTCTCAGGAAAAATATCTCAAATAAATACAGAGAGCAACACTAGTGGAAACTCTGCTGAGATTAAAAAATTTGAAGGTAGCATATTGTAACTAAACCCAGGTGTTTTCTTAATTGATTTTCAAAATGATACCTAAATATTAATGTGGCTTATTCCCCAAATTAAACAAAGCCAGGACTCCTTAATAACAATCACATCTAGTTCTTACACAGAGTTTTTATCAATAGCTAGCAGTTAAACACAGTAATAGACCTGTCATTTTCTACTGTCTTCACAAATACTTTGACATCACATATCTGACATCTAAAAGTAATAACGATCTAAAAAATAGGTGTTTCAAGATCTCTTATTACAAAGGCAGAAGTGCTGACAAGGAGTTTTTCTTAGCAAATAGCTGGGCAGACTTAAACGGTATAATCAATTACAGAAATCTGGAAAATTATTAGCTAATTATGACCTACCAGATAGAGGGTAAAAGCAAACAACGATCACTTTCAGTTACGATTCTTAGAAGATTTGTTTGCAGTTCTCTCTTTCAGAGATACTTTTGTTGCTTCTCCTGCGTAAAAAAACTTCATATCTATTCAGACTCTATCAGTATATCATTTATACTGATTTTTTTATTTGTTTCATCACTGCTTAGTAAGGAAAGCAAATTATATTTCTGTGTCCAGAGACCCAAATTTGATCCTCACAAAAACAAAAAGCACGGATACCATGGAAATAATTCCAGTCTGATCCTACATGAGAGCTGATTTTGACCTCTGAGAACGGAAATAATTTGTGAAATCAGGGGGTGGCCTAGCATGCAGAATAAAAGCAGGATGAAGCTTGAAATTAATTCTTTTTTTTGATGTTCCTATATATTTATATGTAAACAGACTGAAAGCAGCAGTGGTTTGCTACGTACAGCCTTATTATTGATGGGAATGGGATCAAGCAGTCCAGACTAATTTTTTGGAAAGAAATTATGGTCTCCTTGAGTAAAATGGCAAAACATCAGTTGATTTCAATTTCAGCCCTGGTACTTGGGGGGAAAGGAATTTTTTTTTTTTTCTTCTCAAAATGCTGGGTTTTATGCTCTGTGTTTAAGCCTGCATTAATGAGAACACCTGAAGGATATGTCCCTCCCTTCCCAAAATAAATTCTTAGGAGACTCCTCCTGAATATCCTGCAGCTGTATGTGCTCTAATTAAAAAGGCTGCACTGCTTCCTGCTCAGAGCACTTCAAAAGGCCGCACTGCTCCCCTTGACAGTGCAGTGCCCGATGCTGGTTCCTCTTACCTGTCCGTGCTTATTTATGGCAAGCACGACTCACTGGAAGCCATAAACTGCACCCGTATTTTACTCTGACTGAAACGCACAGCAGGTTTATGTGAAAGGTATATTAATGATCCAACTAATCTTTAAAAAAAAAAAATTAAAAATAGAGTGTAAGGAAGAAAATACTGCCGCTTGCTCTTCCATCTTCTCTTTTTTTGGGACATAAAAAGAAACTCACCAGTTAATATGTGGCCTTTTATTTTTTTACAGTCTGCTTGTTCTTAGTTTTACATTGCATTAAGTAAAAACAAGGAAGACTTAGTGCGTAGAAAAATACTTCAATTTTTGTGCTAGAAACTGATTACTGGCCATCTAAGATTGACCTCAGCTGATAACAAGTTTTCTGAAAATCATTTTTGGGTGAAACTCAAAAAAAAAATCTATTTAAGCCTCTGGTGTTTTTAAAAATTTGAAATAATAATAAGAAAAACCCGAGGTTTGGCACATTTAGAAAGATACTTTTTAAAAAACAGTGTTTATCAGTCGCAATCTTTGCTAAAAGTGCTCTGATTAATCCTTTCTCACCAGTGAAATTCAAACGCGAGATCTTTCCTTTCCAATGGTCCCCAGTATTTAGCTAATACCAGTGAAAAGAAAAGGTAGTTATTTGCATTTTTACCTTTAAGTTCTACAGCAAAGTGTAAAGATAAAAAAAAAGGGTGAGGATGTAAAGCCCCAGATAACGTGTGGGAGAGATGCCCTATGCTTTAAAAGACTGAAGCAGGGTACCAAGCGCCTCAAAGGCGGGATGCGAGGGGAGATGCAGGGGCACACGCTTGGTTTCTGACACGCTGGAGGGGCTGGCACGAGGCTTCCAAGTTCCAGTCCCCAGAGCCTGTGGGGCAGAGGACAATAAATTCAGAGGGAGAGCAAGTCTCGCCGTCCAACACGAGCCCGGTCCTGCTGGCGCTCAGGGGCAGCGTGCCCGGGCTGCCGAGGTGTGACCCCCTGGGTTTGGGCCGGAATCGCAAACCGGGCTCTCGGAGCGTCGGAAACGGGGTGAGGGGATAAAAACAAACAAACAAACAAAAAAAAAAAAAAAAAACAAACCACAAAAAACCTGCAGAGCGGGCGCGGTTTAAAAGTGCTCCTTAAAATATCAGAGGGGGAAGGAGCCTCCTCCCCGAGCCGGCACCGCGGCATTTAATTGCGCTGGCTTTCTGCCGGGGGTGCCGGAGTCGGCCCTCCCGCCCCTGACAGGTACCGAGCGCAGCAGCCCCGCCGCAGGGGAGGCAGCGAGGGAGGCGGGAGGGAGGGAAGGAAGGAGGGACGGGAGAGGGGGACGGGCGGGCGCCCCCGGCAGCGGGACCTGCCCTCCCTCTCCCTCCCCTCCCCGCCGCGCCCCGGGGCGCGGGCGGCGGCCGACGCCGGGATGTCCCCGCCCCGAGGGAGCGCGGCGCCCCTTGGAGCCCCGGCGGGGAGGATGGCGAGGGGTGCCCGGCAGTGCCGGCTCTCACAGGGTTAAGGTCTCGCCCGGCGCCCCGCTGCCCGCCCGCGCCCTCGCAGCGCCGCCGAGCCGCCTCACCTCGGTGTCGTTATTCAGGTTCCACAGATCCAGGCGCCCCATCCCGTCCACGCAGGCGAAGAGCGCGGGATGCACTGGCGACCACATGACATCGTAGACATAGTCGGCATTGTCTTCAAAGGAGTAGAGCGGCTTGTTGTGCTGTAAAGCAGAGAGCGGCATGAAGACTTCGTGGCGCTAGTGCTGCCTGGGGCTGTCTGGAGAGTCTAATTAAAAACTTTGCACATTTACAAAGTGTCATAAAACTTCCCCAGATGAAAGGTCCTCCGCGAAGGGCGGGACTGCGCTTTAATGGGGCAACAACTGTCCGGTGGGATAAACGAGATGCCCGGTGTGAGGGGTGTGGGACGCGCGGATGACGGGGCGGGGAGAGCGCCCGCTCCCGCTCCCGGCCGGCACCCCGGCGGCGGGAGGGGGTGCGGAGGGGCGGTGCGGGAGGCAGCGGGCACGGACCCCCGCTCCCGCCCGAGCCGGGCGCGCCCGCGGAGGCTCCGATAAGGATCGTGAGAGCGGCGGGAGCAGCGCGGCCCCCCGCGCTCCGCGGGCGGCGCCTGACACCTAGCGGCGGGCGGCGGCAGCGCAACGGCCCCGCGCTCCCCGCGCCTGGCGCGCTCCGGAGGGAGGGAGGGAGGGAGGCAGCTCCGGAGGGAGGGAAGGCTGTCATCTGCGGCAGGCGGGGAGTCGGAGGGAAGTTAGGAAGTACACCAGGAATAAAGTGTAATTGTTCCTCATGAATTATTCATCGCATCTGGCTTGTCTTTAATTTTTGCATAATGGCTTCGCTAATCCCCGATCAATTAATGGAAAATGAAATTTGAATGATAATGAAAACTCCAGAGATGAAAGAAATTAAGTATTCTCATGGCTTATGACAGAAATCTAAACAATGGGACTTCTCCGAGGGTCTCCCTGAGTGCCTCCCTCCTCCTGCCGTTCCCTGCCGCCTCCCTGGCGAGCGCGGCCCGGCGGGACGGGCGCCCCCGGTCCCCCCGCGGTCCCCCGGCCCCGGGAAATGCAGCATCACTGAGCGGGCCGTGTAAGTGTCCGGGTGGCACCCCTACAACATCTCGGTCAGGTCCCTCTGGAATGCACCCTCGTGCATTTTACAAAGCAAACACTGTCCGGAGTGCCTTAATGCATAGCCGTGCGTTATTTTTCCAAAAAGTAGAGTGACCAATTGCAATTGTTATATAGCTTTCCTGTCATATTATTAATTTAAAGTGATAATGCAGTCGGTTTGACATCTATTTACACACAGGTCCTTGCTAGGTTTGGTTTTGGTCCTCTTGCACCCCATGGCGCTTGGATGGCTGTTGGGGCCGGGAGCACTGCAGGGTCAGCACACGGGACAGGTGTGTGTCCATCTCCGTGCTGCCGTGTCTCTGAGTGTGGATGTGGTGTGTTGCTGTTGCAGCACTGTACTGCAACAGCAATACTGCAGAACTGTAAACAGTTCTGTAATATTTCTGGCCACCACAGGTATCACAAATATATAAAAATACACAGGGATTTATTCCAGAGGCTGGGTTTTCCTCTGCTTGAATTAATGAAAGATGCTCTGATTACAGGATTGGGTCTTAAATTTTCACGACTTGCATAATGGTTTTTGTCCATTTCTTAAGACTAGCAAACATTTTGTGTAACAATGAAACGAAATCAGAGCTTGACCTTATTACCTCGAATTTGTACACCGTTTAAATTTCTTTTCCCAGGCTGGAGTTTTGCAAAAGAAAATGAAAAAATTACAAAAACTATTTTCGTTCCTGAAGAAGGTCTTTTTCTCCAAACACATATGTGTCTGCCTACTATATTATCAGTGGACTTGCTTACATGTGTTAATGGAATTACTTACATGCCTGTGCTAAAGCTTTTCCAGGGTTTAGGGCCAAATGAACACCAAACTTTTGAAGAGGCAGAGGTATTTCATAGGAAATTTCTAAGTGAATCTTCACAACTGTGAGCTAGGAAATAGTATTTAGAGAGAGCTACATGGATTCCCAATACTGCACTGTGGGTTTTCACTGAAAACATCTAATTTAGGTTCAAATACATCCAGTGTCTAAATCCTGGTGGGCATTGAAGATAGCAGTATACCAAAAGAAAAAGAAATCTGGTCAACTGCTAGATGGATGCTATTTTTCTTATTCATGGGAAAAGTGCTGTACATACAGCACTTTAACATTTAATGTCATGGGAGAAGTAACAAAATTCCACAGAAGTTAAGGGCCTATTAAGATATCAATCAATCCAGGGCAGATTTCAATCAGCATTTCCTTTTTGCCAGCATATCAAAACTTGTTATGATCTTAAGTGTGGCACTTTTTAAATGGCTTTTTTAGTACTATTATGTTATTTTCTACTTCATGCCTAAAGACCAAGGCATTAGAAGGAAGGTCAGGAGGTTTGCTGCTAGTCTATATCTTACTGTACACATGTTGTGTAGTCTCTGGGACACAGCTTTAGCTGATGTGCCTCTGTTTCCCTGTTATTAAAATAAAAACACTTTCAAGGTTCTGGAATTTGAGGTGAAAAGCCTCAAATACCAAAAATGAAATGTCTTTACCATAACAGTGGAAATATTCAGTCAGACAGAAAGTCAGAGGGAAAGTGTGGACAATAGGAATAATGTGGCTTTTGAGAAAGATCTCAGACATGCAAGGAATGACACACAAATTAATGGAGCAGAATAGGGCGTGGAGCACTGCAAAGAAATAAGAAATTGCACGATTACGAGCAGCCCAACCAAAAGGCAAAATGAGCTGCAGTGTGGTTGGGAAATCAGGGAGAAATCATGGCAGATATCAGGCAGTGGTAGTGGAGCTGAGCTACACCTTCATACTGCCCCCAATATCACTGTCCTCCCAGCTTGACTAGCTGCCAGTGGAAAAAGAGAAAGTATTTCCCATTCTGTCTTGTCTTCTTGCACTGTTTAACCAGGGAAGAACACAACAACTGCATATGGTCCATCTAGCTTCATGTCCTGTCTCCAGTACTAACAGCTTCTGGCCTTTCTTAAAAGTTGACATTTCATCCTGGTCTGAGGGCAGTTATGTTGGTTTCATTGTGAAGACTCCACTTCTGAGTTTAGGTGTGTATAAATGTTCACAGGACTTCCTTACTGAGAGCCTGCTCCCTTACTATGGGCCCAGGCCTGCAGATCCTGAAATGCAAGGATTTATGAGTAAGAACCTCTACTGACTGCTTTTAGAAAATGCTGAAATGTGGAACCATGTAAAGGTCACTTTAATGCAGTTTTAAATTACCAAAACTTCAGACCTACACAATTCATAACTAACATATGGCTATTATTATAAAACAACTGAAATTTAAACTTGATGAGCTTTCATTCAAAAATATCAACCCACTCTGTTATTCTATAGAACAGAAGAAATAGTTTAAAGCAGTATCTTCAGAAAAACTTGGGCCAAATCTACTTATTACTGAAAAAGAAGAATGTAGGGTGAAAATACAGCCCTAAAGAATCAATAAAGTTTTGCCATTGATTCCAAAAGGACATGATTTGAGCATTTTTAGTGGAAAAAGCAAAAAGTCAATTCCAAGACATGGGTTTTTTTCTCATTTATTTAAATATGTTATCAATCATTTATCCTCAGTGTTTGTATAGAAGCATTGTTTAAGAGGACAATGAAGAGTGAATGTTTCATGTACCCGTTGGCTGTCTAGGAAGTAAGACTTGTCTGTGAAATAAGAAGCTCACCTAAATAAATTCTACACATTTATATAAAAGAGGGCGTTTTTACACATATAAATTTGACCAGTCTTCCACTTATTTGCATAGAAGAATTTTCTTTAATCCATGAGGCACCACACATGAAGTAGCTAATTATCCATATATAGGAATGTATATATATACACAGGTTTTAACTAGCATCTGACTTCTAAAAAGCCATGGAGAAAACTATTGGCTTTGCCCATTTCATGAAACAAGCACTTTTTTACATGTTGCCACAATTTCTGTGGCTGTCAGCTCCACCTAAAGGTACTTTCCTAGACTCTACCTTCAGCAGTACAGATGTGTGGTGACACCACACACTCTGCTGTCTCCACTTCTTTCTTTCTACTCAATTGTCTTCTATTCTAAAGATGATAAGCCAAACACCATACTTCTGGCTCTCTCCATATTAACAACACCCATCAGTATTGTGCAGTACTTGCAAGTTGATTCAAGCTGATTTTGTTTCTCTAGGTGTGCAGAAAATATGATAGATTCATTAGTCCTTGGCATAGAAACTTTCTGAACAAGCTAATGTTGTTTAGGCTCAAGCTCAGGCTTTCAGGCACTTGGAAAGAGCAGAGCCAGAGTGGTCCTGAGCAGTGTCTGTTCCTCTGTTTGGCCCTTGAACAAACCAAGGAGTAGGAGTTGGGAATGAGATGATCTTTACAGACCCTTCAACTCAAACTATTCTATGATTTTATGAACCTGGTCCCTGCGAGACCAAGTATTCTATAAATAGTTTTTACTGATTGAAAAAAACCCCAAAACCACAACGTGCAAAATGGTGTCAAAGAAAGACATTTATAAAGAGCAGAGATAACACAAAGGGAAGGTACAATCTTCTGTCTTTCTTTAAAGTGAGTGCTGCAGTGTCACACTGACTAGATGATGTGAAAGAAACTGGGACAGGGCACAGCTTTTGGAACTTCTGCTCAGGATAAGATCTGAGCTTGTTCAGTGTTTTATAGGCCCAGTCTTCTCCATCTTAAAATATTTTGAAATATCAATATTTTGCTGAATCCAGGCTCACTGTTTCCCTTCTGAGTGTGTCACTTAACCAGCCAACTCAAAACATGCAGACAGCATAGCAGAAACAAAAAGCTGATGGGAATATTGAGTGAAATACTCATCAAATTGGCTTTACTCTGGTCTTGACCTTTCCCCCTTCAATGGTGTCCTTCTTGGGACACCATCTAGTAGCTGTTTAGGGTTAGTCATCCATACCTCTCGTGGTGAGGTGAGGGGTTTAGTCCTCTGCTCTGTAGATGGCTCTACTGCTCTTGTAAGCCTTCGTGTTCTCTCTCTGTTTATATGGAGTCAAAGAGGCCCTGGTTTTCATTCAGATTAACTGATCTCCTCAGGAATTTTGCCAGTTCTGGACTATCATGTTTCTCCCAAATCTGTTTTCTAATAGTTACAGTGATCAAGGATTATCCAATAGCTCCTGCTTGGATGCTATACTTGTGGGCCTTGACGTAGTTCAGTTTATGCTAATTTTTAAAAAGTCACAGCATTCCCAGGAACTGTTACTAGAAGTCATAAATCACAGGCAGTAGTTACAGGTACATCCCTGATGGCTCAGCAAAGCCTGTCTGCATTCTCCACGAAGGGTATCATTATCCTGCAGACCCCAGAACTATACAACTCACAACTTGTAGCCTGCTCCACCTTTTCCAGGACTAGCCAGACCTGCAAAGGACAGCAGTGGGAAAGCAAAAGGGTGATGTTCAGCTTTAGCTACCCAATGTCACTGGCTAACTGAAGCACCTGAACTGAGTCACATGAGTAAAAACGCCTTTACCTGCCTTAAAATTCCTTCTGGCAGTCAGTTTCAGTGCTGGATTGCTGATGAGCCTCTGGGACTCAAAGAACATTTCACTGGGCTGTGACCTATCTGTATGTTGTGTCACCTCACTGTCAGATAACTACTAGGTCAGTGAATCAAGTCTAAACTGACTTGATTGGCAAGATAACAGGGTTAAGTTTTAGACTCAGAAGTTTTAGAACAGGGGGAAAGAAATGAGTGTGGAAATGATCCCTACACTCTTCACAACCCTTTTGTTTAAGTGCTGTAGTATTGTTACACTGATTGGGCTTTGGCATTCTAAAATTTGCAGACAGACAAAGCAGAAAACTGTTCACTTTAAGAATTTATTGTTATTGCAGAGATGCTGAAACTGTTGCCTTTCTTAATTGTCAATAATGAAAGAAAGTCCCATATTTTTGCATAAACATGTGGGAATTATTATGGATAGAAGAGGGGACAAGGGTAAGACCAAAAAGAAAGGGGCTCTGAGAGCAGACCAAGTCTGGAGATAACCTGATGATTACATTTTTGTGGTTTCCCTCAAAGTCAAAGCGCCACAAGTGAGTATAAAAGAAAGAAGCAAAGGAAAAAAGGTTTGATGATTGGCACAGGCGGTTTTAATGAGAACTGATCTTAATGTGTAATACTATGGTATGAAGAAAAAAATAAAAGAACTTGGAAAGTCAGACAGCACTTGTCTTTTAAGAGCATCAGAAATTCAAACAGCAGAGCTTTTGAAATCTGTGGATATAGCCTAGAAGCTAGTTTTACTGACAGGTAAACTCCTTATGTGGTTAATCCCTCTTAACTCTTTAAGTACTCAGCAGAGGTGCAACACATTCTGGCTGTGCTGCTGTACTTCCAAAGTTCTCTTCTACCATGCCTTTCCACTTACCTAATGGAAAAATACCTTTTTATTTTCTAAAAAAAAAAAAAAAACAGAAAGAATGACATTCTTCTTTACCACTGCATATTAGCTGAGGAACTATTTTCAGTGTGTTTGATATAAATGCGCATTACTTGATGCCTACTGTAAATTTAAATGATTTAGAAGATTTGCTTGCAATGGATGAACTTTGAAAACATCAGAATGCATGTAAGGCAGACTGGCTTACAGTGTTCCCCATCTCACTTTTATCCCTAGTTCCTGCTGGCCAGGCTGGTGTGTTCTTGTTTCTGCATTTTAGATCATCCAGTTTAATTCCTAATCTGGAGCCCCTTTTACTCCACAATTACAAGAGTTGTGCCTATGGGTTTCCACTCTGTGAGGTTTAATATTCTCAGCTTCATTCACCCACATCAAACTGGAGGCAAGTGCAGACAGCAACACTGGAAAAGCCTATGCAGGTATCTGCCATTTGTTCTGTATTTCCTCAGACTGCTGACTTCATCTCTAAATGGTAATCACATTTTCCACCTTTTATCTAAAACATGTTCTAAGCAGGACAGTACTTCTTCCTAAACTACTAACTATGCTTTTGTGTCAAAATAGTATTCTTTAGAAATACTATTGTTTTCTTTTGGAATTTCTAACTAGTTCTAAAAATGGCTCAATTTCTTTTAAGACGCTCAAAACACTATAGAGAGTTCTACTACTCTTGCTTAGCAAACTGATTCATAGTTTCTGTAGTTCATACTCCTGCTTTATATTACTATATTCCTGGATTATTTTTCAGAGAAGCTCTTGAGGGACTTGCTGAAAATTATAAGCAAGGCATGTTGATTGAAAAATCACCAAGTCCTGGTCAGAGGAAACACAGAGTGAAACACTGAAGAGCAGATTTGATCTTCTACCTTCAGTTGTCACTCCCTGTTTATATCCCACACAGGTGGGACAAGGAAGCAGAGCTGGAGAGTGGCTGAGATGATTTGGGAGAAGCTGGATTGGTGCAGTAGTGCTTTCCTGCCATGCAGGAGAGGCAGTGGCACACACTGAGGTCCTGCAGGTACCTCTTCTGCGGTCATGGCACTGGTCTCCCTGCTCTGGGCCTCAAGTTGTTAAAGAGAGGCAGTTTAGCTTAAATTGCAAGGCAAGGACAGGAGTGGGATAATGTAGCTGTGGTTTGGTTGGGTCCCACCCCTGTGATTCTGACGGGAACATTCAGTATGAGGCCCCTGAAAATTCAATTTTTCTTTTTAATGGAAAATGCTGCTTCGTCGCAGGGTACCTGGCCCAGCCTTGCGTGTGCACTCAGCGAATTGCCAGGCTTTCAAGAGACCCTGCTGCTGCAGTTCAGCTGCCGGGAAACAGGAGCACGAGGAGCATTGCAGGATGGCTGACACAGGCTGATGTCACAGCACTGTCTGCTAAACAGTCAAGATTAGTATTTGTAGCTGCTGCCACCAGGATGCCCACAGAGCTTTCATGGGTCAGCAAGCAATGATTTTGAGGCTGATTATTATTGAAGACGACTCCATCTTGTAGGACTTTGAACACAGTTCCTTTTTTTTTTTTTACTGATAACAAAAGTCTCTCACATGGCAGAGAAAGGATGGCTGCCTGAAGCAGGTGGGAGAAAATTTCCATTAGGGAAGAAGTCCTGGGCTTTATATACTGATAATTGTCCTAAAATGCTTCACTACTTCATGCGAGCTTGATCCTCCAGTGTAATTCTGCAACAGAACTGTCAGTGGGAGGTTTGCATTTTGATTTCAGGGGAAAAAAAGGAATGATGACTTTGTTTTGCACAGATTATATAAGCTCCTGAAATCCAATTCTGCTTTCCATGTGCAAATAGAGCTTTCACTGCTACAGCTGGATTTATATTAGGGTTTTCTGAAATACAGTTCAGCCCACTGAGTTTTTAAAACTTAGTATTTTAGAGAACTGTTTTATTTGTGTGTGTGCCATTGTTTGCTAAATGTATCACAAAGAAACACAATGTTTCATGTCAGTAAATTAAGTATGTTGGCCAGCTGATTATTATTTTCCTAACACTTATCAAATATGGATACAGAGGCAACTGAAATAAGGAGAAGTATTTCAAGTGAAGAACTTGGGACTGATTTCAAGCCACCTGACTTCGCTTTGGTTTTGCTCTTTAAAATTACCTAGAAAAAAACCCTTTTTTTTTTTTAAATAGCTGGATGAGAGCCAGACCTCTGGCTCCAGAGGTAAAGGGCAAAACCTAAAAAAATCCTGTCTGAACAGGCAACTCCACCCTCTTCCCCAAGTCAGCTTGGCCTTCTGACAAAAAGTGTGCTCTGAAGCAAATTCATTCATTGCCTTGTTTTTGGATCAAACTCAAAATTCTGAACTCACACCACAGAGAGACCATTTCCATGAAATCCTAGCATGCTATTTTATCACCCTTTGTCATTCCCTATAATCAGATAAAATTAACATTTGGACAGTGATTAATCAAATTAATAATTTTAATTGCTTTTATCAAAGAGAAAAGAAGGAGCTTTGTGTGGTAATGCACGAGTGAGGGAGACCATTCTAGTCAGGTATCCAAAGTAAGAGGAGTGAAATTGTCCCTTGAGATAGACATTTAAGCCCCACCAAAATCAGTCAGAGGGAGGAGTAGTAAAGGATTCCACAGGATTCTGGCTGCAAATCAAGGTGCATATGTATATGTGCATGTGGTATGGGATAAAGAGGCCGATTCCTTCCTGGTAGTGGTTTGGGAAAAACCAGGATAAGAAGACAGACTTGGGAGCTCAGAAGTGCTGACACGTCTGCCAGTTTAGATATGGCCTGAGGCTGCCCAGATGCAAGAAAGCCACCAAAAGCTACAGCAACTGATCATCTGCCAGGCTTGGGCCCCTGCACAGACAGTGGTGGGCAGGAATGGTGGTCTCTCCAAGAGGTGTCTATAATGTATGCTGTACAGTTACTTCTTTCCAGTGGCTGCATAAGAAACCAAAGTGTGAAAGCTCTACATAATAAAAGATCCAGGAGGATCCAACTTCATATGAAGAGCCACCTAAAATGCCCTACATGATAATATGAGAAGATATGGGCCGAAGGTGACCATCAAAGGTGACCAGTGCTCTGGTTCATTCTGCAACACCTTTTCCATCACAGTAAATTTGGTCTATTAAGTGGATCTGATCAAATCCTATCAGCAAGGCTTCTGGAGAAGGGCAGAGATACCTGTGTATAGCACCACCACCACTACCACATGCTTCTTTGCATTTTTCTAAAGGTAGGCTTCAGCTGAACCTTGGAGGAGATGGAGTTCAACTCTAGGCCAAATGAAAACCAGTGGAGTCTGAAGTTACATGCTGATAGGAAGGTATGACAGGTAAAGTAATTTGCTCCAAGAGGCAGAAGGACTGGGTCACACCCAGGTTACCAACAAGCACATAGGCATAAGATATCCAAGGTACAGAGATGTATGTGAAGGCACATAGCATAGAATGGGAATTTTTGCTGTTTAAAATGTGGTTTCTCAAAAAAGCTCAACATACTGGAACAGCAGAGCATACCAGAAGAGAAAAGCAGCATGTGAAAAGCATAAGAAAAAAGAAAAGACAAAGGAGAGGCATGAGGAAGGTGCTACCATTGGTGCACATACTGGTAAAGCAAAACTGGGCATCGACACACAATGGGTAGTCTGTCACTGAGGGCACACATGACCCCTGGCTCCATTAGACCCTGCTAATGGTGATGTGGTGGCCCTACTACCAGTCTGCTCACCTCTGAGCCTCCTTCTGATATTGGCATTGCCACCATTACTCAAACATTAGGCAGAGGGAGACAAGCATGGATGGGGATACAGCAATGTTGTTGCAGTTACACCAATCTCTGCCCATCTGAGCATGATTTAGGCATAGGTGCAAGAGGAGAAAATGAGTCATTAGCACCTCCCCTCAGTGGAAGGATAAGAGCTAAAGAAGCATGTGAAGGATGAAAAAGCTAACAAAATCCATCTCTCTGTCCAGACCTTTATTAACTCCCTTAGTATCAAACAAGCCATCTTCTAGGCTTTGGCTGAAACCAGCTTATGTTTTGCTATGTTTTAGCAATTCCAAGACTGCTTCCATCTCTTGACACAATATCAAAAAATTTGCTCTCCAAACAGCAATTGCTGTAATAATAACAATACTTACATTTCATTATTTAACCTCATGCTATTCATTCATGAGGATTAGTGTTTAATTAATTAACAACACTTAGCATTTCCACTTAGCACTTTACCTCTTCAAAGCATCGCACCGACACTACCTAATTAAGGGCAGAGCTCCACAGACACTTCACATCGGGACTTCCCTTTGACAGCTCTGCATCCCAGACTGCTCCCACATGGTGCAGCATGAATTCAAGGTAAAGCCCTATTAACTTCATCAGGAACCAGGTAATGCTGTGGTTATCAAGCAACTATCTTTGCAAATTCTGTTTCTTTTCCTGTTGCTTCTGGTTGCTTGCTATTCACACAGGGATCTAGTTTTTGGCTAATGTGATGAGTGATTATATCAACCTTGTGTTAGTGCTATCTACAAAACGCTCATTCATCCGCTAGTGAAAATCTTATTCTCAGTCACCTGGTTGAACTGCCTTTAGCTAGAAAATGTGTTAACCACAAAAACATTATAAAATGTAAAGTGAGAGTTTTTAAGGGAGATGGTGCTTTCAATCCATCAGTCAAATGCCTGCTATGAAAGTGCCTTTCTTGTAAGCACCCCAGGATGCTACATAACATCAATAGACAATATAAACACAAAGCTTTTATGGTTCACTTTACAATTGGACATTGACTCTGAACCTGTGAAACAGAAAGGAATTGAATTTCATGACCAAAGAGGATAATGTGCACAGGATTAACTAGACAACGCTGGTAGAAGCAGGAAAGCAATATGGCTTTGGATGCTGATAGGGAGATTAAATTTACAAATAAGAAACTAAAGGAATAAACCAATTCCGACTAAAATCTTGTTAGCTAGCAAAAGCACTTAATACTTTATATCAATCCACTATTTTTTTTTCAGAGCCCACTGATTGACTGAGCCTTGACTCTGAGAACTGAACAAAGAGAGCCTTAAATATGTAGTAGCTCCAGCCAAGAAAATTATTCAGACAATATGGAAATAAACTTCTGATGCAGTTGAATGGGGAGAAAAAGAAAACATTCATCACAATTCAAGAACTTGTCTAGTGTCTCAGAGGATGTTTTCACAGGGCAGTGGCTGGCAGGGCAGCAGCCTGGGGCTGCTGCTGCTGCTTCAACCTGCTCCAGAAGAAAGTGAGTGATCCAAAACAGCAATGCAGCTTCCAGGTCTGAGCGGTGCTGTGGTGTGTCACATGCACATCACAGCTCGCCCAGCTCAGTCAAACAGCTTTCTCAGGAAGCCTCTCTTGCCAGACAAGCCACAGCTTGATGGATATCAGAAATTTAAATGGTTTAGTTCTTTGAAAACTGATTGTCTTGAACAAAATCAGACCCAACCGTTCTGGCACGGAAATATTCCACAAGGATAACTGTGTGTTACTATCTGCAGTGTCTTTGTGCCCAAAATGTGCTGTGTTAGTGTTACTACTAACTTCTAAAATCCCAAGAGTTTAAAATAAAAATCAGGCTTTATTATCCCTTAATGCACTTTCATTTAAGCTGCAGATGAATGAGACCCTTATTGCTATATCCAGCCTCACGCTGACAGCTAAATACCAATCCAAGACTTTTCTGTACATGTGTGATTGGAATTCAATACTTGCCTTTCATCTTCCCTGCACTCCCCACAAATTCTTCTCCATTTACTCAGCTTCAGCTTCAGCACTCCAGTATTCCCTTGCTCCCAAGGGAAGTCACCAAGGCCTCCCTTGTCTCACACACCAAGCAGCCCATCTAGCCCCAGTGAGCCAACGTTTAAGCTGTCCATGCCTTGGCTATCCTGCAGCCTTTTCTAACGTTTACTTCCTAGGAACCATCCCAGACCATTCCAGCCTGCCCATGTCCACTCCTCTGGATTACTTTTGCAGTGGTTCAGGCTGGGTCTAGTGATGTACATAGTTACATGTGAATTAGGTAAATCATGGACCTTTCTCATTATGAGTTTCCTGAAGTGTAATGTTCAAGACAAAACCAACAGCTGTGGTCACTGCTGATTAGGAAAAGATACCTGTTAATTAGCACACACATTGGACCAGTGTGGGAACTCTGCACATCACTCCGGATGTGAGGAGTCCCCCGAGACCACGTCGAGAGCCGAAACCCCGTCAGGGGGCTCGGAGATCTTGGCATGATGCCCGGAACACTTGGTGGCTGGATTTCGATCCTGCAAATGAATTGCCAGTTTGGTATGAGGGCTGGAAGGTGTCACAGGTTTAAAGAGTGTTTTTATAAGGTGTACACAGGGTGAAAATATAAGTTTTAAAAAATTTTGTATAAAGGTAATGGAGACAAGATGGAGGGAACAAGGCGTGTCTCATCCTTCTTCCTTCTTCTTCTTGTTCTCCATCTTCTGCTGTGGTGTTGGCACTCAAAGATTGGTTTGGAGAAGGGGTGCACTGTCCAACATGAGTGATAAGTATTAGAAAGTAAAAGTAAATATGATATACGTAATTTGTAGTATAAGAGACGGAGCAGCCTTGGGGGCGGGCGGAGAGCGTCGTGGCTGCCTTGCTGGTCAGACCTCTGTCTGCCAAGAAGAAAATTTTGTAGATAAGACTTAATAAACAACCTGAAGACCGAACAGCAAAGAGTCCAGTCTCATTCTTCAGAGCCTGGGGTCGCTCCCTGGACCACCCAACTCACCTCGGGGGCAGAGAACAAGCAGCCGACCCCGAGAGACCAGGCCATTAACAAAAGCATTGGAAGCCACTATGGAAGCTGATTCAAGTTACCATCTAGGTAACTGCTTCTTTTTCCAGCACAAGGCTGTCACATGAGCCCTTTCTGATCACTTTCATATTTACATTTGCTGTGCATCTGTTCTAGCATCTCCAAGCCCTGATGTCTTGGAGGAACACATGCTGAGATACTTCCTGACTGTGGTCAGCTTCCAGTACGGGAACTCTGCCGGGTGCAGCTCAAGATGTGAACCAAATGCAGGCATAAAACCAACTTGGTTAAGGCAAGAACCTGACATTTGGAAGGAAGTTCTCTACTCTGGTGTATACAAAAAAAATAAATTTAGATGACATAATTAGGATTTTACATCTCATTGTCCTGTTTTACTCAGCCTGTACAATCCATCAGGTTGGTCTCTCTAGTCTGTCCCAAGGAGTGCTGGGGTCTCAAAGTTTCACGGGACTGTGCCATTTCTGCTGTTCTGCTGCTCTCTCTGAAAGAGGTCACGGACAGATGGCCACACAGTAGCCAGCAGCAGATCCCTGGTGGTCATGGATGTAATTTCCAGCATGTACTTCCTCCCTGCTTCCAGTGTCTAATGTCATTGGGACATTTTATACCTTTTGGCTATCACAGCCTCCTCCAGCAGTGAATTTCACAAGTGATATTGATCGCACTAAGTTGTATGTGCACTTCCCCTGTTGCTTCATCAGAGGAAAGTGTTCCTGCTCCTGCATCACCACAGTGCATAGTATTAGCTTTGCAATTTAGCCTGCAAAGGGAGTGATGAATGGATTGTTTGATGGCTGGGAGTTCAAGACATCCTCATCTCCTTGCCTTGTGAAACTGCTCAGCACTAGGGTTATTACTGAAATGAAGGCCTGCTAAAGGGCAAGGTATGCTCCAGGGCAAATGTGATTGAGGGTTATTACACTAGCTGTATATTTTACTTACAATTCTATCACTATGCTCATTCTAACCACAACTTTTCAATTAATTGGTTCTTAGGCCTTGATAGACAGTATTCAAATATTTCTGACAACAGCATTTTCACAAGTAGAATTACTTGTCCCAGCCCAACTTGGATTGCTTACCTTTGTGGTCCACAGTTTCACTGTCCAGTCAAATGATGACGTGACAAAGAGATGGGAAAAGTCTATTGGACCCACTGCCATGTGACAATTGATTCCTGTGACAGGTCCTTGGTGGCCTTCAAAAATTTCACCAATGCCAGCTTTACTGCAGGGAGAAGAAGGATTTACATACAGAGAGTGATTCACCACCTAGTGTTTTAACATAACTTTTCTTTACTGTTAGGGTCCTGTTTCCTTTTAAAGCTCTATTTAACCTGAAAATCTTTCTCCTTCTGCTAAGGACTTTGCCTGCAGAGGTTTACTCCAGTGGGGAAAATTAATGCTCAGAATTGAGCACAGGGAGAATTTCTCTTACTTCTGAAGACTTACCTTACTCACTTCTACATACACTGTCTGCTCCCGTAGATTGAAATAACATTTCTGTATAATTATAAAATTCAAAATTGTAATTATACTATAGCTTATGCCTCTGAGTAAGCCATTATCACAAGGAATAACCATTAAAATAAAAATGCAGATATGTTAATGACTTCACATGGGCAATTCTTTTTCTCTTAAGTATCTAAGATAACTTTTCATAGCAATCAATCAAGTCACTAGGAAGCAAATGCTTTTTCACAAAAAGCGAAGTAATTGATCCTGTGATCAGGTATCATACAGTCATTACTTTGAACAAGGGGAGATGTACAATTCATCAGCCAGAGGCTGGAATAGCTATTAGGAAGGAAAAGTACAATGCTGTGTAAGAGACAATGTGCACGGTTTTCTTCTTCCTGGAAGCAAATGATGCCAGATCAGTTGTCAGTGCTGTCTGACAGTGTATACAGAAAAGAGAATAATGAAATTACCCTTTTAGCTAGATTATAGAAAAATTGCCCTGTGCCAGTGTGAGTACAGTGTACTGAAAGGAGATATGGAGCTGTGCCAGAGAATACTGGTCCTTCATCCAGGGTGCAGTGTCCCCTCACATCTCCTGTGTGGACAGGGTGACCTCACTTATGTTCCCCTGCCAGACCTTGCAGCATGTGCTGGAGCAGGGGCTGAGTCCTGCAGTATCCTGCTGGATGCAAAGGACACCCCTTATTTTATCCCAGCTATCTGCCACGTAGTCAGTGGGGTAAGGGGAGTTCTGGAGCACTGAGACCACTCTGGGTGTCTGCTGTGCTTTGACACACCTTTTTCCAGAATGACATATGGCTCTTCACTGTGCTGGGCTGAAGGACACAGGAGCCTCTGGAAGTAAACCAGGGATGATAGCAAAAACCTCCAGGAAAGATAGGCGGGAGCAGAAGAGCTTTTGTCAATGGTCAGTAGAAAGTTTCTAAAAAGGTTTGCTAAAAAGAGGATCTGGCACCTTCCTCCTCTTGTGAGGAACAAACCAGGCAAGTCTGAAAGTTCAGAAGTGAGAAATGCCCTTGGGCATGCTTCATTCATGCTAGCAGCCTAAGACTCATTCAAACCATGAGCCACCACACAGCCTATCAGTATATGTCTAAATAGACACAATTTTGCAACACTGTCAGTGGTCAGACTAAAATAAAAATATTCTAAAATTAAAAAACATTGAACAAAACATATGTAAAACAGTATTTATAAAACATTGGGGATGTGTAATAGAAGCCTTACAATCTTAAACCACTGTATCAATGTCTTTTTGGCCAACATAAACTCAGAATATGATAAAATATGAATTCAGAGAACATTGTGTACTACTGGTGGGGATGAGCTCCAAGTCTGTCAGTGGAAAACCAAGATTTTGTTCTTTACAGAAGCCTTTCAAGTTTCCCAGAGATAAAACTACTACTGGAAGCTAACAGAGCACACCAGCATCCTGCAGGTTTTCAGGGTGCCAAACAAGGAACTTGCAGTATCAAACTACAGCCTGGGTTATATTATGTGTGACCACAGTGTGAGAGAGCACAGGATTCTCTAGAACCCACGTGGCACACTGTGGCTGCATCCATGTTATTAAAGGAACCAGGCCCATGGTGGCTTTTCTCTGATTTATCCTTGTGGAGACTGAAGATGGAGCTGAGAATGGTAAAAAATAAAACAGACCAAAATAAAATAAACCATCTGATATTGGTTGAGGTCTGATTAGCCTGCAACAGAAGTGTCTCCTAGACCTCATTTAACCTGTGCAGACATAGACACCTGCATCTCACCTAGGTGTATAAACCTGTACACAGCGGTGTAAACCTCCATCATCTCATCTCATCTCATCTCATCTCATCTCATCTCAATCTCATCTCATGGGTGAGAAAGAGGTTTTTCTGAGAGCCCAGCCATCTCCTCTTCAGGCACATGACTGAAAAAGGTAAAGGAAGTCAACCTAAGGGTAATCATTGCTCCCCACCAGCTACACAGGGAGCCAGCCTGGGGTAACTGCCCCAGTATAACCGGCTGTAGCAAAGATGCTCAAAGTCAGGGAGCTCCTGTGCTGGTCACAGGAACATTGTTGATCAGACATTGTTGATCCAAGCGAAGAAAACATTGAACACTCTCCACACACACTTGGCTGTCTCTCATCAACACAGGTACACAATGTTTTAGAAGTACAAAATGCTGAACTTCACCTTCCATGACGACAGGCTGTGTAGACTGTTCCCTCTTCACTGCCCACGACAAAGTTATTGACATCTCCAGTTGGAAAAGCCATTCCTGTGACCGCCACTGGTTTGGACTTATTGTATACCAGCTCCATGCTCTCCTACCAAAACAGGTTTTTGTTATTATGCTGGGATCCTTCTTTTGTTAGTCTGGGTTGGGTTGGTTTTTTTTAAAATTGATTTCTAACTAATACATGGAGTAGCAGGAGAGGAAGATGAAATCATTTGACCCAGTCACATTTGGTTTCTACATAAGATGTTGTAAGAAGATGCAGTGTCACAAACCAGGATGCTCCTACCATCCCCAGTGCTGTCTGTCACACATTTGAGACTGGCAGGAAGGCACTGGTCTTTTCTGCATCATCTTAAATCAGCCAGAGATGACAGGTGAGAATTTAAAATCTAATGGTGCAGAAACTAAAGATAATACCTTAATGGTTACATCTGCCAGCCTCGGGCTTTAATAAATCAAGCAATACCCTTCTATTTACATTCTGGAAATCAGTTGTCAGGAAGCACTTGCAATATCGTGTGCACGTGAGGCATTTATTTCACTGTGTCATTTGTCCCTTTGCAGAACAAAATTAAAAAGTTGGGGTCCTGTCACTACCACCATTCTAAGCATTGCTTTTCAGGGATTTTCTGAGGCAACCATAAACACTCCTTCTAGACTCCACCATCAAGCTACAAACCAGCACGAATGTTTTCTGTTTTCACTTGGTAGCTATATTTTAAAGTAAATCAGCATGCCCATTTTTGCAATTGCAAATAAAATAACCATGCAAGTTTGTGGCTGTTGCAAGATGTGTACACTTTGAGCAGATTTTGCACAACTTTTTCGTTTTTCAGCCTAAATGGTGTAACCCAAGAATCCACAAAAGGCCTGAATGATTTCACCATTTTCATTTTAAGCTATTCAAGTGGTTATGTTCTCTATGTTTAAAAGGTCTATGCTGCTGCTCTTCTAGAGCCAAAGCCTGCATGGTTTTTCTCAAAAGGGCTTTTTTGCTGCAAAGAAAATGGGTATCCCTGTGAAAGGAGAGTGATGCAAACCCACAGAGAAATACTTCTGCTTGGTTTATGCTTTTCTTTGAAATAAATTTGGTTCTCTTATAAAGGCAAAACAAGGCATGGAAAATGCATTGGGAGACCACCCCATATTTCTGTAAACATGTGAGTGAGAGAGAGAAATTCTCTTAATATGGGAGGAGACAATATATTTTTGTTAAAACCTTCTGGGGTGAGATCATCATTTAGTGTCTCTGCAGAGACATGGCCATAGGCTGTGGTGGACACTCTGCTCCCAGCGCCCACACCATGACTGTACACAAGTGCTCTGGAGCTGTGTCTTTGGAAAGTTTCAGACTGACACACATCAGCAACACTTCACTCCTCCCAGTTTAAAGCTATGGCATGCAGCTTGACATCAAGTCCTGTGCCTCTCTTTCCTAGATCACCATGAGCCATGTGCCAGACTTCAGTGTAATGTGGGGTGTGTTCCCATCCTTGTTGAGAGCCAGATTTGGAGCAGGGAAATTCCATTTGAGTGATGAGATCCTGGAACTCAGATGTTCACAGATCTGTGCTTCAGACTTCAGTATTCCAGTAAATGAATATGCAGGGCTG
This sequence comes from Camarhynchus parvulus, assembly GCF_901933205.1. Taxonomy (NCBI): domain Eukaryota; kingdom Metazoa; phylum Chordata; class Aves; order Passeriformes; family Thraupidae; genus Camarhynchus; species Camarhynchus parvulus. The sequence goes on along the minus strand of NC_044572.1, from coordinate 25,090,498 downwards.
GGATTTATCTTCTTGATATTTAGGTGAGAAACTGTGGAAGGCATTAGGGTGCCTGAACATAGATGCCTGGGCCATTTTAGATGCCTCCATTTCTACTGCAGAGAGTATTGGTTTCGTACAGTCCCAGGACACAACTACCAGCCCCACACTGTTGCCTTACATGAGCAATGTGGTCGAAATTTGAAATTGGTCTCACTGTGAGTAGAGGAGTAGATGTGATGATTTCCAGAATCCTCCTCCACCCTAAGATAGGACAGTTCCATGTCCCAGGGTGGGTATCTGAAATGGCTTTTCACACTTGGGTGGGATGAGTCACCCTCCAGAAGTACCAGCCTCTCTCTACCTCAGCAGTACAGAAAACTTGAATTTCTGACTTAGACTTGACACATCAACTTTTAGATGGCTGAGGTTAGGACAGAGGAGTCCCACCTCTTGTGTCAACACTGAAAAGTAAATAATTCAATAGTAATTGCACATTAGTGCATGATTAATGGAATCATTATAGGGAGTTCCTATGCAGCATTTTGAAACAAGATCAGATCCCATGATGCTTAGTAAAAATTATATTAATTTTTTTCTAAGAAATTTTGTATAAAAATGAGTGATGTGTTGGAATAGAAAATGTACTTCTTCAGAAGATAACACTTAAAAGATGCTTTCTGTACACCTTTTTCAGCATTGGATTCTTTGTTTAGTTTCCATTATTATAATCACTAGTGGTTTGGGCAATTTTCCTGTGTTTCCTTTCATTTCTGATACAAAGGAGGGGAGGGGGGTGGGAACAGACAATAGTAGCAAACATTCCAGAGGGGGAGAATTAGTTCTAAAACTTTTGATTTGCATTGTTTGTTCCTTTGGCTACTGAAGGCTGCCAGCAAAATAAGTTTCTGAGTTTCTGACTGTGCCTTGGAAACCTGCAGTGCCTAGGGTGTGTTCAGCAGCAGTGCAATCTAGTCCATATTTGTTAAACAATGCTGTAGAATAAGTGCAATTTATACCACAGGCGACTTCTGTAATTACCATGCTTTAAAATGGACTATTTCATTTTCACTTGAAACTGACCTATGCATTAACGTATTACAATAATTACATGATTTGTGGTAAAGGAAATGGGGTTTGGCTCTTAGCAGAGACTGCTGGAAGCAAGCTGTACTCTTTCAAGTGCATCCATTGGTTTTAGTTTGCATAGGATGCGAGATTTTGGCTTTTAGGAGCTACGTTCCACTGCGCAGGTATCCTGCTTTACCAAAGACAATTTCTCCCCGCCCCATACTGCTGAAAACAAACCCACCTGTGGAGTTGAGAGCATGTCCAGGCTCCAGGAGCACATTTTGCCATCCGTAGAGACAGTAATAAGATTGTGTGCATTCTGTGTTCCAACTACATTCACACAATACACAGGATGCTGAAAACACAGAACACTGCAAGTCAGAGAGCCATTCTTACACTTTCACAAACAAATTTCGAATGTCTCATATGTTATTTTAAAGAATGATTAAGTAGTCAAACAATGCCTGGAAAACATAAGACAGCTTTTGCCAAATAGGAATTGTTTTGGTTGGGTTTTTGTGTTTCTTTTTCATTTAAATTTTAAGAAGTACGTTATGGAGGTGGAAATGTTTTCAAAGTTTCATTTTCCTCATAATAAAACAGCCCAGCTGAGTAATGCTGTGAAAAAACAGAATTATATGGATGAGATTTCACCCACAGGGACATGTATCATTCTACTGATGGCTTTTGACACTGAAAATAACCAGCAGAAAGAGGAAAACTGTCCAAACGGAATAAAAATGAAAACTTTATTCAAGAAAACAGCTGCATAAAACTTGAACTCTGTCAGAATTTGGCTTGCATGCTAAATATTTGCAAATGTTCTCCAGTTGAAGAACATGAGCAAGCCCATCAATGTTCTTCAGCATTGGCCAACACACCTTTTAAAATCTGTCATTTTAAGTGGGGAGTGACTAGATTTAGGGTGTTACACCTGGTTCACCATGGTGCAGTCATTCCATGGAGGCTGAATTCCAGTTAGTATGCATAATGAAACGTGGCCTATTCCTTTTCCAAGGAACCTGGTAACACTTTGAAATGTCATCTGATATCTGATGGTGACATATGAAGGATGGGTCAAGTTCAGCAATCTCCAGAGTGAAAAATCAGTCAGACTGAACAATAAGATTTAATTTCCTTTGACCAGTACAAGTGGTACTGCTAAATTAAGGGTTAGAAATATACAAAAGTCAAGCAAATAAAAATTTAATTTTTCTGCAGTGTTTACCAATAAATAGAAGACCTGCATCCCCAGAAAGGAAAAAGCAATTCTTCTCTAATACTTTGCTTAATTAAAGAAAATTAGGACCAACTTGCAAGAGATCCCTAGCGAGCTTCTAAGCAACTCCATGTAGTGTTAGGAATGCAGCATTTGGTCCTGCTGAAAGGAATGGCAGAACTGCCACTTACGTCAAGATCCAGCTGCAGGTCACCTACCCAGTCAGTGGGGAATGGCAGAAACCCTCAAGAGCTCTGGCTCACTCTCAGGTTTGATACCTGAGCGGGCCCAGTAAATGTCCCCTCTCCAAGAGCAAAAGGTGCAGCACCTGTACAAACAGTGTTTGTGCCCACACTGAGATGGATGCTGCTGAAATAGTACCTTGTGCTTGGAGGCAACCTGTACACACCAGTAAATCACAAGGTCCATTTGATGCCAATTTTTTTTTCTTTCTCCCAGATCATTAAATGCACCCCGACTAGTCCCTCACATGTGTCTCACACCATTACCCTCATATCGTGGACCTTCTTGCTGCTTAGTGCTAAACATGATTATGGCATACTGATGTGTGAAATAGGCACAGACCTATTTTTTCATGGGCTTTTGACCTCCAGTAGACCAAACAGACAGAGTGGGTGGGAGGAAGCTACAGCAAGCAGTGGAATATCTAGAATATTTAGTGGGGGAGAAAGAGTGAGCCGTGTCTTTCCAGCAGCACCTCAGTGTGTCAGGCCTGGCTTTAATCAGGGCTACCAGCCATCAATTTCATGCACAATAAAATTTATGGCAGAAATGAAAAGATGTAAGGAAAGCGGATGGAAAAGACAACCAACTGTATGTAACAGAAAGTCTAAACAGGCTCCTTCCTTTCAAAGGGTTGCTGCCAGCTTGCTTTTATTTATCTTGGAAATGAAATCATCATGCAAAAAGGTTTTGTCTTAATTAAAATTTCCTGTTGTCCCAAGTGCAGATGTGTGGTGGGTGTGAAAGGAAATTAGTGAGTAAGCTGTGGGTAGAATTCTCTTTCCTGGTGAATCCAGGCAGTAATCAGTGATACTAAATTTCAAGAAGATTTAAGTCAGGGAAAACAACACAATCTATCTATTTCAAATAAACAAAGCAAGAGAAAGAAAAGAGAAAAATCCTTTTTTCGCATGCAGCATGAGTTCAAATTAAAAAAAGACTATTCAGCTCACGTATCTAGCAGTACAAAAAGTAACATTGTTAATGTAGCATTGTCTTAATTTAATTTTTTTTTCCTGGCAGCAAGGATTCAAGCCAGCCTTTTGCAACCAGGACCTCATTTACAGTTTATGTAAGTAACTCCTATGTACGAATATAAAGTAAGCAGCTCTTATTGTAAAATCTGAGCACTCCTTAAAACATCATCCTTCCTCATGTTAGACTGTGTAAACACTTATTTATACCAATCCATGACAGCACGTAAAGTGCCCATCCACGACTGAAAGTAATTTATTTATATTATTCAAAACGAAAACATTACATATTGTTCTACTGCAATAATAAAAGTGTTTTAATATATAATTCCAGGAGGTACAATTTTGCCTTAAATGATTTTTGAGCGTAAACAAATTACTTCCCATTAATCTTTGCTTTTCCACTAGATTTTGAGTCCCAGTTGTTCAATTTTCAGTGACAGTCAGCTTCTTGTCACTAGTTTTCTGGTCTGCTACATCTCTAAATTGCACTTCCAGGAGAGACTGTTTCTTTTCATGCAGATTGAACAACATTACTGGCAACACAATGAGCAAAAACATTAGGGAAATGAAAAGCAATGTTGAAGATGCAACCCATGGCATAGATCATTAGATAATTACATCAACATTCATGATAGTGGAAATTTAGGGAACAACATTTGTATTGCCTGGCCCACTAAACATATCTGTGCACACCTGTAATTTTTAATATAAGAGACTTGCAATCATAATACTGGCCCCATACTGAATCTTCAGCAGTAATTCACATGGCATGGCTTCTGGAGCTGTCTTTTAACTCCAGCGATTATGTTGTCACAGTCAACTGAAAGCTGAACCTTGATCTGCAAATTCCAAACATTAGAATCACAGAATTGTAAAAGCTGGAGCTGCAAAAGTGCTATCATATCACTTTGTCTGAACCTTCAATCGGCTAGAACAAGATTATCATCTTATCTCTCAGAGTGCTTTTCGAGTTCCATTCCTTATGTTACAGAAAATGTGTGGTTTTCTGCATCCTGATGTCATACTTTTGCATTTTTCTCCTCCTTTCTACTTTCCACTCAGGAACTGCCCTATGCTCGCTCCCAGGATGAGCTACTCCACCTTCCATCTCTCCTGAAGAGTCTGCCCATGGCCAGACTCTGGAGAAGGAGAATACACAAGGTTTGTGCAGGATGGACTGGATGTCAGTGACATAGCAGAGTGAGGACCCTTTAGTAGGCAACCCAGGCTTGTCTCCTCCTCCAGCACAATATGAACACTTTGCAGTGTAAGAGACTCTCCTATCACAGATATCATCTTTGCATCACAGACAGTCTCTTCTTTCTCAGGCATTTTGTATTACTGCTCTGCCCATTTATCTCCCAGGCATCACTAGAGCCCATTGCCACCATCAATAATTATCTGTAAGTATCTGTGTGTGTCAGCAAAATGCTCTCCTGCATCATTCCATTGAAACAAACTCTCCCTCAGTGTGAAAATTCTGCCCTGTGGCCCTCTCTGGAGCAGAAGACCATGGCAGGGATTTATGTATTGCTCTATTACAAAACAGAAGCAAATTGCCTCACTTTTTCCAAGGGCACCAGTATCTACTTATAGGAATCCACTTTGAGACCCTCATAGGTGCCTAATCTGGTTCAAAGGAGAAATTTTTGTACACCAAGACAACATAATGACTCGAATTACCTGCCACATCAGACTGAGAGACATACAGCCTCCACAGCGGTCTGGCTTTCTTTACAGACAATGGGGACAAGAGCTACAGTGCCACTGTGCTGGCACATAGGTGCCTCATTCAAGTGTTGTACTCAATCCTGCCTTCTTCCTTGGAAAGAATAATAATGTCCTGACTTGATTGTACAACGTGTGATGATCAAACACTTACAAGAGGCAGTTGTTCATGTCTCAGATCTACTTTTTCCCCTTCAAGGGCCACAGTTCTGTTTTCATCTGCGTGGCAACTAGCATTGTAGACACAACTAGGCAGCTGCCCTTCCCTGCTGGCCATCTCCTCTAAGGAAAGGGGAGGTGATTTTTATCCTTACCGTGTGAGCAGCAGCAGACAGGGGGGTTCTCTGAACCGGAGTGCGCCTGTGACTGCGATTATCCCACAGGACAATCTGGCCAGAATATGTTCCACCAACGACCAGGTTTGGGTGAAAGCGGGCAAAACAGACTGACATCACGGAGGACTGGAGGAAAAGAGGTAGAGAAGAGAGGGGTTACATGGTCAGCCTCTCCCATGGTTCAGTTCTCTCCCTAGGGAAGCACACCGTAATTAGCATTTTGTATTTTGGGAATCACTGTATGAATTTTATTCATACTCCTTGCATACTAGTAATTCTACTAAAGCAACAAGACACATGCAAAGAACTAACTTTGATCCTAAAATGTGTTGTCCCATTGGTCCTAGGGAAAATACAGAATGAGTCTGAGAGTGATGCTAAAACCTGAGATAATCTCTCCATGAGTGACGGTCAAGTGCTTACTTTCTTTTCCAGAAGTGAGAACTTCAATTATCCAGATGCCAGCCAAACAGAGAATGGCATCCTGGCCCATGAGCTCTCCCCATCAGGGAGAGGTCTTCCCCTCTTTCCCCTCTAAATTTTAACTCAGGCAGCTTGAGGCAAGTCTGTGAAAAAAAACCTCCGAAGTTCACCTCAAGGTGTGCTGTTTTGAGAGCATCAGCTGACAAGCTGTGTCTCTTTGTTGGATCAATGACTGATTCCTCTGCTACCGAGGTCTTCTAAGAACAAAGGAGACCACACTTTACTTTACACTGTTTAAGCAGAATTGAGTTTTTTCTCATCCTAACGGCAGCTGAGTTATCTTTGTATATTTTCTTTACCTGGGGATGCTTAGGAGCCAGACTGGTGTGATGGGTACCCTGGCTACCTGGTAGAGTGCCCCACAAGCCAGTATGGAGACTGTTATCTATCCCAACTACCACTTTTCAATGTCTTTAAAATAACACAACAGCTGAAGTCCTCAAGGGAACAGTCCCCAGATCTTCATGTGCCTACAAGCTTCAGCCAAGAGCAAGAAGCAGTAACTCCTTCAAGTCTACCATGCTCTTAAATAATTATTTCCCATTTTTATATAATTGGTTCTGGATGTTATGTCTTTATTTTATGCAAATCTTTTTTTATACTTTAATGACTGGATATTTTGAAGTATTGCTATTCCTATCTGGGAACACACTTTACCCAATGACAACGGGTTAACTAAATTACCATATTCCATTTGCATAAAAGCATGGCAGACATTTCAGAAAACTTTGTTGAATTAGGAACGCTGGAGCTGCCAAGCTGAACTACACCCAGTATCTACGTAGGTAATGGCCCTGTCTCTGGGAGAAGCGCATGGGGTTGTAAAACCTTTGACATGGGCAGATGTGTAGCCTCTTTTTCTTACTGCTCCTCATGAGGATTTCTAGTGGCTAGAGACTGATTTGAACTCATGAGAGACTTGAAACTCCTTCTGATAGGGCTAGAAATAATTATGCTAATTCTTGATGCCTAGGTTATTAAGAATAAAGTAAAATGGGAAGTTTAAACAGTTTTTACTGAATTAATGTGGCTGCCTGATATCAATTGTTTAAAGCCGGATTATATGCTAAGTGAACTTAATAGACATAATATAGCACACAGCAGTATATTTATTACTGGTTTTTTTTGACCTGATAAGATAATCAAGACAATAAAAAAGCTGCCATTACATTTTTTCTTCTGCACTCTCTCTGTATCTTCCTGGCTGTTCACTTGAATCTTTATACTTTCCACTCTTGACTAACACTTCTGCATACATTTCTCTTTTGTTATATAGTCTAGCACCTAATGACTAGATGATTAGTGTACACAAATGCCTATTTTAGTCTGTAAAAAGTGCCTATTTTAGTGTGTATCTAATGCTTGAGCACAGCCATTCCATTTTGGTCAGTCATCGCCATGAGAGGTAGCTTCCAAACACCATTTCCAAAGGACCTAGCTTCACAGAAAAGAAACTTCACCCCTAAGAAACAGGATGCTGGTACTGTTAAGAGGGTTTTAAGACTCAGCTACACTGCAGCTGCCATCCAGTTTCCACAGATTTCTCCCACATTATAATTAAAACGACCCTACAGCACATGTTCTACATTTTATCTCTTTGTTTAATGGCTTCGTGAGTTGTTTTAATCAACCCCTCTCATTTCTTATAACTAAGCTGACAGATATTCTTACATGAAGAGAAATAGCCAGATGATTTTAAAATAGTACAGCTCCACCACTGGGTACACCCCACAGCAGCTACAAGACTCCATATGTATTTTAAGAAACCCCAATTCAAACAGTCATTCCACAACAAAGTTCCCAAGTTTGTCCCAGACAAACTTGGGAGACTCTGAAGCAGGGCAAAGAAGCCAAATGGACAGTGTATTTTTAAAAGTTCTGCTTTCATGGTTAGCATGTTTTTGCATTTAGAATGCCAGAATACAGTTGAATGGTCAGGATATAAACTGCTAATGTGTGTTTTTCATAAAGTTCAAAAATAACCTACAGACATGACACGGGCTTAAGCTCTCTGCACTCCTTCTAGTTTTACATCTCCCTCCAAAGCAGCTTGCAGTCTTCAAAAGGTGAAATGTTCACATCTTTTTAATTATGTCAGTATTATTTTTCTATCCAATAAAAAATTCTGTCAAATATTAGAATTTAACAATTTAAGGACTCCATTCCATAGCACTTAATACAGTGATTATTGTCTTAAAATTAATGGCAGTACTCAGATGAGTAAGGGCTGTAAGATTAAGCCCATTCATTTAACAACTTGAAAAGCATTCATTTCTTAGTCTTAATAGGAGAGAGTGGCTGACAGGTCTCCAGTCTGTCTGAACAGCTCTGTGCTCAAGACAGCAGCAGAAACCATTCCCTGTAAGCCTCTTCTGCCCCCAGGCTGCCTCTTGTTTGCCTGTTCAAGTAGTCTTGCTCCTCTGAAACAGCTTTGCCACTGACTTCAAAGGGGGAGGAACCAGCACATGGTCAGGTTTTTAAAATAACAGCATATCCTTGGTTGCACTCCTGCCACACCCTTCTAGGGAAATCTCACGGCACTTTCCAATAGCAATGGTAAAGCTTCCCAGTTTTTCAGTTAGGGACATTTTGTAGTGTAGGTGCTTAGTTACCTGTTACAGAGAACAGAAGCAGCTAGTTTCACAGTATATGGCAACAGCACATAAATAAATGTAGGAGGAATCATGTCAGAAGGAATTCCACAGGGAGTTAGTGCTCACAGAGAAGCAGCATTTAAGGCTAGGAGATTCCCAGCATTATCTTTTTATGGGTGCCACAAAGCATCTGTCTGAGCAACTGTCGGGACCCACAAGAGACAGGCAAAATCAGCGTGTCTGGTCACCTGCATTCCTCTGAATTGCACTGTGCAGTGAATCACTTCAGTATTTACTTCAGCCTAGTGCTTAGGTGTTTTCTCCCTCTGTGCAAATACAGCCTACTGGATTTTGCTTTTTCTGTCTTTCCTTAGCTTTCTCAATGGCCTTACTAAAGTATTTCTGGTGCTTCTGGCTTTGTGATCTTCCACCCAGATGTTGTACTCTCAGTGGGGCCACAATACTGGTGCTGCTGCCACCTCCCCTGTGCATGCTCTGCCTCTCTGTGGAGTGAGCAGATCTCCAAGGGCCAGAGGGGGAAACCTGAGTTAGTTCCATGTGGGAGCATTGCCCAAGCATAAGAGAGAGCTCAGGCTGCTAAACCTGGGTATTTTGCCTGGCAAACAGGCAATCCTGCTTCTCAAATGCTAAAGCTTCTGCTCCCAGCTGCTGCAAGAACTGCACTGAAAACATAATTAAGAAACAAAACATGAGTTGTCCATGCTCTTGTTACAGCAAAGAGAGGGCTGGGCCTCACAAACAGAAGGGCTGCCCAGGCCTTGGAGAGGGCTGCAGTTTGGGGCAGGAAGGCAGCACCCTTTGCCCCCTACCTTGGTGGGGGGATCAGGTCATCTCAGCCCGTGCAGAGGAGTACTGTGGAGCACGGCTCCACATCATACCCTTTGTTCCTCAGTCCTGGTCTGCCTCCCTGCTCCTTCCCTGCCTCCTTCCCCACTAATGCACTGATCCAAACAGGCCCCCAGCCCTCTTCAAGTGGCTGGCAAAGCTGTTTTTTATTTTAGGAGCTTAATACAGCCCAGATTTGGATTAATTATGGCATATCCCGTCAACCACAGGTACACGTGCTTGGGACAGACAGTCATTTAGCTTCTCCCTACTGAGAAGCCTGACCTCAGTACCCACATGTGATGTGTGTAAGGCCCTGGAGACTCAGCTGTCTCTGCTCATGTCCATACGCTCCGATGGCACTCTGCCCAGCCACCAGTCAAACAAGTTCACAAAGACCTGGGTGCTAAATAATAATAACTCTCCATAGGCAGTGACTACTGCCTTCAGCCAGACCTCTTCTGCAGGAAACCACCCCCGGAGCCAGCATTGCCATACTGGTGCCATATGCCTACGCCTGACACCAGATGTATCTCAAAACAATACTTTGTCAGTGGGAAGAAGCAATCTGAGGAGTTCACAGGGATTTCTAGGCTCCAGAAGACCAGGTTATATTGCAGCAGGTTCTCAGGAAGCTTCTGGGTGGATTTTCCAGCTGAGCACATGCATGTGAAAAAGCACTACCATCAGTGGCATGCTGCTGTGGGTCACTGTGACACAGACAACTGTGGGCAATGAAAGCAACTGCAGCTGAGTTCATAGAATCATAGAATATGCTGAGCTGGAAGGGAGCCATCAGGATCACTGAGTCCAACTCCTGCACAGGACCCATTGAGAATCACCATGTGCTGAGACCCTTGTCCAAACACCTCTTGAACTCCGTCAGGCTTGGTGCTGTAACACTTTCCTGGGGAAGCTTGTTCCAGTGCTGAACTGCCTTCTGAGTGAAAAACCTTCTCCTGATATCCAATAGAAATCCCTCCTGATGCAGTTTCATGCCTTTTCCTTGAGTTCTGTCACTGGTTATCACAGAGAAGAGATACCCTCCTCTACCCCTCATTAGGAAGTTGTAACTGCAATGAGGTCTCCCCTCAGTCTCCTCTAGGCTGAGCAGACCACATGACCTCAGCTGCTCCTCATATGGCTTCCCCTCCAGACCCTTCAGCATCCTCATGGTCTTCCTTTGGACACTCCTAATAGTTTAATGTCCTTTTTATATTGTGACACCAAAATGTTCACACATTATTCAAGGTGAGGCCGCCCCAGAGCAGAGCAGGACAATCCCCTCCCTTGCCTGGCTGGTGATTCTGTGCCTGATGCATCCCAGGACACAGCTGGGCCTCTTGCTGAAGTGGCAGATCCTTTTCTGTGCTTGAGGGACTGAGAATGGAGGGACAAAGCTGTGGTAGTGCTCCTTAGCTAAAACCATGAAAAGGTGCCATACTCATAGTCCTTCATCTATAGGAACAGAAGAACAGGGACTGAATCACTGATCACTTATGTCTGTGCTCCTGAGGAACAAATAAATAAAGAGGAAGCCCAGAAGTACACATGCAACTTACTCATAACCTTTTGTTCTCAGTCCTGCTCATCAAGAGCAGCATTTACAGAGTCTATGCACTCACAGTCCCTCTGAGAGCTGCCCAACCTTCTTCTGACCAGGCAGTCAGGAGACCTTTTCATTCCTCCTTTGCTACACACACATATACCTGGTCCCCTACATCATAGGGATGATATACTTCAACTGCAAATGTGGATTAAAACCATCATCTAGAAATAAAACTGAAACTGAATGATTAAATAAAGCCCTTTCTTCGTGACCAGTCATGGACTGAGAATAATCATGGAAAGTAGCAGCATCAGATCTGAGCACTTTCTCTGGTTTAGGGACATTTCTCTGGTTTTGCACCACAAAAGGTGGTGGCCAGATATCTTGAAAGAGGCAACTTCAGGTGACTTTGCTTTGGCTACTGAGATACCTGGTATTGTACACTGAAATAGAGCCTGTGCTCCTTCCAAGACTCCGTTTGTTTTTAGTACCTGCTATTGTGAATTTGGATATTTCTGTGTTTCATATCACTGTCTAAGTATAATTAGCAGTAATAAGAAAACAGCAGAGAGAATAGCAACAGAACTACAGCTGGTTTTGAAATTAAATTTGAAAAGGAAGTTAAAACATTATTTATGTGTACAAAAACCTGTACCAAAGAGGGAACCTCTTAATTCTAAAAGCTTCAAATTCCAAGGCTTCTGCTCCCCTCCAACTGTCTTCCTATTAAACTATTAAACAACATCTGAAAGATTTTGTGCTGGAGATTATTTGCGGTACCATACAAGATTCGTCTCTATTAAAAATAAAATAAAAGCAGTTGACATCCTTCACATATTAAAAAATAAATAAATAAAACCCAACAAACACTTCTTCAAACCAAATGTCAGAACTCTGTTTAATTAAAAAAAGGAAGTTTATACTTGGTTATGGTGTGTGTCGACATCTACCCCTTTGATTTACAAGAGTACGGACGGGAAAGAACAGATTGCTTTATTCAAGAGAAAGAAAGGAGGGAGGGGGCCCAGTGTGACAGGAAAGAGTGTAGGCTGTATTAACTTCAGTGCTTGTTAAAACATGAAGGATTAATGGTAGAAAGGGAAGGAAGAATTGTGAATGTCTCCAGTTTAGGATCTTCAAAAATGTTTGGGGATTCTAAGAATGTCTCACCAGACCACATGAAAGCTGAAAAGAGAGACTCAGCCACACGACTGCTCTAAATCCAAAGCTGGTATTGCTCCACTTATACCATCAAGCCAATGGAGCTGAAATGTAGCCACAAATTAAATTTATTTTTATTGGAAAAGTACTAAGTCCTTAAAAATAAGGAAAAGAGTATGGCAGGAAATGCAGCCTTTCTTAGCTGAGTTTACAGGGTAGGTAACTCTGGCATCTAACCTCAGTGCTGACATCTGAGTATTGCAGTAGAATCAGACACTCTGCCCGAGTCTGCAGAAAGGCAATATCCAGCCTTATGACTTCATTTTAAATAGAGCAGAAAGCTGGAGCTTTCTCCTTTCATCTCTGTAACTGCAGGTTCAGCCCATGTAACTACAGGAGAAAAATAATCAGGAGAAAAGTTCACAAGCTGCCTTTGCAAATGGGAATCTACACTTCAGCCCTTCTACAAAGTGCATTTGCTGTTATTATTAATTCAGCAGGGTCACGGTGACTTGGAAAACTAGCAAATCTGTTTGCTGTATTGCAAACACAGATAATCCTGACACTTCTCAAATTTAATACGGGGAGATCCTGTGTGCCATCATCCATGACTGCAGCAAGGAGTCAATTCAGTAACCCTGAATTACTGCACACACATGCAAGCCTGAGAATACAGTCTTTGCTGAGCATCATACTGTCTTTGTTAGACTGATGATGAGATGATTAAAGCTTGGAGAAATAAGGAGTAATTTCATAACAACAGCACATCAAAATAAAGTTTTATTTCCCCCCAGCTTCTTAGATGCTAAGTACCCAAATATGTTTATTTTCTCTGATTAGGACCTGGCTGCTTATCAGATCTCAGGGTCAAACAATTAATGTCTGTGTGCTTGCATGTTGGAGGAGCAAGCACTTCCTTGGTTTGTCTATTTTATTTAGGTCATGATACTCTACAGTTATTCATGAGCACTCTCAATAGTTTTGACTGAATTATTGACAAGCTTGAAGTGATGGGTCTTCATCACCCTTTCAGACCTGGAGCCTGAGGGCATGTGTCTCTGGGTGGAGCACAGAGACCTTCTGCCGTCCCGCTCATTCCACAGGCTGGCCACAATTTGGAGCAGATGGTGAGTGTCAGCTTGAGCCTGGCAGTCTGGCATGCAGCTTGCAGGCAGCAGGGCTCATGCTTTCAGCTCAGCATTAGCCAAAGGCTTCTGGACCAGAGCTGCTATGCATGTAGGGTCATGGTGTCACTGCCTGCCACCACTGCTAACTATACCTGCAAGGTTTGTGGCACAGAGACTACTTTATTTTGATGGGTTTGTAACAAAATCCCTACCAAAATATCTCAGTCTGATGAAGGCTTCTAGAATTGAGCAAATAATAGCATTACCTGAAAAATTTACTTGGTGCAATGGTTAGAAATGCCAGATAAGCATCTTATTTTAAGCACTGCAAATGAAATCAGATCTAGAGAGGGCCATACCCAAAACATCATGCAAACAAAAGCCTTCTGTAAGTGTTGCAGTTACCCAAGTCCTAAAGCATCTCTGAAAGTGAAGCCACTTCTATCTAGCAATTACCTGGGGAACCTGGCTGTGAAGGACAAATCCAGGAATTTTGGTCACTCTTCCTGAATTACTTCTGCGTATTATCTCTTGGATATTATCTGATATAGATATTATCTCATATAGAACATAGGTGTAATCTTGGCAGTCAGCCCCATGCTCATAAAGTGCCCCAGCCATTTGCCTCAAGACTTAAGCTTCTTAATGCTGCACACTTCTCCAGGCAGAATCTCCTTCCTGCTAGAACCAGGACCAGGCCTCAGGAGTGAGGTTTAAGAGTCCCTATCCAGAGGTGTTCCCATCTAACACTATGCAGAAGCAGAAGAGATCCCCCAGAGACTGAGCTTAGGTTGGGATTTTGGTGTCCTGGACTCTCCTCCTCACAGTGAAAGCACAACAGATAATCACTTGATGACAAGTCCTGGAAATACCAGAGTTAGACTTTAGAGAGCCCACAGAGGTAGCAAATTCCAGATCTAGAGAACAGGAATAGAAACACAAGTTATTCTCATGCTCTGGGGATGGTTTTGTGGTTTCTATGGCAGCAATTCCTAAAACCAATGAGTCTGATCAACCAAACTAAGTGAAGCCACAGATGAATTAGAAACCAGTACAGATGCTGCAAGAACAATTATCTACAACTCAGCCTGTGAAGTTGGGTGTAATAGTCACAGCTGCTTGTAAGAGAGTCACAGATAGTTCTCAAGCATAGCGCTGAGTCCAAACCCCCACAAGAAATGCAAAGGCCATGAGAACCAAGGCACAGTCAGACGATCAAACATATTGAACCAAGAGCACTTTAAAGCCCCAGATGAGGAAAGAACTTAGTAAGTCCATCTTTTCCCAGAAGTCCATGAACTTAATTGTAATTAATTCTTCTAAGTTCTCCATTATTTTAATGACTCAAAAGCCTGCTTACAGCCACACAAACTGGTAAGTGCTTTCCTAAACAAGCAATTTTTAAATTCAGGCCTTTCTGAAAGCAAATTACCTTCATTCTGTGAGGAAAGAAGGACACCCTGATGTTCAGATGGTCCTGGGAAGACTCCATAGACTTGGAGACAGTCTCAACCCAGCACTCTTCCACATCAATATCAGACAGGGAAGGGAAAACAAGTATGAAGTGTCAGAGACAGACTCACTGAATTGCCAGTGTTGGGAGGCACATCTAGAGATTGTCTAGTCCACGCCCTTGGTCAGAGCAGGATCAGCTGGAACAGATAGTTGTTGGCTGTGTGTGGCGGGGGTTTGACTGTCTCCATGGATGGAGATCCCGTCACCAGCTCGTGTTGAGTTTCTCATCAACCAACACCCCCAAGTCCTTCCCCCACAGGGCTGCTCTCAATCCCTTCTCAGTCCAGCCTGTATTTGTGCTTATTGCCTCTCCCCAGGTGCAGGACCTTGCACTTGGCCTTGCTGAACCTCATGAGACTCACAGGACCCACCTCTTAAGCCCATGAAAGTCCCTCTGGATGGCATCCCTCCCCTCCAGTGTGCCAGCTGGGTGTGGTCAGTGAACACACTGAGGGTGCTTCAATCCCACTGTCCACGTGTCTGACAAAGATGTTAAACAGTGTTGGTCCCAACCCTGACACTTGGGGACACCATTTGTCACTGGTCACCCCTCGGACACTGAGCCATTGACCACAACTCTTTGAGTGCAACCATCCAGCCAATTCCTTATTCCCTGAGTGTTCCATCCATCAAATCCATGTCTCTCCAGTTCAGAGACAAGGATGTTGTGCAAGACAAGGTGAAATGCTCTGCATGAGTCCAGGTAGATGATGTCAGTCATATGAAGACTAATAGGCTTTTATATTTGCCCAAATCCATCACTTCCACTGATGTACCTTTTATAAGCAGTGTCACTATGTCATTGGAAACAATTGGAAATAATTGAAAATTAATTTAACATTGCACGTAGATGTGGAGATTGAGAGACTGAGAGGCACAAATAAACAGCTATCTAGTGGAAACACAGAAGATACCACAGGCAAGTCTGTATTTAAGAATGAGGGTGGAAACAATTATTTTCACACTGTTCATTTCTCCTACAGTAAATTACTGTAGAGATTCTAGTATCAGTAGCCTGATTCTGCACCCATAGAGCATTAGGAAGCAGCTAAGATCACAGAGGAATAAATGAAACCCATTACAGATAATTTTTAATTCCCCTTTCTCCAAGCAAACCTTAGTTTTCTGAAATTTCACATCCTGCTTTCGTCACCTGCAAGACTATGCTCCTTGGTTTCTACAGTTTTTTTCCATAAGTAGTCTTGTAGAGGAGGAAGGATTGAGATAAGTGTTTTCCAGTCTCAGGGTGAAAGCCTTAGTAACACTAAATCAGCATAGTTACACCATCTACAGTTGCTGACTCTGGAGTATCAGAGGACCACTTCTTGCTCAAAAACCAGCATCCCTGGGTCATTCACTCCCACCAGTGATGGGACGTTTCACAATGCATCCTTATCCTGCCAGCCAGAATGGACTTATCCCAGAAAACTCATGTCAGTAGTTCTGCACAACTCCAGTCCAAATTTGGCTTAGTAAATTTATTTAATAGACCAATAGATGTAAACATGAGATAGCAAATGTTAAGCATGTTTTGCTCTCCATGAAATGACTGGTGATTTAGTATATGTTCATGAACAATATGGAACTGAAGTGGGATTGGTATTTTTCTTAACTACAAAAATACTGAACAGTGTTATAAGAGCAATCAAATGAATTAATCACAGGTCCTAAGGCACTCTGGCACATTTTGCCGTAGAGATAATGAAAACACTCTGATCTCTCCAATACGACAAATTGTTAAAAGCATGTTGCTTCTTCTATTTAGGACATTTGCTTGTCATTTTATGCTAAAATAAATGTACTTTAACTTTTCTTTCTCTTTACCCCATGGGAAACATCTTCCAAGGATAATATCAGTATCTCAGCCACGTGGCACGTGCTTCTGCTTTCCCTTTGTGGGAAGCCAGGAGTGCTAATCATCATTAAATCAATGTTGTCCACATACAAAAGTTCTTTTTAAGGAAGTACGTGTCAGTCATTCAGCCATGGGGGCAGAGGGCAGAAAACTGTTGATTTTAGACTTAAGGCAGTGGACAGTTGTATCCTGGGCTGTAATGATGGATTCCTTGGTTTCTGGGGCCTTTTACAGCAATTTAGAAGAGTAACTGTTTTATATTTTGTGCCAGGTAACACAAAAAGAGGCTTCACTCCTCACATAGAGCTCCCACAGAGACAAAAATCATGAGGTGAAATAATTTTCTTGAATTTGGACCAAATGTACTCTTCATTGCAAGTAGTTTGCACTGAGAACAGTTACATAACCCAAACAGAAAAGTCATGCCTATGGCTGTTTATCCATCATTTGCAGTGCAGCTAGGGAATTGCATGGTATTTTACATCCTTTATGGAAAAAAATTCGGTGGAAGGATTTCAGTGAC
Organism: Camarhynchus parvulus; assembly: GCF_901933205.1. Lineage (NCBI taxonomy): Eukaryota > Metazoa > Chordata > Aves > Passeriformes > Thraupidae > Camarhynchus > Camarhynchus parvulus. The sequence goes on along the minus strand of NC_044572.1, from coordinate 25,073,293 downwards.
TTATTGATTTCACATCTGATCCTGCACTTCTTGTTCACCTAAAACCCTTTTAGCAATGGGAGTTTCAAATATACAAAAAATATTTAAAATGTAGTGTTCATATCAGCAAAGGAAATTTGGGTTCTTTTTTCCCTTCCTTCCTTTTTACACTAGGTTATATCGAAATGTAACCAAATCAACAACTTCTAAACTATAAAACAACCCCAGGAACAATTGCAGCATTGGGTGATTTTTTTTCTCTGCAATTTTGGGATAGTGTGACAAATCTGCATTTTTTTATCAACGGAGATTTTCAAAGTTCAACGAATAATGTCATGTGTTTGTAAGTATCAATAATCTAAGCCATCTGCAAAGGAATGGTTTTGCAAAGGCATCTCTTTCAGGACACTGTGGATTTTGTCACTGCTTGAGGTTTTGGCAAACCATCAATATCACTATAATTTTCTCCTATGAAATACAGATTTTTACAGAGGTTTTTTTTCCCCTTAGCTAGCTAAAGTTTAAAAATATTGCATGTCTAACTCGGCAAAGTCAAAAGTTAGGCTTTCTCTGAATTGCATATTAGATGCCGTTAATTCAGAAAGGTATAATGCAAGTTATCAGTGAAATAAAGAAACTTAAAAAAAAATTGAATGCTCACTGTATCAAGTAGCCAACATATTCTTTATATTTGGTCTGAAAGGATGACTATGGAACTTAAGGAAGATAAACAGCATCTTTAAGTACAGGTGCATTACAAATCTCTACTGTCACACTTGCAAACAGCACAATGCCATTGCTAGTAGTGACAGTGTATCATTTAAGTGTATGACGTCTACCCCCTCCAAAAAAGGCTTAGATGTGAGAATCGCCTGAAATTTTCTATCCAAGACAAGCAAAATTGTCACTTCCTAATTATTTGATTCATAATTGAAATCTCAGTTTCAAATGAGGAAGATGATCTGTGTTAAGCTCTAAGCAAAGGAGCATTCTGTTGCTAGCAGATTTTGTATGTATAAACACAGTTCTCAAATAATTCAGAATGTTAACTACTAATAGGGGAACAACACCCACCTTTTGTAATAGCAGTCATTTCACAGACTGACACGGCTACAATTATTTTGTTATACAAATTGGCTTGTTGGGTGTGCCACTCTTCAGGGTTCTGTACAAGGCAGCAAGAGATCCAAGTCACCATGGAAAAATCAGCTTACAAAGGGTTTGTAAAGATACAGTTAAAACCCAAGGGAAGGTATGCAACTTTGTGACATCCCTTTAGTCTAAATAATGATGTTTATTTGCCCTCTGACCTTGCCTGGAAGAAGGTTTCCTTCTCCCACGCTTGTTATAAAAAATATAATGATTTGAGTTTTGTGGAAAGAAATCAGGTTTAAGAGATTTTAGGACTGAAAGGTGAAGGGCTATGTAGAAAACATGACATACTTGGTTTTGAAGTGCAGGTGCTAGTAGACTCCACGCTAACAGCTGTGGCACTTCAACAGTAAAGCAGGACTGGTGATTTTGGGACTGGCTAAGACATTGTGGCACCCGAGCCAGAATATATATTTTTACATTTTCAGTGCCTTTTCTGTCTTCCCCCAGTTTAAATGTCTTTGAAAGGAGACAGGAGACCCTGTCCTTTGTACATGGGGTCCTCTTTGTCCCCCTCTACAAATGCGCTGTATGCAGGTCTCTCCTCTCACCTAAGACACCAAAAACCCTTTTCCAAGTACTACACTTAGCCTTCAGATGTGTGAGTTAACTTCTACTGACTCACACACAATCTCTCCACAAGTATTGGGGCACTTATCTCAGGCCAAATGATAGATATTTTTAATCAACAAGGGCTAGAAGTGGTGTAGCCTCCAATGGGAGGAGCAAAAAACCACAACTGGTATCAGCTGAGGACAGAGGAAAGAATCCAAAACCAAAGCCTAAGAGACAAGATAAGATGTGGGCTCTTGTTTACTGACATGTTCACAGCACAAACTGTGCTCTGTATTTCCACATTCCAAACAGAAACGTGGCAGAGGACAGAAGTTTTGAAACAGGAATGAAGTATGTCCTTCTGTTACAAGCTGTAGCTGAAACTCTTCTTCTCCCCCAGTCATATAGTTAGAACTTCCCCCAAAATGTAATTCAAAATGGCACAACTATGCAGCTGCATTCATTATTACAGTGTGCAGATAACCATGCAGGCACAAATGTAAGAGCAACAGAGTGTCCCAAAGAAAAGGCACAGCAGAGCTTACACAGCTCCACCAAGATCATCCTACCAATGATGCACAGCAGAAAACAAAACTGAAATGAAAATAGCACCTTTATCTCTGAAGAAGCCCCCTCTTGGTATGATTGACAACATTTGGGTCTGTGTTACAAAAGTCGGCAACGAATTTGGGAGCCTGGGTGCTGAAGTATTCCCACTGTGACAGCTGTCTCAGCATCTTCACAGGCAGACAGTCAGAAGCCCAATTACCAGTGAACTACTATGAAAAAAGGAGGAATCTGATTCATGTTTAGGATCATAGGGTCATGGGGAAACTCAGGCTGGAAAAAACTTTCTCTTCCAAAGAAGGCGTTTGTGGTTTTTTTGGGAAAATTTGCAGTCAGCTCAGAACCACATGTCTTCTTTGACATTTACAGCCCTTTAAAAACTGATCACAGGTACCCTCTCTCACTAGAAACTGAGGAATTATGTAAGTCAGCTTTGGAATTGGACATGCTGGATTTTTGGATTGATTTTACTTAGGAAAGTTTGTGAAGCTTAGAGAGAGTTCCGGGTCTTTCATTTCTTGTACATCTCTGAAGAACTGAATCTTTGCTTGAAACTTAGTGCTTACAAGGTGAGGAAGTTTTTGTGGAAAAGCACCAATATAACTAGAAGAGAAAATTTTCTTCACTTTTAAGTATTCCAACCATACTTTCTGGACTTTCCTAAATTTCTTGTAGTATTTCTTTTCTTTAGAAGCTCTGGAAGGACTGAGCTCTAGTCTGGCTGCCACAGAGGAGGAAACTCAAGGACAAGAGGAAAAGGAGGATATTAGTCATTCAGGCTTTTACCTCAGCCTGTTCCACACACAAGTCTTGTGGATTTGGGCACCCAGCACCTTTAGAAGGCAGGCTGCTGGACCAAAAGGCACATCTGAAGGAATTTATGTTGATTTTGAAAGAGCAGACAACAACAAAGAAACCAGATCAGGAAAAAAATAAGGCAACTCTGGCCAATATCAGCCACTAAATATAGCCTTTCACTTACCTCAATGCATCTAATTCTAAGATATGCATTTATGACTCCATCCATTTAGTTGAAAAGGGAAAGACCACACCAGGATAAGCAATGAAGAGTGGTCAAACACATAACTTAGTGGCAGTGTATGGAAGCCACTACAAAAAAGCTAGGGGAGAATGAAACATTTTGTGGTGCAGCTGAGTAGCTGATTTCTGTACCCAATCCACCAATATTTTCCAAGCATGGATATCTTTTCTTGAAATTAAAATAGAAAACACAAATCCCCTTTCCCACAAAAAACCTGACAGTTTAGTAAAAAGATGGAACTAACCAAGCAAATCTGACTGCATAGCATTTTAGGAAAAGGACAGAAATAGCTGCAGCTATTGAAAGTGACATACTGCTGAAATATTTTTGTGATTATACTAAAATCAGTTGATCTGACTCCTTGAAAGAACCCTTAAATGGTTACTGCTTCCTCAAATAAAAGCTACTTCATATGTGCTCTCCTGCTTTAAGAATACACTGACTGTAGTTGCTTCTAAGTGTCAGATCTGTACTTCTCACTGCCCCTTTCAGACATTTGGAAAAGACATAGCTGACAAAGAGGAAATTAGGAGATCAGGAAATAATCCACAATAAATCAAAAGACCATCAATGCAGTAATATTTTGTTTCTGTTATGATTAGATTGTGTGTAGTAAAACAGAATTCTTTACTTCCCAGTAACAAAGCAGAGTCCTCCAAATCAGAAAGTAACATTCAATTCGGTTTATTTGCACAAAAATAATATCTTTAGCTGTCTTCCTCCTCCACCCCTCCTCTCCTGAAATGATGGATGTTTGAGGCTGAGATCCAGATACCTCAACCAACTTTAATAACCCCTCTTCAGTTCCAGAAGAAAGGAAATTATTTGTAATACCCTCAAGTCCCTTAGGTAACTGATTATTTCTTTTCCTAGTGACTTCTGTCTCTGCAGATCAGCTCTAACCCAAAAGCTATGAGAGCTGATAGAAGAGCAGTGCTGTACACACGCTAATAGAACCTGCTGAAAGAAGGGGTGTAAAGCTCAGACCATTATCTGCTAGCCCATCTACTGCAAACTCTGAGTTCTCATTGGCCTCACTTGACCAGATATGTTGCTGCAAAGTTTTAGATACTTCTTCAGGTCATTCTGACTTAGAAAGCCTAGATCAGACCACCATGAAACAGAAACAACATCAGGGGCAGAGATGATGAGTAGTAAAAATAATTAACGGGTAATGCAGATTTTTATTTGTATGTTCAAGGAAAAAACACGTAAAGAACATAAAAGCACTTTCTGAAAAAGACACAAATATGGAGAAACATGCTTGGTGCTACTCTATCAATCAATGGTACAGGAGGGAATGTTCACATACAAGGCCAGCCCTATGCATTGCAGAAAACAATACAGGATTGAGCACATGTTGAGTCAGATCATCAGTCTGTGAGATTCTATTTTTGTTTTTGTGACCCCCACATAAACACAAACCAGCAGTAGCTGAGAGAAGCAATGTGAACCACTGCTTAAAATTCTCCCAACTAAACCAAGGGAGAGTCAATGTGATTTCCATGTTGCTGCTGGAATTCATTCCATCTCTGGATACTGCCAAACCAACCCAACTAGGGTTGACTCATCTGCATGGTTTCATAAAGTACTTCTGAAAGGCATGTGTCTTGCCTTTGGAATGCTCTGGATTACACCAAGAGTATGTGATGCTCCAGCATGGGGGAAGAGGACATCCCTGACTCTTCCCTACAAAGATATTCCCAGTCTGCACTCTGCAGTATTAACTGCATGCTCAATTTATTTCTCACTACCTAAGGAAAGCTTTGAGCATTCATTCCTTTGGCAAATGATATCATCCTTCCATTCTAGTTTTGCTTCTGAGACAGCAAATTTTGCTTGCATAGGAAAACAAATGAACAAATTGCCCAATCCCTCATTCTTCCCTGTTTTCCTATTTCTAACCTTGTGGTAAAGAAATGTATGATGAGCTACAGAGGAAAAAATCTGGGAGTCACAGCTAAAATACTGTCAGCACATAAAGCAGAAATATAAAAACCCAAAGAAGGGCAAAAATAAAACACATAGAAGAAAAAAAATTCCATGGGAGGTAAGAGTAGAAGCCATCAGGACTATTTTAGAAAGCATCTGATAGAGCACATGGCAGTACGCATGAATTAATGAGTAAGTATGTCCACTTGGCTAATTGTAACTTTTCCTTTAATGAGTATTAACTAAAATTGAACCCAGTATTTGTAGCACAACACATTGTAGAGCTACAAAATTTACTACTACTTAAATTGTATTAATGAGACAACAAGTTAAAATTACTTTAAATTGGGTAAGAATTCATATTTACAGTATTCATATTTACAGAATACAGCACCCCTCACATTTCAGGACTGAAATAAAATGTTTTGCTGACTGGAGTTGGGCAAAAACATCTTTGCCAGTAGATTTTTACATCATTGTCTGTCATGGCTGAACTTTAGTTGAAGCCCCTTGGTTCTGGCAACTTTCAGCATTTCACATTCTCCTATCTAAGATTAAAAACAGTTTCAGAAAGAGGTAAAGAACATAAAGAACTTCCATGGTACACATCTAGATAATATATCAGGAAAGACAGGAAAAGATTAAGGGTTCTAACTTCAAGAATTTACTAAGTGTGGACAATTGGTATCTGAAGTTCTCCTTGCTGTAACTCCAGCCAGCTCTTTAGCTGTCCAGAGATGCTTCACAGATCTATCTCTATTGATGTTTGCAGAACTCCTGAGGTGAAATTTCTTAGAAGTTTCTCAGAAATGCCTTTATAAACCTATTTATTGATTTGGCTTCTCAGAAGTGGCTCGCAAAATCTCATAGACAGTCACATCTGAAATGAGTTTCTACTTCCTTGTGCCTTGCTCTCTGAGCCCCAAAAATTGAAAGGCAAAAGGTATATTAGTCAGCATTTTTGTAAGATTTATTGAGACCACTTTTTATAGAAAGTCATTGGGAAGGGAAATAGAGGCCTATTGGGGAAATACAATGTATTTCCCCAACAAATTTCCACAGTACTATAAAAAGTACTGGTTTTGGCATATCCGGGCAGCCCAGCTATAACAGTAAGGTGTATGTTCATCTCTGACTGTTGGGCTGGGCTGTTGTAAGGTCATTTATTTGATGAAACAAAATTGGGACTCTCTCTCAGAAGGCCTAAAGAAATAACCGAATCAGGACTGAATAAGGGAATGTTTCTCTAGCAAAATGGTAATATAAATGATATGGGGCAGACTAATTATACAGTTAGTTTCCACTAACAGAATAACATGATGATGTATAGAACTGAAATCCAGACTATGAGGTAAGATATTACTCTTTTCTTATTTTCCATCTGAGTCAGTTACAACAAAACCTGTGTTCAAGAGACCAAGTTGCATACTTTTTGCTTCCCCATTTAATCCCATGTCGGTTTCCCCATCTGATCTGAAGATAAGCAGAAGATACTCCACATCAAAAGCCCTATAATGGTGGTTCAAAGACAGATCCAACTCATAATGGACTTAAAATGCAAATTATCTATGGTCAGTTTGAAAGGAAAATAAATATTTCCCATGGGCAGAACTGATATTCTTTAGCTGGAAAAGAGTGAATCCAGGATACATGTGCAAGCACAGTGTCATATATGTCTCTCAATTCACAGGTTTTAAGGTTGCACTTCTAAAAGGCAGCACATCCAACAATGTGAGGATTAGACAGAAGCTCAGCCATGCCAAATCCCTGGCCACCACTTACTTTGTCCTCTGTGTGTTTTTCTGATGGAGAGTGTGGCCTGTCTCAGTGCTTTCAATGCAGTAAGTCATACCTCTTTTGTTTAAGTGTATCTGGACAGAACTTTAATGGAACAAAGCGTTATGTCTTTAGTCAATCTTCCACTGTCTGCACAGGAGGGATACCCTGAATCTGGTCATTATCTTGCAAAATAAATCTAGTTTAAGGATTATCCTTCCTAGAAATGTCATATCTTCTCTTGGAAGTTTTGTTCAAACCATTAAGCTGCATGTATATCATAGAAGAATCTGAAGATGGGATCTGAGCTAAGACCTTAAGCAGTCTGAAAGGTCAATGCCAATTTGGCATTGGCTGCCAAATATGATATCCAGGAAAACACAAGTCCGCTTTCAAAGGTAATAGACACCACACACACACACACACACACACACACACACACACACACACATACACACATATTTATGTATATAAATCTGCATAGCATATTTGCAGCTCCTTGTGAAGTTGTTTTTCAGTATAGCAAATTAGAAAAATATGCCCAGAATTAAAGGTTACTTAATCGGGTTGAAGCAGCAACTTCAATTCCAGCAGCTCCCTCCCACTATGTTACATCTGATAATGTACCCAAGTCCAAACATAAACTTAGTTCAAAAAGATGTTTGGTCCTCAAATGTAAAATGACACTTAGCTTACACAATTAGCCAGGTAATACATATCCTTCCAAGAGAAGCAGTTTTTACCACAGAATTATCTGCATTTTACTAATCTCTGATTGTTAAGTTTTACTTGCTGAAACTTTTCCATATGGCTTTTTTGAATACCACTGTCCTGTATTTAATTATCATAGAGGGATATTAATGAAGAGGTTTGAAATTTGGCCCAAGCCCTGTTCCACAGTTTGGACAGTTTGATGGAGATAGAGCCAGTGAGCTGAACACTTCTGTCAATACAAGGCTGTGCCGTTTCACACATAAAAGCAGTGGCAAAAGAGGAACAAACAGGCATACAGAAATAAAACACTTAACTATTTTTGAATTGTCCATAAACTTCTAAGCCAGCATAATTTTAAAGTAGCACTGAGTGAAGAGGAACTATTTTGCTGACTTAAAGGACAGTCAAACTGACTGACCTAAAGGAATTGGTGGAGTAGTTCTTGAAATCGACACCATTTTGATTAAGCTGGAAGATGGACACGTGTCCAAAAATGCAAAGTTTACTACCCAATTTTAAAGGCAAAACATGATATTGAGCAGAACCAAGGCAAGGGTGGGCAGCTTGAGTGCAGAGGATGCGAGGAAGTTAACGTGGGTGGGAAAGCATGTGTTACTGCCTGCATGAGGAAGTGGTACACCACAGTTACTTCAAAAGTGCGAGGGATTTATGAACTAAATCTCCTAGGGACTGTTTTAAATAGACAAAGAATGACATGCAGCTCTGACAGGCTTTGGTTTGAGAAGGCCGGTTGCCTTCTAAAAACACTGGACTGTCACTAGTACTTTTACTAAATATGTCTATTTTTAACCTTAACGTTTTCATATAATCAGTGGAGAGACGCACCATGTAGTAAATTGTTTTGTCTGAAGCATAAAATCAATGGCTTCCTCTGCCTTACCTGACAATGGAACACATATTCTGGTGTAGTTTTCTTGAACTTCATGTTCCACACCAAGGCTACCCCATCAGGCTCATGTGGAGCATCTTCATTATTGTTGTACGATGCAACCATCAATTCAGGGTACTAGAAAGGAAAAGAAAATGCAAACAAAATAACATGGATAATGAAAAACCTACACAAAATCATATCAGACAGAAATAATCTACAGTAAATGTGCAATATCTGGTTTTCATTAAAATAAATGCTAGTTCAATCATATTATTCTGCTTCATTTTGGTTTTACATTTTACTCATCCCTAACATCCTTAAAGCCCCTGATACTTGCTCTCTATCAGTTATTCTAAAATATCACTAAGGCAATATTATTTTCTGCAGGTAATTCTTAAGAAAAGACAACTAGCAAAATATTTATAAAGGGAATGAAAAGGAAGGAGAGGAAAAATTTGAAAGCTTGAGTAATTTTAATATATTTGCTCAACATTTCTTCAGGGACAAACTGCTGTCTTAATTGACTGATAATAAAACACTATGACCATACCATTGACTTGCTTTTATTCTGAAATTCACTTTTTTTTACAGCATTCCTGAAAACTATTCTTTCTTATTTCATTATGCACTCTTATTCACTTATGCACAGAATCAACTTGAAAGCTCTTCTTGATGATTCAAATGGCAAACAAAACATTTTCTTCACAGAAACTCAATTTTGCAAGATGCTGAGGTCATCTTGTAAAGCACAGGGTGACCTTGAATTCCACTGACTCAGTAGGATTGATGCAATAAGCACTCTAAAAACAGAGCCACACTTTTTTGTGTACCCATTATCCACTGTTGTATAGAAGTAGATATGCAATACCCATAATAATTTGTTTTGTTTATATATACCTATCTATATATACTTAATATAATAAATGAAAAATCAGAATTTCACACTGTCTTGATGACCTTGCATAACTTTAAAACATTGTAAGAAGTAAAAATTTATTCACAAAACATCAATTACTTTTTGTCTACATACTAACTCCCAGTTGTTCACTCTCACATGTTTGACACTAGACACCTCTAGTATCCTTTGTCCTTCCCCCTAAGTATTCGCCTATTTAGAGGGATAAGGCAGTGGAGATTATGGCATGTCCAGAGAAAAGCATGTGGCTTCTGCAGACCAACAAGTCAGCAGCTCAAGTTTTGCAAGACCTACACTCTCCTCTTGTAAATTAGAAATGCTTTCCCTCAAAATTTCTCAGTATCTGCAAATTATTGTCACTTTTTGTCCTTCCCAGGTAAATTCCTACCAAACCATCCACCACTTTACAGGAGAACAGCGCAGCTGGTAGGAAGCAGGACAAAGAAACTCTCATTTGGGAGTTGTGAATTTGGTCCAAAGGCACTTCAACAGTTAATAAAACCCCAAACCACCACCCTTCCTATCATTATTATTGGGGTCTGAACCTCTCTGCTCTCAAAATCCATTTGGAAGAAATAATGCACACAGCTGTAACTTCTGCCACCAGCAGTTGTTGCTTCCCACATTCTGTACACTTCCATGGATAATGTATCACAGAGCTGATGATTTTCCTACTCAAGCTCATTGCTCTGAGTGAGCCTGGACCCATGTGTGGAGGAATCAGCAATGACACATGGACACCACAACCTACCCCTTTCCCCTTTTAAGGAAACTCTGACTAGATTGTACCTACATTCCTCTAGACCCTGGCTGCTGGCACAGCTTGTAAGGACAATTTAACACCCAATTCACTTGCATGGAATTTAAAGGAAGCAGTAGACCAGTAGACCAACCAGTCCCTCATCAAGACCCGAGGGGCACCTGAGGGTGAATTAATCCCACACCTGAGATGCCACCTCTCTGGACACAGTTGTGCCAGCCTTGCCCTCAGCTGCTCTCATTCATCTCATCCCTCTCCTCTCTCACTCCTGCAACAGAGCTTACAACCACTTCTGAACAGCAAGCTCAGCTTCTCCTTTGAACCTTTTCATCCCACACTGGCCCATGGCCAAGTAAACAGAGTGTGCAGGCTCTTGACAGGGCATCACGTTGTGGCTGAGCAGGTTGGGGACCATTCACGCAAGTGCCTGAGCCTGCAGCCATGAAGGGGCAGATACATGGGCAGGCAGAAGCAACAAGCCCTCCTGCCAGCATGACTACAACCAGCTAGGGTGTGTGACCAGGTCCAAAGCACCAATTTTGAAGCACTTTGGGGCTGGTTCATGCTCCTGGGAAGTTTAGTGGGCATGGTTGGCAGCACGTCTGGCCATAAACAGACACTGACTCAAATCTTGCTGGTCTATTGTCAGGTTTTGCAACCAGTTTATGTATTTGACTGGAAACACAGTTTAAAGTTTAAGCAGATGCTGGGGTCATACCTAGCTGGGTACCACCATTATGAGGCTTTTTGACTCTTAAAAAAAACAGAGCTGAATGCAGTACCCTAATCCTCTCTGGCACTGCACACTCCAATGCCCCACTCAATCTACTTTCATTTACACAGTTTCAGTCCTCACCAGGTGCCCAGACGTCCTGCAAATGAAAGCAACATAGAAATGGTGCTGTGCAAAACCTCCTTCAAGGCTGCTGCCTGAGGGTCCAGAAAGACACATCACCATCCCTGAGACCATGATTTTCTTGGCTTTAGGTGATCTAAGTTAGCTCCCATGGACAGAGTAAGGTGCTATCATTCTTCATGTTTACTCTCAGTCCCACAGAACCTTAAGCACCTAAGCCATTTTCCTGCTGCTTTGTGAAAGAATCAAGGGGCTAGAGGGTTAACTTGAATGGTATGAATGATCCCACATGTTTGAGACTGTCTTCTACATGTGACTGGGAACAGAGTAACTTATTTAATCAATGCATCAATGTCCTTTGTTTGATTAAGCTTCTATTTGCCTCCGGGCTGTTTCGCAGCAGCAGTTTTATCGCAGAAAATTGAGCAATGTGTTCTGCAGTTCCCATGATTATTCAAGTTATTCTTTGGCACAGTGGACACTGTCATGTCCTGGAGCATGTGTGAGCAGCAGAGCTAGTGGTTAGGTGAAATACCTCTGTCTGGCTCCAGCTCTTGTCTCATGAATACAACTCAAAGCAGGAAGGAGAGGAGGCAACTCCGTACTCCCAAGCTACTGTAGGGCAGCATGCAGAAGCCCCCCACATAGAGAAGCCCCTGCTGGGGTGCCAGGGAGCTGAGCATGAGGAGTTAACAAAGAGGAAGGCAGGAGGGGCCACCCTGGAACAAAGAAGTGGGAAGCAGAACATGCCTTCAAGCCCCAGGGGCTGAACAATTACATTTGGCAGGGCTCTTCTGAGGCGGCTTTTTTTCTTGCTGCCCTGGGAATACAGTAAGAGCAGCCTGTTAGGAAAATATCAGATAAGAATTCCATGTAATTTCCAGCCCCTGAACAAGTGAACAACCTAAGATAAGTGTTTCCTCAGGCTTATATTTGATTTCTGTGGAAATCCATATGTGCTTAAAGGCCACCCACATCACAATAGTGCATACCTGTTGCTAGCCTGATATTTTGTATGAAAGCAAAGGTATAAATCCTTCATTTCACACATGGAGTGCAAGCTGGCTATTACAAGAAGCTTCTCTGCAAGTGGCTGTTGTACACCACCCAGATGTGCTCACCCTAGCAGCTGTGCTCGCTGGGACCCCCTGATTCTTCTCCTCTCTGCAGCCTCCACGTCCTCTGTGCAGGCAGCTGCCACCTTGCCTGGGAAGTACCCAGAGGGATGGAAGCAGCTCTGTGGCCATTTCAAGGGGAAAGAGAGAAGCATGGATTGAAAGTCCCTGTGCTTCTTATCCCGTGGCACGCCTGAGGCTGGGTTTGGGGCCAAGTAGCCAGACTGGCTTGTGCTTTGCATTTGGGAACTCAATGTCCTCTTGGAGCAGTTTTGTTATATGCGTATGGTGGATTTAGGAGCAGAGTCTCCTTGGTTCTCTCCTCAAGGAAACCACAGGCTTTGCTCCAGGCCAGAATCCAGGAACAGGCTAACAATGATGAAACAGGACAAGGCGGGCTGGAGTAAAACTGGAATCAAATTCATTTAACAGGACCTGTGATGATGTCTGATAATTCCAGTTCTCCAACAGAGTAACTAATTAAACTGGTTTCTGCACTTTGCTGGTGTGATTACATTGGTTTTGGAGAGCTTCAGCAGGTCTATCATCAGTTTTATTTTCCAATGACAATGCTTTGCATGCAGAGAAACTGGGTACATTCCAGGCATGCTGCCTTAGCATGACCCAGAGCAGCTGCAGCCTCCTCTTCCATCACTTGAAGAGAGGATCCAACAGTTTTTGAAAGACCTATTTTCAATCTTTTCAAATTGTTCAGATACTTTCACATTTTAAGTTTCAGTATATTAGAAAAATTAATTTTATTTCTCACCATTTAAAAAAGTTTTATGTACTACTATGTATGCTTATTACGTTTAGTAAATTAATTTTCGTTACTTTAATTTTAAACCTTTTCTCCTAAAAAAAATTTTCCATTTTTGGCTGAAGTAGTGAAAGAGGGAGGAAAATTAAAGACTTAATCTTGGTAGGTTTGTTAACCTAGGGTTTTAACACAACATCCTGATTTTGAAGACCAAGTAACATACAAAAAAAAAAAGCTTCATTATCGTCCACAACTCTTCTTCACAGAGAAAAGTGCTTTCACTCATACAGGGCCTTGCTGTTCTCTCAAAAATAACATCCTGCTCTGCACAAAGAAGAGCAAACAGAGGCTGCCCATAAGTTTTATAGGGAGAAGTGGAAGTGGTATGGAAACATATCTCCCAGCTCCACATCTTACCTGAAGAGACCAATCCATGCAGGTGACGACCCGATGCTTTGACCAGTGCTCATCATAGAATTGCCGGTTAAAGGAGAGGTTGGCTCCTGCTTGAACATCTCTGTGTGAATTCAAACAAAGTGACAGATTTTCAGGTATGAGGGTTCAAATGCTGTGAAAAGCAGTGCAAAAGTTTTTGACTGCTTCTCAGATCTCTGCTCAGCCTGGGGAAGACTGCCACCTGGATTTAATTGCTCTCACTGACTGTCTGGCTGAAAATGATGCAACAAGGAACAAATTTTAGCCTGTTTCACAAAACCACATTTTAAAATTTCTCAGTGCCTGCCTGACTCTTCTGGGTCACCCTGGGCCATCTATGCCCTCTTTTTCTCCCAGGATGGAGAAATGGCCCTGGCATTCAGCTCCCACTTTTATGAACTTTTACCTCCAAGCTATAAACAAACCTCTCTTACTTTTGACTCCTAAAATGTTAAAGGTACAGCACCTTTTCCCAGAGATGGAGACAGCAGATGCTCTGTGACACTGTGAGGACAGGCTGAAGCTCAGTGCCGGTCCAACAGTGCCACACTGATGCGCTCAGCTGGTCCATAGGGATGCTGTTCTGGGTTAACCTCCAGTAACTTCCACGCAATACAGCTACTGATTTGCCATGAGACTTCAACAGATACACAGCTGCTGCAACCTAAATATTTCTTCTCCAACTAACAAGTTTTACTGCTTTGCTCCCATATCAAATGCTGAAAACAAAACTTGTCACTTCTCGTCTTAGCTGTTAAGATTGCAAACGCTTTGGGAGATCATTTTCATCCCCACAATGCATGGTAAAGTGGGATCCATTACAGACCTGAGGCAGTAGTAGAATATAAACAACGCTAGTTTGATTTGTGAAAATATCATAAGCACACACACGTACACTGCTGGAATGTACACATTTACGTGTACACGTGTATTTACCTCTTTCAGTTATTTTCCCAGAATTTTGAATTTCATCCCAAAAATAAATGAAAAAAATTAAACCAGCTGAATAATACATCAAATTAAAAAACCTGCCAAAACCCAGATCAGTAAATCACAAAGCAACTTTAAAATATCATTTCAGATGACAAAGTGACCCAGGCCTTCACGGAGAGATTTTAAGCTTTTCTTAACAATAAAAATGTTTTTTTTTTTTTAATTAAGGCTACCTGTTATTAGAATTATCTTTATAAAACTTATTTTACAGAAGCAAAAAAAAACCCAAACGGACCCATCTTTTTCTTCTACGTCTCTGCCACTATAGTCAAAGAAGATGTCAGAATCTTCAGCCAAAGCTCGCTCAATTACACGTATTGTGCGGTCAAAAAATATCAGGAATTCTTCTGAATGGAGAACTTGTTGCTTTTCTTCTTCTGTTAGTTCTCTAGGAGGAGCTTGGAAAATGAAAAGATGTAGTTAGCAGTATGACATTTCACCCCTTTCCCAATGAATCAACATCTTCAGTGGGTTTCTTTTGACATGAAAGCTTGCTGTAGCCATGTCAGGAGAAAAATCAAAGCTTTACTCTTAAAATCATGACTAAGAAGTTTTTAATATGTCTAAACAAACTCCTGTATATTACCAGAATGTAGCCTTTACATAGAAGAGATCCTGTATCTTATGTATTTATTATTCTGAAATGGAAAATACTTAAACCCCCCAAATTAAATAAACTCAGTGTTCCTATTTCAGGAAATGGCCGTGACTGACGTTTAGGTAATACCTAACTGGAAAAAGCAGAACACTTATGTAACAGAGGACCTGTCAGAGGAGCTGAAGATAAAATAATCTTCTTAACTTATACTACAGTTCTTTATATTAAAAGGTCTCACATAATCTCTCCCTTCAATTCTTCCAATTTCTACTTGGTGTCACTGACAAATTCTGTCTTTGCTTCAGAGCTTCTGCAAAGTAATGAAGTGAATAACAAAGATATTCTCTGAGGCAGCAAAACTGAAAGCAACCAGCCAAACAGCAGTTTCTTTAAGGCAGTGTTATTCCCTACAGAGGAATCCTAAGACCCAGAGCAACAAATGTCACGGAGCCATGGCAAAGATGCCCTGGGAGGAGTAGGGGCTGCCTTGGGCAGCAGTAAGAATAGCATGTCTCTCCCAGTATGAAGTTGCTTCTTTGCATGTACACAGAGCTGCTAAAATTTACTTCCAATATTTCCAGTTTGGCCCTTCATTTGAAAAATACTGTCATTAAAGGGTGCACCAATGCAATGTCTCCATCAGTTTAATGACCTTTGGTAAATTACAACTCAAATGTGAGCATCAGAGAGAATGAAAGTTGGGATGCTGCTGTTACTACAGTAAAAATTTCTGTTCTCAATTGCACTATCAGGGTCATATTGATATTCTGGCAATATTGTATATTGATTACGTGTTTGCCCACAAGTGCTTTCGAATCATCATTATCGTTCTATTTCAGAATTACTTGTATTTCAAGAAATGACATTAGTATCTTTACAGTTACCCCAAACCAACCTTGCAATTAGCCTAAATTCCCAGCATAAAAAGCTCTGTTGGCAGAGAATTTTGTTCCAAATTTATAATCAGGAACTCAAACAACATATCATAAACATTTACTGCAAAACTACAGAGACTCCTACTTAAAACTTTAACAGGAAATCAAAGGTCTCCTGAATTCAGTTTTGACTACAGATTTGAGGTGTTTACCTGTGAAAATGACCTTGCAGTCTCTGTAGGCCATATTGGGTTAAAACACTGGCAGCCAAAAAAGGGAATTGAGAGAACACCCACCATACAGCAAAGTTTAAATCCCAGCCCTGTCATACATATCTCAATGTTTAAACAATGAGTGACACACTTTCAAGCTACAGCTCAAAATGATTTTTTAGTTTCTGTGCCATGCCACACAGCTTCTTTCAGTGATCAGGCAGATGTGGCCCTTGCTCTCCATCTGATTTGCCTGTGCTTCATTGGATTCATGCACTCCAGTACCCAACTGGACGAGGCACAATGCCACCACCAGCCCTCGGGGCAGGAACGGATGGAAGAGCACAGCAGCAGGCACGAGGAGTGACATGGTCATCACTCCTGCAGTACTCAGCTCCCCCTGTTTTCAGCATATCTGCTCTCAGAGGTGCTGTGGTTGGGAGAGGCTGCTTTCACCATGCTTTGCCTCAAAATTTGCCTCAAGTGCTCAAAGCGTTAGCTCTGAAAGACAAAATCCCTGCACTACACCTGAGCTAAACAGAGAGGGCAGGAGAAATGCAAAAGGTGGAGGAGCAATTTGGCCCTCAGGAGACAGAGCAGCTGAAAAGTTACAAACTTGAGCCTTTGATGATCTCCTATGGCCTTGGCCCTATGTCTCCTACCAGCAGGTTAGTGGTCCCTGTGGAGCTCCACACATCCAGAGAATATTTGCATCCCCTCACATGGTCCCCCTGCGCAGCAGAGTGACAATTACCAAGGCAGGAGCACAATTTGCCCCTGAGTGCTTTACACAGAAATAATGCTTGTGAAAGAAAAGACTAGCAAGAAGTACAGCCTGACCTATTGCAGCATCCACTGCTGAACAGTAATTGGCACTGAGGGAACTCATCTGGCAAGGAAGCCTGTAATGAGGCAATATCCCATCGTCACCACTAAAGCATTGCTTTCCGAGAATCAAAGACAACAAGCATGACAATGCAGCAAAATGGCATAAAGAGGGGGAAAACAACTGCAAAGGCAACTGGAAAACTTGTGTTAAACTGCTGCAAATGGTAAAAATTATTTGCTAAATCAAATCCTCTCTACAGCTTGGAAATATAAATTTATTACTCGGCCATTTGCTGACTATAACTGCAAAGAAAATACAACCCAAAATCAATAGAAATGGAAAAGGCAAAAAATAAACAACTTGGGAGCTGTGGAGTGCTCACAAGCAGTGGAGAAACAGACGATTGTAGTTCTACCTCAGCAAAATCTCCCTTGCAGTTAGCAATGATCTGTGGGAGGCCAGCAGTCTATTAAACCATCAGGAACACCTTGGCTAAAGTTTTTAGGGCATAAATCAGCTTACCTCATTCATCTGACTGACACACCAGATGCCCCCTGGCAATATTAAGCTTCATATTTTAGCCTTATTTTCTCCTTTCATTTGGCTGCCTCTGAAGTTTTATTTGAGGCAATCTCTTCTTACAAGAATGTTATCATTACTTTTTCCAGTGTAAAACATTGCTATAACTACTGTAAATGCATGAAGTATGAGCAAAAAACCCAAACAGACAGGCTTATTCTTTCAAATATGGAGGTTTTCTAACCATTTATCTTTCAGAGACATTCCCATTTTCTCCTTGTTCCTTCTCCCTGTCTGTCCATTACCTCAAATAAAATAAAAAGAACCTATGTAATTTTCTGTAATTTTTCTTCCGATCTGGGAGCTTACAGTGACTTTGATCTCAGCTTTCAAGAAACACAGGCTCTCTTTAAGGAAAACTGAGAAACATAAGTAGTTGATCAAAGTGTGTTTTGTTTTGTTTTGTCACAGAGACCTATGTGATGTGACAATATCTCCAGAAATTCCCTGTAAGAATACAGCATTTGTCTTCAAGTATCTGCTCTCCCTGGCATAAAACCCAAACCAACCACATCTAACCTTCTGTGCTGAACAAAGCCCAGTGCAGTGTGTAGTTTACCACGGCTAAAAGCTACGTGCTTATTGCCTGGAGTGTCATGAAAACTCATGCAAAGACAGCTCCATAGTCTGCTTTTGCTTCAACACCACAGCTTCCTAATGAACTGCTGTGCCTGTGCTGTGATCCCACCCGAAGGAGCTGAACCCATCTGTGGCCCTGCACAGCTCATGCAGGAGGATCTGTGGTGCAGCCACCCAGTCCTGCCTGCCAGGAGCACCGGGTGTCCCATCTGTCCCTGAACCCACGGAGACATGGATGGGACCCCACAGCAGCAGCAGCCTGCTCTGCAAGGGGCTGGGGCTGGAATGTCAGAGACAGCTACCAAAGAGGCCCTGCGTCCATGCTAATGTGCAATACTGTACCAAACAAAATGGAATTTACATTTAAAATTAAATTGCCGTACAGAGTAATATATGCACAGAGGGCACCAAAGGGAAAGAAATTGTGAGGTGTATCTGTAATGAAAAATATTATATACTTGTGCTTGAACAGGAAGGTCTAGAATATGAAACAACAGTTGAACATGATGTGAAAACAACCAATTTACTCAAGACTTATTTACAAAAATAGGAATATTTTATCATTTCATGTTACTTAACATAATCCTCAGAAATACCGTATTTCACATTGGATTCTTTGTCCATACATTTTTTTGGGCAAAACAGAAAAAAACCAAAAAATTATATTAAACATCTTCTTGAATCATTAGAAACTAAGATAAAATTGCTGCAGACTTCTTCTTATTCAGCAGAAGCATGTTTGTAGTAAATACAACATAAATAGTTGGGATAACAGTGCAGGAACAAATTTAGAAATATTCAAGTACCAGAATTTGAGTCTTCTCTCAAGGGAGTTAAAAAACCATAAAGAAAAAAAAACAAACCAAACCAAAAAAACCCATCCCACATTTAAATAAATACAACAAAAGATTCTCCTGGAATCTCAGCAATTCTAAAAACCTGACAAGAGAAATGAAAATTAAGTCCATTAAAGGAAAAAAAAAAACAACAAACCAAAAGAAAAAGACCAAAAGGAGTAAGTGAATGAAAGAAAGGGCAAACTAATAAAAACAGTAAAGCAGGAAGCAGCCTTGTTATCAACCCAGAGATATAATGAGAGACAGAAGGAGATTATTAAAACCCCTTTAAGAGCTGTATTATTTCTTTCAGCATCTATTTAAATCCATGTAAACTTTAGATGTGCTGACAATGGAGGATGGCTGAAAAGCAGGGTGAGAACTGCAAGGTGTGAAGTGGCTCTCAGCAGCTTTCAGTCCTTGTCTGCCTGTGATCCTGCGATCCTCCTGTTTTTCTTGTGCTTTGCACTTTCATGTCAGGCTTGACAAATGCCATATCCTGCTTTGCTGTGTCCCATACCATTGCTTGATATATGTCATGCCTTTGTTGTGCTGGCAAGCCCCTTCATGGCATAATCACTAAGCATAAAAAGGAAGATTTCAAGCTTTATTTAAGGATTTTTAAATTCTGAAGTAGCAAGTTGCAGAGCCATAAATTTGATACTGTGCCAGGCAGGGCTGTTCCCACTGCCTGTGCTTCTCCAGGGTGCTCGACACCATCCCTGAGCATGCCTGAGCTGGCTGTAAGGATGGGTCGGCAGACCTGAGCCCACTGTGGTGTTGGTGGCAGTGAAACCATGGCATTTCTGGCCATGACAAACCTCACCACAACCTGTCTTGCTTTTCCAATACTGAAGCCTGAGCTGCTGAGAGCGAAACCATCCCCACCAGCCCAGCCTGCTCTGTGGACACCTGAGCCCCATGCACAGAGCCAGGGCAAGAGCAGGGCACAGCAGGTCTTTGGAGCTGCAGATCCCAGCCTTTCCCATCACAGTCTTTCGTGCAAGTTTCTGTGGATATGCTCATGGCTTCAGATAAATGCAGGTTGAGGCCCACTTTTAAGACCTAGCCCATCCCATTGTTCTTGTGGTTTCTACTGACACAAAGAGGAGCCTTAGGTGGAGCTCCAGAGCTCTCTGGTGGTGGAAAACCCCATCCCACTTGATGCCACAGTTTGGAACCAGTCTCTTGTTTATGTGTTCAGGAGAGGCTGGGAACAGGCAGAGCCCAGCCCAGTTCACCGTCAGGTATCCCACACTCAGCTCTTCCAAAAACCATGGGGAGAACATGCACCTGAGACATGGGTGGCAACAGGCAGCCCCATGGAAGGAACACAAGGTGGTCCCAAGGCTTCATACACTTCAAGCGATCAATGAGTCAGTTCTTCATCTCCCACTCCACTTTGGGGGGCTCGAGCTGTTCCTCTGCCCTTCACGCCTCCATGGCAGTGAAGTTCTGCAAGAGGTGCCATGCCAGACAGTGATGCTGGGACATGTCCAGAACCAGGGTCAGACCCTGCAAACACCCCTGGCTGCTGAATAATCCCACCAAACCCCATAGAGCAACTCTGGGGTGTGCGGGGGGAAGATGAGGAAATTAAGCATGCAATAAATGTCCGAAGAATTAAACTGAACTACCTATAAACCACATAGAAAAAAAATCCCGTTTCCTCTTAAAATACCATAATAAAAATAGAGCACTCTTGTCCTGTTGGCTTGGAGAAAGGGAGACTGAACAGACTGCATCTAAACTTTATTTTTCATCCTGACCAATTTTTGAGGTATATTCATGAAAAAATGGTCTGCCTTTCTCTCCTTGCACTTTTCTCTCCCATGGATTTTTTCTTAACACTCCTATAACTCAAAAAAGGCCATGCTGATTTTTTTTTAATCTGTTAAAAAATGTGCTCCCTGAGCTGAAACCAAATTTCAGCCCAGAGCAAATTTTTACGGCTGGGTTATAAATCCCTGAAAAACAGGATTCATAATGGAAGTGCTGACACAGCCTTAACTACTATATAGCAGTGTGAATGGCGCCACTATAATGTCTATTAGAGATTCTTTAAAAAGTTTGCAAAATATTGTCTTGCCTTGCAGAGAAAAAGAAGCCAGAGTACTTAATGCCAACATAAACATGCTTTTAACCCATTATGTGCTAATTTGCAGAAAAGCTATTAATTCTGAGTAGGCACACAGAGTGCAGCACCGACAGGAAATGTTCTTCTAAACTCCTGTTTGACTTGTAACATGGTTTTAATCACTTCCATGAAACACAAACGATGGCTTCAAACTCTGAATGTTGCTCAGAACATGAGAAGGGTGATTACAACAGAGAGGAAAATGGGATTTTGTAGGCAAAAGGGCTAAAGCAAACAGGGAGAGAATGACACCAAACACTAAAAAATGGGCCTCCGTTCCTTGTCAGTTTGGGGACGATGGCTTCATCTGATTCACAGCATTTAATGCCTGTCATCAGCACACCACTATTTTATCTATCACAACACATACTACAGGTCAAGTTCACTTTCTATCAGGCAATGAGCATGTTTTCTTCTTCCCTGAACCCCGTCAGATGTTAGCACAAAGTCAGTTCTGCTGAAACAAGCTGTGCCTTGCTTTTACAGCCTGCAGTTGGTGTGCCTGAGACCAGTGCTAAACCAGCCCAGACGATCTACTGCTCCTGGGGGTCTGCTAGGCAGGGAAGGGGAGCACTGCCCTCTGACTAAAGCACTGCAAAGGAATAAAAGATGTTGGCAGTGGTGGCTGGCTAGCAAAGTACATACAAGGCTAACTTGAAAGCCCATTAAAAAAGTAAAATAAATCAGTTCAGGGTTCTATTTTGATTTTTTTTTCTTCTCTTCCTGCAGGAGTTTGTGCTCTCTCTCCGTGTTATAAGCATTAGCATCAATTTTCTTTGGGAATAAATGGGGGTGGGATAAGCTCCAAGTTGAATACCACAGGGACATTCAGCAACCCAGGACAGTGCTTGTGCATGGTGTGCAGTAATAGAGGTTTCTATGGCTTTCTGTTGCCATCAGTAAGAGATACTGTGTTAGGTCCAATGTCTGCAAAAGCCCATATGCAAGCTGACCTCACAGTTTTGAAAAGAAAAGTAATTTCCATGAAGAATGAAGTTTTTCTATGTTGTCACATTTCTTGCTCATGTCCTCAGTGCTGCCTTTGCAGACTTGCCTGACTCCTGTTCCTGCTATCTGCACTGGTCCCCTCTGCTCATGGCATCAGTGGCTGGGGCCAGTGGAAGAAGCAGAATGATGAGGAGCAGGAGACTTTTATCTCCCCACATTTCCATGAGGACCTAAATGAGCAATGAACACTACAGGATTTATGATTTCTGTGATGCTCTAAAGAGGGAAGAAAAATCAATTTATAATCAAAATAGTACGGCTAGTACTTCAGTGGGTGAGGATAGTAAATGTGGGCACTAGTGTACCAGATTAATCTTTTTTGGATACTGATGAAAAGATACCAGTCTCTCTGGATGAGAAATAAGCATTGGCTGCTGTATTCCCAGTTGAAGATTTCATGGGCTTCCATGTAAAATGGCTCCATATTTTTCCCTTAGTGAGATTATCTTGGGAAAAACCAAGCTCACAGAATTACCCTGGAAATGATCATCATAGCAAGAAACAACTTAGGCCCTACCCAAAGAAGTAAACTACCTTTCAAGAGGCTAAACAGAATTTTGAGCAGTCCTGTCAATACAAAAGTAAGAAATGCTGAAGAAGAAACCCATTTCCTTCCACCCTACAGCTGTTGCTATTTCAGTTCTTTTCCCTACTCAACACAGGAGTGAGCATTGACTGTGGAAGGCATTGACACGCTACAATAGCCAATATCCTAGTAAATTTCTAGATGAAGAAGACCAAATTTCACATCCTTCTTCTAACTTGAAAGCTAGGACAGGTCCAAGGAAGGTAAAAGAGGCAGCAAGCATATCTACCACATCAGTGCTGACATGCATGACTTAAGCAAGTGTCCCTTGTCTGCACCAGAAGCAAGTAAACCTGAATTTTTTGTCTCTTATAATGGTGCAGAACACCTCAATACAGAGTAATGGACAGAAGGGCTGGACCAGTCTGACTTCAGAGGGGTTTTTTAAGTTCCTTGAAGCAGTTCCCACAAAATGTTTTGATTTTGACAGAAGACATTTTCCAAGTGAAATCATTTTCTGCTGGAAGACTCCTGACTACCACTAGGTTTAACTTTGCTCCTCTCAAGCAGGAAGACAGTTATGGGCTCCAAGTGTCTCTGAAGACCAACAAACTTTATAGAGCTGCTGGAATGCCTGGCATTCCCATTTTAAATCTTTCACATAAGCAGGGTATTTGAGCCAGAGGACAAATTAGTACCAGTACCGGGATCCAAGAATCCCTACTTCATTTTCAAATTAAAAGGACATTCAGGACATTCTGCTAAACAGCTCAAGCCTCATGCCTTTCACAATCTTCTCAGGCCTACCAGCTGGGTCTCTGGGATACAATTTTCTGCTTTTATGCTACTCATATGGTTTCGAATCATTAAAACTGGTGACTGTTTCAATTTCAGTGTTCTCAATAGTGGAAACTACTTATGAGAGTAGCTACTGGCAGAATCTCATCCTTTAAACATCTAACATCATCCTTTTCATTTTTTAAAGTACCTTCTTTCACTTCCTGCTTCTGGTCTTGATTTTCTGTCTCTAAGTCATCCTGTGTTTTTGGCTCCACCATCTCTTCATCATCTTCATCCTCTAAAAAAAAGGAAAAAAGGAAGAAAAAGATTTGTTAGATTCTCCTCCTTAAGGGGCCTGGAAATTGTCTGACTTCTTTACAATTATAAAACAGTAAGGCAAAGTGCCCAATACATGGAGCATGTACATTTATGCTCAGAGTGACACTCTTAGACATTTCCCCCCTGACTGCAAGATAATCTGCTCTCACAGGGCACCTGCCACTTCTGCTCCCCATAACTTCCCCTCTCAGATGTCAACTGAATATCTCCCTGACCTCAGATATGACTTCTTGGATGGCATGAGGACAGATACAAATACATTTCAGCCTGGCAGCTATTCCACAGCTGGGACACCTGCTATCCAGATACCTCATTTCCAATTCAATTCTCACCAGATTAATTTGTCTTTTGACCTACAGGAATAGGTTAAACAGAAAACTGACCTCAGGTCAGATGCCACTAGCAAGGAAACAAGCATGGCACAGTTCTGAAAAGTCATCACCATCAGCTGGGGGAATATAGCAACCAAAAGTGGCATTTGGAGCTTAGGAACCATTCTTGCATTAATACAAATTTAATGAACACTAAAATTTGACACATGTCAGTTACTACTGCCAGATGTTTTAATGACCTTTCCTGACCTATGCAAATGCATCTCCCCCTCCCCCTCTCTCCCCACACTCACATGTTCTCATTTTATTCAGGAGGGCAAACCATTCATTCCTTGATGTTTCTCTGAAGCTACAAGGGTTCTGATTGTCCAGACCAGAACATAATACAAGCAGAGCTGAAAAGACAGCGGTGCACCAAAACAGCTCGGAGTCTACCTAGCCCTCATTACTTGTTACCAGCTTGCTACAGCAATGTGAACCATTTTTTCTGTGCCCAGGGCCGGCACTCAACCCACTCACATTCTTGAGAGGATAAAGACACACAGCTTTCTAGATTTTGTCAACTATGAGGAATGAAAATAGAGCTGTTCCTAAAAGTATTTAACAATTAGGATAAGTAAATCCATGGGCTATGGGGGAATTATTTTGCAGTTATTTTGGAGCTTGACATATCACCAAGGCATAGCAAGCATCACTGGTGCCCTGTATTGGTCTAGGGCACAAGCGACCACATGTTGTCCTGGCCCTGGGGCATTCAGCCATCAGGAGAACACTGCAGTTCCTCTGGGGCTTTCTGAGCAACCTGCTGTCACCATACAGTTCCTCGTGTCATGGTGTTTCTCCAGCACACTTCCTGTTCTAACCTGCCATGTTAATGGGGAAAACATATCATGCTTCTCCAGCTGGTTGGTTACTGGCACCTTCTGCTTTGAAGGCTGGCTGTAATGAGTCCTGGCTTCTTGTGAGATGCTGGTGCTGACAGGTTGCATTCAACCAACAGGAACATGCAGCTGTATTTTGTTTTCAATAACGTAATAGGCACCGTACTATTCCCACCACACTGCCTACCCTAGGACTTCTCCCAGAAGCCCAGAGGGGACATGTTGCTAGCTGCCATATGGGACATTAACTTAAGAGCTGGACTCAATGATCTTTGTGGGTCCCTTCCAACTCAGAATATTCTGTGACTGTGATTCTGCAGTATCTTGGCTGGAGATCATGGCTTAGGCACATACTGTAAAGAGGTGTCTCAGCACGAACAGATGTGCTTTTCCCTGTCAGTAAAATGAGGAAATCTTGGCATAAAATCTGCCATCACTCCCCTTACTGCTAGTGACTGCAGTGGGGAGCAAGGGAAAGCTCATCTCCCCAGCCACCAGGGAGGAGGGATAACCATGTGCTTCCCAAGCTGGAAAGGGAGGAGGAATCCAGCATGGATAAAGAGGCATTTCCAGAATTAAAAGCACTACTAATGAATGCCATTCTCTTATCAGGGATTTGTCAGACCATGGAACCTGAGGTGGAAAAAAAGGTAGGGTACTCACAGTGCCTCCCTTTGGTGCCTACTTTTCCCCAGGCACCCTACACAGAAGGACTAAGGACGACCTTTTAGAGAGAAAGCTAGGGTGGTTCAGTTTGGCAGGGTAAATACATTGCTCTGTCCACTGGCTGAAAGACAAATAACATCCAACACAGTCAGCAGAGAGCTGGTGAGACGAGCTCTCCTGCTGTACACACACAGGAGGGGTAAAAAAAAGTCCTTCTGCCACTGGTCTGTGGTGCTAGGGGAGATGGGGATCCGTGGAAGAAAGGCACTCCCAGTTTCAAAGAACAGGAGAGAAGTGTGAGTGCCTGGTGCAGCAGGGAGTGAATACTCTGCTAACCTCAAGAACCATGCACACACAGATAGGATCACAATGCTGTATAGATATATACACACAGACAGAATTATGGCAGATACTAATAAAACCAGCTCCTACAAAAGTTTTGTGAGTCTTACATTAAAGGTTTTCATTCCCTAAAGCACCAACTTTTGGAACCAGCTGTTTAAATATGGATTTCTGCTTCCATTTTTATCCTGTTTCTAACCTGCCAGCTTATGCAGGGAAGTTTCAGAAGGTGAAGGGTTTGAGAAAATTTTCAGGCAGCAAACAAAAACTACACCAATATTCAACTGAAATCTCTGGGATTTTTAAGGCTTCTTGCAATGCTTTTTAATGCTTCACTTGCAATTTGGTAATGGAGAGGGATCATGTAAGCAAATTTAGAACTTGAGATTTAGTAGCACATTTTCAGGTTGAAGTGAAGCAAATTTATCCCTGTTTCTAGAAGTCCTTGATCTCTCTGATTTTGGGCATCAAATTATTTGTTTGTCTATAGTCCTTTCCTGCTTCTAATGCAGTGTAGGGATAAATGGAAGCAAGTAAAGGTTATTAAAACATGTAATGCCTTTTTCCAAGGGCACAAACATCAAAATAGTTTTACTGAGAAAGCAGTGCAAGAGATTTTAGTAGATTAGACACAGTTTAGATGTCCTTATTTATTTACAGAGAAATGTATATACATACACAGAGAAACTCAGCTAAAAGAATGATAGGGTTGTGAGTCAAATGCTAAAATCTTAGCAAATGCCAGAATTTGGATTGTCTGGGCACGATTAGCTCCTTTCCCCTCCCCGCATGTAGGCATGATGACATAATTCTGGAATTTCCTCCCTCTTGAGTGGTTGGCTTCATTTTCTGGGTGCTCAGCAAGAGACACCTGGGGCCTGAAATGCAGAAGTGCTGAAAGCTGAAGTCAACTGGCACCGTGCTTTGAGTGGAGAAAGTCTTAGGGAAATTCTACACATGCAAAGGCTTCCACAGCTCCCTCTTTCAGCTTTCACTGAAAGTTGTCATTCTGACATTTTTGTCCTTTCTCCCCCTGTGCTTAAGTGCTTTTGCAAGGTGGCAATAATATTGTAAAAAAAAAATAGAATTCTCACCCTGCATAGATGTTTTGCAGAGGCATGTTCATCAGGATTTGTGGCATATTATGATGCTGTTGAGGAAGCAACAGCAAAACTAAACTTTGAAAGTGGATGAATGTTTTTTCTGTGTTCAGTGTAATACTTTGGTCATGTGCACTAATATGAGATCTGAGGCCAGAGCACTCAATGGAATAAGATAAAAAAGCAGAAATGTTAAAAAACTGTTCCCTTATTGACTGGCTGAAGCAAGAATTTGTTAAGAAAAAAAGCCCCCAAATGTTATCATGCAATTAAAATTGTACCATCCTACATATTGAAGAGGGCTAATCAAGAATGCCCAAGAAATCTGCATTCTGGACTACCCAGTGTTGCTTGGCTTTGCAACCTAAATGTTTATTTGACATTATATATATATATATATATATATGTATATATATATCTCACACTATTTAATACCAATGTATGCATCCTCACACATGTTCACAGTACATACATTTGCTTTTGTTAAATATGGTTATGCATTTGTGCATTTGACTGCACATACATACATTAAGAATAATGGGAAATGCTTCAGCATTCATTTTCCTGTGTTTTATTTAAAGGTGGCAAAGATAGCATTTACTGTCCATTTACTGGAGAATCTGTGACCATCTACATAGTTATTCATTTCCACATGTGCCCACTCAGATTGCAATAATTTCCCAGGGAGATGAAGAAATTTGTTTATTTCCTGAACATACATAGCCTTTCCCTTTTCAGAGCATATCTAATATTAGGAAGCTTAGAGAAACAGCTTTTTAGCTGCTCACATCACAGTAGTAGGAGTCTTCTAGTCACATTTGGCAAACAGAGATGCTACCAGCACCAGCAGCAGTGTTACGCCCTGTTCAGAAGAGAACAGGGTGTAACACTATCAGAACTCAAATGTCTATTAAAGGAACCACATGAAAAAGAGCTAGTAATGAAGTGTATAACTGCCATGCAACACTTCTCCTTTGTAGATATAAAAGGACTTTGCAAGGAGGCCAGTTTTGGTATGTCTGTTTACCACACAGAAGCTGACAGACAGACCCACTCACTGCAGATCACGCAGCTTAGGGAACACGGAGTGGGCTTCAGAGTTTCAGCCTATAGTCCTGCCCACTAAGGCCACCCTGCCTTCTATAAATAAACAAATCCTCAATGGAAATGATCATTAAATGCTTGGATAATGATGTTTGTCTGATGAAGCTGGTGGAGCCATATGTGGGATTAATATGGACTGAGATAACTGGATCAAAAATGTTTTCTTCATAACTCAGAGCTTCATGACTCTCCAGGCTCTAGGAGGTGGCCAATCAGTCTGAACAGTGCTTGACAAAGTAAAAGTAGAGCAATTGTTTTCATTTTGGTCTTAGCTTCTGTTCCAGACCAGAAGTGATCCTGTCTGTCTAAAAGCTTGTCTGTTTTTCCCAACTACAGAAGTTGCCCTAATAAGATTATGACCTCTCCCTAGAAACCTGGGGGTTTTTTTCATCTGGGTATAAATACAAATTTTCAAATGTTATCCAACTACTAGCTTCAACGAGCCTGCTCTATGCCTGGTCTTTGCCTTGGACACCACAACCACTTGCAATAGGTGGTACAGAGGAAAGCTCTGTGAATACATGGCCAGCTCCCTGGGAAGAAATGCCCAGATGTGCTGAATTGGATCAGATATTCACAGAGAGCACTGATGATCTCAGAAAATCAGACCCTGCATTTCTGCAGTGCTGGACTATTTAATACCTACTTGGACTTTCCAGGGCTTTAAACCACTGTATTTATTTTTACAGCATATAAAAACATACCAGGCACATTCAAGACAAACTAGAATACTAGAATAAATAATTGCATCTGAGAGGACTACACATGACATTGGCTTAGGGTTTTAATTCTTGAGATGAATACTGTATTGCCTTTTTTGGATTGCCAGTTTTAGGAAGTCAACACTGGTACTCCTCAAATAGATTACTAAATAGCTGATTTTTTGGGGGATTTATGGAGTTATGGTCTCTGATCTGCTAATATATTAAACAGAAGGCAGCATGTTGTGCTTTCTTCTTCAGTGGAGGATTTGCACTTCCTCAGACTTGTGCCTCTGAAGCTAAGAAGTTGCAGCTTCTGTGTATTGTTTTTAGAATTGACAGCTATACTGAATTAGACTGATAGCTCTGGTTTTAATTCTGGGTAGGTACAAACAATCCCTTTGTTAAAGGCACAGCTTTAAAATCGCAATTTAATTAGCATCACAATTATATATTTTAGTGACTGAGTCAATGATATATGAGAAGCCAGTGGGTTATTATATGGGGTTTTATATCGTCAGCCATGCATATGACATTTTCAATAAAATCAAGTGTCTTCACAAAAAGCAGACTTCATATTTGCAACCATGAAATACCAGAAACCACTGTATAAGTTTTATATTTACAACTGTTCAAAATAACTTTGCTGCTACTGTTACAAAAGAACTACAAACTGAACAAGGACAAATGCATTGTATTTATATTGGCATAAGCCTGGACCAAACAAGTTGAATACTGTTGGCATTATCCTAAGTAGGAGTTAAAACACCGTCTTTCCTTTATGAATATGTTCTTTCCATCACTAGCAAAATATGCAACAAGCAAGAGAAACCATATTTTTTCAAATAGGACTGCCTGACATTCCACATTTTTGAAAATCTATGATTTGCAATCTGGCTGAATGACCTATTTTTCATATAATGTCATTTTTTGAAATCTGTCCAGTTTTTCACTTTCATCTTTTGACTGCCCTTTGAAACAAGAAGATAATTAATTCATCAGTGGATCTTGTTTGCAGAGTGGGATGTGAGACTGGACGTACATTGGGCACATGTTAGTCATCCCAGATGGAAATATTCTTGCATTAGGGCTCTTCTTGGCAACAGGCAGCTGCCTTCTAAAATGTATTTCATCTAGCCAAAGCAAGGAACACTACTCAGACCTCAATACTGAGAAAAAAACCCACAGGTGAACAGAACTTGCCCTAAGCTCCATGAAACAGGCAACAAATTTCACATGAGAATTTCCCATCCGCTGGAGTTTGCAATTATATTTGCACTCAAGAATCATATACATGCAAGGTACTAGTGCTCACTATCCAGAAAAATACTTAAGTGTGCATTAGAGGAACAAAAAAAAGCTCTGGCACATCCCTGTGAAGTTCCCCATCCCTGTTACAGAACACTCCCGATACACCATCCTGTCCTTATGAACTAGCACAGTGAGCTGTTCTTTCCAATGACCATCAGATGAAAAAAGAACATTAGAAAAAGAAAGGACAAAACTGATAAATTAATTTCTGGAACCATCTTATGGCCATAGCACCTATAAAATGTGAACAGAAGTATATGATGTTCTTCCTTCATTTTCCACATATATTATTTGAATCCTGAAAAAAAGATCTGTTACTTGACTGCAGTTCTGCATGAGCAAGAAAAAAAATCACAATCACACTGCTATAAGAACAGACTGCCTAGCATCTTCAAACTCCCTTGATTTTATTGTCTTTTGTCATGTGTTGTTATCAAAGTGCAGTGGTGCTCTTATGCAAAAGAAAAGCTTTAAAAATTGGTAAAATACAGGCTGTAGGAGTCATGGTACTTTTACCAGAGTCAAGTATATTGACTGAGTAATTTTAAAGAAAATATTGTTCTAAAATTTATGCATAAAATAATATACTGCTTGACACATATATAATTTTAATCCAGAAGACTGCAGGGCAGTTCTCTGTGACATTAATTCATTTAGCCTAACATCTTCCACAGCAAAGAGACTAGTAATGACACATCAGCTTTAAAAGTGCAAGACTCACAGAAAAATCCTATTTTTCTTGATTCTTGTAAAACTAAATACATCTCCCATATCTCTCACACATCTAAGAAGGGCTTTCTGATCTCATCCCTTATTCTGCAATGCAAATTTGCACGATTTCACCCCTCATCCCATAAAGGGCAGGTGTTATTACCAGCCATTACAACCAGATCCCCAGAGTCCTCCTCTCAGGCTTCAGCTATCCTTGTACGAGCGCAATGAAGGAAATACGTATTTCACCCCAAAAACAAACACTTAGCCTGGCTGACTGAGAGAAGTCATTTAGTTCAGAAAATTTATTTTGCCTACAGCATAGGCCGTGCCTGTGCTATTGCCACTTAAAAATTTGTCCTGAAATTTACTACACTTCCCTCTTAAAACAAGCACACCGTAAGTAATTTTTACTCAAGATTTCTTCTCAAAGCTCTCCTTAACAATTACTACATTCAATTACTCCTGGTCAGGGGATTCTGAGGTCCCCAGCATATGATTTCTCAAAACCATCTCTTGATCTAGGGTTACACCACTCAGCTCCTGTCCCTATGCCTCTTCCTGATTTGTGTTTGCAGTCATATTTCTTTTGAATACATTATGAAGACAGATCTTATTTTTCCATTTTGTGACAAATGATAGACTAACAGAGCCAAATGGCAAGAAAATGTCACAGAAAAATTTGTTTTACTGTAGCATTTCACTAAACTCTTTGTAGCCCTGACTGCAAACCTTTGCCCTGGTTGAAATGTTAGGATCACTGCTTCAGAATACAATCGTTTCTGTACCAATTAAAATGGAAAGCTGCTTCTGACTCTTCAGGGAAGCATTTCTCTAACCCAAGAAACTGATTTTCCAGTTCCTTGGCCTGAACACAGTTTTCAGTTGTGGTGAGAGTCTAAGAATTCAAAGTGTCCCTTGTTTTTAGTTTCTGGTTGGTCTAGATCAGACGTGGATTTTTCTCTCCTCTTTTGGGATGTTGCAACCTCACACTGGTTGAAAGCATTTTTCAGTCCCCAGAGAACTAAACTGCAAAGTACCCCACTGGATTCTTCACCTCTTCCAGCTGACTCCCTTTTCTCCTCTCTTTCCCTCTCCAAATCTCATGTTCAATTCTATTGTGCTTGAAAATATTCCAGCTGGAAGATGTAACACAAAAAGAAAAGTACAGAAATTTCCTTTCCTTGGCCATGGTTGGGCCTTCAAATAAAAATGCCAACATGAAATAATGTTTGAACACCAGAAGCCTTACAGTAGCATTTACAGAACTCCAGCTCCAAAACCAAATAGTATAAATTTAAAATACCCTGCTCCAGTATAACTGCAGTTAACCTTGAGGAAGAAAAAGATGGAGACTCTTTATTTCTGTGGATGAAGAAGGGGATTACCAAACCATGCAGATTTTCACAGCCCCTGAAACCATTGAGGATTTGTTCCTGCTGTGCTGCTGGAGGAAATCATGTCATGCCAGCAGTGTGAAATGACTCCTGCCCTGGGAAAGGGCACTGAGACACGTGGCAAACTTCTGGATAGGACCTGCTCAAGACATTTTGAAACACTCAGATCATGCAATAGTGTTAAATCACAAAAACTTAAGTATGTTAATGAAAACCAGTCCCCACAAGCTATGGCATGAGCCGCAATTGTAAAACAAAAGCTGCTTTCACATTAAACACACACACACACAGATGAAGTATCTGGCACTTACACTGCCCCCAATACAGAGGTCAATCGTGGTTGCCTCAGCTGGGCACTAGGTACTTAAAACTTTAAGTACAATGTAGTCCAAGTGAATTCTGTGGGATCATTACTTCTGACATATAGGGGACTAGGACTTCACTCATAGACTCATTTATTCCAAGTGCAAATGACTTTAGACTCCACTGGCCACCTGGTCTATTTTGCACTGGGTTTTTGCACAAGTAAGATTACAAAATGTAGCTGTTGTAGAAGAAATTAATTCTCCAGTTCCATACTGTATCTCTGCTTATGCAGCCATACTAATATGCCTTAGGACAAATTCTCCAGCCCTGACTCTGGATTTAACTACTCCTTCAGGTATTAGCATGAGTTCTGGCCTTTCAGAGTTTTTCCTTTATTTTTAAACATGAAATAAATGTTCACTTCAAGGCCCAGAAATCATCTGAATGGCCACACAATTTTTTGTATGACCATTGTTTAACTTTTAGTGCCATCTTTTCCACAAATCTCCCCATCCCAGTTCTATGGCATTTTATGAATAAAACCCAATGCTTAAGATGTAGCATATGCTTTTGTAGCTGAAATATCTGACAGCATGAATTTCTACATTTACACACAAACCTCAACCGACAGAAATGGAGACAAGGCTGCTAATATATTAAAATTGGAAAGGATAATTGGAAAAAACAACTATATTCATAAACAATTACCACAGCAAATAGACAAAAACTCCCTCTCTTTGTCTCCTTGACACACACATGCATACATTTCTCTCAGCACTTTAAAAATAACCATTAGTCATATGGCAACTGCATTTGAGCAAAGATTAATTTCAGCATTTTTCTTAGGAAAAGGCAGGCAAAAAATACTCTATTAAAAAATTTTAAACTACAAAAGAAACGCTGGGTCAGGGCTGGATGAGTGTGTGCTCATTACTTTTATAGGCACTAAACGGACCCCACTTAATTCTGTTTCCCACTGACGCCACTTCACCTTAGTCACTGGTGTTAGCCATGCTTTGCATCAGCCTATGTGAAAAAGGAATTCCCTCTGACAGTTTTGAACTTGCCATATTTTAATTTCATTTTCAATTTAATGTTTTTGTTCTACCACGCTGGACGAGGAGAAGCTTCCACTTCTAGACACTCAGTTGCAGGGGGGTATCCAGGCGAGCAACACATTTTGGTGGTAGAGAAGCCAGGGCACAAGCACATCAGCTTCTTGCCCAAGTTGCTCCTGAAACAGCTGTAGATGACAGAATAAAATCCTGGTCTCCTGATTCCTAAACTGATATTTCACCCACTGCTTCTCCTGAGGCATGTGATCAGGGCTGCTTTGGAGGCTGCTCAGCCCTCATTATGTTAAACCAGCTGTTAAAAAACACAGCCGGTTTCCCCCAGCTGCGTGTTGCAGCCTGTTGGGAGAGCACTCAGCTCCCAGCACTGCTGTCCCCGGGGCTGGGAACCCCCTGCCCACGCCCTCCACCCTGACCCCTGCCTTCACCTCCTGCCTCCACGGCTCCCGCGCCCCTCTGCCCACCCCGCTGCCTCTCGCCTCCTGCCCACCCCTCTTCTGCTCAGGGTCACACTTCAAAGTCTCCCGTGCCCCGGGAAGGCCTCTTCCTTCCTCCTGGCCCCTCTCCAGCCTCCCTGGCATTTGGTCTTCCCAAAGCAGATATCAAAAATCCCCTACTTGCAATCTGGGGCTTTCTACACGCCAGGAGCCCTACCCACCTGCAGATACCTGTTTGACACAGAGATGCTCTCTGATCTGGATTCTCAGATGAACTTCTAGGTTTTTCTGAGAACTTGGGTTATAAGACATTAATTAAAAAAAAAAGAAGAAAAAACCAACCCACATCGCCCAAGTTCACAATTGCTATGGTTAAAATCCCATTTATCTGTTGCAACTTGAAGGATCAGGTATGTTTTTCTGTGTTTAAGCTCAACACACTTTAGTAGGTTCAGATGTCTAAACAGGCAGACTGCACCTGCAGTTGAGGTACATGGAAATATTCAACTGCACTATAACCACCCACTGGAATATGCTGACTTTTCCCTCTTCACAGTTCAGACTCACCAGGAAAATCATTTCTGTGGCTAGTTTATATCTGTCCCTCTTTTGAAAATGGATGCTATGAAATGCCATACAATGCCTGCCTGTGAATTAAAACCCTTCCTTTTTTCCCAAAACACTGCCAAGACCCTCTCCTGCAAGCTCTTGGAAGCTCTCAGCTACAGACAGGAGTTTTAAGTCAGGAGAACCATATGAAAGCAGATAAAAATGCTGGGTTATGCTGCCTCATGATCCTGTACTTGAAGAAGCACCTCTGCATCAATTTTTTTTTTGTTGGTTTTTGCTTTTTTTGTTGTTAAACAAAAGAAAGAAGTTGCTGGCTTCTGCTCCTGTGTCTTTTCACTGTAACACACAGCTCACAGCTGTGAATTTACATGTGTTAACTTGGGATGCCACAAACCAGGCAGCAATGAGGTTGTCATCCTGATCTGAGGAAACACAACGCGCATACACGCCAGTGAATTTACTGCAAGCGAAGGGTTTGGTGTGATAATTCAAAGCACATTATGTTTCATCAGTTGACTCTTCCATCTATAGCCAGATCACAAAAGTCAGCAGTGCTGGAGTCATATTCCATCAAAAAGGTGCAGCTCCATCAAATATTTTTCTTTTGCAAAATGATGCCACTTTCTGTGTGGAAGTGGGAAAATTATAAAAAGAAACCAAGATGAAGAGGCAGTCCTGGAAACATTAAAATGGTCTGTTCTCACATTTTCTGAGTGGATTTTTTTGGAGCCTTCCATTAAAAAGTACTTCTTTAGACTACTTTAAAATATGAGGTAAAGCAAAGTAAAATTGAAAGTTTTCAATTTTGTTAAAACATAGATGTTTTCAGTAACCAGACTGAAAATAAGGCAAAATTTTACTTAAGGTGGAGTGTCAGAACATTGGAGTTTTCTTTCAAGCTGGTACAAAATTATATTTTGAAATTTGAAATTTCACAGCACTGCATGAAGGAGAGATTCTCTCTGGGTCTGACTTTGAAGTAGCCACTGCCTAAGGGATGCAGTCATACTTGAGTGGCAATTTTAAAATCTGATATCAAAGAAACATAGAAGCACACACTCTTCTATGTGTGATAGGGGATAAGGATGTCTTTCATCAACATAGTGACAAGATGTGTATTCCTGTGACTGAGATTCCCTCTCTTAAGACTTCAGGTTAATGATTTCTTTTAGATGAGACAAACTTGAAGTCCTGCTTTCAGTTCTGAGTGCCTGAAGGCAAATTTCACATCCATGTCCTGAGAACAAGGTAACAGACAGTGGTAACAAACTTGATGCACACCTGAAACACAGCCCAGTACATCAAACAGGAAATTAGTAAGCAGGCATTTATTGCTTTTGAAGCCTGACCCTGACTTTATATTTGCATGCAGAACTCAAAATGAACAGGACAAATACATTTTGAAGTCAGAAAAGTGCTACCAATTCATC
The DNA here is from genome assembly GCF_901933205.1 of Camarhynchus parvulus. Classification (NCBI taxonomy): domain Eukaryota; kingdom Metazoa; phylum Chordata; class Aves; order Passeriformes; family Thraupidae; genus Camarhynchus; species Camarhynchus parvulus. The sequence goes on along the minus strand of NC_044572.1, from coordinate 25,037,190 downwards.
TTGATGGCTCTTGCCTGGAGAAAAATTGCACAAGCCAAGTCTGACCAGCATCTTGGAAACCATTGTCCTAGTAGGCTCTATGGTTACATGGTTGGATAAAATAGGAAAAATCACCTCAACAGAGGTGTTTGTTTTGGGGGTAGGTACTGGGAGTAGTGCTAAATTCAGCAGCCACAGCAGAACAAATAGAAATTGTGAGCTTTCCACTACATTAATGAAACTTCATTCAAAAGGTGGAGTGTAATGTTCTTCCAAGATGGATAATTCACATAAGCTGTGTGATTCAAACACTCATGTCTCCACACCAGCTCCACACCACCTTGGGATTTATGTTTCATTTCAGTTTTCATCAGGCTGCTTATGAATGACCAATGACAAAAGAGCATGTGTGCATTTTTCTTTTTCACAGGCCCCTGTTAATGAGGACTCTGTTGCATTAAGATAGTCAAGATTGTCTCTGGCAAAATGTGTTGAACCAAGGTGTTTGTGCCTGCATAAAATTAAGCCACAAGTAAAGCACTTACTTCTGACAGCAGATTTATAATAGGAAAATCCCAGCCGGAATGAAGAGTTACAAACCCCCGTTGTAGCCTTTTTCATAAACTTCACCTTGATTTAGTATTTCAAACAAGTAGCAGGAAAGGCTAACAGCAGAGGTAATCCTATCATCTTTTCTCCAACAGCTCCATTCCATCTTTTTGACTTCCTCATGCTGCTAACATGAATTCAAATCATCTGTGTTTAAAGTTAAATACAGTGATTGACAGATCTTTGTAGTCTCAGTTCATACTGAAGATTATTCTAGATACCTATCAGTTATTACTACAAGCCCTGTCTGATATTCAATACCTACAGGCAAAATTGTTTTTAACAGTGTAATGTCTGATCTATTTTGAAAGCTATTTTAAAATAAGAAACTAACCATAACCAGGTGGCTAAAATCTAGACAGGTTTTTTTATAGCTTGATTTTTGGGGAGAGAAGGTTGAAGATAACAGCAGAACTGTCTTACACTGCAGTAACAACCATGATTCAGAGCAAATCAGAGACAAAAAAGCATTTTGTTTTGATTCCATGACACCAATTTCTGTAAAAACACCTATTCCAATTACACAGGACAGAGGAAGGTTTAGGAGTTTGCTCCTAGCTCTTAGAACAGTACACGCTGCTACGAAGTAATTGCTTCCTTTTATGAACACAAGCTCAGTTGCTGTGCTAGAAAACTGGGATGCAGGAAGAGACTTCTGGATATACTAAAAATCTTACTGTGGACATAAATGGAAAACAAAATATCAAATGCAGTGGTCAGACCAGTCATTGTGCTCAAGGACCTGTGATGCAGAAAGGCAGAAGGTTCTCTTCCATGAACACCTGCTGTGCCCAGCTCTGCCAACCCCACTTGCTGCTCCAGTTACAGCATTCCAGAGCAGCCTGGCTTTGGGCACAGGGAGATCAGCTCTCGGTGGGAAAGCCTCTGGTCAATACCCTGCGCTCACAGGGAGGAAGGTGGAAGCACTGCTCTCTTACATGGGCAGCTCAGCAAAGGTGGAAGATGGAGGTGGGTGGCCAGGCAATGCCTGCTAGTGCCCATCATTGCTTCCATGAGCTGATTGCTCCACTTCTTCCCCACCACTCCATTTGCTGCTGAAAGAGTTTGTCAGTTCTTGCCTCATTCTCTCAGAGCTTTCCTCCACAGAGCTGAAATGTAATAGCAGGGAAAGTAGTGCAAGAGAAGCAGCTTGGCACAAGCAGCAGGCAGGATGCTGCCCTCAAACTCCACCACTTCTCAGAGCTCCTACCAACATGACTGAGATCCCACACAGACCTTTGTGAAACTTGATTAACTTTGTACTCATGGTTAAATGAATCTGAAACTGTTAGACAAGGGCTTAACAGTGTTGCTCAGTTCAACAAAGTCTTTTCTGGTTTTGTGACTGGGATGTGAGGAGCAAGCACAGCTAGTGTGTTTTGGCTGTAAATCATGGTACGAAAAGAATAAACAAAACTGGGGAACAGAGTTTGTGTGTCTTGGGTTAGTTGGGATGGTTCAGGCTGCTAAAAATTCCTAGTGGCTTTTTCAAGATTGAATCTACCCCTGGTTGTTATTCTGTGTGCTTAGGAATGAAAAAAGAAGTACAGAAGAGTTGAAAATACAGACTTTATAAAGCCATACTCAGCCCCCTAAAACCAAAGGCAGCAATGGCATCAGTAAATGCATCAGTAATTTCGCCAAATTAGAAAGTTACAAAGATGGGCAAGTTCCATCAGCAGAATGACAGCTAAAAATAATCTTGCATGGAAATGTGCACGGAAGTTCATTTTTCATGCACTGGACAAATAAAATCCAATTGGTTTTTGTATTCTCAGTATTACCCCATTACACTTCATGAGAGCTTGAAAGAAGATGATGATTTAAATAAAAAGATCCTCCCCTGTTTGTCAAGTTGTCATTTTTCCATCTGCAAATAATGAAACATAAACTACTCTGAAAGGGAGAGAGATGGAAGGGAATGTGTTCCATGGATCTGTGGAGAACCACATTGAAACATATACAGAAAAAGAAGCTGCAGCACGGAGCACTTCCTGACCTCCTCTTGGCTACAAATCTAAAAGAAGTCTCCAAGGCAAGAAGCATGAAAGAGCTTAAACAAGAAGCCCTTCAGAAGTACAGCTCTTTGCTGCATGAATACCACAACACAGGGAAAATCTGCTGTGTAGGAGTAAAGTCCTCCCACTTGAAAAGAGCTGGTAATGCCATCATGTCACGGAAAGATTTTCTTCATGGCTTTTGTGCATTGAAGGCATTAGCAAAGTGGGAAAAGTGTGAGCTGACAACTGTGCGAAGAGTTTCTTAATTACATTGTAAAGCATGTCTTATTTAAGCATGCAGCAGAACTAATGTTAAAAATACATGTCTTCCCATATAAATGGATGTGAAATCAGTGCAGGTTAATCTAGCAGATAGTGCACTTCAGAACTCTTTACAAATGGTAAGAAGTTAAGCTTCATCAACAGCACATTAGTGTTGCTATCACCCCAGCTTCTTTCTGTAGCAAGAAGAAGTCTTGCTGCAGCAAGACTCACAGTCCATGGCTGGACCTTGATAAAGTCAGTCCATGCTTCAGCTTTCAGCCAAATGTTTTGTCTGTACTGCCTGTTCATCGTTTCTCAGTTCACAGACTCCCAGTTTGGGATGTGTTGACCTTTTCCTATTTAGCCATGCCTGGATGTCTGCTCATTATCTCCTGTGCCATGTAGTTTCAACCAATTACACACAACCTGCTGGTCGTGGTGACATTGGAGCTCAGATCAGTGTCTTGAGGTGCTCCCACCCAACTGAGTTTCTCCACATGGGGATCAGAGCTGGCTTCCAGGTGTAGCAGACTGCAAGCCAACAGCCGGGCAATATGGAGCACCAAGGCATTCAGCCTTGAGCAGAGGCTCAAACTGGGAACCTTTATGACAACAGAAATAAATAGTCCAAGTGTCAGAGACGAGAATTGAAACCAGGGCTCTGTGTTTGGGTCTGATATCCTACACAAAAGACCTTTGATTTGGTCTGAGTGACCAAATCAAAGTCTTTAGATCTTGCATGTGGGTAAGATCTGCTGGCTTTTGAACTAGGACCACTGCCTCAAGACCACACCAGGATGATGGGCTTTGCCATTAATCCTGACTTCCCAAATGTGCTGGAAATTAACATGCTTACTCACACTATTTCCTTTTGTTATGTGTTGGTGAATAGCTGCCTCCATTTCTGTGCGTGTCATTTTTCTCATTTCAGCTGGTGCATCCGTCACTCTGGGGAGCCTGCCTAGCACTGTAAGAACCAGAGAATATCCTATACAAATTAGCGACACCGACACTTGTACAAAATCCTTACATTAAATAAATACCAGAGTACACTTCCCCCTGCCCCCTGTCCTGCACATGGAATTCAGAATCAAAGGCCAGACTTGCTTTCTTGCCCTGCCTTTGGAAAACTCTAACTAGGATTATTCTCCTCCTCCCCCCTGATTCTTCAAATGGCATTTTCCTTCACTGGCATGCTTTTCAATTTGGGAAACCCTTTTTTCTTTTTCTTCACTTGCCTTGGAAGTCCACTGCAGCACAGCCAGAGCAGGAGCTCTGGCTCTTTGTGATGTTTGCACAAGGTGGGACGTGCACACACAAGCTCCCACACGCACGCCCCGACACACGGAGCCAACAGCACTGGGGCAGCTCAGTCCTCACCCAGCTTTGGGCTATGCTTTGATACAGCAGGCACCAGAGCCTTGCAGCGTGGCAGCAACGAGCTGTTCCAAACATGCTTTGTGTTTTATCTCCAGAGGAGGTGTGGTGGAAGCACAAGGGATACTTTATCATAAAATGCTGAATATTTAAGCCCTATTCCCCTCCCATCACCCTATTTAAATCAGCAATGCTGTTGGGATGAAATACAACTCGGCTTTCAAACATTTTCTTATTTTATTCAATTTACTACTAGATTGATAGCTAAACTCAAAACAGATTTTACCCCTTTTCTCCTGGATGGGGAAATAGAGATGACCAAGTTCCCTTTGAACTTGGTTTAAAATGTTTCTGTTTTTTCCTATTAACTAAAAGGAAACAAACAAAAGCAAGCAATTATTAAAGTGGTCTGTAGACTATTTCCAGTACAGGATTCATTGACAGGGGGTGAAGAGCTGAGTCTCTCCAGGCCTAAGGGACAGGTGTTTCTAGTACGAACACATCGGGTGGCTGTCTCGAAAAGAGAACAAGATCTTGAGTGAGCTTTTTATTTTTAGGAGCAAGCTTTCTCTACATTAAGGTGTGCTTTCTCTAAGTTAAGGTGTGCTTTCTCTAAGTTAAGGTGTGCTTTGGGTGGTAGGAATTGTGATATGGGGGTAGGCAGCTCCAAGAGCCACCCATACACATAAGGAGAAGACGTGTAGGATTGCAAGAGATAAGGCTGAGAAAAGAGAGCGCTCAGTCATCACATGTGTTGTACTAGTTGACTTTTGGGAGGAGTAACACCAAAGTAATTCTTGATCACCTCTTTTGGGAATGACATGAGTAAAGGGGAATGGAAATTGATAACAAAACCACAGCTTCCAGTTACATAAATGCTAAAATTCACCAGGTAGAAATTCCTAACAATCTAAACAAGGAATGGTGAGACTTTTTTTTTTGAGTGATCCTTCAGTAGAATGGAAGATTTAAAAGGTTGTGGACACAGGGCACACAGTTCATGTGAGGAAGAGTCCTGCAACAGCCCAGCTTGGACTGAACTCATGCTGCCAACAGCTCTGTTCTTAACCAGAGACATTTAATATTCACAAATGTCAATTTTGCCTCTTTCATAAGCATTCGTTGCATATTAATACTCTTTATGAATGGTTTTGGTGACTGTCCCAGTGTTCAGATATTCCTCCAAAGTTTGGAGGACTTCATGTCAACATCTGTTTTTTTCTGTAAGTACATTGGAAATACAAGAAAATCCTTCTGCTCTCAAATCTCCACTCAAAATTTTTTTTTCATGAGTTTGTTCAAGTGCAAAAGGTAATAGAGGAAAATGATGAGTAGATGATCTCCTGAGGTCCCTTCTGGCCTCAAGCATTACTTGATTCTGTGAAAATTGACTAAAAATTACATTAACTGGGTCTTCAAACACAAGAGCTGTTTAAATTTTGGACAGATGAGATTTTTTATTTGAACATTCCTATTTTCAGCATTTACTAATAAAATTCTAAATTCATTTTATTAGTAAATGCATTTCTGAACAAACAAGTACTGCCACAGTGTTTGCAGCTGAGGCCTCTGTTCAGTTCTTTCTGATAGCCTGAGACTGGTGTGTTCTCCCTGCAGTTGCAGGTACCTGTATCCAGAAGGGGAGTGGAAAGGGCTGTTCTTTTACTCCTGTAATTCTTCCAGAGCCTACAGTAGCGAAGCATATCTAGAACCTCCTTCTACATTTCATTTTCATTCAGAGGCCTATTTTACACACCCCAAGCACAGCTCTATTTCACACCTCTCTCATCATTTCAGTGAGCGCAAGTCCAGGCACAAAGCAGGCCTGCTTCTGAAGGACTCAGTCCTGCAATGTCTGTTCATAGTCAGTTCTGCTCTGATATTTAGAAGCCTCCCTTCAGAAGTACTTTACAATTCCAAAGTCAGAGTGAACTGTTTTGTGTTCGGAAAACTGCTCTGTCCTCACTAGAAAACCCAGACTTTCTTCCATGTGCACAGGAATGCAATAAACACACAAGGAGAAAAAGATCTACGAGGAAAATCATTTAGAAATCAAAGGGTCATAATATACCACTTAAAGTATTTTGTGGATTAAATTACTAAATAATAATGAAAGATGAGAGACTAATGACAACCTGGTCCAAAGACCTCTATTTATACCAAGGCCAAACAAAATGGTAGGCAGGTGTAGTGTATCCCTGAATCCATAGAGAACTTCTGTCTGCCCCTCACTTTTCAATCCCATTAAAGTTATTATACGTGCTTTTGTAAAAAGACAAAAATTATTTCCCAGAGTTAACAACAAATGTATTTTATCTTTAGTATTTACCTCTATCAATTACATTTTTGGCAGTATTATAAAACAACTCAGGGCAAAATAAAAATCTCAATCCATTCTAAGTAGAAATCCCTGCAAAACTGCTTTCATCTTTGTTTAGAGGAAATCGAGACAGACAATTAAAATATCTTCTTTTTTTATTATTTTTTCTTCCTTCCTGGTGTGAACAATCTTCTGAAATTTTTTTACTCTTTTAAGAATTTGAAAATTTTTTATTTTGTTCTCCGTTTTGCCATGGCAGTGTCATCACAAAATTGCCAGAACAGAAAACTTCAGCACAACATCAAAGAAAAATCCCCAACATTTATTTCCTGCCTCCAAACAGTTTTTTAAAGTTCATGTTAATGCCTTCTCTAGCTCCTGTTCCAAAGGTTCTTCTATTCTTATACAGCTTTTTGTTGCACATTCGTACTTTGTTATGCTACTTGTTCTGTAACAAATAGAAAAGCCCAACAAGTTTCTGGCAACAAGTTCGCTCATTTATGAATTCTTTTAAAAATGGGGTGCTCAGGGGAGGGGGGGAAAGATGCCATATTACAAACTTAGAGCATCACACAGTTATTTTATTTCCCCTAAGTTATAGTTCTTTGTGATAAAGAACCACACCAAATGATGTACCAACGAAGATCAGAAGACTGAACAAAATGGTCTTTCCAAGCTAAATCATAAACAATGGCACGTTTATTGCAGTGTTCAAGTTTTTAGAAAGAGTAATGACTGGAGAAATTAATGATACCAAGAAATGTTCTTGAGCCCTTCTATGAATCAAATTCTGTCTGATGGCAAGAAACATTTGCTACCTGAAAGCTGTTCATCAGAACAAAGTACAAAGGCAACTTTACAAAGTACAAAGGCAACTTTAGTCCAATTTCAAATAGACAAAGACCAACAACATACTTCAATAACGTGCTGTACATTGAAGCATGGTGAGCCAGGATAGACATAAAGAGTAGTAGACATTTATGTAAAAACTGGTTTGTCAGAGAACTTGATGAAATGCAGCTTCTGATACAGAAAGGGTATCAACTTAAGGCAATTGCAGGATACCTGCAATTTTAAAACTCTCCATACAACATATTTTAGTGATTCTCTCTGCAAGTGACATAGAGCAAATGCAACAGACATCACTGCAAATTGAAGCCCTATAGAGAGGGACACAGTTTAAACCACTAAAAAGAGTGGGAGGAAAGGAAAGAATGGGAGCTCAGCTCTATAAGCCTTTTTTAGGCCAAACCCTAGAAAATCAACCGGAAAGGCTGCGTGCTCAGCACTTTGGGTAACCAGGCTATTTGTTTAAGTGCCTGTACACAGATTTATGAGTCAAAGTTTCAGCTCTTTATAAATCCTTAAGCACAATGGCAGAGGGTTAATATTTCACAAGTTCACATGTCTTAATTACAGGAAAAAAGATTAGGTGCAAATCTAATTGTAGAGAAGATTTTCAGAAGACCTCCATACAGTATGACCACCTTGAGGCTTGTAGAGAATCAACTACAATATCTACTTATCTTAGACTTAAACAAGACCTAAATGTATTTACAGCCATGCTCCTAGACTCTCTCCCTAAATGCACTAAAACAGGTAATTTCTGTGCCTACTACTTTTAGATGGACTGTGTAAGACTTGCCCCATCTTTAAGGTCTCAGCTCTGCCCTTTCATCTCAACCGAATTTCCCTATCACATGGTGGTTTTACAACTCTTACTTCATCTCAAAACTGCCATTGCTATGCGAGAGCTGAAAGGGCTGCAGAAGACACGGGTGTGCCAGCAGTGACCTGGATGGGTTGCTTCTCCCCAGACCTGTCAGTTGTTCACCAGAGCACTCTTCTTATGTGAAGCCACGGTCTGGTCTTCAACACATCCCCAAATCAGGGCCAGGTTCAAAATACTGGGTGCTGCTCACACAGCTTTTCTCAGAGGAGACCATAGCACCATACTTCTAAGGACCACTGCTTTCTAAACAAATCTGTTGCTGAAAGAAGTCTTGAGGAGAGGGGTGGAGAAAGGAACTGGGGTGGGGGGGAGAAACCAAGATGAGGGGGATTGACTAAAACCAATCTAAGGAATATTTTTCTTATTCCAGCATGAAATGTTGACAGAATTAAATGCGGGATTAAAAAAACCAACCTTCTAAAGCACAGTTTCATGTTACCTCCGCAAGAGTTTTGATTCCACTTACGAGACTTCCCAAATGAAAATGCTGGCTGTGTGCCTGCCTCAAAAATACATTTTTTCCTCAGCAGAGTGGGTTTGCCAGTTGTCAATGCCATTTCTTTGCTAGCCAGCAAAATACGTTCATGCTCACAGCAGGCAATTACCATTCTTTTCTCTACTGGTAAGGGGCATGACTTCACCCTTCATGCAGGGTTGAAGATCCCTGGATCCTTTCTGTATTGCACAGTCTAGTTAGCCAGTGAAATTAACCCTTAAAGCAAATGGAATAATTATTTCCTTTCTTTTTAAAGCAAGTTTAGATGGTTTCATCTGAGAATGGCTTTACAAAGAGGTGAATCTGTTTTACACATTTGTGGCCTGTTCTGCTGGGAACAGAAGCGCCACTGCAGTGAGGCTGCCTCGCAGCACGGCTCAAAAACCTCTGTTACAGGCAGCACTTGGAAAACAAAAAACACCAGCCATCGGATCCAAAACTTCTTGAAGTTAATGGGAGCCTTTTAATTAGTTTCAGTGTCTTTGGGGAAAACCCTTAGGGCAAATATTCCTTTTTGAAACTTGTTCTCCAACTCCTGGAGCTGGGAGGTGGTATTTTTCATGCATACACAACAGTGCGGCAAATGCTCCCAAAGTGCTCTTATTACAAGCCCCAAACCATACCGGGAAAAGAAGGAAAAAAACCCCAGAGGTCTCTGGATTACAAGTCTGATCTGCTTTGTCTGATAAGAGCAATATTATTCCAGCGAACAGAGAATGTGATAGTGCTAACAGAACTGGACACCACACTCACTGTGAGCCAATGTGGAAATTAGTAGCACTAACCACTGAAAGGGGCCACAGATATATAATAAAAAAAAGTAAAAAGGAAAATTCAGAGTCCTTATATGAAAGCAATTGTGAATTCAGCTGCAGAAACCAGTTGCTTAAAAATGCCGGGTAGAGAGATTTGCTACAGTCAGGAAAATCTTCCATATCACAGCTGGGAAGTTTGGGGATCAAACCACTAGACATCCACATGAATGTACAGAATTCATGGATTATATCTTTCCTCGTCAAGCAGAAGCACTATTTCTTATTTCTGCCACTGCACAGCACACACTTAAAAGCCAGCATTGTGCTGCAGACAGAAAGACATACTCCAAAATTTATGTATCACAGCTCTTCTTTCAAAGGAACAAAGTTATCAGCTTTACCCCATGTTTGCACCACAAAAAATGGGATCAGGAACAGCACCACAGTACATGGGGTGCAACTTTCCAGACCAAATATGGTCCTGGAGTTATGTAGAACAACCTGTCTGTACCAGAAAATGCAGACAGCTTCTTAAGGGTTACATTTCCTTTTTACATACTTCTACATCAAAACCATATTGCAGCAGAGCCTGGGATTCAAACACATCCTACAAAAACAGGCAGCATAACTCTGATATTGAACTCCAGCCCAGTTTTAATTGACTGCCAGCTCTCAGCCACTTCCTAAAGCTCCAAATAGCCAATACCAATGTTGTAATTTCTAAATGTGTGCTTCTCTCAGCTGGAGACAAACTCCAAGGGCTTCAGCTTGCTTTTTGAAATATAAACACAGTATCTTAACTCCCACAGTGGAAACCCACCTTCAACACCTTTCTGAATGGGGAAAAAAATTAAGGAGGGCAGCAGGGAGGCAGGTGCTTATTAAGAGGATATCCTTGAAGTATAAACAACCCAATATTTTCATCATTCATTCACAAATAATTTCCAGTACTGCTGGTAAAATCCCTCAGAAAGTTCTTCAGGCACTGATCAGTATTTTTAATTAATGCCACTGTAATCATGTGTTCCATATACCTGTGATGGTATTTTCACACAGATCATTAACAGCAAAATGGTTTTCAGTGCATACTACAGTTCCCAAAAGCATGAGTCTACAAAACACAGAAACAGTCTACAAAACTTGGGCAAGAGAAATATTTAATCATGGGAATTTAGGTGAACACTACACACTGTACATTGCTACAGCAAGGACTGGCTGACAGTGCACAAACATTTCATCTTAGCTAGGTGTCCAAGAGCATTTCTAGGCTTTCCATGCTAGAGGGAGTTTAGGGAGCACACCAGTTAATGAAAAAATTTGGAAGCTCTTGAGCCCCTCCCTTCTTCAAATGGTTATTTCCCACTTTGAATGTCCATATTTTTCCAATTCACACTTCCTCTGCAGAACCTTCTCAGGGGAATGGTCAACAACATCACATCCCTTCAAGTTGGAGTAAGTCTTTAGGCAGAGACCAGGGACTAAGACAGCAATGCCAAGGTCTGGAGGACTTGCAGTGTGCTAGCAGTAGCACACAACAAGAAGCAACACTAGTTTTCTTTATTTATACGATTGTCTGAAAGGTTTCAAAAGTGCTGTGAAAAACATGTCACTTCCTGAAGCATAAAGGCATAAAGACATATGAAAAACATGTTCTCTAGCCAGCCAGAGAATGAGGTTTTGGTAGCAGCAAGGAAGCCACATCTGTCACTCTGGGAACGTGTTTAAAAGAAAGCTGAGCTCTAGTCCTGGCTCACAGTGTAAGGGGAGTGGTGATTTAGTAATTATTTCTCTTGCCCATTATAGCATCTCATGCCTGCAAAGCTCGCAGAATATTGGCACTATCCCAAAATATCTCCAGCGCTGATAAGACATCACCAAGCACCAGAGTGTAATGATGCATCACCACCTCCCCACACAGCAACATGACATGAATATCACTGAAGAACAAGACAGTGACTTTATCACTGAGTAATTTAATGGATGACTTGAGCTCTAAATAGCCACTTCCCTTCACCTCCTCAGCTGCATCCCTACTTCTAAAGATGTCATCCACACTGAACTAGCACTTACTGTTGTGATACTGATTGATGCTTCATGGCAGAAAATAAAAGAAAAGAGCTCTAGTGGAAGTTCATTAACTTTAAGCTAATGCATTTCATGATAAACAAACAACTGAATCTCTGGGGGAGGGAGAACAGCTTTTTTTTCCTATTAATATAGGAGATGATCTGTAAAACAGCAGGAATGACCAAATGCCAGATGGAGCAAAGAGTGAAACAGAAGAAGATGGAGAAACTAGAAGAATGGAAGAGAATACTGTCTCTCAGCACAGGGCTGGCAACACAAAACCTCCAGGAGCTAGGTTCCCTAAGCATATATTAGATAAAGTAGGAAGTCTGTCCCAATGGGTGCCAGGGTGTTCATTTATTTTATTCCTTTTCAGAATAAAATATACAAAGAAGCTGAGGAGAGACCTGGATATGAAACCATGTCAGTTTATTTCACATACTCTGACTCCCATGATCTTTTTGGTCACCAGCAGTTTCACAACAACTTGAGTGATCAAGTTTCTGCTTAGCCTGAAGAGAAGCTGGGACCCCACCTCACAGTTACACAGTCATCAAACTCCATGGCTGTATTGGTTTTTCCATGAGCTCATACACTGATGGAGTTAGTTTGCCTTTCCCACCCAATCCCTACTCCAAAACTGCTTTCTCTACTCATGCCTTGGAGCCACTTTGTCCCTTTTTATCATCTACATATCACTCTATATCATCTACATCCTGCACTCAAATGCTTGGTTAAAAGACTTCCCCGTGGTCTGGACCAAAACAAAACTTGTGACCCTCTCCATATTTCTAGGTGTCATTCCATGCCAAGACTGAGGTCTCATAAGTCTCCCAGACTTGGGGAATGCAGGCAAATTCCCACACCTGAGCAACTCAGAATTGCACAGGCTTCTAAAATTCCTCCAAATTTCTTCATTCAGTCTCTAAACAGAATAAGGATGTGGAACATGTAGGTACTTGAAGCTTAGAACTACCTCTTGGTTAATTAAATAGTTGATTATGTAGGACTCTCTTGGCTGACATACATGAAAGCTAGGGCATTCCAGTTAAAAAAAAAGTAAAAAAAAGTAAAATAAATAGAAAGACCTACTGCCACAACGTGGCAGGAGCTAGGAATGATGAGAAACAAGGTCCTCTGGCTTCATGTGTGGCATTTACAATATGGAAAACTCAATGCCACACATGAAGTACAGTAAAAGTAACAGAAACAACAAAGTAGTTCTTGGTTTCCTTATTTAAACACTTCAACTACAGCTGGAAGCTCCCCTTCTGCAAAAGCAACTCAGTCAGCACAAGCCTTCTGAACTTATTCACCCGACTTGCCTGGTAGAAAAAATATAGTTTCTTGCTGGTCTGTAACTGAATTTTTAAAAGTATGTGTGTATATTTAGTAGGGTTGTTGAATTATGGAAACCAGAGCTACACCCGGCAGATACTCCTCGAAAAAAGAAAAGGCTTTTGTGCATTTTGATTGGAATGACTGCTAAAAATACTCCAATGCAGCTGTTTAATTTGCTATAGCTCAAATGCTAGTTTTACACTTTTAATTGCTACTATACAAAATTCTTTGATTGCATTTGATGAAATTAAGATTTCCAGTGTTTAGTGATTAAACCTGGGGAAGAAAATGTAACCACATGCTAGTTAAAATGTAAATTGTCTGTGCTGGGAAGCCTAGGTAAAAACCTATTCAGATAGTTGTCAGAGCTCTAGTTATACCTAGCTTGACAAACTTCTCCAAAAAATGATCATTCTACAGTATCCTAAGGGTCAAAAAATGTATCATGTGTCTCTTAGTAGAAAACCTAGATTACACTGCAGTTGCATAATTTTGCACTTATATACTAAGGATAAAATGCCTCCCTGAAACAGCAAATGTCACATTTTCAAAGACACAAGACAGCCTGGCTTAGGTACAGGTAATTTTGTGGGTGCACTTTTTATGCACTGGCCCTCAGGCATGCAAACACTGGGATTCACATGGACAAAACCTATACACTGGGAGTGTGCAAATATCATGTGTATACACAAGAGAGATGTTTACAAGAACACACAGAGCTTCGTGGTTGAGGTGTTTTGCTATGCATGCAGACACACAGGGTTTGAGCTCTCCTGGACCCTTGCCGAAAGCCACCCGTGTTTAACCACAGGATCTTTTGTGTGCTGTACCTTGACCACCTCAAGGCAAGAGCCTGCTGGGGAGAGCACAGTTTGCACCTTAGGACATCAGAGCTCTCACTGTACAAGCACTGTTCAACAACTTTTTCCTTGTGTAAGATGCATGCCATAGCCCTTCCCTCTCTAAAATTTTAAGTGCTCCAGATTGTTTAGTCTTACTGTAATGATGCTGTAGCAGTCCTGCTCTTCATCTGATATGTTTCCTCTATCTGGCATAGGTGACTGTTTTGTCAATATCTGGGATAATGAGGCTGGTGTTCAGATTATATTCTGGGAACTCAAGTCTGTCACCCCAGACAGTGTTACTCAAGCACAGCTCTGTCAACAAACCAAATATATGCTGTTTTTCAAACAAGAGCAAGCCATATGAAAGGGAAAGTTGAAGTGCCAAGGAAAAAAATACAGTGGGTGTTACTGGAAGCATGTACCTCACAAAGTCTGTAAGAAATACAGCAATGACTAACGCATGCTGCTATCTATTGCAGAATTTGAGTCTCCATGTAAATGCACCCCAAGTACTGGACTGTGTTGCTGAACAAAAACCCTACACCAACTTCACAAGCTGCACAGGGACACAAGGAATCTAACAGAAGCCTCTGCTCCTATGCATGCCTGCAGGAGGCTGTACTTAATTCAGGCAAGCCATTTTTTTTATGCTGTTACATTTTTACCTAGTAATTATATTACAAAGGCACATAGGGAAAGGACAAGCACACAAAGCACACTCTCCTTCCATTTTCTTCCTCACTGCAAAAATGCCAGCATTTGAGATGATCTCTGATGAAATCTTACAGTACTGAATTCTACCTTCTTTTAGGAATCTAGTATATTTTTGCACCATGGAATTTTAACTAACCAAAATATTTTATGTCAGGCACAGCTCCTGAGCACTACTGTCTACTGTATAAACTCTAGCCATACTTAGATACAGCAATCTGCAAAAGCTTTATAAAGTAATTTCTTACAGTAACCCAAATGAAAAATGCATGAAATCCTATCTTCATGTAAGTATGTCAGCTATGCAGCTCCCATGGATCACAGTACATGTGGTATATATATCCAGGGGTTTTTGGTTTGGTATTGGGTTATTTTTGCATTTGTTTAGTTCGCGGTTTTTTGGGGCTTTTTTGGTGTAGGGTTGGGAGAGGTAGTTTAGGATGGGCAACAGAGAAAAAACATTTTGCACGAATACTTGCAGAAAGAATTGGACTAGTTTCCCAGCCCCAAAATCTGACGGAGGTGCTGTGGCAAAGATTCAGTGCAAGACTGGGATCAAAACACAGATGTATAAACTCTGTCTCCGGTGTTGATCACAGTGTGCCTCTGTGATATATCACTAAGGGCAGGAAGGGGATCACTGTGGGACAAGAGCTCCCATACATGCCAGAATTCCCCGTGCAGCCCGATGCCCGTGCATCATCCACGCTGCAGCATGTGCTTGCGCATGACCCAGAATGTGGAAGAGGAAAGGCTGAACTCCCCTAATCCTGTAACAGAATGTCCCTAGATATGTCTCACAGTGCACATCAGGAATAGTGGGAGCACAGGTAGGAAAGAGGGCTGTGCTCTATGAATCAGCCCCATGCACACAGCACAGGTGTAGCCAGCAGAGAAGTCCCACGCTTTCTTTGCATTGCTTTCCCAGCTACAGAGCATATAGGAAAAGCCTGACTTGTCTACTTTCGGAGTGTGTAGCCATGGCTAGAGTATTTTCAGGAAACCACACCAGAAGTATTTCCCCTATATGTTAATAGAAATGGCACCTGTATTAGGCAGTAAAATCCCTCATGTTCATTTTGCTACATCCTCTGGCATTGATGCATTTAGGTCCTCAAAGGCTCATTATGACTTAAGTCAGTCCACTCCTATCCTGCTAAATATATGGTTGCAGAAGTTAAATAAATGTCATTAGGAAAGCTGTGATCTTCCCTCAGTCATCTCAGGCATTTGCTAAATCTGCCTTTTTCCATGGTGTTTTCTGTGATCATTTGATGCCTGCAGCTCCAACAGAGGTAGTAACAACAGGAGCACTTGTTTATACAAGCCATGAAGAGCTGTCTACATCACAGTACTGTTCTCTTTTGATCTCACACACACTTACAGTTTTACCTATTGAGTCCATTTTTTAAACCGTGGCCACTTTTCCCATCATTTTCAGAAATCTCAATTCATTAATGTTAAAATAATTTTTTTTCTGATTGACTGATTTTTTTTGGTGCCAATAAATACAGAAAAAAATAATGTTCCCAGTTTCATTATTCTAATTAAATAATTAAGATTGTTCTAATGGCACAGGCTTATTATAATGACAAATAATATTTTTTGATACAAAGTCAGAATAATAATCTGGAGAAATCCTGTCTCATTAAGTCAGGTTTTGAAGTGTACACTGTGGAACTTGAATAAAGGGCAATCTTGCTGTTTATTGATTTTTACCAGAAATAAAGATTAAGAACTATTACAATGTTTTCTCCTAATCTTTGCATTGAAGATAGAGGCTTATTCAAATCATAGTAAGCAGCAAAACCCATGCACTCTGAGGCATGACTCATGTTTTCTTCTTTTGAGCTTCCAGTCCAAAAGCAGCATGCGTGGTACAAGGCATGGGTTCCTTTGCCAACGCATGACATTTTTCATGCTGTCACAACACATCTTGTGCCAGCTAATCTGCCAGCCAAGAGTGGCACCCACCAGCTGCAAAGGATGCTCATCACCTCCATTCCCAGTTGGTGAGAAAATACCATGTAGGAAAAGGTTTGGACACATTGAGCAATGCTGTTTCTAATAAGTTATTTGTAAAAAAGCAAACAAAAAACAATCCCTTATGACAAAATTGTAAAAGATAATATAGCAGTGACACAGAGTCTTTCAGAAACAATTAATTAGAATATAAGTATTTATAACTTATACATATTTAAATATCCTTATTTAAATATAAATATTCAGATATTCTTATGCATGCTCTGGCACAAAAAATACTGCAGTCTGTGTAACGAAAGCAAAAGGCGATGAAAGATCCTGTACAACTTCAGTTCCCTCTCCCTATCCCTCCCTCAAACACTGAAGTTACCAGGGTTGCACAGATGTTTTGAGATCATAACACAGGGTCAGAGGATAACTGGTAAGGTCAGCTAGAAAAGGGGGAATGTAAACACTCCTTTTGGACCTTCATGAATGGGACTCTCAAAATAGGAACTTCGTGCTGGAAGAAAAATGAGATAATCTGACTCCACTGCTCTCCTATACTGTATTGGTTTGGGGTTGTCAGTGTCTTCTACACAACTCAAATTTGTTTTACCTGCTGATTTTTTGAGTGCCTCTCCAGAAAAGGCAATGGTAAAGAGATTGAAAGTCTAACCTGGTAAGAATAATTTTACTTTAAGGAATAATGAATAAAAGAAAATATATTCTGGAAGTTCTAAGCAAATCAACTAAAGATTTTCTTCTGTTCCATCATGAGAGAGCAGCACACTCTACTGGCTGTTTCCTTGCAGTTTTCTAGATAAAGCCCTAAACATTACTGTAAATCAGGATCTTTTACTGTTCCACTGATACTATCAGAGAAAATATGGTGTAGCTGGAAAAAAAGGAAAACCAAAGGGTATAGACAGCAAGTCCGGCTTCTGTCACTGGTTCGTGTTGCTAGAGGCAAATTACTTGACCTGCAGCACTGCAGTTTCCATGTTAATAGAGCAAGGAGAATGAAACCAACCACTGCAATGCACATTGACCTTCACAGTCTAAAAGCACAGACCGAGAGAATTAGTGCCGTTGTTCCAGTATTCACAATGAAAACACAATGGTAGAGGTTCGTGTTTCATCTTTCATACCAGCTCAGTAGCTCAAGATTCTTCAACACTGTAGCACAGCACAGTCTCAGGAGAATGATGTCTGTATACTTATCAAGATGTTTGTGGTTAAACTTCCTCTGTTCTTTCATTTTGCATCTCTGTGCAAATACACCATTTTGCCTGGGAAGTCTATAACTGATGAAACTGAAGACTGCTATTTCGCTGATTTTGCATGGAGTACATTACAAAGAGATGTCACTCACTCTCAGGAAAAGTCCTTCTCAAAGGCATGTACCCTACATGCCAAGTTGTGTGTCAGACCACAAGAAACAGTTAAACTGGTGCTCCAGTGTTGTGTGAGGTTTCTGCTGTTAGCACCCCAGTACACAGAATCCAGTTTCATGTATCTGATGGGTTTAATATGCTATTCCCTTCAAAATATACCAATTCAGTACATTCCCAAAGTGTTACTGTTAAAAAAAAAGATTGCCTACTTAAACATCCCTCAATGTCATATACAGAGAACTAACTCTTCTTTCAGATTGAAATCAACTAACCTATTAAAAAAAAAATCTCAGCTGCTAAAGCAAAAACATTGATTTCACCAACAACTATCAGTAGTCATTAGTGTACTGCAAAAGTTTGAAACAAATATCTAACTTTAAATTTCTGCAACTGTTTGTAGAATATCACTGCTACTGATGACTTTTCTTCCTTATGACAGATTACACTAACTTTGTCATTCAAAAGAACAGAGTTTCATTCCTCAAT
Source organism: Camarhynchus parvulus (assembly GCF_901933205.1). NCBI lineage: Eukaryota > Metazoa > Chordata > Aves > Passeriformes > Thraupidae > Camarhynchus > Camarhynchus parvulus. Next base: position 25,018,849 of record NC_044572.1, on the reverse strand, counting down.
TACACCTTTGCATCTGTACAGACCACTCAGAACACTATTTAAAGAAACTTCCAAACTGGAGATAGAGAATTAAGACAGAAGAAAAAAAAGTAACAAAACTCCAGATCCTACAAACAATTTTGTTCATGTTTACATAGCAAACTTTTCTTAATAGCCTATTTCTTTCCTATAAATTCACTTAGTGATTTTGCCTTTTTCTGATTGCAGATAAAGAAATTCAACCAAACTCTTACAGATTCTACAAAAAAGACAACATGATTGCCAGAGACTTGTATCCTTTTATTCTACAGAGAAAGAAACAATTCCCTGGGGGTCACTGAAAGTCAAACTGGCTCTTATGTGCAGCTGCAATTTTTAGTTTATATGGAAACAAATCAATATAATGTCCACAAAACTCTGAATCTTTCTAATAGCACCAAGATGAACTCCCCTTTATCAAATTCTCAGCAGAATTTCAGGTTTATTTTTCTAGGTTTAAAAGAGATTACATTCAACCAATCACACCTATGAATAGAGTATCTAGCCCTTTTATCTGAAAAACTGGACAAGAGCTTGTTTCATGAAACTACTCCACTGTGTACAAAAGAATATATGATCATGAACAGCATCCCAGGAAAATAGGTAAGATGGTTTTCAGAGAAATTTTCTTTCAGAGAAATGGAGCAACTGGCACTTTTCACACACTTCTTTCTGTCTCACAGCTAAGGAGGGATGAAATTTAACCCTGTAAGAGAAGCTAAATCCTTCTGGTATTATAATTCAACCAGTCAGACTTCAATTCCTTCGTCCTTAGGGCTTGATTCAAAACCTTTTGAAGTCAATAGAAAGACTTCCCCTGACTGCAGTAACTTTGGCTCAGGTCCTAAGCCATGCTTCTATACCTTTCACTCACCCTTATGCCTTCACACCCTCCCAAGCCTTGGAACCAGTGTGCAGCCTCAGGGCTGCTCTAAATTACTTTAGCTAATATTATCTCCCAAAAAAACTAACTGGAGGGGATACAGCATCAATCTATTGTACCTTCTCTTCTGCTGCATCTCCATAATGACCTCCGAAGAATGGTTGGCTTGAGACAGCTGAGATTTTTAGTGCACCAAAAGAATTCATATCCAGAAACTAATTCAGCTGTTTTTATTTTAATGGCAGAAAATAATGCCAGATTCTGTCTGGAAACAACTACAATTCATCTCAGAAAAAATACTTTCTCCCAGCCCTGAATTCCTTCCCAGCAAAGAGGACCTACTCAGAGCTGGGCTCTGGGAGCCCTTCACTGCAGGGGAGAGCATGGCATAAGGCCCTCCACAAGCCAACAGCACCAATTAACAGAACAGACACAATAGTAAGGGTCGGATGCACAAGGACTCTCCTTTTTTATGGCCATTACAATCAGTCTAAATTTATAAAGGTAGCATTCACAGTGGCCATTACATGTTTTTTAAGTGTCTCTAAATCTGGCTGAGTCCTAGCAGGATGCCATCCAGAACCCTGAGTTCCTCTTGGAGAGGTGCTGCCTTTCTCTTTTCCCTCTATAATCTCCATCTCCATGGTATTTCAGGCAGCCATGCATTATTCAGCAGAGCACTGAGTAGTGTGATTGACATTTGTGGGTCCTTTTCCCCTTCATATTCTCATCAGAGAGAATTATATTTCATTGTTATCAGGCCCAGTGTAATGGCCAGGTGGTATGGACTGTTGGCAGAGCCACTTGCCAGCAGCAGCTCTCCCATTGTCATGTACATGCGCCAAAGCCATTTGACCACACAAGCATTTCCTGAAATCCCATTTTATCTCACTGTTACTGAAATTAAGGTATGTTCCATAGGTCTAAATGAGCAACACAAAGGAGCTGACTGCTGAACTCCATAAAAATGCAGTCAGTGCAATTATGATTGAGAGTCTAACAACAGCAAAACCAGGATAAAATAGAGGAGAAAGTTTACTGAGAACTGGGATAATGGGATATGGATCAATTGTGTTCAGTTTTTACATCTAGGTAAAAATTAACATATTTAATAAAATTATGTCATTTTCATATCCAGAAGTTTGTAATTCTCTGGTAAAACGAGAAGTGCAGAAGAGCTGAAATGAAGATTTTACATACAGAGAAATGCAAATTGTACTGCAGAGAATATAATATACAAATATATCACTCTCCACAGCAGAACCAAAACTGTATTACACAGAAAATCAATCTACAAAGCTATACAACCACCAAAGCCATTGGTTTTTTTGCTAGTTCCTGGTCACTAATTTTCAACCAATCTTTTAAGTGCAATAATAATATTGAATGGGTCCATTTTATTTAGTTACTTCCTTTAAGATAATGGGACAGTCTAGCAGCCTGTCTGCATGTTCATATCTTCTCCATTTGAATTAATGAATTGCCTTAACCTCACAAAAATGACAAGCTATGTGCACTCTGTACTGTTTGTACTTTTTACTATTTCTTAACTAAATAGGTTCAAAAAAATGTTTGTGCAATCACTGACAGAAATTCCAGAATACACGTAGTCCAAAAATTCCTCTTCAGGATTTTAGAAAGGATGCCAAAGTAGAGAAGAAATCTAATGATCACATCAGCTCATCATCAACAGACACAAACCTATCCTTCTAAAATAGACTCTGAATTGCACGTTAATAAACATTTAAGCTGTGTGGAGTTATTTCTATCTTGCGACCTAGTATTTTTTGAAAGCTTGATGAAACATAAGCACAGCAAAAGAGAAATGTTGCTACAACCTGCAATTGCATGAAATAGGAAGTAATCAGGGATCTGCCTAGTTTTAGCTGCACCATCTAAATGTGGAAGATAACTTTGACCGCTGGGAAGTGATTACTAAGCACACAGCCAGCTGCATGGCTATGTTCTCCTCTTTCTCAAAGCAGCCTTCAAACACTGTGCCTGCTGCAGAGCCTGCCAGACAATGTGTCAGACGTGACTGTGCTCAGGGGCCAATGACCCACTGTGTTCTCCACAGCTGCTCCACAGCTGGTGAGTTTGCTCCTACCTGAATTCAGCCCAGTTTAAGCAAGCTATCTGGGCTATCCATGAGGTCAACAGGCTGAAATAGGCATCTCCTAAAGGCAGCTCATCCCACCTTAGATTCTTATGTTGCTGCTCTCTAGAGATCCCCCTGATTACACAGGCAACTCCAGCAAGCAATAGAAACAAGGAATTCCATGGCAAGCTGGGTAAGACAATATGCTGTGTTCAGGGGTCAGGCTGCAGCTGGGGTCTTAGAAGGGTCTGGCTCAAACAGTGACAAACACAGCATCCACTGATGTCGTTGCTAGGTGCCGATGTCCACTGATGTCGTTGCTAGGTGCTTCAGGACTTCAAGGGAGTCTCCCTAAATAACCACTGGGCTGGAGAACAGCCCCTGCTGGGCATTAGCACTCTTACTCTATCCTTAAAAGTGGTGGGTTTTGTCTCTTCCTACTTTTATCTACATGGACTTGATCCACTGGTGAATAAGAGAAAACCTTGTAATATTTGAAGAGCCAGCTTATGATCAGGATGTTTCAGGTACTAGTCTATCTACAACACAAAACTGCTAAGCTGTAGCTTGAAATTCCTGTTGCACTGTACAAGAACAAGAGAATAGCCTGTACAACTGAACAGCAGCAAATTCAGACTTGAAAGGAGGAAACACTTTTTTCAGACAAGGTGTAATTGGACCTTGGAGCTCATTATGACAGGATGTTACTGGGGTTATGGTCTTATGAGAGCGCAGGCATGTGCTGAAACAGTAGTAATATCCAGGCTTGTAATAGTTAATGCTTAAAGGAAGAGTATGGGAACAAAAATGAAACCTTATGCTTCAGGATTTAAAGCAATCTCAATTTACTAAGAGAGATCTTTTCTGAGTGTGATGAAAAGAGGGAGGAATTATCCACCTCTGCCTGCTCTGAGCTGCTGAAACATTTCTCTGAAATAACTTGTTCTGGATGTTGTTGAAAATAAAAGTACTATATTGGATGGATCTCAGATTTGATCCAGGCTGGTAATTATGTTACCAAATACCTCCTGCATATTGCACTGTTGATTGCATACTACAATAGATTGTACTATATGCAAGATAGCTTTCTTTAAGGACAGAATATTCGGATGGATTAACTAACTACTTGTTTATTTGTTTACTTTAGTGTCAGAGATGTCTTTTCAAGTCACATATATACTCGTTTCACAAGAAGTGCAATTAGACTTTGGAGCTCATAATCACACCATCTCCCTGGGGTATATGTATGTAAGAAAAGATTTTGTATTTTTATCTGTCTCTGAGGATCACAGAGATCACAGTTCAAGCAGTTTAGGCAAGGATATTCCTCTGGGAAAAATGGTAGGCTGTGAACAATTCCCACTGACACTGTCAGAGACAGTACATGTAAAATGATGGCACAGGCAGCCCAAAGAAAATGTTAAGGGCAACAAGGGAGGGTTGCACATACCCACAGAGGTTTCAGCCATATTAGAATAAGATGGGTTACTGTTAGTACAAGGTGAGAAATTTTCCCCTCATCAACTAATAGAAGGCCTGGAATACAGAATACGCTGAATTATGTATATAGCTGGGGAAAGAACTGGAAATATTTTCTAATTGAAAAGGAGACAAGTGGATTTAAAATGTATCGTGTTTTTAAACGACTACGTTTCCTCTGTATGGAAGAAGAGGTATAAATATTGCATTTGAAAAATGTCATGTTGATAAAAAAGCTACAGTTTCATCAATATAAAATATGAATGTAAACAACATGTCTGTCAGACATGGCTATAACATACTGCTTAGCACTGCTAACTTATAATATGCACCTATAATTGTTAGTTCTCTTAATGAAAGAAAGACACTGCATAAATTCTTGAACACATGTTTCACTTTTCCAGCTGCCTTGTGCTGTAGAACATCATGCTAACAAGAAGTGATGCTAACAAGAAGCTAAAACCAGTGTAGCAAATGGGGCATTTAAATATATATAAACATACAGACATTCATATATAAATAGAAACTAGCTATTTTGGGGAAATGAATGGATCCCTAGACAGACATATTTCAGTTTAATATTACCTATATTTTCCTACATGGTAACCATTACAGTCCTGCTTAATCAGAAAAAAAAATTTGTTATGCTCACTGCTAAAATGGAAAGTCAATATTCAGCTATCATCTCTTTTACGTTTAATATGAAATTTTGTCTGTCAAGCACAGGGAGGAAAAAGTATATGAATTTTGACATTTTTCTTCAGTCACTTCAAATCAAGATTTGACACCTATATGTGTCAGTAAAAGGTGTGTGTGTTCATGCCCAGACCAGTGCCATAAAGACTGCCAGCATGCAATGGCTAACAAGGTCAGAAACCCTTAACCTGTGTTTAATAATTAATAAAAGAGCATGTTTTAATACCACCTTCAAATGTATTGTACTTGCGTTGTCTCAAAGAGGTTATTTTCTGTTCCTTCTTGTGCCAAAATCCATATTTTCTGTTGTGATTTTCAGTCTCAACTCAAGTACAAAGCATCAACATCATTATTTACTGAGAACTGCAGCCCAATATTGCTGCAGGGTGGCATACTTCTATCTAACCAGCACATCATAAAAATGCTATTCTGTTTGCACCATGCACTAAATACTGACTGCATGGTCATATGCAAGCATTAAGTTATCATCTTTCTTCTGAAACAAAAACAAAAAACTAAAAACAAATCAAAGGGACCTACATAAAACAGGTTGAGATGTTCAATACCTAATGATGACCACTAAGAAATCTGTAAGCTTGAGTATCTGATTAAACAGAGAGGGAAAAATGACCCTTTGAACTTATAACCTACTGGGGGTGGTTTCTACTGCAGTAACACCCCATTTAAACCCTGTGGCTACAGTACATCTGCGGTTCACTGGCTATAATTACAGCTTTAATAACTGTAACTGTAGCAAACAAGTCCCATGGTGTATTAGACTAAACACACCAGGCATTTTGTCCTCTCGACTACAGCCTGTTTAATGGCATCTCAGGCTCCAGCACATAAGTCTGCTCTTGGCCACGCTCTCCCAAGCAGTTAAAGTTGGCCTGAACTAGTTCCAGAGGAACACCGATCCAGCCCAACTGGGCATTGGACAATTACTTGAGAATATCATTTAGGGCTGAAAATGATATTTATCTAGTGATTGAAATCAGTTGGGAACTCAGATACTGTTGTGTCAGCATTATGTCTTTCCTGGAGCCTTCGGCACCGTTGGTTTGGCTTCTTCCTACACTGGGCATTTACAGCTGGGCTGACGTGGCAGCTGAAGAAGCAGCACACTGAGTGTATTTGTTTGTGTTTTTTTATTATACTTCTCTCTTTGTCCTGGCCTCTCTCCCAAAAAAAAACAAACACAACCCACATCAGGAGAACTAAACTCACTTTGACTAGCCTTTCCTTTTCTTTTCAGGAGTCTGCCCATGCTCCCCCCTTGCTGTGCACTGCAGGCAGGAGTCCAGCCCAGAGCCAGGGACTCATTTTGAGCTTCTTTTGTGGGACTTGTTGCAATGTGCAGCCTCATCTCTGTAACTTTCCAAAGAGAAACTGGTGTCTACGTAGGGTAAGTGACCTGGGGAAACTCTTTAAAAATGTGATGTTTCCCTCTGCCTTGATCAGCTGTCCTGGCTTTACTTCTGCTGTTAAAGAGTGGCCAGTGGAGCTCCTGCTGCCATGTCTCATGATCCATGTATGTAGATCCCTGTCATCTTGCCTTTACTGAGAGGTTTCATCCAGCCAGCCCTGCCCAGAGGACCATCTCTGAATAGCTTGAGTCTCCCTTAAATTCTGCACTGAAATGAATCATTAGCAGTCATACCCTTATCCTGACCTTCAGAGTAAGAGGCAATTTTATTCTCCAAGTGAGATTTCACTTTTGCTTTCCTTCACAAAATTACCATTTTTCCAGTTTTCTGATTATATCACTTGGTCAGTGAAATTTCATGGTCCTGCCAATGCTCCTGCCTACAACAGTTGGACATTTCTCTTACAGACTTTTTATCTTTTTTTTTCATCTTCCTTCAAAACCAATATTCAGTGTTTTCTCCGACATAGCATATTTATCTAAATGCAGAGTGACCCTGAATACAAAGAAGACCTGACATTTTGCCTGTGAGGTGGAATTAGGCAGCAGTCTTCAAAGCAAGGCCCTTCCTTTGCTCCCCCACCATCCACCCTTGAATCCCTGTTCCTCTATACTCCCCTCTCTTTCACAGCTCCTCCCTTTTAACTGTCCTGTCCTATCCCATATAACACCTACATCTGCATTTCCATTGCTTCATCTGGAAAGGCCAGGGACACTGTTCTATTCCTACAGGCACTGCAGGAGGGCATGCTGTTTACTTGTCTGTATGTCAAGTAAATAGTCAAAGTTCCTGACCACAAAAAACCCCATGGTGAATATAAGGCAAGTATATTCTTATACTTGCCTTATAGTAAAAAAAAAGTTTTTGTTTGAGGTTTTTGTTGTTGTTATTTATTTGTTTTTATGTAGGAGAAACAGTAGATTTAATAAATTATCAACAGTACCTTACACCACAACCAGGATCTGGTGGGAGTTGTTTCCACCAGCTGCAGGTACAGAGAGAATCAAAGATGGCCACTTTTGACCTCATACAACAACTACCAGCCAAAGCAGTCACAGATATTTCCTTACGACATTGGAAGAGCACTTGGCACTCAGTTTGGTCAAGGGAAAGAGCCTGCACATGAATATTTAGATGCCCACTCTATATCCTCAAAATAATGCAGGTTAGAACTTTAAAAATAATATATTGCCTCTAATAATAATAGTAACAGTTCACAGGATTGTAAGTACCTTTCAGCCTAGGTTATCAAAACACTTTACAAAGGCAGTTAAGTAAGCATCATTATATCTATTCTACTCTGACGTGACAATGACTTTGTGTCAGCTATAACTGAAGAACAATCCAATACCTGCCCATTATTCATCTTCCCAAAATAACCTCCAATTCTCTAAGCAGCTCTAACAGGAAAACGAAGTTACAAATGGGGCAACAGAATGATTCACCCAACAATAAACTTAACAGTTTATTCTCCTAATGGACAGAGCTACCACCTCATGGCACTCACACTGCAAATAATGACAACTTGCATGGACACAGATTCTTTCACCCTGGATGTTCGCAGAGCCCTGCACAAATTCTGCAGTAACATCTGAGAACTGCCACATGGCAGCACAACACAGCCACCTCCGGGAAGGAATGCAAGCAGCATACTGAAGCAGAAAATTAAAGAAAAAACCCACACAAACATTAGATTTTTCTAAAGGAAATATGAAAAGGAGCATAAATTCTCAGTGTAGAAACATAGCAGAGCTCTTTTTGGTAGGTAACATGAAAGTTACGGTGACACAATCAGTTGAAGAATTCAGGGGTTTCCTAAATAAACACAAAACCCAGGGCCCCAGCAGGTGGCCAAGTTTGATATTCAAATCTAACATTTTACATGTGGAGTTTTCATTAGGACAAGGTTACCAGATGATGGACAATCTGTATATATTTGCAGATGTGGCATGCAGGGAAGTCAAACCTGGGCAAGGAGCATAATTCACAGCAATCTCTCTCCCTGAGAATAGCTGAAGGCAATGTCCAATCAAAGTACTGTCAGTGCAGCACTCGGCGAATAAATGAGTTGCTTTGACAGGAAATTCCAACAGCAATTTTAATTCTGATCAGGCTTCAGGAAGTGGAAAGAATAAAAACACATCAATTATAGTGACAGGAAGTTTTAAATCACATGGCAAGCAGCTGCTGCCAAAGGACATGTCTGCCAGCTTTGTTAAGAAGTATGGTATTTTGGTACGACCAAAATTTTACACCAAAGTTTTACAGGCTGACATCAGTCTCTAATTGCATGTTATCCCACTACAAGGGTAAGGAAAATGACACAGCGCAGACAGCACACCATCATTACAACAAATCAGAGAGACTTTTTTTTTTTTTTTTAATCCTGACCCAAACTGAGCGTATTTATAACAACTCCAGAACACACCACCAGTAATGATATGGACCACAGGCACATCTACCTCAGTAAAGGAGGCAACCCCAGCAGCAAGGCAGAGCCCATCCTTTCCTGAGGCAGCCTCAGGCTGCAGAACGATCAGCACTTTAATCATTTTACATGCACTGCCTTTTTTCATTAATCCATGTTGTAAACAGTGACTGCTGCAATGAATCAGTGGTGCACTGAGAGCAAGCCTGAAGTTTGCTACCAAGCCTGACATTTGTTGATGTTCCTACTGTATATTGCAGGCCCAGTGTACCAAACAGATCCCTTGAGTTATATGGGTGCTTTTCCATGTTCCCTGTGCAGTACCACATAACATGAACAAATTCTAGGCTAGATTTCTCATCACAGAATCACAGTCACAGAATACCAAGGGTTTGAAGGGACCTCTGGAGATTCCCCAGCCCAACTCCCCTGCCAAGGCAGGGACACCAAGAGCAGGTTACACAGGAATGCAGCCAGGCAGAACCTAACTAAGCTGGCCTGGGAATGGGATGGTGGGACTTGGGTGGACAGCAGGCAAAGATCTCAGGACACATTGCTAATTTGCCTCTAGGGGAGCTTGCTCCAAATGGCTATCACTTCAGGGAAAGTCTTTCAAATGGATGCAAATTGTTCTGGCCTCACTTTCATGTACACTGAAGCTGTCTTATACAACACTGGAATGCAGAAGGGCATTAAAGCTAATGTAAATGTGATTTATAGTCCAGCACAATGCTGTAAAGCAGCCCAGATATACAGAGGACATAGAACACTCAAATAATATCTTGAACTCTGTTTTATCAACAGATATTTTGTAATTGGCTTCAGTAAGTATTTCTCTGCTAGAGTCCAAGAAGGGAACTGTTATGGCTGCCTTCATGACACACGTCTACAGGAGGTTAGTAGGATGTGGCAAGTGCCATTCAAGGCAAAGTGACCAAAGAAGTGTGTTGAGCAGAGAAACATTGATTGATCCATATCCTATGTGGATAACTGATTTATATCCCTCACAAGTGAATGATATCCTCTGCTGTACAGCTTCCTGGCTCAAATAACTCCTGCTGTCCCTTCACTGAAATCACCAAGAGGGTCAAAGGGTTCAGAGCTGAAGACTGTTTCAGGGTGGGCAAGTATAGGACAGAAAAGTTGGCCCTCAGCAAAAGAAATGTTCATGAGTTTTGCTATTCACATGGACACAGATAGCACAGTACTTTTAGAGCACTTTCTAAAATGCAGAAAGAAATAACCAAAAGTGACAGAAATATTTATGCAGATTTAGCAAAGGTCACCAAAAAGTGTGTCATTTTAACAATACTGGCAAGCTTCGTATAAAGTTTTGCTTTTCAAAGAGAATACTTTTCAGTGTAAAGACTACTGGAGGAAAGACTTAAACTAACTCTACATAAAATTTTTTCTTATGCCTTTGGAAACTGTGAATATTGGATTCCAAAACAAATGAAAAAAACCTGTCAAGATAAGGCATGATATATCTTTTTATTTCATTTTAACTTCTACTTAAATCGTAAAAGAAGCTAAAACATGAAAGTGCTCAGAGCTTCCTGCATAATTATCCACATTCAGATTTCTCCTCAGGAGAGATTCTGTGGGCTTTGATTCAGGGATTTTGAAGAATTTAAGGGAGATAGAGGAGCCAAATCTTGTATTTCTTCTGAAGAAAATATGGTAGAATTTTCTTATGATTTTAAGGGTGTTCCATGCATGGACAATCTGGCCTGAAGCCAGAGACAAGGAAAAGTACAGGCAGACTTATTAAATGTCCATTATTTTTGTATGTCTGTTTCTATTAGTTTTTATCTTTTTAAGATTCTCTTTATATTCTGGCAGAATCAGTGTTTCCAATCCAAAGAACACTTAAGGATATTCATAGTGTATCTTACTAATAGTCCATATTTTTCATCAAAATGACCCTATTTCACCCTAAAATGACATCCGTCTATGCACACACAGATTAATGGTGAACATGGTGGTGCTGCAGGGTGGATGGTGAGACTTGATGATCCAAGAGATTTTTTCCAACCTTAACAATTCCATGATTCTCTGATTTGTATATACAGACAGGTATGTACAATACCTGCTAATGACCACTTTGGCTCAAAATCCCTTTGTGCTTCAATAACTGTCAAATAAACAGGCAAAATTTAGCGGCACAGATTTCCTGTTTCTGTTCTCCACTATTGTCCTGCCAACAGTTAGGAATGTATGTGTACAGACCTGCTTTCAAAATCCAGCAATGGCCTTAGTCATCCAGAATTTTCCCACTTAGGTCACCTAGAAGAGTACCTTGAAAGACAAGTGTCCTGTGGCACACCCTTGGATGTGTGCTTGGCTACCCTGACTTGCTATCAAAATGTTCTTAGCAGCGCCACTTTCCACAATGCTCTTGTTCTGCATTAAGGGCTGGGGCAGGCAGTGTTGCACTTCAGCTGAGCTGAGAAAGGCCCCCTTTTCCCCCCTAAGATCATTCTTCAAGCCTCTGTTTGCGTGGCAGTTTCACATGCCAATAAAACCTGCTACAAATCAAATCCTCGTGCATCTTCCTCCTTTGTCAATTGCCCACTTTGTGCAACATACCTACAAACCACGGGGAAAAAAATCTTGGGTTTCAGTCATTTGACTTCTTTCCTGCTTTATTTCTTCTCTATTTTTTAACATTAAGACTACAACCAGCACCTGGACTTCTACACTTTCTTAGGGCCCTGCCTTTCTGCTTCAAAGGACCCACTGGTTCACTGTCTGACTGACAGTGTTCACAGACTGATGAAACACGAACAGCATGTCACAGCTGTACACAACTCAGCCCTTGTAATCCCAAACTCTAATCCTTCTCAGGTTTCTTTTACTTTGTTCCCAAAAGTGCTTATCAAAAGTAACTGCAGGAACAAAGGGTACTAGTTAAACATAATGTTGTTTTAGAGCTGGAGACCACAGGAATATAGATTGATGCCTAACAGCTTGACCACTTGACAACGTTAACCAAAGGCAAAGAGCAGAACTGATTTACCAGGAGGTGAGTTACAGAGCCTTTGATGTCCTGACCAATACTACATACTGAAGTGCATATTCCCATGATGTAAGACAAAATTATTCATTTTTACAGCTGTGTGATGTTCCCTTCACGTGGCTCTGCCTTATGTCCAGAGAAACTTCCACACCATGATGCACAGGGTGGCAGTTTTGAGACTGCCACCTTCACACTCACACTAAATAGAAGTTGTTCTGGTTTACACTGCACAGAATCTAGTCCACCAGCTGACAACAGAGCCCCAGGAACAGAACATGACACTCAGTTGCTGGTACATTTAGTCCCAGAGCTCACTGTGTTAACTGACAGAAGCTCTACCTTCCCTGAAGGGTACATTGCAGCCTATCAGAACAAGTTTATTTGATTTGCTCTAACGAACAAAGCTTCACTGGAGACTGCAGCCAGAGCATCTGGAATCAGGAGCAATAAAATAAGATGACTCAGTCTGTGGTCAGATTTTTTCCCATGTAGGACAGTCAGCGCCTCATATCCTTTCCTTTTGTTACCTCCAGGAGCATCCTGTTAATTTCTGAGGAAAATCCAATATGTCTTTGTGGTTTTCAGGACTTCCTCCACTTTCTTCCAATTATTTATTAATTTAATTCCTTTTCATTTCTTCATTCTTTACAATCTCATATTTATCCGCCTTCTTTTGCTGTTCATCATGCTTTCTTTTTCATCCCTATCATCAGGAAGTATTCTTCAGCTTTTGATGCTCCTTCATCTCTTCAGCTCTTTGTCATTCCACCAAATACCAAATGTCAGATTTTTCAGCAGTTTCTCTAAAGACTTTTTCTGATTTAGTTTATGACTGGTCCTCTCCAGTATAATTTTGTTTCTTCATCAGGTGGGAAAAACAGATATGGTGATTTACTGTTGTTATTACTATTGGCTAAACCTTAGAAAACTGTGTTAAAGATCACAGGTGGATTCAACACTGAGATCCCCCTCCCAAGAGAAAACAGCCTCCAGATAACCACTGACTATTTGTTTTCCAGCTGATACACTGATACTCCTGGAAAGCCTCTTCTTCTTTTAGTCACCTTCCAATGAGATTGTATAAAGGCTCTCCCAACCTCAGAGAGCTGATCAATGATATAAAAGGGTGATGCTGGTACAGGGTGATTTTGTAACCAGTTTCCTATCCAATGCCTCACAACTATTAGAACAAGACACATTATTTATGAAGATGCCTTTCAACATTCATCTCAGTTTTCAAGTCCCCTGCAAAACCACTGGAGGTCTGTAGCCTCCATTGCAGACACTTCTCCAGGGACCATGCTACTCCCTGTAGAGATGTGAGTTGTTCCTAAGTCCTATTCCTCTGGTCCAAGACATCTTGCTTCATTTGTTCCTTCCCTGAGGAACTTGTTCAAGATTCTTGCACAACTGAGATCTCACCATCCAAAGAACCACAAAAATACAGCTCTGTGCTCCAGTCTGGCCACACCCAGACTGAAGATTTTGACAAGAAAGTGTTTTTCAAAATGAAGAGCGTACCTCTTCTAGCAAGAGCTTACTTCTGGACAGAAGAAATACTAACTGACAGCTTGCAGGAAAAGGACACAGGTCACTGCCCTTTTTAGAGACCCTGAATGAAAGCCCTAACACACAAGAGATGCAGAAGACTAAAATTCCACTAACTCTAACCAGCCATGGGAATGACCCAGCTTGTTGCAGTGTCTCAGCATGTCTCATAAAATGCACTGAAACATTTGCTAACGAGGCTATCTGCATGTTATTGTTCATTTTTATTACAGCAGCACTAGGAGTGCCCATCAATACCAGGACCTTGTGCCTGGTACAGATGTCAGTGTGTTAACCAAAGGAGAACACATCATTCAACTTTCTACCCCCAACAGAAGCAGCCAAATAACAAGACCCTTTCATGTCAGTGTGTCATTTGTAGAGACAAATGCTCAGCAGCATGGGTCATAAAAGCTAGCCCACAAGGACTGTTTCAAGGGGAAAAAAAGATTCTTAAATTTATTTTAAGATTCATATCTATGCATTCATGCCTGTGCATTTAACCATATAAAGAATTCACTTAAGTGTAAGAGACCTGCTTTTAAAAACTTCACCACTGTGTCATACCATGGAAACTACCTCAGGGCTACTAGGAAGGGGGTTCAAACATCCCTCTTATAAAACACATCATTATGCATTAGAGGAAACTTCATTCAACAGAGAAGAATGGCACACCAGCTGGAGGTGAACACCATAAAACACATAAAGTTTTAATTAAATTCATTAAAAATTCTTTGTCTCTCACTGTGTTTGGAGGCAGATAGAACCCTTTAACAATGGCCAGCATACAATCAGGTTTGTCAAAACTAATAATAATACAAAAGCATTTGCTTACCCTGGGACATTCTGAAAAAGTTTTGAGTAACTGTATTTTTTTTAATATGGGACATTTATAAATTATTGCAAGATGTGGCCAGTATTGGAGCAGAGTTGCTGTTTCTATTGTTCACTGGATTGATAAAAGGTGTTGGTAATAAAATGCACATTTTTAGTAGTTGCCAAAGTGAATCAACCTGGAATACAGGGAAGAAGCATATTTTCCCCTTAAAACACACACGTATATATATATATATTTATGTAATACATACATACATGTAATACATATATTTAGTAGGGCCTGTTGCAACAAAACAAAGGGCAATAGCTTTAAACTAAAAGATATGGGGAAAAGTTTTTTCTCAATGAGAGTGGTAAAACACTGGTGCAGGTTGCCCAGAGAGATGGCAGATGCCCCATCCCCAGCCATTCAAGGCCAGGTTGCATAGGGTTCTAAGTACCCTGATCTAATTGAAAATATCCCATTGCAGGGGTTGGATTGAATGGCATTTAAAGGCCTCTTCCAACCCAAACTATTCTATTATATACCAACACATTTTCATGATCAGTATATCTTTACAACGTGTTTCTGTATTCTGTACTGATAAGTATGAAAAACAAACACATTTCCTGCCCTTCAGAGCTTGCAGTCTATCAGCAAAACGGAAGACAACAAATGAAAGTTACAGCACCAGATCCTCCCTTGCAAACACATACATGCCTGATATCAGATAATCAAATATGTCAGAGGACTAATGATGAGCACAGAACATACATAAATATTTGCAGGACTAAGACTGTTAACCAGGGTAAAAAAGAATAGCTATTTGGATGCCTGGCCCTTATGTAAATACTTTGTTTTTCAAAGCTGGAAAGCCTAGCAAAATACTTTTGTATTTAATCAAATACAAATAAAATGATTCTACAATGTACTGAAGGGCTTCACATGATGAGTCAGTGACAATGTCAGCTATTTAGGCTCATGGCAAGCACTTAATTTGGTCCCAGTCCAGGTCCCATTTTAGTCAGCGGGAGTCTTTTCCCTGATTGCAACATGAGCCTTTGTTACTAAATTATCTCAAGCTGATGAACTGTGAAACAGAAAAGGTACTTTAACTAACCTTTTCTAATCCAGATTCACTAAGGATAATCACTAACTAGTGCTAACTAATTCACTAATTAGATCTGAAAACATCCTCACTGCATAGCTAATACCTAAGGGTTGGATACTCATTTTTTATACTTCTTCAGGACACTGTAATGCAAGAAATATCACAGGTCAAGTGAACAGTCCAACAACCTTTGTGATATGGTTGAAAGTGATGAAAGAAGAGATGAAAGGATATATTCCCCATCCTACATCTCAGTAAACAAAGCTGTGGTTTTGTCCTTTTCACAGTCATGGTGCTATAATTTCTAGATCTAGTTATGTATCCACTTGATGCTCAACACTCTTTGGGGGAAGGAATTTGATGGGCTTTACTGTACAGCAAAACCCTTGAGCAAAATGGGACAGAAACATGCATTTGAGGAACTACACAATATGCAAACCAGACTGATGCATCAAAATAAATGTTAGCACATAAAGTGTAGCATGGAGCCCACACAATAAAGTCCTCTGAATAGTATGAAAACACTATTTAATTGAAAGTGTATTTTTCTATTTTTTCTCCATACTGTTGCCTTTATCAACTGTGAAAGTGCTGCCCTCAATTGCAGAGGTTACAGGGGAAAATATGATGCCTGCTTTTTCACTTTTCTTTCACAGAGGCCCAAGAAACAACTTCAAAGGGGAATAGGTAAGAGATGAAGGAGCTGAAGAAAAGAAATAGCAATAACAGCAGTTCCAAAACTGTTTCAGGGAATGACAGTAAAATACGTTATAATGCACTTGCCCATATTCCCATCACAAAGTGGTGGGAATTACCTAAACTCAATCCTCTAAAAATTAAGGTTATAATTTGAATGTATTGGTTAAGTCCAGTAAGCAATGAAGAAAGGCACAAATAGAAGATAATTTTTTCCAGTACGATAAATACAATAGATAGGATAAATTGCCTTCTGGGAGGTTGTGTGACTCTCTTTTGAGTATGGAAATTTACACAAACAGGCCTGGCCCCTCAAGGCAGAGCTATTGCCTGTGACTGCACTGAACTACTGAAATATCTCCACAAGGATGCAGCTACTTAGCTTGGGTACTAGCACTAGTCATGCTGCCAGGTCAGATAGCTCTGTGACAGCTAAAAGTCCTAGTAAATTAGGCTGTTGTGAATTCACTTAGTTCATGTTTAAGTTTTAGTGGTCTGTGCTATGGGGAAAGGAAGAGATGGGTCTATGTCTCTGCGTTGACTGTAACTCAGTTTGTGACTTGCTTTGAATTACACATGTAGACTGTAACAAAGATAAGACTCCTGAGATTTACACCATTGTTCTGAGCCCAAGGGTATCACTTGGCAGGCACTGAGATCTTGTAGTGCTCAGCTTTATGTGTGTATCTACAAGTATCTGTAAATCTACAGATATAATACAGATAGGTAATACATTATGTAAACATTGCATCTGCAGCTGTACCTATAACTAAATACTCAAAAAACTATATAAATGTATCTGCAACTTTCAAACACTGTTCCATACATAGACTAGAGACAATAAGAGGAAAGAGAGACCAGATTAATCTCCTGTTCACTCTCTGCCTCCATCCTGTTACAACCTAGGAATGGCAGAAGAGGTGTTTCCCAAGCACACAGTGTCATGGTGCACTTGTGCCTGCACACTCCACCCTAACTCTGTCCAAGGCATTCTTGAAAATGGAAGCTCACTGTTCACTAGACACCTTTTCATGATTGCACAAATGAGAACCAGATGTAAATTTGTTATATCTTTGCTTAAACAGCAGCTCTTACATCCCTAAAACATATGTAAACATGCCTAACTCTCAGGAACCCTGCCTACTTGGAAATCCTGAACCCAAGCTTTCTGCAGTACCTAGTCTAGCAAAGATGAAAAGGCAGATTATAAGAGATGTTTATTCCTGATCAGTATGAACTGGGAGCATGTTACAGCATGCTCAGTTGACATCTGGACCAAATTAACTATTCCACTGCTCTGGAAACTTGGGCACAGACTGAAGGACAGTCTGGGCTAGGTCCATATCCCCCTCACAAGACTGTGTTGGGTTCAGCTCTTTTGGCCTCAATTATCCCCCCATGTGAATGCCAGCATGTCTCATGTCACAGGTAAGAAGTCAGTGAAACACATGCAGGAGGAGTTTGTGCTGTCTCATTGTGTAAGATGCTGTGTTTTCAACCTGCACATTATCTGTGATGCAATACCAGCACACAGAGAATTCTTCATACAGGCACAAGTGAGATCTTTAGTGCTTTCTGTGTTTCACAGCAGACGAGTGCTGTTTTGAGCGTGCTGTTGCTGAGTAATGGGTGCCTAGGAGAGGAAGAGTGAAGATCTGAGTGAAGATGACAAGAAAGAAAATATGAAATAACCATGATTAAAGGTTAAAATTTCAAAAATTCTCCTGTTGTGCAGTTGGGGCAAGACCTTCAAAGAAGTTCAGCTCCAAACCAAGCAGTGAATTCTGAGAGGCCTCAAAACCCAGCAGCTGCTACTGAGATCAGTAAGTCTATTCATAAGTGCAGGGATCTGCTTGTGCCAATCACAGAGGAGCTGAACCCACACTGAGATTGGATGTAGCAAACTTCACAACACAATTGGGGTGAGGAAAAAAAAGGAGTATCCACAGCAACAACATGCAATTATAGACTTAAAATAAGTGTGAAGCTTCGTGGCTCAAGCTCAACACATTTCAGAAAAATAACGATTATGTTTTCACTTCCTATGTGCTTTAAGTAGGGTATTAGCTTGCAGGAAGAGAGAGGTCTGGTTTGGAGGTTTATGGTTAGGACATACATCTGAAGTAATTGTGGCTCAGAGTGAATACATGCTAAGTTTATTTTAAATAAGATAATAGATGGGCAAGTGACAGCCAGGGTCTGGTTGAAAAGTGACATTATTTGTGGAGACAGTCTATTGTATTGCAGCAAAAGAGAATTCCATCTTCTATTAATAGTGGCCAGTGGGAATTCATGCTGAGACTTTTACTTTACTGACATATCCATTTCATTAAAGGTTTCTTCACCCAGATCCTTTCTTCAGTTTTCAGGGTAACTCTTGTGAGCGCAAGCGAGCAAAAGGATTCTCTGGAAAGGATCCAGCTGCTACTGATTTTGAGCAGGGATTCTCAAGTATTACATATAGATGAGATCCACACTTTGCCTTTATACTAAATATAGCAGGGCTTTAGATGACCCTGGAGCAGCTCTTGGGAGGGAGAAGGGAGCCCTGGGGTGCCACTGGAGGGCTCTGCCCAGGTGCTCAGGTCAGAGTGTGGGGACACACCTGGTGAACAAAGACCCAGCTTGGGGTGCATCCCCATTCATCTTCAAGGCAGGCAGTCATATGGGGTGTGCCAAATTCTTCACTCTAGCCAGCCCAGGCACTTGGCTCCCTCTCCAGTTAGTCTGAGGGCAAGCAGCTGACACTGCTCTATCCAAGGCAGGTGGCCTCTCCTATGGAAATGAGCCAATTAAAGGAGACTATAGAGGGGCACAATTAGCCAGCTTCTTAGGCTGAGGCTCAGCTATAGAATTGAAGATAGAGAGGTGCTGAACAGGAGAACTTTCAGCTGTGTAATTTTTGACCCAGTACATTAGTACTGTGGGATTAAAACAGAGGAGGGGATTTTTGGCATGTGAATCTTTTTCATCTCTTAGAGTCCAAGTGCCAAGGATCAAATTGAGAAGTGTGAAGTAACCAAGCAGTTTTCTGTACATCTTTTTAACACCACTAATGAAGGCCTTTCCACATTATGGCCTGTGTCTATTTCAGCCCTGATTTTGTATCTACTTACAGGATTAGAAAGATTAAGTGCTAATTAGAGCATTGAGGATTAATAACTGCTGCTTCTACAATGCACATTTTTCTTAATCTTGTCTTAAATTCTAGTGGAGATTGGTCCACGTTACAAAAGCCAGAATTTGCCAAAGGTTACTAAAGACATAATAGAAGGTGCTGGGTATTATTCTTGTATATACTGAATAGGCATCACCCATTAGTCTAAAGAAGGAATTACAGGAATGGTAGGAAAAAGCATGCTTTGTTTCTGAAGAAAACAAAAAGGCATGTCTTCATTGTTCTGTTGGAAGCACTGTTAACCCAAATTTCACCCTTTTTACATTTTTAGGTCTGAACCTTCTCATTTGAGCATTGTAATATGTATACACACTGCTAATTCAAAGAATATTCAAACACTGCTGAATTTATACATAAAGTGATAACTACGAACACGTGAAAACAGCAAATAAAGAAAAATTAGCCACTGTCATTCCACTGACTGTTGACTGGGGAAATCATGGTGCTATTCGTTAGTGGGACAATTTCCTTGTTCTCATGTTAAAGCTAAGTTGCAACGTACTAATAGTCATATATTTGCAAATAAGTTTAGAAATATTTTGTTGCTTGAGGGGAACATCTAACAAATCAGCTCAATACAGCAGTTGTTCATGTGTAAAACATGGCTGGGATCTTTTGCAGAGAAGAAAGACTTAGAGGAAGGTTTTCATTTCCAGCCAACAAAGAATTCAATTTGCATACAGGTGTTACAGGGCTTCTCTCTGAATTCATGGATCACTGCTGGTTTCAGATGTCAGGACACAGAGGTGGGTCAAAGGCACTGTGAGATGACTTGCAGCTAGTTAAAGGAGTCTGAGGTCAGGGCTCTTAACATCAGCTCTCTTGTTTTGCATCAGGCAACACCAGATGTACCAGGATCTCATTCAATCACATTATTTCCCACTGCAACTAAAGGAGCAGACTGGTTTCCACACAAGGAGACTGACTACAATGCTTTTGGGATTATTCTAGGAGAGAACAGCTTCCCATTTCTTGGGTGGAGGATGGGATCCACCTGGTTAAAGCACAGAGCAAAAACCCATGAAGATCAAGAAGGTCAAGGAAGGGTGGTGCAGCACGGTCCTTCTCCATGATGGCTGCAAAGGCTCTGAAGCAGTATTGTTTCCATGCACAGAACAAAATTGCACAACACACCCCTCCTAGGCAGCACAGGCCAAAAACTGGTTCCTTGTTTCATTAAGAAGGCAGTTAAGCTTTGGTTTGCTCCTCATATTTTGTTGCCTGAATGGTTTAGAGAAGGCATGGTTCAGCTGTGACAGGGTCTGTTGTTCTCTCCACACCCTCATAAAGAATTACCAGATATGCTTTCTTGGCTTGCCTTTAATGCAGAGGCATCTTGGCAAAAGGAACCAGAGTCTGCAGAAGGTCAGGGACACTTTGGAGCAGGAAACTCCTATGCGTGTGTGCCTGGTTTTCAGGAGACCCGCCCAAAATTTTGTTAAGATTGTAGAGGAGCTGCAATGAGTCAAGTAACTTGATCCCTGTGTAATGAAATGATCAAGAAGTAGTCCAAGATCTCTAAAGAGTTTTCCTTCTTCAGACCTCCAACTGTGTGTGACTAGAGGCAATCTTTGTTAAACCAGTTCTTAGTAGATAATTCCCTGAGAATTACTGATGCTTAATAAAATGTCAGATCTGCTTGTTCAAAACAGTTTAGCATTACAAGGGCTCTCTGCATAAGACTATCTGAGAACCATCTTGAGAAAAGCCATTTTCCAGAAGTCTTTAGAGGAAACAGGGAAGGGAGCAAATACTGAAGCAATGTCTGCTGATTAATATACTGTTAGGCCACCTTTTAGACATGGACTGGGATTGTCTTGCAGAAGTCCTGTTTGAGCCCAAGTCTGTTACATATTTTAGGAAAACAGACGTTTGATGTCCCTTTCTGCACCCAAACACCAAAGTATCCAAGACCAGACTGTGGTCTCTTCATTCTTTCTCCTAGAAGAAATCCTTACAAGTGTCAAAGATATTTTTCTGCACAACAGAAACCAGAGAAACTAATTTCTAAACCAAGTCCTTATTCTAATTCTGTACCACATAAAATTACCACGAGCCAGGTGGTGAAGAAATCCTTCAGAGGCATACATCCAATGTCTGTGGCTGGTGAGGAGTGGAATACAGACCCACCACACCTGGTAGCTGCCTGCTGGGGCTGTTCTGGAATACATGTACCTTAACAAATCGTGCTTTACTAATTGTACTTCAGAAGGGATTGACAATAACAAAGGTTTGCACCTGATTTCACCAGTATATTATTGCTCTGAATACCTATGGCTGATTTTTCAAGGCTTTTTAACATTTCTAAATAATATAATTTTTCCCCTAATTTCCATGTAATGCCTTGGTCTCTTCTCACACTTTTTTCACCCGCACTTACATTCACACATCTCAGTCATACAACTCAAGCACCTTCTGTTAAATATAATTCTTGCCTCAGGCAAAAGATCAGGCGAGTGTTTTCCCGCAGGTTCCCCCAGCATCCCCGCATTCCCGCAGGTTCCCCCAGCATTCCCGCATCCCTCCCTGCCGGTGTTCCCAGGCACGGCGCTTCAGCGCTGCACCACCAGAGGGCGCTGCCTGAATGCCTTTGAAATATTTTTATGTCAAAACTAAATTTAAAAAAAATTTAAAATCCACCCTGAAAACCTTATTATTTAGAAAAGGTGATGCACTTGTGACAGGAAGAAAGAGGAATTATTGAAAGACAATATTGAGGCTATACAATGCAATTATTCAAATCTTTGCACCTCTTCATTCTAGTCTCGTCCAATCTTGTACAGTCAGGTACAACAGTACAAATTAAGCTTTGTTGATTTAATCAAACAAAGCCATCTTGAATCAGAGTTCTTATGCCAGCTATTGAGACCCACAGTACAACTTGGATGGACTGCAGTCTAAGAAGAAAAGGCAAACTGGAATTTCATAGCTAACTAAGAACACCTAGTGATACATGGTACCGCTTAGGACGAAGCATAGTATTTTACAAAGTTACAAAACATTATTAAAAAATTAGTGCCCATTAGTAAAAATAATAAGGCTCTGATTCTTTAAAAAAGTTTCTCCACTTTAACACTGATTCATCCTTAGGTTATCTTCTCTTTTTAATAGTCATTTCTATCCTAGTTTTGCTTTTCAGCATCTCCTTTTGTTTACAAAAGAAGGTCTTTGCTTTCCGCCTAGTTATGTCCAATTTCTATCACACATTATCATGGATCCTGACACACATGTTGCACGCATGGTAATGCACAAATGTGCATCTGCATTTCCCATTAAATGAGGCATTAAAAGCTATTCTTGGGTCCAGACTTGTCCTTTTGAGACTGGAGCTGAGCTTACAATTCTCTGGAAGGGAAAAGCCAAAGTAAGCTCTTTAACTTAAACCCCAGCTTCTGATCCACGAGCTCTAGCCAGATTGGCCATGGGAAAGCTCAAGTATGATCTCACTTAGTTCTGGGACTGGCTTTTCCAAAGTGCAGCATGCATCCACAAAGCTAGAGCTGAGCTACAGTCAGGCACAGCAAGGCACAGCAGGACTGGGAAGAGTTTGCTGGGCTAGAGGGCTGCTGCACAGCATCCTAAAGCATGTACAGAGACAGATCTCCTCACTGATTAAACCTGGAAATCTTGGACCTTGACAATCAAAGTATAAATAGTATCCAAGTATAAATAAAATCCATAATATCTACAGATTTTATCATGGAAAAGATAAAATTCCAGAGGTCTGACTTGCTTTCACAGCATTGGAGCTTGTCAGTCCTAGTCACAGACAACTTCCCATCCAATTACCAAAACTCAAAGTAGGCCACAGGCCTCACATGATGCCAACATATCACTCTTTAAGACATACCCATTTTACTCCATAATGACAAACCTAAATCAACATGGCTATAAAGTGCTCTCTTATCAAGTTTGGCAGTGAAGAACTAGTCAATGCAGTCAGTGGCACCTGGAGAATTTTTGTTCACCCTCCAGTAGGCACTTAACATTTGGTGTCACAGACAGGCTCATGTGTCTCCTGTGCCTGCCTGTGAGAGAATTCCCCTCTCTTCCCTCACTGCTTTAAAAAGGGCAACTTTCAGGAGCCTTACTTCAGAGAATTACACTGTCAGACACACGCAGAACCCAGCCCAGCCTCTGGAGCTGCAACTCCATTTTGCCACTTCATTCCAGCCTACTTCCAGATGGAGTAGAGAGGTTTCTTTTTCTCTCTAATAGTCAAAATACTCTTAGTGTTTGAAAAGCTAGATAAACAGATGGATCACAGGTGTCATTGTGTTCTTTGCCAGAACTGGGCTACATTTTGACGTAGGATGAGGTTACCCTGCTCAGGAGTGAGTATGGCAGATCATTTGTTTTCCCCCCACAAGCAAATATCTGTTGAAGATGATAAACTGATGAAGTGCACATGACTTCCATTGTTTTAGAAAACCAGATCTTCTCTTGTATACAGGACCTACTCTTTCAGGAATGCATTTCTGACTAACCTATTTGCAGTGACAGTGTCAAAGCAGAATGTGAGAACATCTCATTTTATC
Organism: Camarhynchus parvulus; assembly: GCF_901933205.1. Classification (NCBI taxonomy): domain Eukaryota; kingdom Metazoa; phylum Chordata; class Aves; order Passeriformes; family Thraupidae; genus Camarhynchus; species Camarhynchus parvulus. The sequence goes on along the minus strand of NC_044572.1, from coordinate 24,994,913 downwards.
GATGAAGTCGTTTCTACTTTGCAAAAAAGGAATAACAACTCTCCTGACACTGGACAGCAAAGCCAGAAAGATCACAGAATTTCTCCTCCTTGCAGCCCTCAGTTTCTGAGGGGATCCAGATCAGAGTACCTCCCTTCTCTGAGATTTTACCTCCTGGCCCATTAAAGAGCAGAACAGTAAGCTGGAGATGAGCAGGCATCTAGCAGAGCCTGAATGTGCAGACTGATTTCCTGTTGGAAAAGGTGGATTGCAGGCAGTCATACAGAGCTCAGTCCACTGCTACACAGCAGTGAGGGAGATGCTAGGCCATGGCTTTTCTGTTTTCTCCTAGGTGCACCTTTAGCAAACAACAGGTCTGCAGGGCTTTGGAGGGTCCAACCATTGAAGGCTACATGGGACTGCCACTCCTCGGGTGATGTGAGAGCCTCTGCACAATGAAGGAAGTGTCTCAGAGAACTCTTAAAAAATATTTGGCATGGCCTAGGTCTTAATCAACTCCAGAATGGAAAAAAACAGCGCTAGTAAAATGTCTCTCAATGCCTACAAATACCTGAATTCAAGTTCGATTATAGCAGGAGGAAGGGGAAAATAAAGAGCATGTTTTTTATTCAGGATCCAGAGCCAAGATCTGTGTGTTTTTGAAGTCATCCTACAAGGAAGAAAAGGCTGAAGCTGACTGTGACCTAAATAAAGCAAAAGAATTAGGTACTTGTGATCAAAGGATTGAATGATGCATATACACATCTCCCTAAATAATAGAGTTGGTAGGAGAAATGACATGTCATTATTCCTCTGAAAAAAGGCAAATTACCTGCTCTGAAAAGAGGAGTTAATCTGTTTTTTATACAATGAAGAATAATGCCACACTATTTCTTCTAAAATTAGCAGCTGACAAGCTGAGACTTCAGTGCACATAGCATCTGGCTCTCTGGCACCACTTGGACTTACCAGAGTGAACACTTCCTTTTCAAGTTTTATTAGGTTTGGTGGGCAATAGCCATTACCACAAAGAACATCCACTGAGCTCCAGAACAGCAGTAGGTTTAAAATACCTCAGAGTTTCTTTCTTGCTCTCTAGAGAAGCAAATGCTGAAAACCTGATGAGGATATTTCAAAAAAACTCAAGAACTTTGAATGGAGTCAAAGTCCTCTTTTCACCCATCTTTTCAATCAGCTGTACCCTTCATTAGTTGTCTTCCAAACAAGAAGCAAGCATGGGACAATCTCATCCTAAAATTCTGCATTTTGACATTTCCAGTATTTAAGGCAGTCAGTGAAAAGTGAATTCCAAACGCTGAAGTCAGACTCATTCAAGTAAATAAGTTTCTTCTTTTCTATTCTCAAACTCTAAGGCTTCAGATGCTAAATAACTGAGCCCATAACCATAGTAATGGCTGAACAATTTATCTTGAAAAAATAATGGCTATATTTTATCACATGAATGCATAGAAACAGTGTAGAGACTTCCTTCTCTAAGGTGCTCTCCTGAGGAATCTCTCTCTTCTGTTCCTGTTTAGACTTACAGTATGAAGGGCTCAGCATTCATAAATAGGCTTGGGAGATTGGAAACCTGAGAATGCATTTCCATCAGACCTGGGAGACCAAAATCACAGTGCTTATTTACCCTCTAGAGAATTTCCAGTTAAATAGCCTCTCAAAAGAATAGCCAAACTTTCCTGAATCTCCTTTACTGATGCACAGCCATAATCATATCCAAGATATATGCAGAGAATTCCCCAGCAGCAGATGGGAAAGGAAATGTAAGTTACACTTTCCCTCCCTCACACATCTGAAGGAAGAGACTGGGTGATATTTCCTCTGTGTTTTAATATGTAAAACACCACTACTGTTGATGCTTTTTCCTTGGCTATGATGACAGAGAACAGGATATATAACAAATCCAGCCACCAAACCCACATACTTAACCTCTTCCACCACAGTTTTGGCTCAGGCAGTTTAAAGTGCATGATGTTTTATGATTGCACTTCTCTTCTTTCACACAAATGAGGAACAAATGACTTTCCTCTGTGCTAGGAGGACCAGTTCAAACGACACTGCCTCTCTGCTCATTGTCCTGACTGCCAGGCTCCATGGCATCACACTGTTGTTTGGGGCTTTTTTCTTTGAAGGGTTGGAGATAGTCCTCTTGTCTAGCAAGAAAAAGATTTTGTAATAGTTGAAGAGCTCCTTGGGAAAAAAGCAAGATCTTACTGAAAGAAGATGCTTCCTTAAGTGAGCCTGTCCTTTCCAGAAAGGCAGATCAGCTCATGAGTACCAGAGTCATAGGTCTGAGGGAGGCCAACACAAAGCCATGTCTTAAATTCCCCATATCCATAGGTTCTTGCATTGGATAAAGGCCATGTGTCAGAGAGGAAGGACACCCTCTCCATCTGATCTAACAATAAACTCATGATAATGCTCCAGGGTTGAGCATCAACCGGTCCTAAGCAAAGAAGACAAAGACTTGGGCAAAATCCATTTTCTCGAGGCTTCAGCAGCCCACAGAGAAACAAGCAGAGATGAGCTGGACTGACCCAGGGAGACTTCTGAGACAGCTTCTCCCTATGAGCAGGCAAAGCTCCCTGGACACACTGCTCAAGGAGCATCATCCAAGCCAAAGAGCTGTCTGTGTTTGAAGGCACTATTTCAGACCACAGATAACCAAGGTCAACTTGTGCTCCAGAAAAGCAGAATCTGAGCATCCAGCTCAGCAGTTTTAATTTCTGCTTCCTAAGGCAGCCCTGGTCCCAGTTACAAAAAGAACCCAACAACAACTGGCTACATTTATCACTCTGTTTTCCCTGACAGTACCTTATATTTAGACAGATTTACCACCACCACCACCTTCTGAACCTACTTGAGTATTTTTCTTCTCTGAATGAGGCCCAGTAGAGCTCTACACTATCTTCTGCAGAAAATTACTCAGTTGTTGAACTTTTCTTGATCCTTCATTGTAAACAGCAAAAATTATGGTCAAGACTGCTATGAGATTTTCCTCTTCTATCTGCTTTGTTCTAGCGCACAGACAACATCAGGCTAATGTACTGTTTTGCAATCAGTTTAAATGGTTCCACTGACCTGCAATCAGCATTCTGCAGTACAACAATGGCAAATCAGCAAACCTCTGCCACTCTGTGTATTTATTTATCAACAAGAGAGCTAAAGAGCCAACAAACAGCTCCATGAGTACAGACGCCAGCATGATGTCAGCAGAGAGAAAGAAAGAAAGAAAGACTGTCCACATCAAAGTATGCAAACCTCCTTTCCAGTATATGGAGGTAAACTGCAAATTCTCCCTAAGCTTCACCTACAGCAGGGGGACACAATTACCCTGACCAAACAACTGAGGGCAACATTCCAACACCGCCTCTTTACAAAGCACAGAATTTATAACTTCCTTGAGAAAGCATAAAAAAATGAATAAAGAACAATTTTAATTATATTCATAATGATTTATTTTAAAAATTGTTCCCATTAAACTGCTATCTAAGCACAACCCATTGTAAGTCAGAAGTAGTTTGATTCCACCTGCATTTGAAGTGATTTTTAAAATTATTCTCATCAGAACAGCCATTAATCACATAAACAATAGCTGGCTTTCAGAAAACACATGATAAACAGCTATGTTATGACGTACTATTATTCTTATTACATTCTTTAACTTGGATGCAAATTTTCTATTAAAATGGTTTTTTAAAAAACCATAAATCTTACCTTCAGATTGATGTGTGGCCAGAGGTGTCTGTGTCTCCTTGGAGTATGATACCACCTCCCGAGGTAAGAAATCGACCTGGGTAATCTTTGACACCCCTAGTTTGTGCAGTCTGCGTCTAAGGGGAAATACACAACATCAAAAGGTCAGTCATGGTAAATGTAAATCAGCACCAAGAACAAATGTTTGCTGTTATGGACAGGATAAAAATACTTCAGTGCTTGTAAAGGTGAAGCACAACACAGTATGCATGAGAAGTACCTCATTGCAATGAAGAAAATTAAACTGGGAACCATTTGCTGTAATAAAGTCCAGTTGCTGAACCTCTAGATCATGCTGCTGAGAGGGACTGCAAATGGGAGAGAGAAATGGCCTGCTTGTGTCCCTCTTAACACACAACAAAATTCTCTTTCATACCATCATTACTATGATCTTCTGTCTGCTCAAAGGAGCTCATCCTCAGCCTGGGACACACAACTGTGGAAAGGGTAAAGAGGGTTTAAACCAGGATGAATTAGACTGCCAAATGTTCAGCTGGGAGCAATAACTGAGTCTTTAACTGGCAAGGTGTGTAATTTCCATAAAGAAGAAGATTCTGCCTTCCACAGGAGTCATTAATAGTGGCCTTGAAGTAGGTTTATAATTATAAGTGGAGTCCTAATGCAATGGCTGGAGGAGAGCTAAAACACAACTGGAGCCAGGCAACTATAGCCTTCTATTTTATCTACTTCCCTTGCTTTAAATAAACCATATGAAATAAATCAGTGAAGCAAACTACCTGTAAGTGGGTAAGGGAAAAAGAAGGGAAGCAGCTGAGCATGGTGATGAACACTTTTAGTTGTGTGCAGTTCACTCAGCAGTGGGGGAAAAAAATCACTTTATTTCCTGAATATTAGTTGACTGTTTGCAGGAAGTGAAGAATATAAAATGGTCACTTGGACGTGTTTTACCAGAAAAAATGCCAACGTTCAGCAGAGAAATAATGCAAACACAATAAACAAATGACCTAAGTAAGGCCAGTTACCTGAACCAACAAGTGTGAGCACACTTGTGCATTTATGGGGAAATAAATTCCTGGACACAATGTTTCTCAACTTGCCACATTATTAAAGAGAACAATTTGGAAAAACAGAAAATTCTTAGACATTATCTATATCCTCTTCATTTTCCAGGTTATAAGAACAGAAATCATAGGGGTTTTGACCTAATTAATTTACAGTAGTTTAGATATTCAATTAAGATTCATGTCTGAAAGGAAATGGGAGTCTAAAAAGGAAACTGTCATCACTGGATAACACCTACTGAATTTTCAGTAGGTCTTATCATCAGCCATATTTTTTTTCTAGTCTATTTTTTTGCCTGGGTTGTTATTAAGCTGCCTGCAATTAGATTCAGCAGGTAATAGGTACAAATCATCTGTATTGTGTAACAAACCACTAGAGCAGAAACAATTGTTGTAGCTCTGAATCTTTCCTCTTTTCAAAGAAGAAAAATTAACAAGTGTCCCTCCTTACAACCATCTCCGACTTAGCCAATATGCACAAAACCTACAGCTGTCTAAAAACTCTAGAGAAAAACTTCTACCTCATTACTGGGGGCAGAAAAGTTTCTCCAGCTGGCAAAAATTTTAGTAGTTTTATATTTTGTAGCTGCTTTAACCTACAGTCTGTGTGAATTCAATCTTTAATAAATATCTCACCCCAGCAAACTCTCATGTGCTTTTCCCTCCCTCAGCACCAGGTGTGCAATCTCTGCTGCCTTCTTGGTCAGTTTGATTTCCCTGTGCAACCAGTCCCCTGCTGCCCCAGGCTACTCTTTCCATTTACTGAGGTTCTTCGCATTGAAAGAGTCTCTTGACAGTGGTCTTGATTAAGTATAACCCCTAATTAATTATGTGTCTAATCTGGACCTAATTAGACCCTCACCTAATTCTAAAACAGTTTCACATGAGGTCACTTTGTATCTCCTGGACTGCCTGAGGATGGAGAACATGACCCTAAAGGAGAGCTGGATTTAACTGCTGGTTGGGCGAATTGAACCTCTGCCCATTGTGTCCCATGGCACTGTGCTGAGACAATGCGTGGAATTCTTCATCTGAAACACTTCCAATTCAGTAACTGCTGGTGCCTCTACAAATGCCTTGTGCCACCCATATCCTGTAATTACTGGTGAAGACTGGGAAGTCCTTCCTCATCTGAAGGAATGTGATCTATTGATTGCTGATTGCCTGTGTCAAACCACCTCTAATTGTTCTTAAGTTACTAAAAGTTGGCCTAGCCTTTGGTCCCAAGCACTCAAGGACAACTGAAGCTTCCTTTTAATATCTGGACTTTACCAAATATGTGCAGTAATGTCCTAGTCTTTAGTTCTACTTAGGGCAACACTAAATGGTCTATTGTTTTCCCATCCTCATTTTTCATCTGAGGTTCTCATAATTCTCATAAATTCAATGAATATTCATCTTAGAGAGCACACAAGCTTTGAAGGATTCCTTTCCAAACTGCTGATGGGATGTCAGTAGGATAGTGACTAAAACCCATGCATTAAAACTGATCCTTCTGTCCATTGGTATCATAAGAAAGATGTATCTGCTAGAAGTGTTTTGAGACACACATCATTTAATTGCTGACTGCAGGATTTCTTTTGCATTGGTTTTGTTGGGGTTTTTTTTTGCTCTCGTCTTAGAACACTAGAGGAAAGTTTAATTCTGCCTTGGGTTTGAAGACAGTTTTCTTTCAAAAGGGACAGGACTTCCATTAAAATGTATGCCTGTGGATTTGCTCTTTGGCATGCTTCTTTTCTGTCTCTGCACTGGCTGCTAGTAATTGACTGAAGTCTCTACATACAGAGTTACCTTTTCATGAGTCAGATAAAGGAACTTGCTTTGCACAGCTGTTTGAGAAACCTTGTTCCTAGGAGTCCTCATCTTTTAATTTAAACTTCTGTAAAAAAAACAGCTGGGATTTCTATAAAGTTTCTGTAGGTTAAAATAACTCAAAAAACTCTACCTTTTTGATACAGCCCAGGTAAAGTTGTAGATATGTGACCTATTTGAAGGCACACTCGTGAAAACTACCAACATTGCTAGGAGTTCTAGATATGGAGAAACACTTCTGTTTAGAAAACTCTCTGGATACTTTCCTTCTGGATCTTTCCTGGTGAATAGACGTAACACACCTAACTGCAGCAGGGAGCACTGTCAATCAGCAGCCAAAGGGAAGCTGTTGTTTTTCTGACAGAATGGTGAATGAAGTGGCACATGAACAAGCAAAAGCACGAGAGAGTTGCCTGGAGACTCAAAACAGACAGCCCTGTAGAACAGCACGGATAGAACAAATTTTACAGAATAGTGATTTGGTTTTACCTATGACTCATGCTCTGAAGAGCTTGAGGTACTGCTACCCACCCCTTCAGAGGAACAGGTTATCCTAAATACCTCTGCAGGCAAGCATTTCTACATAGTTTAAATTAACTAATTTTTTTTCACTTGTTGGGATAAAGAAGTTCCATCCCAAACTATAAAATATTAATTTTAGCTCTACTAAAAATTGTTAAAAGCTTCATAGGCCTGAGCTCAACCAAGATGGCCCTTACTCTTGGACTATGATCATACCTAAGGGTACAATTTTAAACACATACACAGCTCCTAAGGGAAAAGGGGACATTGTTACTGCACGTGGAAACAGCATAACTAGAGTCAGCAAAGAGGAGGGGGAAAAGTGTCTTGCAAATGATTCAGAGAACAGTCTGAATCAACAGGTACAAACAAGATCATTGTAACTATACATGCACATATATGCCACAATAATAACATTTCATCTGAAATGAAATAGTTATTTGTATTGTGTTTCAGGCAACAGAAATAGCAATTTATCTTTTCATAAGCTTGTTTAAACAGCTGGGTTTTTTTCCCACAAATATGACTTTGCTGAAGCTTCTTATTTATGAAACTAAAAAAGGAAACTTAAATTATGGTCTTTTTGAGTCAAAAAAGCAAATGAAAATCACATACAACCAGCTCAACTAGGAAGCATTTTCAACATAATTCTTGCAAAGAAAGGATAACAAAAAGAGCTGACATATACCCAAGTTCAGAGTCAGACTGGAGTTGCAGCACTGAGGGGTCTGTGTCCCATTGCAAGGTCCTAGGGTGGTAATCAGCCGTGCAGCACGAAGGGGAGGGAAGAAAAGAACACACAGAATTAACTGAAAGGATGAACAAAACCCCATCTCCTTAGTTACATGCTCTACATAGTACATTCAACCTCCAGGTGCAAGCAACAGCCATCATATGTCAAACAAGGTTTGTACGTCAAACTGAGACAGGGCAGGCAATTTAATAAATCCACATATTACTGATAACCAGAGGAAAAAAGCTGGATTTTCTGTCACATATTGATTAACTAAACATGGGGTTGGGTTTTTTTCCTTTTCCTGAAAAATTCTAACTCTTTAACTTAGGCTGATGGATTCACAATAATTTGTAAAATCTGCAGGAACTGTTTATTTATGTCTTTATGATAAGGTAGATTGAGCACTTGCCATGAACCCCACGGAAGAGTTTGTCCCTTCACACACTCCTGAGGCAGACAGTAATCCATCCTGTACAACTCTGCTCTGGGCAGGAGCATCACAGCGTGCATATGACAGCAAATGGCACACTGACACCAGCTCTGACACTCTGAGGGCATCTGGGATAAACAAACAAATCCTTTTTCTCTTCCTCCCAATAAAATTCCTGAGGAAGAGGCTAATAATACATCTGAGAAAATCAGATCTATGACAATCTCTCAGATGAGGCTATCACCTAATGTACAAATGTTCCAGAGGTGTGGTCTGAAGTGAAAATGTTGCTCCTCACACAGCAGCGCAGTTTCCCAAGCAACCAGCTCTAAAACACCTTGAAAACACTCACAGAGCCTTTACAGAGTCTTGTGAAATATTCAGAATCCTTCCGTTTAGAAATGCAGAAACTGGCATATCAAGGCAAACATTTTCAAAAAATGCTTGCTCCTTCCCTGTCTCTTAATTTTACTTTATTTTTCCACACTCAGAAAGCCACATCTTACATGCAAGAAAACTGCCAGAATCCGTGACAGAATCAGGAACACACAAGTGGCTCCTCAGCACCTTTTCCCATAGTATGAATACTAGATTATGCACTGCTCTCACTAGCAGAGGCTAGAGCAAAGAAAAGTGCTCCTTCCCTAAGCAAGCATGTCTTCATGAAGACATGCTGGAAAATGATAGTTGTCAAAATTAAACCCCCCCAAATTTCTTCTGAATACAAATTTTGAGGATATAGAGATGATAATATTACCAAGTTCAGCCAAAACTAGCCATATAATCAGCTGTGGTCAATACACACAAGTCCTTCTGCAACAATAGCAACCTCGGCCAATGAATCACTCATATAAACCAACAAGTTACTGAATTAGTTCAGAAATAGATCTATTAAAGCCAAATAATTATTCTACATCCTTTCCTCAGTAAACTCACCCATTCTTTCACCAATATTAACTCACTCTCTGGACAGACAGACAAGGGCATATGCTGCACTCTTGTAGTTTCAGAATGTAAAAGAATCAATCTCAACACCCTGTGCATACAAAAAGAATTAAAAACTGTAATTCAAAAACTGTAATGCACTCATTTCCCTCAACTTATGATCCATAGTAATATTTATCAGGATAAAAGACTTTATACTGATAAAGAAAGGCTTCTCCAAAGCTAAACTGTATTACAAAAGGTCAGAGATAAAATAATACAGCAAGAAATAACAGATTTTTCCCTTGTAACTTGACTGCAGTGTAAGTACAGTGGAAAATGGTCATAAGATCTGAATGCCTGATGCAAGGCAAAGGCATCAATGACTAATGCATTATAGATACTCCATTAAAAATTCTATCTGTGTGAAGATTGCTCTTGTAATGTCACCAAGGTCAGTTGCATATATTAGGACTTGTTATATAAGTTATATAAGTGCCAGTTTCTAGTTTTACTGCTGCCTAGGGGCTACTCATACATTCATGTCCAAGTTTTCCAAACTCTTAAAAGAAAATACCCATAACTCATTTCAGTTTCTGCCCCCCAACAGTCACTTTCAAACCTACAGGATTTGTAGGGGGATAAAGGCTATTTCATCAGAAAGAACACCATTATCATTTGATTAAAGCAAGAGCTTGCAGCAGGTCTCTAGAAGTACAGTCCCTATGTTCAACCTCCAAGAATCCAGGTCAGGTCACAAGAGAGGGCATCTTTACCTGGTACATTGATAAAACTGCCAAAAAAAAATTAGAGATTTCCCACACTCAAGACAACAGTCAAATCCCAAAACTATGGGAGCAACACTTATGGTTCTGGCCATCACAGGCTGGCATGTATAGAGACATTCCTCCTTTAAGTATTTATTATCTGGATTCTCACACACAGCCTTCACCACTCTGGACACTGACACCTACTTTTAATAGTAATTCTCCTTGACTCTTAATTATATCTGTTTTCAACAATTTTAGTGCATCTGCAAAGTATTTCCCAGATTTGTGCTCCACGTCACTGTGCTACCACTTGCACAGGTGTGAGAAAGAGATGAAGCAATTTGCTGAGTTGTCCTCTCCAGCTTGGCTGAGCAATGCTATCACACAAAATGAGGCTGAAGGTAACAAATCTTCAGGTTTCAAGTCTCTCGCCCTGGGAGACAGAACACAAGTGGCTACACTCAGGTAGTGAAGGCTGCAGAGCACAGGGAGTGACTCTGTTTCAAGGAACACTATTGATTTGTTCTTTGTCTCTTCCTGGCACCTGAAGAATGTCATCAGATCAAAATGAAAGTGAGTGAACAGTAAAGATGTAATCTGGACCTGCAATTTAGCCAGTTTCCATGGTAATAACATCAAAAAAGAAAGAAACAGATTCCTTGAGGTTTAGCAACCCAAAAATGATGTTGAATAGCCTGTGCTGTCATCCTGACTAGAAAATTAAAGCTAATCTGTTTGTGATGAACAGCCATTGCGTACGACATTCCTGATCATACAGATGAGCACCGTAGGTACGCTTGTTCTCCTGTGGACTCTCCTCAGTGGGGATTTTGAAATGCCACTGCATCTCAGCAGAAAAGCAGCTTTTTCCAACTAGTTCATGAGTTCCTCCTCCAGACCCTTCTTCAGGAGGGAAACGTGCTCTTGCTCTTCTTTTTTCTTTCTTACTTCAAAAAAGAAGACTGCAATGGTTTGACTTCAATTCACCCAGAGACAGAGGCAGAGAAGGTAATGTCACAGGCCCTGAGGACAAGTGCATGGCCCAGGAGTCAGCAGGCAGGCTGAGGTGTTCCCACTCCAGATCTCTCAGAGAGCACAAATTGCTCAAGGTTCCCCTAAATGGACTCAAAGGATTTTGGCACAGATCTATGTAGAAGAGATGAAAAACATTTTAGTTGAACTTTTTTATGGGGAAAAGAGAGGAGCATTAGACTGAGCGGGTAAAAGTGCTCCCTAGCAGTCTCCAGTCCTGCAGACTCCTCCCAGGGGTGGAGTGACACAGCCATGGCAAGGACCCCTGGAAACTCACTGAACAGCACAGTCGGGGCTAAGCCAGATAGGTCCATTTCTCCCACCCAGACAGACTGACACTATTTTAATCAGAGCTACCCAACACTGTTTCAGAGCTGGATGCTGTATCAGTCTCCCACATAGTGGCAAACAATAGCCCTATGTCATGGTCCATCCCCCTTGGACATGTTCAGTGCACAGCAGCTGACCCTGGTCACTGAAGGATAAAAAGCTGTTTCACTAAATAACAGATTGTTCTAAAGCAGCACAAAGGGAATGAGGGCTGTTAGATGTTGCACTAAGAAGACAAGGTACAAGTGTTATTACCTCACTTTCAACTGATCTGCTTTCACTCTCTTCCTTTAGAGAGGCATCTCAATAACTATTTTTTCTCAAAGTTAGGACAGCACCAATGCTGGTGCTGTTTCAGCTCTAACTGCTGAAGAAGTACCAGATAATTTTGACACATCATCTTTTAATAACCTGAAGAAAGAAACCAACAAGAGGAAGAGGCCCAGATGTCATATATTTACTAAAGGATTGGATGGTAAAACAACTGAATGTTGTTATTTCTTCTGAATTCAAGTCCAAAGCATAAGGAAGATATTCAGAGCGCAGTACTAAAAGGACAGAGAACTGTTACAAAATCTAAGGTGGGAGGAATTTGAACAGAAGCATTCCCTTCTCTGTAGTATTATTATTATTACCATGGAAAAACAGGCACTGCCATATGTTACAATGCTCTGTGTAACCTTACCTCCAGAAGATTTTATTCTGATTGCATAATGTCAGTTATGTAGATTTAAAATGTGGAAAAGACTAAAATAAACTACAAATAAAATAAAACACTTGAAACCTTTTGGAAAATTCCCAACATCAGAATGCATTAATGAAGCATAGATTCTGACATCCAAAACTGTCTGGAATCCATGAGAACTCTTCAGCTGATTTAAGCAGCTTTGGGTCTGGCCTTAGCAGCAGTGTATGAAACACGTACAGCATCAGTTCCAATACATAGCGTTAGTAATCTGCCATCAAAAAATGATATTTAGTATCTGTAATAACCATCATATCGCAACAGAACTTGGCTCTGGATACATGCCCCAATCCAACACTTTTCATGTGTGCAACATACTGACAGCTTAGTTGTGACTCTGCTTCTCTGCAGCCAAAATCAAATCCTCCCTCATCTGTTGCTGATGCTGCAGAACATGTGTTCTGCATGATTTCTTTTCTCCCCCAACTCCCCTTTCCCAGGTCAAGAGCAGCCAGGCCTGAAAAGCCATGTTTCTGAATAAAAGGCTCCTCACAGGAAAAGCAGCAAAGTCTGCTTTCCCAGGGGCTTCTTGCAGGGCAGAATCCTCTCTGCAGCATTGCAAATCACATCTTCAAGCAGAACTGGAGGAAGCAAACACCATATTCTGGCATCTCCTGTCACCAAGAGCTGTTGTGCTCTCCAGACCAGGAGAAAACTGCACTGACAGTGTACTGAGGCCCGAGGTATCTCCTGAACTGAGATACCCATATGTGTCCCTAATGAAACACCACTAGAGCTGACAGGCCCCAAAGCAAGCATCTCCCCTTGCAGCAACAGCAGTGTCCTAGAATGACCCTTCATATGGGAAATAGCAATGCCCTCCTAACCCTACAATTCAGTGGCAGACTGTGCCATGACTCTGCAGATTAGGCTGTGCCACAGTTTTTCAGGAATGAAAGGCCAATCCACTAAGCAGAGCATAGACTGTTACCAAACTGAAGCAAAGAGACCAGAAACGAAGGTGGGACTCCCCCAGAGCACATGGACTCACCTATCCTGTAGGAAGTCTCAAGGCACCTTTGCTTACCAGAGCAATACTTCTAAAAGGATGTGAATGTGACTAGCCTCTTTCTCCCCATCTGTGGTAGGAGGGGGTCTTGATGCTGCAGGAGGTGTTTGTACAATCTTCAGGTACCTAAATGAAGGGCTACACCAGTGAAACATTACCATGGGCTCTTTCCATATCAACAGAAAGGCAGGAGATTGCTCCGTGCAGCAGTTCCAAACACCCAACTGAGACTCCAGTTGTGAATAGGTATTAGAGCTGGTTTGTATTTTTACTGTTCACTCTCACTTTGATCTGCTGAGAAATAGATAAGGAAGCAATCAGCTGCTACTTGACAGCCTGCAGGGTTCACTCTGCTTCATGCTTTCTGTTCTTCTAACTTCAAATGCAACTAGCAAAAAAAGTGAATTAGGAAAAATGAGCTAAACAACAAGGCCAAAACTGCAGAGAACACAATTCTGGCTTCTGACTTTGATGTAAGGAGAAGCCTTATGTTTAAAATGACAATTTTAACCCTGAATTATAGTTTCCAAAAGATTCAGAATTGCTTACATTAGGAACTCTGCACCTTCATAATGATGGCACATTGGAAAACACGTTACACCCAACTCATACAACCTTAAAAAATACTGGTCACAACATCTGTGAGATAAGAGACCTCTTTTAAAATCAACAGAATAAAATGCCAAAATGTTTATGAATTAATTTTTTCAATATGATACCAAATATTGCCAGCAAATTGCAATCCAGTAGTATTTGTAGTTTCAATGTGTAATCTATCATGTATCTAGACCAATCTTTTTTTCAATGTCTGAATATTGCCAGAATGAATTTAAGGCTACATGATTATTTAGCTACTTTAGAGAGTTGTACCTAGTTTCTTTTGGCACTTTCTCCAAAGCTACTAACTTGCTGCTGATTAAATAGAAAAATCTGAACTAAGAAACTGTTGATGAGAAATTATTGCAGATGTTTAAATATATGTGTGTACAGATAAGCAATTTGTTTTTATTAATTTCACTCTACTTTTTATAATTTTAATTCTCTCCACTGTGATTTTCACTTTCTGATATTTTTGTACATTTGAAGTGTGTCTCCAAAACAAACTATATAAAAATCCAGGAGATTCAAAGCTACTAGTCAGAGATGGAAAAGTACCACTTGCCTCAATGGATGGTTTGCATCTAAGCCACTATTCTGCTGCCATCTGGGCTCTGTTTTGGAGATCTGTTCCACTTTGAAAGGATTGGCAAAAAGAAAATACCTTCCTTGTGCTGCTTGTTTTCTGAAGCACACTATAAGCAAGATGGCAATCAGCAGCTGGGGAGGATTTGAGCCTCTCAACGCGACGCTCACTCATGGAGCAAAGTCTGCTCTGACTTCTCTGTGCACTCCTGTGTTCAGAGCTGGGCTGCTACTGCTAATCATAAAATAAAATGCCTTAATGCATTCAGAGAACAAGGAGCTTGGCACCACTGCTGGAGCACAGCCAGAAGGTTTTGCTTGGGTTTGCATTTACACTTCCAAGCAGGCTGACACCTCTGACTTCCACTCTTCACCAATAAAAAGAGCAACTCTGACCTCCCTGAGAGCACGGAACTATCTTTGAGCTGCCTGGCAACCATAAGAGCCCTTTTAAGAATGGCATGAGTTTAAAACACTTTTTTTAAAAGATATATTTATGAAAAAATCACGGACAAATAATATTTAAAACACATGTATTTCAAAATTCTTCTTGAATCAAGGCTATGCTGCAGAATGGATTTAATAGTTTTCAAAAACCATTTGATTTTTAAATCAGGATGAACAATTCTGGTAAGCCTGTAATGATAAGGATGTATCACAGGACCAAATGATTCCTATTTCACAGAATTCCACTAATTAAATCAGAAATTTAATTCACCAATCTGCTGAATTTATCTTCTATATTTGAAGTCTGTCCTTTGGTTCAGGTCTGCATTACAGATTTCCTGGCAATATTATACTCACACTTTATATTCTATATCTAAAGAAATCTTAGTCTGCAAATTTATGCTGGTTTACAGGAGAGTCACTGTGGGCAGCTGGATCTGTGAGGACAGAAGGTCAAACAGTTAGAACTGACACAGATTTACTCTGAGTGCCAGATACCAAAATGGTCATTTTGAAAGTGCAGTAATAAAAAACAGGTTTGGGGACAAGGCACAAGTTGTTTTATTCCCATAGAAAACCTTGAAAATTCTTTTTTCAAACACTATTTTTGTCTTGGTTTTTATACCAAGAGTAAGTCTTTGCAGCAAAACAGAACTCAAATTATCACAAATGTAAAGAAAGAACTTGGCAGAAGTTTTATGTGCCATCAGCTCATGCAAATGCTTGAAAGGAACTTCAGTACTCACATTAGGAGTCTTTCATCCAGACTCTATGGATATGCATATAAGGAAAGCTTTCTAGTAAACTTCAAGGGACTTTGAGTACAATTGCACAAAAGAGAAAATCATATTTAATAGTCAAATCTAGGAAAGGCAATCCATAACCTTTCAGAGGACTCAAAGAGGTAACACGAAGGTTGGAACCTACAACTTTTAGGTCTGGTATTATTCAGCTAAAGAAGGAGGTGAAAGATTTCAGCAAATTTTCCATTTTGTTTTGGTACTAAAATCCGGTAACTACTAGCTGGAAGAAGAGTTAGTGTTTCCCTTCCTGCATACAATTTATTTTGTGGAAGGAAAAGCAAAATTGTTACAAAAGGGATACGATTTTGCTACAATTAGGGTTGAAACAAGAACTCACTGTATGAGAGTTATCAAACATTTTTCACATAAACAGTCAAAATGTCAAAAATTCTCATGACCCAATGACCTGACTTTTAACAGACCAGCTCAGAAATTATTTTCTGAGTTTGAACTATTAAAGTAAATAAGTACATCTAAAATTTATGAATCAAAATCAATTTTAAATGAAAAAACATTTTTTTCATAGATTCTGCTTATGGAAAATTTTATATGGCATACTTAGACTGTTTCAAAACTCCTTGGGGAAAAAAATAAAACAAAATAATAAAAATAGCAATATCTCGCCAGTGGCAGCAATTCCCACTTTACATACTTGAAGGAAAATCCTAAAAATTGCATTACTGAAATAGTTACTCATTTAATCTTTTTATTTTACCAGATAAAACATGAAATTGTGAATGGAAATTTCCTAAGGTCTTTTTAATAGGCTAGAGAAGGAGAAAACATTAATATGCACAAACGGTACCAGTTTAACTACGTTAAACAGTGTAAAATGGGAGGTGATCTTACACAATTTAATTAAATTAAGATGAAATTCAGTGCAAGGGAACTGTTTAAGCTGAGCTGGCCTTAGCAAGTAAGTTGTTTTGTTTTAAGAGGATTAGTATTTTAGTCCCTAAAATCATCTGATTGTCTGACTAAATATATGATGATATGCCTGTAAATAACTAAAGAGAACTAAGTATAGATGGGCTGCTAACCTAAATGGTTAAGTGGGGCTTTATACATTAATATTATTTTCTTCTGGATGCAGCTGGGGCTCAGGTTTCCAAGGCATTTTACGAAGCACCCTGGGAATGGCAATCTTTCCTTCTCCTTTGATTTATAGCATGGAGATGCTTGCTAATGAGAAAAATAATCAAAGATCTGGAGTACTGAACTCTATCAATCCTTTAGGAAGGAAAGCATGAAAATCCTTAATGATGCCAGAGGCTCACATGCTAAAAGGATTGCAGATGATTCTAATTAATATGGACCATTCAGACTTTGTAACTGGCACACACTGAAAAACACTCCCTGCTTTCTAGGTCAGACATACAGACACTTGAAAGCAGCTGCCAAATATCAGTCCCTAAGGTGTCTGCTTCTGTTTATGGGCTAAAAAAAAACCAACAAAAAAGTAACCAAACTGGCAGGGAGAGGCTTTCAATTTCTAGGGCTAAATATTCATTGAATGTAAAGGAGAATGATTGTGGTTCTTTTGCAGGGAGAAAAGGAGGGAAAACAATGTAAGAAACCTGCCATCCTTCAGCCTTGCATCCTAACCTGTGCAGGGCAAGCTGTGATGTACAAACAGCCCAACAGCCACCCACTGCTATCCTGTAAACAGCCTGATGTGGGGAAGTGTGAGAGATTGCAGCAGAGTTTCCAGGCCAAAGACAGCAGAGACAGCCAGGGCTCCCCCAGGCAAGGGGAGGATGCTGACACTGTCACTGCTTCACAGAAGCCATCACCATTCAGCTCAGGAAGGCTTAAGGCACAATTTAGCCTCTAAGTGTGCTGGAAACTGTAAAATGAAACGTGTGCCAAGCAATACTGACAATGGAGTTGTGGTAAATTAAATGGAAAAAAATGTAACAGCTGGGTGTTATTAATTTCTGTCCTACCATGTAATGGTGCACGCCCCATACCAAGTCCAAAGCCACCAAAACAGAGTGGCAACACAGCGTCCCAGAGGGCATCCCATTTATCTCCAGCCACCAAGCAGAAAACTTCTCTTGACGCTGCACTGTGAAAAACTGCACAACAGTCCCTAGGGTTGCAATCCTTCTTTGTCTGAATAAAACACCATGCAAGCAAAGTTTGCCATGAAGCAGTTATTTTCCCTCAGTCTTTCCTGTAGCTCCCTTAGAGTCTTCACATTGTTCTGTACTTCCCTTTGGCTCAGCCCATTTATGAAGTAAGTATGCCACTAAAGCAGCCATTTAGAAAGCATTTTGTACATATAAATTGATCTTACAAAAAAGCACCATAAAGGAAATAATCCACTACAAATAACTGTTACAGCTGCTGCTCCTGAGGCAATGCATCACAGGCTCACTTGTCCTGGAACAAGTGAAGAAGGATCCCTGTCATTTCTGAATGTGGGAACACAATGAAATGCTGGTAATGCAAAGCTGAGTGGCAGTGATGAAACAGCATCATTGCACAGAACCTGTCAAATGCATTTACTTAATGATAAAGTAGCTGAGCCTGAGGCAATATGGTTCTGCTGGCAGTGGTTTTAGCAGATCTTTTAGAAACATGGTTTTGCTAATGTCTGTGAGAGATGTTTTCTGCAGCTAAAGACAAGATAGGAAATATGCTGTATGGACTACTAAAGGTCATCTACTACAATAATCCAACATCCCTGCACAAATAAAATAGAGACCAGAATCTATCTTCTTTTGCCTTATCTATCTAATTAAACAGCAAAGTAGACACTTAAAAGGGAGAATGGCATTCTGATACCCTTTCTTCAGCTTGTTAATGTGTTATATTACTGTTTTAAGTAAGAAGCTATTTGAAAATTAAAGCTGAGTTGCCAAGTATGATTTTTCAGGAAAAAAGGACAGAGCTCAAACACTTTGATGACATGTAGATGTACTCATGAGAGGCCATAGACCAAAAAGTATCTTTCTGATTTTAAATATTATGTAGTAAGAACACACTGGAGTAGCGATACCTTTTTTTTTTTTTACTTTCAGTGAGCAAGATTAAATACAAAACTAAAATAATGACATGCTTTGACTCATTGGGTGCCCAGGTGCTCCACAGCTATATCTTTCCTTTTGATTGTGTATCTGAAAGCATGAAATATTTGTGTTTGACAGTCAGACAAGAAGTAATGTGAGATTAACACAAGACTGGTGGGTGTGTGTGTGTGTTTAGATGCTGCAAAATAAATCAGAATACCTATTATTTATACAAAAATAAGTAAACAATATGCTGCAGAGAAAAAGGACTGGAATAATCTCTGTTTCTTCCTGCACCAGGCCAATACAATCTGGAAGTGAACATCAACACATAGAAAGAAAATATATCCTAGTGTATTTCTTCTTATAGCAAAATGGCTCAAAGTGGCCATGGTAGATGGAAGGAACACAGGATCACATCTGATGAAAACATACACAAATGCAGACTAATACTGTCAGCAAACTTCAAAACAGAACAAGAGAGAAGACGTGCTCTCAACTCTTTATCAGTAAGGACATCCAACCTAATGTGACAGCTGCTACAATATTCTCTGGAATACAACTGGGAACATTCAGAGGTCACAGTGACTGCAAGATGAACTGATGTTGTGGACAAAAAAATCATGCCACAAGCCAAAGCCAAAGGCCATACTGCTCCTTAGAGAAAAGTGCTCCAGCATTGACGACAGCTGTTCTATATCTAGGATTGCTCATTTAACATATTTATGCAGAATTAAAAAACTAGTGATGATGAGACAATCAGGATTCCAGAGTGATCTAACTTCTCCAGCATTTTACTGCTAAAAAAATCTCTTTGAGAAATCCAGTTTCCCTTTATTTTTTGTTTTCTTTGCTACCTAATGCAATGCTCAAGCTCATTCTCACAGGAACTTTCATTAAATATTTAGAGCTTCATCCAAAGAAGGGCTAACCCTGCTTTACTGCAAGTACGCTTCATACACTGAAGGAAGTGAATCGATTTCAGTACATAAAACTTATCTCAAAACCTGTGATAGCAAAGGAACAACAACACAAATCAGGTAGGAACCATTTAAACCAAGTATCACATTGTACCCTAATCCAAATAAGAATAATAATTACAGAATGAGTAGCTGTAGCCAAACAAATCCACAGCACAGTCCAATGGGCTATGAGAGAAATAGCACAAAATAATCCGGCTTACATTATTTTAGCAGATAAAGCACCATTTTGAAATAACCATCCTCTGAAAGCAGTCATCAGAAGATTAATATCTTTGTCTTTATGTGAGCCCACAAAATAATCAGGTACCTAAACTTATGCACAGCAAAATACACAAGTTGGAAAGCAAAAGAGCACAGACAAAATTCCTGCAGAAAGAAGGGCAACCATTAACCTTTACACATCCAAGACAGCTGAGCCTGGTGCAGTTCACTGAGCAGATGGAAGGCAGGAAACCTTACACCCAGTCTAATGGGATTCTTATGTTCCCCAATGCACAGCAGCAAGTGCTGCACACATGGGACTCCACTGGACATACACACACAGAATTCACAATAAATGAGATGCTACTGTCCAAGCCTACTACTGTAGGATAGTGAAACTAGCTGGGAGCATCCTACATGTTCCCAGGAACACATAGGAGCAGTGAAGGATACAGGGCAAAATGGGCCACAGAGATAAATCACACCTTGGTCCCCAAATGGAGCTCCTCCCAGCATGCCACATGCCAGGTGAGCACAGGAGCCTCTGTAGGTAACACAGACACACACACCAGTGCAGGCTGGGGTGAGCCCTGAAAACTACCCAGCCACAGCAGCACCTCCTCCCAGCACAGAGCTGTTTCTGCTATCTTATCCTGGGTTGGCATGCAAAGTGCAGATGGACCCTATCTGAGCCAGGATACAAGGTCTCTCCAGGGAGCCGCTCAGCCCACAAAACCTTACACTGCACTGCCTGCCCCTGAGGCACTGTATAAGGATTGTCCTTGTGCACTTCCTCAGACAACGCAAACCCAAAATTCAAGGCTGTCAGTGCTGCAAAAATGAGATTTACAAATGCCTAAGGTATGCTGAGTAGCAGAACATATGTCTCCATGGGCACGTTTCATGGTGCCTCAATTATATTAGTTAGCATCCTCTCTAGCACACTAGGGTAGCAAAAGTTCAGAGCATCCACCAGGGAGATGCATACAGTTATTACAAAGGAGTTTTATATTAATAGAGGCAAATTTGTGTTTCACACTGTGCTACAGCATAGGACCTCTCAGCAAATGCCTTTACCTCAGCCCTTTTCTTCACATGCATTCAAATCTCCATTGAAGTTGTGCATGTCTGTGCATATATAAGATGACCATCAGCAAGAGGACACAGGGAATCATCAAAATGCTTACAAAATACTAAACAAACCAAAACACATCCTGAAAGAGCCAAGCATACGCTATTCCAAGGAGAATCTCCATTCAATCCTGCAATACCGTCTTATGAAAAATGAGTCATGTCTGAACACATCATAAAAGAAAGCTCTGTGAACCAATGACCCATCTATTCAGACATAGGTATCTGCTCAGGCTCTGTAATTTTTCCATCTTATCTGTATAGCACAAGCAACAGAAGCATCAAAAAAAGCAAAGTGGGATGTGTAAAGCAATGTGGAGACAGATATCTAAGTTGCTTTCTGAGCAACAACTTGGCTCCAACAAATTGTTCAGTGTAGCCTGGTAACTAAGAGCAGCACCAGAATCAAAGTGCAACACATCTCTGCCTACCCAGAAATGATCCCCAAGACCACAAAAACAGATCTAAAATGTGGCTCTCCTGTCCAACTGAAAGCATTCAGTGAGCAGTTTCTAGAACAGTTATCCATCAAACATCTGCTTATTCTTACAGTTGCTGTCATGGCTCAGACAGAAGCTGGAATGCTGCTCAAACCTGATGTTTTCCCAAGTGACAAATAGCAAAATGGTACTAAAGATTAAGCAGCAAAAGAAAATAACAAAACATAGAAACCTGGGATGAGGAAGACAGAAATGGTTCCACAATTCAGTGCTATTACAAAGTCCACCCCATCTCTTCTCCTAATACTGTGAATGGCATCAGAAAAGAGACAACAGTGCTCTGGCTGTTGTGCTGGAGATAATGGACAATGGTCCTGAAGGATAACAGCACTACTAGTCTGTAGGTCCCACGGCAGAAGTGGCTACTGTGACCATGCAGCTTTTCTTCCTGTGCAACAAAAGGACTGCACAGCTTTATGAATGAGCTATTGTTTGACCTATTATCTGCCTGTTTGCCACACACATTATCTTGGACAAGCAACAACCAGTGATAGAAGATCCCACAGTGTCTTTAGGTAAATTGTTTTAGCAATGAATTTGTCCTTCTATTGAAATTTTTTCTGTTTTATGTTTCTCCAACTTCAATACCAAACACTTTGCTGCTTTCACATTTTCAGCTGGAGGAGCCTGTTTGCTCCTATGCAGCTATTACACTTGTTGAGCAAGTGACCAGTCAGTTTTCACCTTGCAAAGTAAGACTGAGAACTGTGGTTCCAGGACTACAACTACTTAACAGTGTACAAACTCTCCAGTTTATAAATTTTCTTTCCTGAAAAGCAGATGTCATAAACCTGTGTAAACCTGGCTGAACTACATTCATTTTTATATAAGAAATCACATATGCTTGCTGATCAAAGCATATCTCAAATATACTTGGGGACAATGGGACCAACAGATTAAGTCTAAAAACTACCAGAAGTACCAACAACTCGAAGAAGCATGAGCACAAGCTAGTTCTGTACCAGAATCTGGTCCCTCTCATGGGAACTTATGAAGACCTCCTGCATTCCTCAAAGCTTTCAACAGAGCCTCTCTCCTGTAACAAGCCGAAATCTGTGACTTCACAACTTCTATTTTATTTTTTTTAATATCCATCATCTTCCTCTGCGGAACACTTCAGCAATGAGTAATCAGACTGCCCACAGGATTTCTGCCAGGCTGTGTGAGCCTGTCATTCGTGCAGCAGTTAGCAGCAGCAACAATGGACAAGCTGTGATCGCTGAGATTGGGGCATTAGCAGCTTTGAAACTAATCTGCTCTCCTCTAAAGCCTGAGCTCAGCCTAGTACAGAAAAGGGAAAGATCTAACAAGCATGATGGCATGGCAGGGGATCCAGCAGAAGCGCCTCCTCTATCACAGAAAGTGAAATGAAAACATAAATTAAAATTAAGCAGTATAACCTTGTTTATACAGATAACAGGCAATAATATATGCAGCAGTCAAAGTAAGTTAGGTGCATGGTCTGGGCACCTATCAGAGAAAACAGCTGAAGTGGTTTCATCCTATTTACCCACTGTGATGACAGTTCTACAACATCTTCCTCTCCAAGTCTGACCACTCTATCACACGTGCAGGCCTGAGTGCACCTGTTCCCACAAACACTGAGCACATCTATCCACTGGCTGTAGACATTCCCCAGGGCCTGCACCAGACATAATTTCCATTAGCCCAAACCAGACATAATTTATATTAGCCCAATTGCTGCAGGCAAAGATCTGCAAGCAGCCTTCCTGGCACACAACACAGCCCTTTCAATACCTGAGAATATGCCAAGCAAACTGGGAGGCTACAAGCAAGGTCTCAGGATTCCCACTGAATTCCTAGTACAGCCACAGGAAGCTGTAAAATGGATCCAAAATAAAAGCCCAGAATGCAGAACATCATGAGCTCAGAGGAAGGGGACAAACTCCATTCTCCTCTGAAAGGACACGTGGTCATGTGCTTTCACTGCTCGTTGCTGACAGAGAGCCAAAGTGCTAGCGTGGGTAACAGCCAAATAAATTCTTCCAAGAGCCTTTTTTTTACCTTAGTAGTAAAAAAGTTACAGCATTAAGGTTCAGAGGAAAAGCAGGAATTCAGAAGTCTCCACCCAGTTTTGTCAGAGCTTTCACACAGGACTGTGGTAAATAGCTTCATACTGAACAGCAGGCTCTACCCTGCTTAAAAAGGATTTTTGTTCTACTCAAAGTAGACTTGCTGAAATCTACGGCATTTACTTATGAAGGCAGAATTACACTATTTTCTGTGTTTTAAACTGCTACGTCTTACAGGCTAGGGTTTTTCACTTAGCAACCTCCACTACTTCTAGAGAGCAGACCTGGGAGCAGGGCTGAGCTGATTTAGTATCAGCTGTGCAGCATCTACATCACAAGGGAGAGTGTCTGCATCTGGCTGAAGGGGACACAGCATACTCTCTGCTATGGAAATGTGATTTTACTAAGCAGTAGGCTGGTGTGGCATGAAATCTGGTGACCTGAAGCTCTGTCACATTACAGTCTATGTCTGGAGAGGTATTCTATGATGTCTACTGAGCACTGTTAACTACAGAGAGCAATCACTGTGCTTTCAAGCCATTAGCAGAGTCTTGGCTCACAGACTAGGATGAGCTGGCAGCTCAGCCCTATGTTGAATTAATGTGATACAAAAAGAGCTATTAGGATCTGTCTTTTACATTTTTCAAAACATACAGTATAGCTGCTTGCACCTCTTCTTACTTGAACATACCCTTCTTTACCGGCAACATCCTCACATTCTCTTTCTTTTCTATTCATAAGAAGGAATTATTTTGGGATTGCCACACCATTTTTTATTTCCCCCATGGAAACAAAAATAAGATTACTCTTGTTTCCATCCCTCACACACATTCCACTTTCCAACAAGAACAGAGTTGCTTCCCTTCCATTCTGCATGAAACTCTCCAATATCCAGAATTTCCAAGGCAGAATTGCCAGTGGGTCCTGGGATGTTTCAGCCTGCTCCTGTCCAGCCTCTTCTCTGCCACTGTCGGTGGCACACACTGCAATGAGCAGTCACAGCAACCTGAGGCAACCTGGTGTTACGTGAGGAGGAATGCCAAGGGGATCAGTTATGTGAACAGAGAGACTCAGCATGAATAACAGGTTCTACCCCTGGGCACATCTCCCTTTTGTCTAGTGTATTTCCAATCAGCATGAGAGCTTTCTGTAGGCCATTTCAGAAGTGTGAATTCAGCTCTTGCTTCCACTATAAGGTTTGGGGCTCAGAGCTAAAGATCCATTTGCTGCATGCATTTATTTGCCTCACATCTAAGAGTGCTCTTACTGGACAGTAGCACCCAGTGGACAATGCAGAAACAAACGTACACATTCAACACAGCATGTTCTTATTTACAGCAGAAAAGGAAAAAATGGGCAAGTAAGAGCAAAGTGAAAAAACCTCACATTTATTCAAGTCTGTTAACTCTGTGTCTTACCTTCCTATGGGTCCCAGATCCCCTGAGTCCTGGCTGCCTGCGTCACTGGGTGTGCTCACTGATTTCGAAGAGGGAGACATAGGGGTTGGGACTAAATAATGAAAATAACAGGTATCCCATGTTAACACATGCAGCGACTGCACTGATGAAGAGCAGTGTCAGACAAATCAAAACCAATGGACCAAAATGATAGTGGATGGATGAGTAGGAGAGTTTGAAATGGTGAAAGCAAATAAGGAAGGAAAGAAAAAGAAAAGGAAGAGAGTCAAGTGAATTTTAAGTCTTCTGGAAGTGTTAAAACTGACATGTATCTAGACAGGACTGAAAGCCCAATGGGAATCTACAGCTAATCAATGGAGAAGATACCTGTGGAAATAAAATAGTACTTGTTTGCTTGAATCTGGTTTGAAGTTGACTTGCAAAAGATTTTAAAGATATGAAGAAGTATCAGGGGCTTGTCAAAATCTGAATGAACTCTTCTGGTAAAGTCACGTAGGCAACAGAACAAGCATACTTTTCAAATTCTGAATTTAAATCAAAAGCCAGTGTCCATTAGATATGCTCTAAGGCTGCAGTGTGGAAATGACATCAAAAATAAAAGCTAAATAAGGAAATCAGCTAAGTTAAAATCATTTCCCAAAGATGCTGAGAATACACAGTTTACTTGGTGATTGTTTTCTTAAGTAATGTAGGTCATACAAAATTTCCATTTTGGGTGGGACATGATTTCAACACTCAAGGAAAAGTTTCCCTTGGTTTAGACACTATTTGCCCAAGCTCTTGAAATGATTTTCTCTTTGCCTTGCCAGGGCTTTTGAAGCATATTTCATGCAAAGGCAGTTTTGTTTCCTGAAACAGGAAAGGAAGTTCATAGCTCAAGGTCAGCCCGAGTTAAAGCTCTTCAGCAAAGAAATAATAAATAAAAGAGTAAAAATATCCTGATTTCTTTTAAAATGGTTTCTCAAAAATATTAAAAATTAAGAGATGGCTCCAGTCAAGATTTAAAGCAAGTATTCTTCAAAGCAGCCATACTGAATAAAACACAAAAAGAGGGTTTAATGCAAAAGTAATGTTTCCATTTGGTTCAAATCATGTGCATTTCCTTTTATAGATTTAACGGAGTAAAACTTTAAAATACTTTGTTATGCCTTACAATGTATAATGACAGACCTGTCAAGAGATTTGGATTTTCCATATGGTCAAGCATTTAATGCAGATTCTCCCTAGAGACTGTCACAGAAATGACTGCAGCATGAAAAGTGAATTCATCTTTGTGACAGCCCTTTGGCAGGTTACAGGTATGTCTGGTTGTTTACATATTCCATATTCACAGTGAGACCTGGCATCATGTGAAGGTGGAATTAAATCCTCCTTTTCATATTAATTGTGAGTGTATGTAAAGGGAACAAAAAAGAACAAAATACTATTTTTAACTAAAAGGAATAATCTTTCATGTGAATTTATGTGTTCCTTTGACAGTATAAAAAAAAAAAAATTCCTATGATAAAAACTGATAACTTGCAACATGAATATATGTGTTTGCTTAATAAAATGATAAGGACATATATACCCATTCTTACATAAAAATGAGTATTTTAATGCTATGCATTAAAAATATATCTGATTTGATCTTGGACCTTACTTTTGTATCATGATATAATTTTAAAAATATATTTTATTATACATAAAAATAGCCTAACTATTACTTGTCAGACAATTCTTCTGAGAAGTAGTGTCTAAAAGCTTTAGTCACTCTACCATAACTTATACTTCTCTCAATAAATGTTGGTTGATGCAAGTAATTAATTCAAACTCCAGTTCAGAATGTCACTACCTACATGTATGTGCACCCATAAGGTATAAGGTGCTTTCCTAAACCAAAACTTCAACATTTCATCAAATTTGAAGTTTCTCCTATATATTACTGGTAAGAATAACCAGGGGTAAAATCCTAGATTCAGTCACAATGAACTTAATGAAAAGGCTTGATAGCTCCAGAGAGGCCAAGGTTTCAGCTAAAACAGTGAGAGTGTTCCCAAATTTGAGGGAGGGGGGGAAGGGGAAGGGGGAAGGGGAGGGGAGGGGAAGGGGAAGGGAAGGAAATTTCTCACTTTAGGACCATTCAATAAATGAGGCAGATCATAATCAAGGTAGTCCATACTCAGATACTGTATGTGTTTTTAAACTGAACCCTTCAGGTTCTAGAACTAAAACATGAAAACCAAAAAAGATGTCAAGCAGATGAAATCAGAGCAAAAATCTACAATAGCATCTGTTGATAAGTGTTTTTCTATTTGTGATTTGGTTTTTTTTTTTGCTTCTCCAGTTGTTCTTAATTTTAAAAGAAACACAGCAGAGTTCCCATATAACGACGCTCCTCCTTCCTTACAAATGCTTAATTTGAATTTTTGAAACAAAACTTGGGGCTAATGAAGTTAGCACTTATATTTTTGAGTGAGAAGAAAAAACAGTCCATCAGAAAAGAAATCACTGCTGGTATGCAAAACCAACCTGCATTATGTTCATAAAAAATTCTTGAAGAAATGAAACAGATGTTTTTGGCAATGACAAGTACTCAAAATGCCATGAGCTTGTATAGGTGAATGGTATGGCAGGCATTCAAACAGAAGAGTTCACTTCACTAATACAGCCAAAAATCAAAAAAGCCAAGCATGCTTTAGTAGAAAGAAAGCATTAGTTGTGGCAGAGCTAAATGCTTTACAGTGTGCTTCTCTTAAATACCTAGAGGTGGTTCTGGGGATATGCCAATGCTCTGTAACAAAGCTTCTGTCTCTCTTCTTTTACGGTCTAGGTCAGAATCTTCCTGAGCCGGCTCCTTCTTCTGCTGTAGATCAGCCTGAGGTAAACCAGAAGAAAACAGAAAAGTTTATTTCATATATAATCAGCTCTAGCAATTATATGTGTGGAAATATTTGTATGCACTACTGCTTAATACAATTTGAAATTAATTTTGATACTTCTAGGTAATTTATAACTCAGGTAATTTATACTGTATATATCAGTAACAGTATTTTTCCCTAAATGGATGGTAAAGCTGGTTTTTGCAAGGATATTTGCAAGAATTTTTACAGGACAATCATGGAAGTTTTCTGCCTCTCATTCAGTAGGTGCAACTTATTCAACTAACATAAAAGCTGATCATAAAACAACAAGTATCATTACCCTGAATAAAACTCGCTCTTTCCTACTTACTTCAGGATCAAGAAAAAAAAATCATTGCATTTCAGTGATGCAGCTTAAGGTCCTGCATTTGGTCCCAAGAACTTGTTGGGAAAAGAAATACTTACTCATTAACTTCAACATCCAAGAGGTGCAAAAGAAAGAACTGGCATCTCTAAACCAGGACTTTGGCAGCCACCCTTGGCCCACTAAATGTCCACAAGACCCTTCCCTCTCTGCCTAGCTATCTCTACCTCCTTGGAGCTTCCACACATTAGCCTTCTCCCACTCTGATCTGTGGGCATCTAAAAACAGAAGGAGCACCTGCATTAGCCAGAACCCCACAATGAGGTTGCCCTTTCTGCTGAAACCAGAGTGTTGGAAAAGAGGACTTGTACAGTTCCTCAAACTGGTGTTGATCTTGGTGCAGGCACAACAGAAAACCTGGAAATTCAGAATGCTCATGTTCTCCAGTTCAGAGACAGACAGAAAACATTGATTTTATAGTCAAGGCCCAGGCATATTCCCATGCTCAGGTCTTCCCATGAGCTATCTCACAGCATGTAGGTTTGTAGACAGCTCCCCTGCACCAGTGTGAATGGCCAAGCACCTTTGTGAGTGTCAGTCTTCACTCCTGGGCCCATGTGGCACCACAGCACAGCCCATTCACACAATTATGCATGGCAGCATTATCTGCAGACATGGCTCTGAGGGCCAGTGGAAATTTTCAACCACCATAAGTTCTCTATGAGGCATAAAGTCAGAGTCAGGGGACAAAGAGAAAAGACCTAATAGCTCCCTCAAGCCATTAGCTTGGCCCCTCTCCCTCTAGTTCTTTAGTAATGAATACAGAAATCATTACCATTTAAAGATCTGCTTATGGAAGACTTCCCCAGTGGGACTGGGAGCCTCGCTGGGGCGTGTGCTGTAACTGCACAAATGTGGCTCAAATGAAAAAAGATTAAAAAGACAGCCAAAACTGGAATGCTGATTTCTTGGATCACATCACATTTCCACAATAATTCCATGAAATTCATGTACAATATTAAAGTGTCAGTTTAAAAGGAAACCAGTTATTAGTAAAGGATAACAGGTGCTTTAAACTATAGTAAGTGTTGACATTTGAAGGAAAGGAAGCATAATCACTTAATGCTTCTCTGACTTTGCATGAAAATGAATATCCACTCCCTGTCAATTCTCACCTCTATTCCACTAAGTGACTGAATAAAAAGAAGTACAAATCCCTTAATGATAAACCTAATGCATATTGTCAAGGACAAATAAACTAATATGTCAATCAAACTTTAACAGAACGGAAAGATGCACCCATGCCAGAAGATGAAAATGCAATTGCAATTATGTTTTACTTTACTGGAGAATAATAATTGTAAACCTGTTACCTTAGCTAGTAATCAAACTAGTCTTCAGAGTACAAAAATACATATTTAGATTGTAATGGCTTGAAAAAATGTGAGTCCTCTTTCTGTCTTTCCTCACTCTCCACTCCCTTTCCATTGAAGGAGAGCCCAGGAAAAAGCATTGCGGCAAATCAATTTTTCTTTCTCCATACACGTGCACATCATGTTGTCTAAACTGTTGTCATTTGACAGTGCCGTGGTTTTAAAAGCAATTCCCTCACCCCAATATTCTTGACTAAAAATAAGCTTTTTGATTTTCAGGTTAGTCTGACATGGGTTTGAGTATCTCATTCCACATGACAGATACTTTGGGGCATACAATACTGAGATGTCAAAACCTTAGCAAGCCCCTTGTTCAAGCATAAGCCATCTAAAAGGTGGTTTTGCAGATTTACCTCTTTTTTCTTCCTTTCTTCCTCCTTCCGTTTCTTTTCTTCTCTTATCTGAGCCAAACGTTGTTTTTTGCGCTCAAGTTCTGCTTTTAAATCACTTTTGTCTGACATTTTGACTGTGCTGGAAACAAAAAATAGAGAAATCAAAATTGAATGATTACCCTATTTACTGAAAAAAAGATATCAAAATGAGGGTTTCTAAAATTGCAACAAATATATTTCTAAATAAACACTGGTCCTTGGACCATACTGACATTGTAGGAAGTGGAATATTTTCTTCACAATTTTCATTTCAAGAAACTAGACCTGAATATCACCAAATGTGGAATATATTTTCAGACTGCCTCTACTACAAAATTACCTTTGTGAAACAAGGCTATTGCTGCTCAAAATAATGCTTTCAAAGTGAAGCTAAAATCTTTTGATTTCCATGATCTTCAGCAGCTCTGCCAGAGTGTAGAACTCAGATCCACAAATTGATTCCAAGTACCAGAATCAGAGCTGCCCCAAACAGCCCCATACTTCATAGACAAGAAATAATTTTACTTGCAAAAAATGGAAACAGGAGAGCTTTTGCTTATGTAGGTGCTTTGTACAGCTGCCAAGCAGGATCCCCTGTCCCACCAACACAGTCCCACACAGACCATCAGTTCAGTCTCAGTATCCTGCTCACATTCACCCCTCCAGCAAGCACTCTCACCAAGCTCTGAGCTATCCTACCCAGGAATCTCCTCCACCCTTTCCAGGGAAAGCTGGACCATTCCCCCAAGAAGCTGCAGACAACGCTCAAAACCCCAGCACATCAACGTTTCTCTTTAATGAAGCAGCACACTGCTCTGCCAACAGTCTTGTGTTCAGCTCATCTTTCCAAGAGGCAGGAGACATGCCTAACACTCCTGATTTGATGCCAACCACACAAACTTGGCAAAAACATTTCTTCTGAAATACTGAAAGACCTCTTCCACCATTTAAAACCACATTTCTTTAGAATAGTGATGTGAAGCCACAAATACTCTTTGTCTTTTAAATCTCTGTCAGCCTATACGGATGTACATAAGCCTTGAAAATGAAGAGTAAGGAAATAAAAAATTCTATAAAGATACAGAGCCAGATCTTTAAATAAAATATAACAATCTTTTTCTACAGTTGTAAAACCTCACCAGTGTTGCACAAATCCATAAGTTAAGTCACGGATTATTTATTGATTTTCTAGCACCAAAATCATTATGAACTGTAATCTAACTGTATCAATACTGATTTTCTTATTAGAAGTTTGTTTCAAGGATAGTTCTGACTAATATAGACATTCATGAAAAGAGTGAACTGTGCTTTTCCTGTTCACACATCCTCTGCTGCAACTCCAGATCAATCAGATCAATGGCACTGCCATATACACACAATGGAAGTCTATTGTTCACTTGATGCATGGGAAATTTGAATGTCAGCTCTCCCTTAGCATAATGAGAACTCTACTCATATTACAGCCTGGATGGGTGGATGGCCACAGAGTAAAATTATCTTCTAAAAATTACATGGCATTTTCACCCATCATGAATTTCACTGCACACATCAGGTTCCCCCTCAAAATGATAAAAGCCCGACAGTTAGCCTGTGACATGGAGGATATTGCCAACAAAACACCACCTGCGCATTAAGCACAATCTTGGCCCCAAATGCTTTGTTGCCTTTGCAAGCATTTCCCTTAAAGGAAAGAATAGAATCACATTTGGAATCAGACAAGGAAACCATTTAATGAAAAGGACAGGCATAAGAGCAGCTCAAACTCCAGCTCACACTGTCACAGATTCTGCACCTCAGCAGAGCTGCCCATGTTGGCAAGGCACCCTTTCAAGGCCAGGGGACTCTGGTTCCATCCATAACAGCTGCCAGCAAATGGTATAGGAAGGAAAAATGGTAATGGAAGGACAGCTGCTAACCAGTGGGACCACTGGATACACTGGCTGCATGTGGAGGACCACCATTTCTTTATTCCTCTATCACTCTCATCCATAATGGTATGGCTGTCAACTGGAGAAAATCAAAAGTGTCAGAAGAAAAATTACATTTGCTATCAGGAAAAGTAAGCAGTAGCACCTTAAACAACATTAATCTGTGTGGTCAGCTGACATCGGTGAGCTATTTTTTACATGAGAAATCCCCAGAGAAAAAAAACCCAAGCATTTTAATGGCAGTGCAGGTAATGTTTTGCCTACCAATCTGTTCAGGATTTCTGTGTCTCTTTTAGATATGGCTGAAATCCCATTTGAAGTCATTTTCCTAATCTGTTGCACACATTTGAATTCTGATTATGAAGTTACCCCTCAGAGCCCTTTGGATTAGATAGAGTTTTTGCATCCTTTTAGTTCTGCACTTTGGCAACAGAGAGAGAGCTCCTGTTTCCAGCAAAAAATATGCAAATGCATTTTAAGGCTCCTGACAGAAACCCTGAGGGTTTGGCATCCCTTTCAAGCTGTTTGTCAGATATCAATGAATGGCTTTCTAAAAATTCATTCCCTTAATGTCAGGGAAGCTAACTAGCTTTTCCCCTGATTTGAGCATCAGTGGTTTAGTGCCTGGCCCCTCTTTTACAATGCTCCAGTCAGGGTGATCAAATCCTGTTATAACTTTGCTCTATTTTTAACAAAATAGATCTTACATACAACAAAGAGGATGTATTAAATTTCCTTCAAAGAATGTTGCCAGAGCTCAGTTATAGGCTTTCATCCTGAATATATTATAGTCATGCCTGAGCCCCCCAGATAGCTTACCAATCTCCAGACTGGAGGTTGGTATTTTGGTACAAATTTACAATTTTAGCACAAATTGAACACCAAGGGTACGTAACCACCTTTCTTAGATGCCAGCAAGCTGGTAGCAAGCAAGGAGGCAAATGTACTTATCACTCTGCTTGACATTAACCATGGAGGTAACACTGTTCATTCCTGGGAGCAAATTTCTAGCAAGTGCCATTCTGAGTGCCAAAAGGCACACCACACCAAGAGAGATAAAGGCAAATAGTAAAAGAGATTTACTTTTAACATTCTCTTTGGTGCAAAATGACAGCCCAAGGCTTATGCACAACCTAATCTCCAGCCTGAGAGAAGGCACTGGTCAGAGGAATCCCTAAGGGGCACATTTTGTACTGAAGCAATTAAATCCCCTGTGTGGGAGAAGGAACACAGAGGAATAAACACACTGAACGTGAAGTAAGTGTAGAAATAATTATCATAGCAGGGGAACAGCCTGGGGCTTCCCTGTTCAAGGGAGATGCATAATCTTAGATCTTAGATCAATTTTTACTTGTCTGGCTGAGTTTATTGTCATGGTTTGAAAAGGGGAGAGAGTCCTCCCACTGCAGAAGAGCTTACCACACATGCTAGCACAGGTTCTTGTTATCAGGACCTTGCACAGAGAGCACCTGCCTGAATACTTAGAGAAAATTCTCCTTCCTTTAAGATAGTTGGCTCCTCGTGGCATGCCTTTTAATGAAATGGAGTGCTCCATTTCAAGATGTCAGTTTTCCCCATGCGCATTAAACATGCCTTTTAGGCTTGGAAACACAGTTAATTCCACTTACACACCAGACCCAGCACGATGGCAGCTACCCAGGCCTGTGTACATGCAGCACTGGCTTCCAGGGACTGCTTTCTGGGACTGCACCATCTTCTGGCTCAGCTCACAGCATCCTGGATGCCCACAGTGTACATGCAGAGCTATCCCTACCATCAGTACAGGTAACATCAATACAGTCTGGGTGTCCTAGGTCGTGATTCCACTTTTCCTAAAGCAGATGTTTAAAAGCAGTTAAGATAAAGCATGCCCCAAAGTCACCAATTCCTCTTTAATCATGATAAACAGCTCTGGGTGATCTCCATTAAGTTCTAGAAATCTCCATTCTAAATGTCTCAGGGTGAAAAGAATCCTGTCCTTACAACACGCCCAGCAGTTCCTTTTCGCTTGTCATTGTATGAAACAAGATATTTGAAAGACAATTTACATTAATCTTAAAATAATAATGGTGTTTGTGCAAACTTCTCTGCTGTACACAACATATGCCAAACTACTTCACCAAGCTCATCCCACATGTAGTAACATCTCACAACCATCTCATTTGTGGTAGCGGTAAGAATGTCAATGTGCAAACAGCAGCAATTTATTCTCGACTGGACTAAAAGCCATGCAAGTACTTTTAGAGGTGCAAGCCAGTTTTACTACAGCTTTGTAAGCTACAAAGTCTTTATCAATGATCAATAGCACAATATTTGAGCAGATATTTTTTCAAAGCATTTCTATGAACACTTTAACAGCAGAAACAGTCACAGGTATCTAATAAGTTTTACTTGAATTTTAGTACCAATAAGTCCATACTTGTTAGAGTAATAAAACCTGAAGAACAGGTACAAAGAGTTGCAAGATGTGTACGTAGACTAAATACAGAAAAAAATAAGCCCAAAATGCCCAATGTATATCAAATAAAATAAAAAGACAATTACAACAGTGCACTTTTTAAGTAGAAAAAGTAAACAATATATAAGATCTCCCTTCTTTTCCAGTCTGTTCTTTGTATTTGCTAGGATAGCTTTTTCCCTGCATGCTTTTCCCAAGCTCATCTAAAAAGGAACCTAAGTTTCCAAATCTGGTAGCACATAAAAAAGCCTACAGATTTTACTGCTTTTTGGTGTTTGCAGGATTTTTACATGCTGTTCATTCAGTAGGCTGCACTAGAGTAGAAATTTTCCAAAATGAGTAGAAATTTTACCCTTCATGAGCCTTGAGGTCTTTCCTGGTTTGTAACTTCCTGTATTGTCCTTTTTGCTATTATCTCTGCTGCAATTACCAAGGGAGTACATTAAATACAGTTACATATGGCATTAGTCATCCTATATAATTAATTATAAATAATTGATTCATTAATGAACTTCTCTGAAAGAAATAGGCAGCATCTAGCATTTAGAGATGCTGTACATGTATTATTCATATGCCTTCATAAATAGCTAGTTACTTGAGTCCAAAACTGCAAAACATATTTGTGTGAAATGCAAAGGATGCTGCACAATAAAATATATTACTCAGTGGTTTTGGTTTTAAAGAATGGGTTTATAGAGTGGGAGTACTATTACTATTGAAACTCTGACATATGAAGTGTTCCACTGGAAAAAAATGATTCATTTCTATTATGTACTGTATTTATCTCTACTTGGTACAAATTAATATCTTTCCTACAGTTAGAAACATTATATATTTTTACAATGGAAAAAAATTCCCATGAGATCTACCTATGACTTCCACAACTGCACAAAGTGTGCATGCAAAGTATGAAACTGCACAAAGCAGATAAACAGCTTTGGTCTGCAAGAAACCAGAGGGAGTTGCTACCCTAGCATAAATGTATTCTAATGTATCACAACCATTTGAAAATAATGTTTGAAACACACTTCAAATGGGCAAGAGGGGCTAGAAGCATCTCAACAGCAATTTTTAAATAAACATGAGTGCCTCTTTTCATCATGCATCAGAATTTGTACTTGACTTCAGTCGAATAACATAAATAATTTTGCTAAATGGGCATATCAATGTTTATGAAATCAAAACAATGAGCAAATATTTGCAGCTGCAAAAACTCAGCATTTGCAGTATTTAAAGGAATCTCCTGTGTGTGATGAATTCAGGAAAATGCTAAGTAAAATTGGTGAGACTAAGTATTTTTTCTACATAACCTTGAGGCAAAATAGTCAGGCTTTTTACACTGCATCTGTGTATTTATCTATAAATAAAAATGGTTGTCAAGTGTTACATTTCAGGGAATGTACCATTTTTATCCTTCAGCTTCTGAACACTTCGAGCAGATGGGCAAAGGTCTTGTACTTTGTTCTGTAAAGGTTTACAAATCACAAACATCCAGAGATTTGGTTCTGTGCTTCCTCCTGGTTGCTATGCAACAGGTCAGCACATCTCTAGCCTATTTATTTGGCTGCTGACAGGGTATAAGATATGTACCC
The DNA here is from genome assembly GCF_901933205.1 of Camarhynchus parvulus. Taxonomy (NCBI): domain Eukaryota; kingdom Metazoa; phylum Chordata; class Aves; order Passeriformes; family Thraupidae; genus Camarhynchus; species Camarhynchus parvulus. The sequence continues at coordinate 24,959,127 of NC_044572.1, read as the reverse complement.
ACAACTGCACATCCCTTACAATCTATTACCATTTAATCTTTTCACTCTTGTTCTTCTATAATGGCCCTATTACAAAAACTCAGTTTCAGCAGAATTGTAGGGTCTCCACAAAGCAGCATGTGAGCAGAACTCTACCACTGCCCATTCTTCCAACACCAGGAGTAGTGCCAATGAAGCAACACCTTCTTGTCATCCCTTTCTCTCATGCCCCTTTTTGAGACTCTCATGTCTCTTAAATCTACCATGATCTTTTCAAATCCAACATGATCCCTCGGGTTTTAGCTTTCACTTTTTTGATTCGGAGCTGCTTTAGTGTGTAGTTCTGAGCTTCATATTAGGGGATGGTGAGCTCTCTTCACAGCGTAAATAGACAAAACAATTCCTTCTCTAGCTGGGAACCAAGGACAAATGATCCAAATCTCAGGCCCAAGAGTACAAACAACAACAGAATGAAGAGAGAAAAACAAGAAGGATGGGACTTCATAACCTAAAGCTATAATTAGATGATTAACTCCAATATGCAAATAGACCAGAACTTATAAAATGTGAGACCCCGCGACTGCTTGTCCATTTTGTGACCATTTTGGGTTCATCTCGGATGTAGCCCTGGCTGGGCTCTTGTACTTCCCAAGGTGGATCTATTGAAGCCTCCTAATAAATACCTACTTTATTGTTTAACTCCATCTAGTCTCTGTTCTAGGTCAGCCTTCACAAGGCATCCAAGAAACTTAGTGCCATGGAAGAGCCATCAAGGGTGAAGGGAAGAAGCTGCTGGCAACAGCTCCCTGGAGGTGAGCAAGAAACACACAACATTCCAGCAAGGAGCAGAATGAACCCAAGGACTCATATGAACATGTCACTCTAGCAAAACTGCTGCACGTCTTGCACCAAATATGCTCCCTTTATATTGAATTCCACAGAACCAATTGCACACATCACCTCAAAGAAAACTGAATAGGTCTTTCAAATGTCTTGGATTTTCTCTCAATAAGTATTAATGAGCACAGTTATAACTGCACAATGATCTCAGATGTGCTTCTGTGAGATGGTCCTCAATGATGCAGCAGCCAATACTTATTTGTACTTCCCACGGATCTGACTGAGGAATTGTGCCCCAGTTACAAAGAGCAGATGTTTTTAACAAAGCAACTATGTGCATGCTTGACAACATTTAGATCTTGTAGAATAGAAGATTCCTAAGCATTCTGGGACACTGCCCTCTCTATCAGCTTCTGTCTTTGCTATCTTTTACTGTTTGGCTGCAATAATACCCAGGATTCGATATGTGGCTCTGTATACGGCTGGGAATGGACATAACAAAATTCTAAATTTCGTGACTCTACATTCCCCTCACATTAACTGGTCTCTCTCACTGTACCATGTTATTTTGTGTGAAATTTCCCAGCTTGCTCCAGAGAGGAACTGCAGGATGAACAGATCAAGAGCAGCCCTTCTGAGAAGGACTTAGGGGTGCTGGTGGATGAGAGGCTGGACATGACCCAGCCATGAGCTGGGCTTTCACAGCCCAGAAAGCCATGCCAAACTGGGCTGCACCAAAAGCAGCATGGCCAGCAGGGTGAGGGAGGGGATTCTGCCCCTCTGCTGTGCTCCAGTGAGACCCCACCTGAAGGGCTGCATCCAGCTCTGGGGCCCAGTAGTTTGGTTATTAGGAAGGACATGGACCTGTTGAAGTGAGTCCGGACGAGGCCACCAAGTTGATTAGAGATGGAGTACGTCTCCTGTGAGGAAAGGCTGAGAGATTTGGATTTGTTCAGCCTGGAAAACAGTGGACTTTGTGGTGACCTAATTGCAGTTTTCCAGTACCTGAAAGGAGCCTACAAGAAAGAGAAACTTTTTATAACAGCAGGAGGTGACAGGACAAAGGGAAAGAGATTCAAACTGAAAAAGAGTAGGTTTAGATTGGCTATTAGGAAAAAAGCTTTTACTGTGAGGGTGGTGAGGCACTGGAACAGGTTGCTCAGAGAAGCTGTGGATGTACCATCCCTGAAGTGTTTAAATGCCAGGTTGGATGGAGCTCTGAGTGAAAGGTGTCTCTATCCACTGAAGGGGCCTTTGAATTAGAAGATCTCAAAGGTCCCTTTCAAGCCCAGCCATTCTATGATTCTGTGACCTCACAGGATAATTTAAAGGTGTTTTCTGACATTAAAAGACAACCAAATGCAAGCTGTAAATGGGTAAGATTTTAGAGATGGATAGTGTGAAAGAGGTAACAAGATGCAGGTCACCTATCTAGAAAAATAAGAGCCTTGTATTTCATGTCTTTGATTTCAATTTCTTTTGTATGTATTTCTTAAACAATGATGTCAATGATATCTACTTCTATCATTGATATGACCACTTCTTCAAAACCTATACAAAATATCTTGTTCATCATAACAGTACCAAAATGCCTCCCAGGGGTAAATTTCATGATTTACTAAAACCTAACATAGAATTTTTCTTCAGGTTGTCTGCTAGACTCTCCTGAAGTGGACCAAAGATTCATTTTCTCCATCCTGAAAATATTTCAGCCATTAAAACGTGTACTTTCATTCCACACTGGGGGTAAAACTGACCCCTCTGACTTTTCCACCCTCCTCCTGAGATAACCCTAGTGGTACATGGCAGCAAAGTGATACTTAAAGCCATTTACCCAAACATGAAAAATACATGCTGTAGCGTCTGCTTCTTAACCCAGTTATGACAACTGCCAGAGAGACATCAAAGAACAAGCTATGCTGCCATCACACAGGTTTTGCTGGAAGACTTACCCAGATACCATCTCTTTCTTCTAACAAAATACGCTTTGCTTTGCTGCTGATGTCTGTAAGGATGTAACTAGGTTAAAAATATCACATATTGATTTCAGCTCTGAAGTCAAGACAGCGAAAGATTTAGAAAGCAGGGAAGAGCCCTGGCTGTAAGAAATACAGAAAGTTCTCAAAAAGTAGAATAAGCAACACAATAATTCTCTTTGTACTTCCCAGGGCTTATCTGGCGGTACTAACAAAGCAAGATGAATGCTCAGAGCCTGCATTAGCCAAATATCCCTGTTGATTGACAGAAGAGAAAAAAGGTATGTCCAGACAACAAGGCAATGTGATAAATGCAGATGTCTAATAGCATAATGCAAAGGACTTTTGCATTCTTCTAATGCAAATAATTTGAATATGAGAGAGGATTAAGAATGAAGAAATCTATGCCTTCCATTTACCTTTTCTGTGGTTAAAGCATCCACCCAAATAGCAGAAACATGTTTTGGGGGTTGTTTCTTTGTTTGTTTGTTTGTGGTTTGTTGGGGGGTTGGACATTTTTTGTCTTCAGAAGACTGAAATCCACATTCCTAGGGTGAGCGCTGGCTAATGAGTGAGAAGCACTGGAGGAATGGAGTTTGCATTCTTAATCATCGAAGCTATTTTCTATTAATTTCTTTTCTGCAAAGATTCATTGGACCAGAAGAAGCAGATGCGAGAGAGCGAACATTAATCCCTAACAGAGGCCCCTGGGTTCTAGTCTTTGTTTCAGGGTTAGTTTATATTATACACAGTGACTGTTTAGTTTACAATAGAATGCTGTATTTAGTATCTGGAGCCAAAGACTCCTGCTCCTTCCCGAGCATTTGAAGCAAGGTGATGAAGAGTCCTTTCTATTTCTCCCACATGCTCTGTTGCACTCAAAGAAACTTTAATACTTTAGACTCATGTGAAGCAGCTTCAGCAGGAAAGACTGGAAAGGTACTTACTGCAGAAGACATGCTGGTCAGAGCACAGATGAAGGGAAATATCTCTTTAAGTAAAAGTAAAAATTACCTGAGACTCCTTTACTTTAGGTGAGTGCCATTCAAACCAGAAGCAGATGCTGTCAGCTGCAGCTCAGCATAGAGCACATAGTCTGGCAGATGGGCTGGAGGAACTAGAGATTAACTAGGTGGAGCAGCCTCAGAGAGACACCTTGGCTGTTGAGTCTGGGGGCTCAAGGGTAAGAACACATCAGAAAAGGGCAAAAAAGGTAAAAAAGTGAGTTTTTAGAGACTTCCCATGCTTCAGGAGGCCGGTGAGAACCAAGATGATTTTGAGGACAGCAATTTTAGTTTCTGTTTCCATACCCTTTTGTCAGTTTAGATGCAGCTGAGCTTCCCAGGCACCATAAGAACTTCCAGTTTGGGGAATTCAAGTATGCATCCCATTAAAATTTGGACACATTAAGATGTGGACATGCTCTGCACTTCAGGCACAGCCTCCTAGAAAGGCAATGCTGGCTGCACATGAGCTCTTCTCTCCCCCACACACATATCTCTCAAATGCCCTGGCTTCCACTGAGAAGAAGCTTGAAGCTTTGCAAAATGGGCTGACTGAGAGCAAAAGCAAACAAGTCCCTGTCCTAAATTGTGAGGCAGTCACATCCCTGGAGCACACTGCAGGACACCTCCAGAAGCAAGCCTTAGTGCATGGCCCATTACACTGGGACCTTGGTTTCAGAATTTGAGACCAAGACATCAGAGACCAGCAGTTCTCTTCAAATAGGGAAGGTGATATAGACAGTTTTGGAAAATATATCCATGTTTACAACTGGCTGTCAAAATACTGCACCACTGAAGGTCCACAAGGCAACAAGAAATGATCCATGTCTGGCTTTCAGCCACATCAAACTGTTAAACTGTTAAACTACAGATCATTGTGGTATCAGAAGAGAGAACCAGAGAGAACCAAGGAGTAATTGAGTAATAGTTAAAGTTAATCCTTTAGCAAAAGTGGACATGACACGATATGAGAAAGCCCAGCAGACATATGCACACATACACAGTACCTCAAGAAAAATAACACAGAAAATGGGAGGCAACCACCTTTCATTATACTTACTCCTAACTCATCACTTGATTTAGTGAGATCAGAAAGTTTCTTGGGAAAAAATAAACTTAATTAAATTTTACTGAATGAACACTGAGGAGGCATGATCTCCATTTAAAGACTTCAAAATCCACACTAGTGTTAACTAATATTACTGCTGCATTTTATTATAATTTTGTTCAAAAAGATTGATATGTTTTTCAATGGGGAAGTCTAGAGTTTTTTATGTCCCTGTCCCCACAGTCACTGATAAGTAAACAATAAAACCCAATAAGTGTTATGTATATAAAGGATGCTGTAAAAGGTGTGGACAGCACCAGTAGTAAGGCTGGAACACAGACTTTTTTCCATCTTAGCCTCTAACAAAGAGTATAATTTACTGTCATCTTTTGAGTTCTATGCTTTAAGCATATGGGAAAAATCTTAAGGCTCTTTAATTTATGATTATTAGACAAAGTACTGAATTTGCACAAGGTGTTTTAAAAATCTTTTCAGAGGCCCTTAAAGGCTGAGAAACTAGGCTTTCCTGCATTTTCTTGCTATTCAACTTTCTGTGAAAAAGAAAATATTGTGAGAAATAAAGGGACAGTTTTCCCACGGGCTCTTTCAGTACAAAGAGAGAATGGCATCACTGTTTTTTTTATTTTGTCTCCAGTACAATACCCTCCTATCCCATCAGCACAATTTTTCTTGTATTATTATTACTACTGTGGAGATAGTGAAAGGCAAGAATACAACATCCACAGGCTTTGCCAAGTGCAGCAGATTATGTACATGAATAGCTAACTGCACACTAGGGGGTATGATTTAGGTCACATTTCTTGTTTCATTCCAAAAGGTTATAGATTTTTAAGCCATTCATTGTTTAATGCACAACACAGTTTACAGTCATAAGCACATATAACCTGAACTATCTTTTCTCAGTTTTTTGCAGAAGTAATTTGTGTTCCTAGGCAATGAAGACTGGCAGAAGTTGATAGTCTGTAACAAAGTGCTATAAGCGTGTGACAAAGCTCTATGAGCAGTTTGAGTGAAATAGGACAAAGAATTAATTCATTTAGGGACAAGCTAAGATCTGAAATAAATCAGAATTATGATACAAACCACCTTCTGGTTCAGCAATTGCTTAAAATGTAACTAGAAACACACTGATGAAAGAAACAACAATGTCATATGGCTTTGAATAGTGAGATTAATGAAAATGGCAAATCTTTTATATTACTTAAAGAGAAGATGAACATGTATTATGAAATAAGTCACATGAGTTTAGATAGTCCCCTAACTTTGTGTCGTGAGAATCTGAGAAGAAATTCTTTTAAAAGCTCAGTGTCAGTGGAATAGTCTTTAAACCAGGACAGACAGTTCAAATATAAGAAAACATTAGAGACAGCCTGGGTTTGTTTGTTGTTTTGTTGGTTTTTGTTTGGTTGGTTTTGTTCCCCTGTAACCCTGCTTTATTACATATTTTAATTTCTGGAAATATATAATAGCAATCGTTTGAAATGTCTTTGCCCCAATTACCAAGTGACCTGGTAACCACTCTGATCCTAACAGTGCTGGCCTAATGTGCAAAACACGAAACAAGGGCATGCCTTGAATAGTAAGGATTTAATACAACTCTCTCTGCCCTTTAAAAGCTAAGATCTGTTTTAATGGGTACAAAATGGAAGGGTGAATAGTTTAAGGCAAGAGAAATCCATATTTTCCCAGCATGTGGTCTAAGACCTCAATGATTAACTTTCAATACTAACAGGACATAGTTTCAGTACTAACATAGCATAGCTTTCTCTCTCAAATTCAGCCTGAAAATATTAGAATCAAGGAAGGCTTGATATAAAGTGATATAAATAGATAAGAAATAGATCCTCTATTATACTTACTTACATTTAATCATACTAGGCAGTCTTGTGTCTTTGCCTTACTATAACTCCCCATTGTCTGAACACAAAACACACTGCATCTTTCTGCTGGGCTGAAGTGAAAAATTAATAACTGAGGAACAGGATTTGGAATTATTTGTCCCATAGCACAGCTAGAGGGAGAAAAGACCAAGGAACTAATATAATTTCTATGCTAGGAAGAGAAAACAAAGGGGAGGGGAAGGGAAGGCCAGCAAGAAGGGAATGTGATGTTAAGACAAGTATTGAGTAAAAGAGAAAAGGGTAAGCCTCAAAGAATGATAGCAAGAGGGAAAGGAAATGTGAAGAAAAGATACCACTTCACAAACAAAAAGTTACGTCCTTAAAAGTTTCTTTCTGTAATGGCTTTCTGCTGAGTGGCAATAAATGAGCCTTCTCCTTTAGTCAAATTATTGATTAATTATTCTAGGGCCAAGCAGGGACAGTCAGCAAGCATCTGGGGAACACACAAGGCAGAACTGCACTGCTCCAGAAGGGCTCCCAGGAGGTCTGTTCCTCAGGTTGATGTAACTTGCCTCTCCAGATCAGCTGATTCACATGCATGGGAGCTGTGTTAAATATAAAACATGTACTTATATTGTACAATTAAGAGCCAAGAATCATAAGAGACATCTAAGCAGCTATTATTCATCAGGTAACACAGACATCTGCACACAGGTCAATGCAGCAGTTAGACAGGGACTCAAAAAAACTCCGTTAAGTCAATGCAAAGCTCTCATTTCCTTCAATAGTGTTGGGAGAAGTATCATGGCTTTCAAACAATGAGGGCAGCTGACTTCTGCCATCACTCTATAGGCTCTGTTCACCACCAGAGAAGTCAGAGAGAAACTCCCATTACTGCCAGCAGTGATAGGGTTGAGACCTCTGTCCTTAAAACTCGAGTATGGAGTTCCAGTGTGCTGCCCACAAAAGGCTTCAAGAAACCATCACTCCTGCCCCATGCCTTCTCCATGCTGCACTGCGCTCCCAGATACTCATCAGCACGCTTTTGCCTCAAAATGTACAACGAAAAGTGCTGAAAATACACAGTAAATAAAAGGGGTATAGTTTTAAGCTCAGGAGGAGTTGGTACATCACCTGTCACAGATTATCAGAGGTGTCTTGTATCTGTAAGATCTAGTGGCTCACACATTAGTCTGCTTCACAGCTTCCTGCAGCTCCTGCCATCTGCCTGGAAGTAGCCATTTTCCCAGAAAAGTTGGCAAGATGATGCCACATAAAATGAACAGTACTGGGGGAGCAAGCTCTTTTATACTGTCTTATTTTGAGGCTTGCAGATGGCCAAGTGAACAACACCTCCCAATGTCATCTCTAACTAAAAAGAGCTAGCACACTTTTAGATGGATTATTATCAAGTAGCAAAGGGACATACTGCATCAATCTGAGATTTAGACTGAGTCAGGGTCTTTTTGTTAAGCGGTATCATTTCTGCATTATCATTTCTGCCTGCTTACAAACAGCTGAGGGGAAGACCATTTGAGCCCTCACCCGATATGCAAGCCCCCATATGGACACATAAATGTGTACTCACCTGCAGGACTTGTGTTATTCTGACAAACAGAAATAAAGCTGCACTGGCAAAAGCACAGTTTTACTAACACAAGTTGCATCTGTACTAAGGGCATTTTGCCATCATATTCCATCACTATTTTGGCTGGGAAATGTCCCTTTTAAACACAGATTACATCTAGAGTCATTATGGTTTGTTTCATTTAAGGTTTTTAAAACAAAATTGGGAAGTATCAGATGAGTATTGCACTGAGAGGTCATTATGTCTGACTATGGCTGCAGAAAGCCTAAGACTTTGTATCTGCAGATACGAATTACCCTGTGCACCTCAGTGAGGATTTCAGTGTTACTCTCCTCCAACTTCTCTAAAAATTAAAGCCCAGGGAAACACCAAGGAGGATCATTCTGTTAACATGTCACCACCAACTCCAAGCAGCAACTCATTTTGGAACTACGTGTTGATAACTCTGAGAGATTCCAAATTACTACTTTTGCTGCTGGTCAAACCAAGCCAAAGAAGCTCAACAGGGCACTTGAGGCATAGCCCTGGTTAATAAGCCTGTGTAGTCCTAGAGAGTGACCACAAATATGTTTAAAATCTCTGCGAGAAATTAAGTTTGAGGAGTTAAAAGATACCACATGGTTAACTGATTCACCAGCAGGAGTAAATAAAGCTTTCAAAAACAATACTGCCTTTCTATACCCATATGTTTTTCTATTTCAATCCCTTATCTTTTTCTCTTCCAGCCCATTTCACATCATTGTCCAATATCCTGCAATGGTGGTGCCTCTAACACAGCCCGTCAGATACAGCAACCAGCTCTATCTAGAACTCCCCCTCTCTCTTCTTGCATGCTGGAAAACAGAGGGCAGTAAGGAATGATTTTTGAAACCCGTCTTACAAAAGAAAAGAAGACCAAGGGACTGAATCTGTTAATTTATTTGAAAATAAGGCAGGTAAGTTCTTGTGGCATGGTTCAGAGTACCTACCCTGAAGACAGCTGCTAAAGCAAGGCTTTTATCTATGGGAGGCATAACAGGAACCAGGAACCTGAAGTTGGAAAAATACACTGAAAAACAAACACATTTCAATAATAAAAAAAAATAGCCACTGAAAGGTATCACAAAGAAGGGCAGCTCACTGCCCTTCCTCCTATAGAAAGAGCTGGAAGGTCAGCTTCTTAATTTAAGATCTGCTGGGTACAAACTTCCAGTAATCACTGCATGTGTAAGGTGGGGTTTATTGCTGCTCCTTTAAAGATTCCTCTCCTAAACTGTGGATAAGGCAGCATTACAGTTAGTGAATTTTTATGGTAGACAGAGGCAGAAGTGCTTAAAGCTGAGAGAAATCTAGCCCATCTAACTCTAAACTATCTTTTGGATATTCACATACCTGGCCCTCAGAAGTCCTGCTCAACAAGGAGGATGATGGTAAGACCCAATCTTCAAAACAGTCTGTTCACAGAGAAGGTACAGAAGCGACAATAAATTTTGTATTTTTACAAACTATAAATGGATGATTTTGAGAAAAGAAAACAAAGCAGAGGATTCATTTGTGTCACAGTGAGAACTCCCATGGGGAGAAGACCCAGATGCAGCCCCAAGGTTTGTATTGAAGAAATCCATTCTTGCAGAAAAATGCTGCAGAGAAATTATAAAAGGAATTTTATCTGCCCTCACTAAATATGGAGAATGTTACTAGAGATGCCATCTAAAATGAAAATAAAAACAACAAAAAAAAGACCTTAAAAGAGTCAGGATAACAAGCATGTAACTTTTTCCCATTAACTTGGCAAGAACAAATGAGGCATTTCAACAAAGCCCATTGGTAGCACCAGAAATTAAATGCCCTGATTGCTCCGATAACATCATCTATCAGGAGACAGGCAGTCCTGGGACCTGGGACCTCCATTCTGAAACAGGTTTTGCAGTCCTGTGCTTCATGATATTTAGTGCAGTTTCCAATGTTATTCAAAGTCCTCATGCAGAAACGAAGCACTGACAAAACCCCTGTATGTCAAGATAAATTTTCAGGTGCCAAAGTCACGTGCCAACTTCATGTCAGGTCCTTCCATCTCATACCCTTTATATTAGCAAGCTAGATTGCTTGATCTGCCAAGAATCCTTATGTTATATGCCTTTATAGCTCAAATCTGTACTTTCTGTCAATGGCAATATTGACAGAAGAACAAACTTTGTTCCAGTCCACAAAACAGGGGCTTTGTCTAGGAATTCTGGGGCCTTATGTTCTCTGCTGACCATGGGGGATTCCCGGGATGATGTAACTGCAATAACATCCTTTAGAAAATCTATTTCACTGGACCAGCAGTGAAAAAAGGCCTCTGGCTGACTCCCTCCTTCTCTCACCGATTAGGGAATGACCTTAAGAAAGGGGAAAGAAATATTTACTGTCCGCTGTCGTCCTGGACTTGAGCAAACCCGCTACTGCTCACGCTGTGTGAAGAATTATAGATTAAAAACTTTTACCACCCCCTTTTGCTTTAAGGTGTTCGGCACTCAGGCACCAGCTGGGAGCCTGCGGCCGCCACTCGCAGCCGGGGCCGAGAGGCGCCCCAGGGACCGGAGCAGGTGCCGAGGCCGGCGAGGCTCGCTCACCACAGCCCTCCCGCCGACGAGCCGCCAGAGCCCACCCGCGGCGAGGGCCGCCGGGCTCCCACGGGCAGCCGGGGATGCCCGGTAGCCCAGCCGAGATACCAGTTCGCCCGGCAGGGATGCCTGCTCGCCTGGCCGGGATGCCGGCTCGCCCAGCCGGGGATGCCCACTCGCCCGGCCGGGCCGCCTGCCCGGGGAGCGCCTCCGGCGGCCGCACCAGGCTGCGCGGCCGCGGCGCATCCCGCGGAGCGACTCCCGCCCCGCTCCTCCGCCGCCAGCGCCGGGCCCAAGGGCAGTCCCCACCGCCCCTCCGGTCCGGCCCCGCCGCGTCCCGGCCCCGCCGCCCCGCGGGTGCCTCACCTCCGCCGGCGCCCGGGAGATGCGGAGCGGCTCCGGCGCCTTGCAGCCCTCACCGAGCCCTCGCTCCCGGCGCCTTGCAGCCCTCACCGAGCCCTCGCCGCCGGGGGAGCAGAGGGATGTCCCGCTGACTGAAGGGCTGCTGCCAGTAGCTGCGCCGAGCCGAGCCGAGCCGTGCCGCCGCCGCTGCGGCAGGACCGCCGCCGCCGGCTGAATATGCTGTCTCACGGTGGACAGGCTCCTCCCGAGAGCTGCTGCTGCCGCTTTCCTCCTCCCTCCTCCTCCTCCTCCCCCTCCTCCGCCCGCGCGCCCCCGGTACAGACACCCCCGCCGCCGCCCGTGGGACCGGGGCGGGGCCGCGGGGAGCGCGGGGCAGGTGGCGGCGGCGGGGCCGGCTCAGGCTCCCCGCCCGGCCCCCAGCAAGTCCGGCCTGAAGTGCACCCGCTCGGCTCCGCGATGTTCCCCTCGCTGTCACCCCCGCAGTGGCGCAGGGTTGTCCCCGGGAGCAGCCGAGCCGGCAGCTGCGCGGCTGTCAGCACAACACCGGCTCCACCGCCAGCCCCGCGACAGCCCCGGTAGCATCCACCGCCGCCTCGCAGCATCCTGATACCATCGCATGGCAGCAGCCGTCAGCCCCACCACAGCCGAGGCAGCATCCCCACCACCATCCTCACGGCAGCAGCTGGCAACCCCACAAAAGCTTAGCCATCACCCTCTGAGCTGCCTAGGATATCCCCCAGGCCAGCCTCACCACCACCCCCACGGCAGCCTGGCCAGCAGCCTGGTCAACTGTCATGGCATCAGGCTCCTGCTTAGTCCTGTCCCTTTCTGGAAGAACAGAGAGAACTCCAGAACAGATGGTCTCATGGTTAAATAAAGACAAGACTGCCCAAAGGCAGAGGTTTTGTTTTGCCCCTGTTTCCTCATATCATTCATGGGGACAGGTACCAGACAGCAGGGCCAGACTTCCAGCATTGCCCCTGCTTCTCTCCAGACACTGACATATCCATCTCCTGGGGAAGAGCTGCCAAGCAGAGCTGTTCCGGATGGTCCATGTTCCTGCAAAATAGCACCAGCGTAGATAACCCATCTTTCCACTCCCTTACTGCACACAGGTTTGCTGCCCCAAACGTGAGGAAAACACGTACCTTTCAGTACCATGGTTTGTTCTATAAAACCTGATGTCTTGTACATACGATTGCCCTTCCCCCTGGTCCAAGAGGTACCCTCCATAACCCCGTCCCTGGAGCATCATCTCGTTTTCTTTTGGTGGGAAACACTAATTGCAGCCACTCTCATTTGATGTCTGGGGCCTGTGCTGGGAAGAGCCAGGTATACCCAGCCCACTGGAAAGCCATAAAGGATTCACATCACCTCCAGCTCCTGCCAGACCTAGACAGACTGCTCCTGGCCAGGAGACAAAGAATCCTGAGGAGGGACAAAAACCTCCATTGCTGGTGCAGATCCAGTAATGAAATAACAGTTTCTCAATTTAATTGAAGTTGAATCAGGAAAGATTCATCTTTTGCTCTCCTGTGAAGTCCTTAAAGAGCAACATCTTCTGCTTCTGCAGGTTGGAGCATGTGGGGAAAAAACCCTGTGGTTTTAAATGCACAGTTCGAAAAGCTTTGAGTTTGGCACATTTGGTTTGCAACTCTTTATTAAAACAATGCCCTTTCAATATCAGACACCCAAAATTGAACTTCAGAAACTGATTTTTGCTTTTAAAAGTGTTGGAGTGTTGGCCTTAGCTTAAACATAAATGCCATAGGGTTTGTTTAGGTTCCTTTGAATTGTATGTCACTTGCAAATTTCCTGCGGAAACTCAGCGGATTGCTTTAAATTATTCATGAGCTAAGAGGGCCTTGGAGTCATTCAATATTCCTGAAATGACAGATGAGACTGGTTCTCCATGGGGCCTGATGAGATCCTGCTATTGTTAAGATGATGTCCTGTCCATATAACCATGATACCATGGTATCACACACATATCATGACAACACATTGCATGGTGATACCAGGCATAATAATATATGTCATGAATGGGTTTCCAGAGCTTGTTAAGCCCTAGATTGTTTTGTTACAGATTAATAGCATTTTGTGTTCTAGCAATAATTACATGAGATATTTCTTTAAAAAATCCTGTAAGCCCAAGTTCAATGGGACACAATTTTGATATCTGTTATCACAGATTTTATCTGTTATCACATTTGCCAGAGGTTATTCAGTCTTTTGAAAGTATAAAAATAAAGAATGGAAATGTATGTGTCAAGGGAAAATTGTTTAAAATCCTCATCAATCATAATGAGAGATTCAGTAAAATTATTATTTTAAAATGTCTATTTTAACAGAGGAGTTCAGAAATAACTTCAGTGGCTAGGGTAGTATATTAACAAAACCCACAAATTTCTCCTCAGAATAAACTGTTGTAAGGAAATTTGGAGAGAAGCAATCCTAGATAGTATAGGTTAGGTGTTCCTAAAAGTAACAGCCTCCAGGAATTCAAGAAAAATTTAGGAGCAGCCCAGTTAAGGATCTCTCTGAAGGAATAACAAATTTCCCTAGAAGTGATGGTCTGTCCTCTTTGACCTCAATCTCACCATTTTCTTCTCTAATCTTTCACAGCAAAAGGTCTCACCATTTTTGTGGATTTCTTGCTCTAGGCATGCAAATTCTGTTGTCACTAATTTTACAAGCCAAAATTAGTGACAACAGTCAATGTCTTTCATACACCAAGAAGACATGATTATATTCCCTTTTCAAAATAAAATAGTTATGATCAATAATGTATTTGTAACTCCTTTTAATGAAAAATATCCAGTCATTTCAGTATACCCCACTAATTTTACATTTGGTTGCTGTAGCCCTAGATAGCTTTATGAGAACAACAGAGGGCAAACTGGTCAGCAATTAGAGTTGCCTTCCCTGCAGCAGAGGTCAGTTGTACATGAACACACAGCCACCATGCTGCCGTCTGGAGAGAAATCAAAGATTAAGGGAAAGTTTGAGGTCCATCACAGACTATGGATTGTGTAGAAAAAGGCTATTGTTAAAATTACAAAAATTCATTGTTTGCCTGTCTCCCCTCTTCTAGCCTACACACATGTAAAATGTAGAGGTTTTCATGCACATTAATAAGTGCAATGTGTGGTTAATTGCTAGATTGGAAAAGTTCAAAGGAAAATAATTTGACATGTTTTCTTTTTGAAGTTACTTTATATAAAGTTGTTCACATTTAAGTTATTAATGAAGATGGGTATAAGTTCCTCTGGCAAACGAGTAACTGTTTATGATGCAGCACAAGACAAATAATTAGTAATAATTAGTAGCATTGCATTTCCCTGCCTCAGGCACCAGCAACTCCTACATCACAGCGGGCATTAATAAATGAGCAAACCCTCTAGGAAGTTTTTGCCACTTGAAGGTTAAAAATTAATTTCAAAGCAGACATTTCTAAGGCTTAGTGGAAATGGCAGCACATTTTAGACACTTTGCATGGTAGGCATAACCTAGGTTTGGCAAATAACAGAGGATGTTACAAAATGCCTTCCAGCTTTTCAAAATCAATGATTTAAACAAAGGATCAAAAGGCAGAATGAAAGTTTTAGAAAAAGTGAGGAATATCACTTCTGAAGTCAGATTTACTGCTACAGCAGTAAAGTCACTATAGGGCACTAATTCCACATGGCTTCAGAAATCTTTCCTTCACAAGTGAACTAGTTAGTTACTCATGTAAGAAATATATGGGTGCTTGCTCAGTTAAAAAGGAAAAAAGTTAATAGGAAAGTATTGGAGAGGTTTTTTTACTGTTTGCTGAAATCAGTTAGATCTCCGACCAGATCACTGAGATGAAATTTCCACAAGTCTGAATATCCACAATACATTCAAGACTTAAAAGAAAGATTTTAAATGTATCTGGTACACAGTCACTAATAATTCCTCTGTCAATTGATTTCCTATTGGTAGACTGCCAGTTTCGAGATCTTTGCCAAAACACATGTACAAAGCCAAAAACTGCCACATGTCTTAAAAAAGATAAATTCTTTCTCAGCAAAAACATCAGTAATAAGAGATGATGTATACGAGTAGAAGGTAAAGGGAGATCTGTGGCAGATGGGTGAGTTCCACGCTGTTCTGGATTTGGGTTACTCTCCAAACATGTTGCAACTGTGTGCTCCTAGAAACAATTATTTTAGTGACAGGCTCTTTTCTAAGCCTCTTTTCTTGCTTTGTTCCTCATTTTCCTGCAACATTGTCACCAAAAAGTTGTTGTCCTAAAATTCAACAGTTTTGTACATCTGAAACAGGAATCATTAACTTGACTTCACATCTGAGACTCTGCCTGTTAAAACATGGAATTGCTCAGGCTTCTGATTTTTGCACTTGCAACCAAGGTACAGAAATGGCCTGCCAGAAAGAAAGGCTCCAGAAATTTTGTTGCTGCCTTTGTAAATAGCAGGTGCTTGCCATGTAATGCAACTAGTTCCTTTTATTTGAAAAGATTCAGTATACTAGGAAGGGCTTGGAAACATGTCAGCAAAGCAGCTAATGTGGGAAGGAAGTGGAACATTCTGGGAGACACTTCCTGGTAATGGTCATGAAGACTCAGCAGCATGGAGAGGACTTCAGGCTTGAAAGGTTTTACTGTGCTCATGTTCTGAATTACTGAGGAAGCTGCAAAAGGAGAGCTCCACAGCTTGAGTGGCAGTGCCTGGAAGTGAAAAGGGCTTCAGGCAGGACTGGACAGTTTAGGGAGTACAGACTCTGAAATGCTCTCCTAAAAACCAAACTACACCGTTGTCTTCACTCACCTCTGTTTTGAGTTCCTGAGAATTCAATAGTTTTGTTGAAGAGAACAAAAGAAATGTCTGAGTTTACAGAATTACCAGCAGCACCCATCTATCTTTATTATTTGTGCTCTTTTTATAAAAGGTTGTCTCATTTTTCCACACCACCTTTCATTTTAAGTCCACACCTTTATGTTTGATTTAAAACAACAACAATTTGCATTTTTGCAAACACCAAAGGATGCTACTCCTTTATAGGATTCCTGAGACCTCCCAAATATTAACTTGAAGCTTAGCTTTAACAAAATTAGAGTCAGTGATACATACAAGGTGATGCATGAATTTAATACATCAAGAAAATGTATTAAAGTGTATGAAAGCAGATAAGTGCTATTTTTGACAACAAATGGAACCTTATGGCAAATTATTCATATGATTGAAAGTAGAAATGCATTATGTAGAGAAGATTCTAAAGGGAACTATTTATCTAAAATGTCTCTTTGAAATGTCCCTTATTTTTCATACTTTGTTCTGCCCAAGACAGTCATCTTTGCTTGCCTTTTCATTATGCCTTGACCATGAACTGGATGGAATAATTGGTGTGAATTAATAGAAAATTCTGGCTTTAATGTCCCATCTACAGACACAAGAACAGTAGTTGCTAATTACAGTAATGATCTGGATCTTTGTGGAAGTGGCTATCAATGTGTCAGTGCATAATGAAAGTTTTCAAGCAGTGTCCTAGCTCTGAGTTTATAGTGCAGTGTTAGAAAACCACTCACCTGGGGCCTGAGGCATCCAGCCCTGGCCATGGCTTCCATTTTTTAACCAGGCTCTTCTCATACACACCCACTGCTTATTGACAAATATGTCTGTAATTTTTCTTTTCTCTCACCCTCATTTTTCCTGACTTAAAGTCTCCAAATGAGGATAAGCAGTTATGCTTGCCTGGAGGCCTGGATGACACTCACAGAGGGAAGATGAAAGCAGCAGCAGAGAAATATAACAGTTTAATCTTCTTAAAAGGGGATAGCTGATAAAGCAGTTCTGGGGTAGGCTTGTCCCACTGCTTCAAAGTGCTGTTTGGTTAAGGGAATTTATTGTTGCACTGTGTGAGTATGATTATTTCAGCATTGCTTCTGATCCCAAATAGCTGTCATTGCCTAGAGTTGTAGATGGGTATGTATTTTTCTCACTGAAATCTAAAAATAAATACTAGAGGAGTTGGGGAGAATTTCTACTGAATGCTATGAGCTTTCACACATGGCAACCATCGTACCCCAGAAACCGAAGGGAAAAGTTATGGAAGCACAGACTGTTCTACCAAGACAAGGCAAATTAAAATTCAGCAGACAAGTGGCCTTCATACCCAGGCTTTTAGAAAATCAGATCAATTATTCATTTCAGTCCAGAGGAAGGAGGCTGTTTCCACACAGACAAAATGAATAGGACTGCTTAGCATGACATGAACAGGGCTATCTGTCCTCACTCCACAGTGGAACAGAGTGCTGTATGTGGCATACAGCAGGTAAGGGGATTTGGAATCCCTCAGCTCACAGGACACTGAGATTATAACTTGGAACTTAAAGTAGGCAAGCATCCAGTGTTAGTTTAGACATTGTGGTGTATGACAACAATTCACCTTGACTTCCCCACAATTTTTAACACACTCATGTCCTGAATGGGATGTCTGTGTTTGGTAGGCAGCACAATTCCAACATTTTGCTTTGAGGGATGCTTATTTCACTCTCATGTACATACAGATAACACATCTCCAGTAATGCTTGTTATGTAGACATTTCATGCCCTGTGCCATTCTCAAGGACTGCCTCCCTGCTCTCTCCAGGTGTGACAGAACTATGTCTGCACCAAAAGGCATCTCTCGAATGAAGTGCCGGGGATAAGACTGGATCTTATCCACTGAGAATAAAATCTCCTGCCTCACTCTTCTTAACTTGGAGGTTAGTGAAGAGTGCAGAAGACATGGAGACAGAAGGCTTAGTTAGGAAATTGTATACAAGATGGTTATAAAGCCAGTGACAATTAGAGTGAATAGGAATTAGGGAGAGTTAGGACCTGAGATAAACTTTAGGTCTGGACAGGGTCAGAACAAGCAGGTCTGCAAGATATAGGCAAGGGTCCAAAAGCTAAAGGCCTGAAGAACTGGGAGGGTCTGAAAGTGATTGTGGCACCTGCCTTGTTTACTTGGATTGTAGCAGAGGAACTCATCCCTAAGCCTTCTGAGGAGGAAAGGCCTGGCAGCTGCTGCAGAGGCTGAGGTGACAGCAGCTCCAGGGTTGGCTCTCTGTGAATAAATGAGGGCAGTCACAGCACAAGTGGTAAAGGGAGAGGTGGTGAAGGCCAAAGATGCTGCTGCTGTAATGTCAAGTTTAGCTGTCAATCTAGTACAGCCCAGATGATGCTGAGACAAGAATGGAAGGAGGAAAGATGGTGTGTCTGTATTTACACTCAAAAAAAGGAGGTATCTTGCCTGAAATTCATGGTCCCAAGCAGTGGCAACCTGTGTTGCCTCTGGAGCTGTGATCATCAAGTACAGCAGGGCCTCACTTGAGTACTGGCTTTCCTTCTGCACATCACCTTGACAGAGCTCATCATTTGTAGGGTTGGGATAGTAACTGACAGTGGGAAATATATCCATGATGAATCACACAGTTACAACAGTGCTCTGGAGTGCCAAAGAGCCTCAGCATTTTACTGTGGAATAGTTGCTGTCCTCTGTTTTCTGGAGTGCACTGGACATCTTTAGAAAACAGCCCAAAATATGAAACACTTGATTGAGAAGATAAGATCAAGGTCAAGCTAGAAGAACAGTTCTTCTTCTGGGAAGCTGTATGCTGGAAGAGATGAGCTACAGTGGAGACAAGGGAAAGAGGGGCAGTATTAGGGAGGTCAAGGTTGGTGTTCCTAAGTCTCTCTTACCTTCTGGGCTGTTAAAAGTGATCAGACACTGTGGCCAGATCATCTAAGTGCCCATCCACAGTCTGTGAGACATCTGACAATGGTCTGCAGAAGGAAAGGAAAAACCTATAATCTGGTCAGAAGATAATTACTGTGCATTGGCTTGGTGGTGTCTCAGTGATGAGTGATCAGTAGTGTCATTAGTAGACACCTTGTATCTGCATTGATATCTTACTGCCTGTCATGCTGGATGCAAGACTTGTGTTAAGTGATTTGTTTCTTGCCCTGTGAACTTACTTCCTCACTGCAGCAACAGTGTCACATCCCAGATTCATTGTGTGCAGGCAGCTGCAGAGTGAGGCACCAGTCAGATGCCACCTGAAAACCCATGGACTCACATTCCTTATGGGACCATGTGAGCACAGTGCAGGATATGTGACAATCCCCAAACTGTCTGTTTGTTCATGATGCCAAATGTGAAGGAGAAAAGGGAGTTCTTGCCAGAGTTATGTCATCTCAGAGGCCCCACTTGACACTGCTGGCCTCCTGGAAAGGGTTGTTTCCTTGTGGAGGAGGCAGAAGCCATGCTTTGGAGTAGCTAAGAGCGGCACTGATTTCATACATGCACACTGTTTGACCTGCTTGCAGCAGAGCGGTTTAGCATCATCCATCAGGCTGATGTAGAGCTGCCATGAGTCTAAGTGGCTGTATGGTGCCAAGGGTCTGAGGAAAGCATGAAAGAAGGACCTCAACACAAGATCACATTTTCCCCATGAAAACTTGTCTGTCATCAGACAAATCTGTCAGTGTTGTCTTGACTCTTGTGCAGTATTTGCCCAAGGAACTTGCTGCGAGTCTGTCCTACCCCAGCTATTCCCAAGATAAGGCATTTCTTCCTGACATCTGTATTACTGGCAGAAGGTAGTGATTGGCTGAGGTGTGGGAATCCTCCACTTGAGGCTGAAGATCTGCTGTCCCTAGTAGTGCTGCTGCCCCCCAGCCCTGCAGTGATGCTGGCATTTCTGGGACCTTGTGTTACAAAGGGAGGGTCTCACTGTTGGGAAAGAACATGGGCTTCCAAGGTCTTTTTGCTTCAGGAGAGCTATGTATGCTACATGGATGAGAGGTCTCTCAGCAGCTGCCCTGCAGCCACCTTGGCAAGCAGCTCAGGGATGCTGGAGCACTGAACAGCTCCACCTGCAGCCTTCAATGCCTCCAGGCTTCCCTCTGAATCAGCAGGGGAGGGAGGTACTTACTGCATGACTGAACGCAGGGCGCGGCTTTGGGAGATGCCTGTAGCCTAAATGTGGGTGACACCTTTTAGTCAGATGAACTAAACATCAAGTGTAGCCATCCACTGTAAAATACCGTGTAAGTGCACATTGTGAGAGATTCACATTTTGTCACAGCCTGCTCCTGCGCAGTCACAGCTAATGGCAAGGCAGAGGCTTTGCTGCAGCCTTGGGACTGTGTACTTCACATGGTGTCCCACCAGCTTGTATCTCAGCCACCCTCCCCACTTCTGTGTCAGTGGCTAGTGCTGCTCCTTTTTCCCTAGGCTGCACCTGCTGTGCAGTGTTTTCTTAAATACCTTCCTTCACATAATTGCCTGACAGCTGCCTGCAGTCCGTATCTGCTTCCTGCACCTCACCATTTCCCAGCAGCACAGCTGCCAGGTCTGGCACATATTGCTAATGGCTCTCCAAAACCATCCAGGAGTAGTAATTCATTAGCAGGATTTAGTTTTTGAAAATTAACTGTCAGGCTTTGCAGTGCAGTACAGATGTAAAATCTTCCTTATCACCAGCAGCTTTTATTAATGTGCTATAAATACAACAAGAGCAAGGCAAAATGATGATTACATTAAATTATGCTGAAAGCATTATAAGCAGCTTAGGAGTAAAAAGTTTACAGAGGTGCTGCAATTGTCCCCCCATTGTATTACACATCCTAAAAATCCTGTTCCAGAGTTACACAGGAAAAGAAAACCCAGCAGATCTCATAAAAATCTAGAAGGGCACTGCAAACTTTATAATGATGATGGAGTTTTGTGCTTGTAACCACTAATCAGAGTAGATGAATTTATAAAGGCATACTGCTTTTCAACACAACCCCTAAAAAACAACCCTTGTGGTACTACTATAAATGTGTCACAGAGTTAATAGAAAAGTAAGTATCTGTGAAAAATATCAAACTGAACCAGAGGAACCATTACCTATGTCACACACTACACTAGGAAGATGAATGTATCCTCACCTCAGCATGGTTTTCTCACCATGACTATGATGAAAATAAAAGTAGTTCTGTGTATGTGTCCAGACAATATTCACAAAACTCTCTCCAGTACATAAAAAAAAAAATTGCAGCATGACCAGATACTCAGCTTTCCATTGATTCATCCTATATACACACTTTTTAAAAATTGTTATCCTCAATATTCTACTTTAATAAAGATTTTATCTTCCCACTTTAACTGAAGAATGTTTTCCTATGTATAACAGGAAACTTAATTTCAATTCATTTCAATGCATGCTGAGATAGTTTTATTATTTAATTCTATTTATTTTGGTTTTTGTGGGTCTTATTAATATTTGGGAGTATTCTATCCTTGTTCCCAAACCTCTGACATGCACATCAGCTATGAAACAAATAATGCAAAAAGTTTCTGTGGGCTGTATGAAACATGAAAGTATGCAACATTCCAGTGGCAAGCCCCAGGCTCCTGTCTTTTTTACAGGAGCCAGTGATGACTACATGGAAGTCAGTACCAAAATCCTCCTTGCTCAGAGTACATGTAGCGTGCATTGTGCAAAACTTAACACTGAACAGATATGTAGAATCACCATCTGGTGTCATGTTGAAGGAGAAACTTTTGCATTACACACCACTGCCACGCCCCTGCAATTATTTCAGATCACCACCCTCCTTCAAAACAAGCTGAGTTATGTACAAAGTGACTCTCAAGGTATGAGATCAGTCTGGCATGGCCATTGACACAGTAAGAGAGAGGCCTGCATTTGGGAACCTCATAAACAGATCCTTAGGTTTGTGCCATTGATATCAGTCCCAGATCCTGCTACCCAAAATTGCAGCCTCTTTCATGTTTTGTGATCTCTCCCCCAGAGGTGCTCACTGTAAGTCTTCCACTGTAAATGCTTTCCTACCTCTGTTTAAATAGTACATTTTCATAATCATTTTCAATAAGTCAGGGTCAATCAAGCTGGTTGATGGGAAGCACTTGGATGTTCAGTCTCCAGATGAAGTGGCTGGAATCTTTCAGAAGAGTGAGCTGCTCCACAGCACCAGTGCCTGAAAAGCCAGCATCTCATCCACATGATGATTCTGCTCTCCATCACACAAACCATAGACTCTGTTCCTGTATACTTAAGATTATGTCCTTAGTCCATGAACTCATCCCTTTATTTCTTATTGCAAAAATAATTTCACCATACATTGCTTTATTAACCATCAAACTTTTCAGGAAGATATGATGGGGGAATGAAAGGGTATGGGTATATTCCATGGCAGAACATATACATGACATAACAGAGTAAATGGGACAGTCACCATTCATTTTTAATTTTTCCCATTTAAATTTTTTTTATTTAATAACTAAGTTTTATGTCTAAACTATAGGAGATAAGAAAATCAGCCCTAATAAGTCATTAATTATTACAAGAACACCACTTTTGTTTCCTTATTCAACTCTTTATTTTGAAATTGTTCAAATACTCATGTTTGATACACTGCTAGTAAAATAGTTATTCAGTGTTCTCAATCCTCCTATTTATTCAGGCTTCTCATTATATATCAGAATTTCCATTAAGACTTTAGACATTGATTGATGCTTGATCTTCCATTAGTACAAAGGGGTTAATACATAGAAAAGGAAAACAAAACACCTTCTTAAAGTGTGAGCATCATAATAAAGCGAGTATCAGAGACTCAATTACTGCTACACAGCGCCATGCTGCCACTAGGTGTCAGGGACACAATTCGCTCTGCCCAGGCAGCAGGACCACAGGCTTGCTTCGCTATGGCTCACGTCCCCCAAGGACTGAGGGATAATTTTGTCCACGCTCTCACACCTCTCAGTTAAAGGCTTTAAAAAGGCAGTGGAACTGGTCTTCTCTTTGAGAAGATCACTGTGGTGAAAACTCTGTGTACTGGTGCACTTAGCTCTGCCACCCTGGTAGCCATAGTGAGGGAGTTGCAAACAGAAATTAGAGGCAAAGTACAAAGAAAGTACAAGACAAGGGCGGAGCAGCAAACATTGTCTACCTGGACTGCTGTGAGGCCTTTGACACTGTCTCATAAGAAACTCACAGAGAACCCAGTGAAGCATGGCCTGGACAGACACACACAGTGAGGTACACTGAAAAATGTCTGAACATCTGAGGCAGAGTCTAGCCAGAGGCCAGGAGCCAGCAGTGTATCTCAGGGGTCAGGGCTGGGTCTAGTTCTGTTCAAAGTCTTCATAAATGGCCTGGATGACAGGGCAGAGTGTACCCCCTGCCAGGGTGCAGCTGACACAAATCTGGGAGCTGGGCGGAGTGGCTGATACACCAGAGGGTTGTGCTGCCATCCAGAGGGACCATGACAGGAATGGGTGAGCAAGAAGCTTAGGAGGTTCAGTAAAGGAAAGGGCAAGTCCTGAGTCTGGGGAGGAACAGCCCCATTCACCAGTATATGCTGGAGGACACCCAGCATATAAGCATCTTTGCAGTAGATCTGGGTCCTGGTAGATGCAAAATTGAACATAAGCCAGTGATGTGCCTGTGTAGCAAGGAAGGCTGAAAGGATCCTGGGCTGCATTAGGAAGAGTGCTGCCATCAGGTCAAGGGAAGTAATCCTTTCACTCTACTCACATTGCTGAGGCACACCTGGAGTACTATGTCCAGTTCTGAGGCCCCAGTAGAAGACAGACATGGACATACTGAAGGAAGTCCAGCAAAGATTCCATACCTCTGATCACCAACTCCTGGGCCTGGCCATTCACCTGTTTTTCAACCCACCTTACCACTCATCCAGCTCATATACCCACAGCTTGTTTATAAGGATCTTATGGGAGACAGTGCCAAAGGGCTTACTGAAGTCCAGGTAAACAATATTCAAAGCTCTCCCCTCATCTACCAGGCCAGTCACTTCATCATAGAGTCCTCAAGTTGCTCAAGACCCTCCCCTTAGGCAAGCCATGCTGATTACTCCTTGTGATTTTTGGGGGTTTTTTTTTTGATTGTTCATGTGCCTGGGACTGGTTTCCAGGATTCCATCACCCTCCCCAGGAACAGGGTGAGGCTGATCAGTCTGTAGTTCCCTGGGTCTTCCTTCTTGCCCTTCTGAATGATAGAAGTGGCATTTACCTTCCTCCAGCCTTCAGGTATTTCTCCTAGCCATCATGAACAATCAAAGATCATTGAACGATTATTGAAAGTGGCCTCACAGTGATATCTGCCAGCTCCCTCAGCATGGACCCATGGACACATTACTTAAGTATCTCCTGATCTGACCCTCTTTCACCAAGGGTACATGTTCCTTGATCCAGTCTTTCCTCCCAGTCTTTGGGATCTGGGACTCCTGAAGGCTAGTAAAGATGGAAGCAAAGAAGGCATTCAGTATCTCAACCTTTTCCATGCCCTGTGTAGCCAGATGCCCCACTAATTGAGCAAGGTGCCCACATTTTCCCTAGTCTTCCTTTTGTCACCTATGTACTTATAAAAACTCTTCTTGTTGTCTCCATCACCCCTTGGTCTGATTCAAATCCAGCTAGGTTTTAGCTTTCCAAACTTCATCTCTCAATGTTCAGACAATTATTCTCACAGGTATTCCTCACAGGTTACCCATCCTTGCATCCTTTTTGTGTTTGATTATGGCCAGGAACAACTTGTTTATTTACATGGCCCTCTTGAAATTTTTGTCTGAATTTTTATTCATTGGGACGGAACAATCTTGAGTGTGTAGGAGGTAAGCTTTTAATATTAACCGTCTTTCTTAGCCCCACCTTTCCTCCAGGGCCTCATCACATAGCATTTTTTTCAAGAGTTCTGAAGAGGCCAAAGTCTGCTTTCCTGATGTCCAGGGTTCTGACCTTGTTTTTCCACCCTCCCTGCCCTTGGAATCCTGAATTCCACTATCTCATGCTCACTGCAAGCTGACCTGCACACAAGGCTGTCTTTGATCTTCACATTCCCAACAAGCCCCTCCTTGGTGAGGATGTGGTCCAGCAATGCACTTCTCCTAACTGGCTTCTCTATCACTTGGAGGCTTGGAGAAGTTATCATAAATGCCTTCCAGGAACTTCCTGGCTTGTTAAGTTCTACAGTCCTGTTATCACTGTTGTTCTGCAGGTAATACTATCTAAATCTGTGCTGTGTATTGAACTTGTTATGCAATACATTCAACTCTGGTGACATGAACTGATTTCCATAGCTTTGGCAGTCCTTTGTGCAGGATCCACACAACCACCCAAGATCCCTTTTGCCATGCCATCTGAGGATCTCTTTGTGTGTAGGGACTGAACTTGGGACTGGACCCTTTCTATTATGTTTTATTATGTGTGCTGTAGATAAGATTCCTGTTTCATTTTAGCCATCAGAAACATGAGATAGCCTGCAAATAATGCAGAAAACAGTGGGGAAAATGTTCAGGAAAAAGAAAGATTATTTTTCTGGAATCTGCAATAAAGTAACTTCCAAAGTACTTACAGGTTTACTACACCCTGTAGAATTGTCTATTGTATATATATAATAATACTGTGACAGGCTGGTTTTGGTAGTAGTAGCCTGAAGACTTTTCTTGGAAATATGTTATTTTTTCTCAGAAATCTTCAATTATGATTTAAATAACTCTTTAGCTAACACCAAATACATTCAAATTCCCAACTATACACACTGAAAACAAATAAATAGAAATAAATAGAAATAAATAAGAGTCTTAAGTAGGACTTTGCAACCAGGCAAAAGAAAGGATCAGCATTATAAGAAGAAAACATTTCAGGATCTCAGCAGGCAACATCCTTGAGCTTAGACAGTGCCACACAGGCAAATCTAACCTACGCTGGGTTAGCTGTCATGGCATCCTGCATTGCCACAGAAATCTGCTGGGGTGCAAAGTCTCAAGGAACACAGACAGAATCGATCAGTCAATAATGTCTACTTCCCATTTAAAAACCTTTTGCATTCTAGACAAAATAATTCAGGTTGTACAAAATTTTGCTTTCTTTTTCTGTCATTTATTAGAATATAATTAACTCAGAAAGTTTTCTCTGATTATTTACCAAGAATGGCTACAGCACACATTTCTTTTAACAGCTACATACATTATGTTTGCACAGTGCACAGCAAGATTTCAGGAGCAAACTCTAGTTAAAAGCACTTAGCAGAAACTTACTGTTTCTGGGCCAGTAAGAATGAGTCTTTCTGGTTTGCAACAGCTTTCCTAGCAGATATTTTCACAATGCCAAAGGTGGGATACAGTAGTGTCTGTCTGTTCAGTGTCAGTCTGAAAGTCAACTTTCCGAAAGAGCAATTAGTTGTCCATTCAAGATGTTTGAGCTCGACTACCAGAAACCTGGGCATGTAAAAGGCATTTGTCAGTTCTAAAATAATTTCCTTTATCTGATTTTAGATTGAAAACTTGAATGTATAGAATAACATCAGAAGAATTATTTTCAATTCCCATGAAAATTTTAACTTTCAACTCTATAGCATTTTCCTCCAGAGTATCACAGAATGTCTGTGTTGAATGAGAACATAGGTTTAGCCCTACCAGAGGCTGAGATTAGATCTGACGACTTGATTAGAATCCTAAATACCCAGTCTATTTCTGTACACCTATATCATGTTTTCCCTCACCACCTCTGCTCAGAGCCAAAATACAAACCCTGCTGCATGTGGATAGTTGGTCACATGTTGGCATGCCAACCTCTCAGACAAATGCCAGTGAATGAGGAATTGTTTCTTTCCACAGTCGGGGAAAAAATTATGTGTTACAGAAACATTGCCACTTCACAAATGAGAAAAATAATGTATCTTCAATGAATTCAGTCATAAGGAGGAGAAAAGGTCCATGCAATAGTAAATATTTCTCATTTTATTGTAAGTTGCAGGATGATATTTAAGTACTGTCTGCCAGAGTAAAAGGGGAATGCCATACTGTTGCATGGCTGCCTAGTTTTCATAAACAGGCTGTTTCTAAAGTATCATAACTACAACTGCCATGGTTCCCCCAGAAACTAAGTTGTCCCAGCTATGTTTATATCTCTTTCATATCATCCTTAAACTAACAAATTTCTATTTATGTGAGCTAGTAGCTTTGGGTTTATATCATGCCGCAGGTGTAATCCAGGCTCTAATTACGTCTAGACTTAGTTCAAATGCTCACAACCTGTTTCCTTGGAAATAGATTACAATAATATACTAATTATCTATCTTGTTCATTGTCCTCCACACTTTGTATCTTTAGTGCAGAATTGTACTGAAGTTTCTTGCAGAACTAGGATGAATTCTCACCAGTATTTTGCCAGGGAAAAGAAGTCATGTGAGTTTATACTTATGGAAAATTGATATCCTCAAAAATCTTACTGTTCACTTAGGGACTAAAGTTTTCACAGAAATCAGTACCAAACCATTGTCCTGTATGGATATCAAACCTCATTTGAACTCTAAATTATATATGTAGTATAAAACCACTTCGTTTCTTTCTGTCCCTACACATAAATCTGAAATAATCCTTGAAGTAAAAATAGCAAAGTGATTAGTGCCCACAAGAAAATATATGACCTGAGTACATTGATAAAAACGTTGTCTAAGTGCACTGCCAACACCAGACTGCCCATGACCAAGCAGATCCCACAGGACATGATGGTATTTAGCTCCTTTCAATTTTCTTGTTACTCTCCTGAACTGTAACTCTTACCCTAATTCTAACACTACTATCCATCCTAATATAATGCACAGGATCTTGGCTCTCAACACAGTGCTGAGCACTGCCCAAGGGCAATGAGAGCTGGGACCGAGGATTTAGTGCCCACCTGAGACTCACCAGCCTTCCACACACAGTCCAACCCCATTCCAATCTGTAAAGCCCTTGACACAGGGGTTCACACAAAAGCATGCCTTCAGTGCCTTCCAAGTCCAGCTCTCACCCCAGCTATGCCCACTGTGGTCTCTTCACAGCTGGGCAGAGCTCTCCCATCCCTCCATAATATCCCCTGTGCCAAATGGGAAGCTTCTGTGCAACTGACTGAAAAATGACTTTCCTAAAGGACAAGACACAAGGACTTTCATTCATTCAGATACCATCATCCTCTTCCCCAAATCAACCCTCTTCCCTATCCTTCTCAAAAGTGCAGAGAGGTGCCAAACCTCAAACTCAAGGTGTGGGCGTTGGCCTGCATGGATGCCAACCCTCACAATATCCCAGGGACCATTCCTAAGTTAGCAAAAGAGGGATGACAGCTATGCCTGGGTCCTCTCCTCTAATTGTTTTAAAGAGACAGTCAAGCCATCTTAGACTCATTCTTTTGTGATTATTTGCTCTACTACTATTTATTCTAAAAATCTTCAGCTTCTGCTTATTTTGGATACCACTTTACAGTGAGAGATGCCTTCACTGACTTGGATCTTCAGACTTGATGTCTGCAGTCAGCAGCTAATGGTATCTGTGTATTGCTCCCTCCAGATATTGACTAACTGGGCAGAAAGCTGACAGTCTTGATCTGGGAGCTAACACAAAACCCAGGGTGGGGTGTGAAAAGCTTTCAAAGAATTTTGTTTAGCTTAGAGCTGGAGACTTGCTACAGAACACATAATATATGCAATTCCTTGAAGGGCCTTAGGGATATTTTCCATGTTTCATGAAGTTTTACTGTCTGGATGGAAGCAGTGGCCTGTATGTGACTCTCTGCTGAGTAGCCGGTTTCAGAATTTAGGCTAAGGTAGACAACACAGTTACACCTGTAAAACATATAGGGAGTTTCAAATATATATGTCACTGAGACATGGAAAAACCCAAAACACTGTTCATCCTGATAGCTAGAGCATCTATACAAAATCTGAAGGAGCAAGGAAAACAAAGATGTTTTGACCAAAAAAAACCACCAAAACCCAGAAGGCTTGCATGCCCTGCTAGGAATAAAGTGTGCAGCAACTTACAATCCATGTCTCATCTTTTGACTAGTCTTGAGTATGGGTATTAAGTCCACTTTTTCTTTCACTTTCCAACCCCTCTCCAATACCAAAAAACCCAGCCCTCCTCAGTCATTAGCTATGATGCGGTTTAGCATAATAGCAACAGCTAATCAGAGTCCTATATATGGTGGTATGAATATTAAAAAGGCCTTGATAGGACCTCTCGGTGGGACACCCATCCTAGGAGCCTACACTGAATGGACAGGGGTGGGATGGCTCAGTGAAGCTACCTAACATGCCATACATGCCTAGTCTGGCAAGCTCACAAGGCTGTCTGACAGAGCACGGTGGCCCCAACAACTGGCTAAAATAGCAGGAGGCTCTTTTCACTGAGATCCTGCATAAAGCAACATTCAATCAGTTAAAAATTTACATGCAGAGCTCAACCTTACCTTTCTAATATTTTCTTACTACATCTGGAAAAGAGACAGGCAGTTAAAGTTAGGTGTCCCTCACTTCCCTCCTGATCACAGAGTGCACTCAGACGTTGGTCCTCACATGGGGGAATTATCAGTTCCTCCTCCTTTTCTGCCCCCTGGTTGCTGGCACCAGAGCTCCCTGATAGTCTCTCTCAATTCAGATATCCCATGTTTCCTCCCTCTAACAGTCCATGAGCAATGATGGACATGACATTGGCAGAGCACTTTTAAAACAGAAGTACTGCTTATTTTACCCAGAAAGAACAAAGCACACCAAGAAAAGTAATTCAAAACAAGAATATGAATGTCTGGTTTATTTCTTCTTAAAAAGGTGTCCTGGTCACTGACTTCCTCAAGTTAGACAGCCATAAGAAAAAAAAAATCTACTCCTTGGATTAATCTATGCATAATGTAGGAAACTGAACAAAGAGCAAATCAGACTTTAAAAAATACTTCCCTAGAAGTCTTTAGAAACTATTGAAAAATTAAAATAGGAACCCTAAACCTGACTTTTTCCTTTCAGTGTGCCTTTGCTATCCAATCTTACAGAGAGAGGTTTGATCCAGTTCCCACTTAAAACTACAGCTGAAATGACTGGAAACATTTAACTGAATGCAGTGGGCATTAGATTAGGACTTCATTCACAGTCATTCACACACTATCCAGTAACTGGAAATAACACATGTACAACTTCCCTCTGGCTGAGAAGTTAAACCATCACTTAAAGGATGCCCCAGCAATCCCCTCTACTCTCTCACACTGCAGTAGCTATGCATAGTACTTAATATGTGCAGCTGGCAATAAGATTTCCCACTATCCTGCTGAAAACCATCCATTTAACTCATACAACAACTCATGAGTTACTATCTGAACTCTGAGTACAGAAAACCACAGTCAGCTCTTCAACAGTGCAATAGTTAATGAGCACACCAAGCCTGTCCTTTCCTGTAAACAACCTCTCCTTAATGTATTTTCAGACACAGCTGTCCCATGCCCAAATACTTTAAAAAGCATTTGAAAATCTGGGTTGCACCCTACTGGAGACAGCCCAGATTCCCAGTCATGACACAGAACAAACCTGTTCTGCAAGCATAAAGGCTTTCTCTTAAGACAAATCAAGGTTATGTACAAATACACACAGCACTTGGGATCAGACAGTCCGTACTCTTCTACTAGAACAGGGAAACACATCTTTTTGACCATGCAAACAGTAAAGTGTATCAGACATAAAATTAGATTTTAAAAAATGCAAATGTTAATAACTTTCTTAATGAAAAAAAAGGAAGAATAATGCAACTGCATATCTCAATGCTGGTTGTGGTTCAATGTACTTCTGGAAGACATGTTCATTAAAATGAAAAGAGTGAGATAGGACAGGACCAGACAGGGACCCTTTCCAAAGGGAGCTGTGGATAAAATAATTCAAGTGATGTGATTACAGGGGAATTGTTAGGGGATATTTACATTGAGGAAAGCAATGCTATTCTGGGTCTGGTCTGGGCCCCCTGCAGCATTACCCAGCATCCAGCACATTCAGGCAATATATGTGTCATAGGGCATACCCAGTGTCACGCTGCTGCCTTTTTGGTCCCTTATCAAGATGACAAGGGACACTTAAAATGCCACCCTCAGACTACTGTGGTAACTGGCACGCTGAGTCAGGACAGCTGTGAGATGCTCTTAAGGAGAGCTAAAAGGTCATGTGCACAGCTCATGCACTAGAAATGTGAGCTGCTACGTAGTGCTGTAACGCCAGCAACCATGACGTTAAGGCATTCACCATATGCTGCAAGCTGATCAATACCAGTACAAATTTCATAAAGCTGCCAGGAGCTTAGATTATGTTAGCACAAACAGCAAGGAAAGAACAGCCAGAAAAGATACTGAGAAGTAGGAAAGATAGCAAGGGACACAGCCCTTATGACGGCCTTGAGAAAAGAATCAGGACAAACAGCTTTGGATGATCTGCACGTGTACATCTATTCCTTTGAAATGCTGGGATATGTTTCTTTACCATAGAGGGGGAAGTTAATGGAAGAGCTAGTGAATGGATGGAAATAACATAAAGTGATTTACGTTCAGGTGACAGCGGCGACTCGCAACTCCCTTGAGCAGCAGCATTTAGTCTCTAAAGTATATAAATTACATACTTGGGAAACTGCAAGTTGCAGGTTGTAGCCTTGTTTTATTTGGCTGTCCTGACTTTAACTGAGGTTCAATAGATGCAATTTTTCAATTTCAGACCATTAGAGAAAAGAAGGAAAGGAGGTTGTAATTTTTTTGTCTTTACTACCTTGTGATCTTTTCAGCACATAAAGGTCACCTACAGCAGATGTCAATAATCACACTCTTTACAGTTTCCTTAAAGTTCATAATTTTACAGAACTATTTCACAGGTTACTAAACCAAACCAAATTACTTCTCAGCAAGAGTGAATTGGTGCCTTTCCTATATAATTTTATGAGTTCCCTCTGGGTCTTCTCTAGCCCAAGGATTTGAGCATTTGGCACACGATTTGAAACATGAACTGACTGTAAAGGACTGGAATTATCTGGATGTTTCAAAAGTACAATATTAGATATTTTCCTCCAGGAATGGTTAAATAGAGACGCCCTTTTTATTTGAAAGAGAAAATTCTTGGAGTCAAAATGCTCTTTGAGTGACTTCAGATGGAAATTTATCCTAGGTTTTCAACAGTACAGTTTAATTCAGCATGTTGGTTAGGCCTAGCACCTAATTTCTCAAGGTGCTATGGGTTCATAACTCTGACTGAAATCCCTCAGACCTGCAAGGTCTTGCAGCCTTTATTAGGCAGCCAGAAATGCTCACACAAAACTACAGACTGCTTCTCAAAATGCAGTCCAACACTTTTTTGAGTCTTTCTCATGGAAATAGGAAATAATACCATATCCACTTACTGTATTTCACAAAAAGAGGGGCAATGTAATGAAAGTTTGACTAAGGGGAGTGTGATAAAAATGTCTTTATTTGTTCAATTTTACTAAATTGCTGCTTTTTCCTCCAAGGCCTTGAAGAAGGTAATTTTCAGCAAAAATTACATCCTAACTAGGATTCTTGGCATTAATTTGATTTGACTTCTTTTAACTGAAATGCTTAGAATTTAAAAACTATTTCCATACATGAGAGGTGATAAGCATGTACATCATTTGATGTGCATGCTGTATGCCCAAAATACCAATAAAACACAGATACACTTGTTTACTTCAGCATGGCATCACTCCCATGCAATATCCGTTGCAGAATCTTACACCAATTAAACCCCACATTGCTTCTTTAATAATATTCTTATTTCTCTTTCCTAAGCTTCAGCATTTAGGCAGTTGAAAATAGGGAACTGGTTTTCAGGATTTCATGTAGTATATCTGGAACAAAAAGCAGAAGGAAAACTGGTTGTCCAACACCCAACCCAGGGGAAAGCACTGCCCTCCCTCTCAGCACCTGCTGAAAGCTAGCAAGGGCTCTTGTGGTGATTACCAAGTTTCCTTGGTAATTTATTTCTTGATCTGAATAATGAAATTTCAAAACATTTCTCCAGTACTGTTGAAACAGAGAATAAGAAGCTTGTATTTCTTTCTGGGAATGAGGAAATGCCCAAATATTCAACTTTACTTAAATACGTATTCATGATGAGTATCCACAAAATGGAAGGCTTAACAACTCTCACTTCAACAGTAGTTGTGTGAGTGTGTAAGAAGAAATTACACTGCTTCTTATATGGTTTAAAAAGACATCTTACACATCTTAGTGAATCTGGTTTTCAGCAGTGAAAATATGTCTTAATATATTTTTTTAAACTAAATTTTTAATTCAATTAGTCTCACAACAGACAAAGATTTTTTTCATCTTTGTTTCAAACTCTATCTTCCTGTGAGTATGTTAAAATATTTTCTTTCAAATGGGGCTTTTTGAAACCAATGCCTGCAAACTTGTTGCTGATTATTTGTACCCAGATATTATGCCCCAGATAATAGGGAATCAAGACTTGTATTTGCACATATTCTTAACTTTTAAATAGGTAAATATTCCAGTGATTTATTCCTTCAGTATTTTTTGATATCTAGGGGTCTTTACCCATATAGAAACAAAATAAAATGTATGTTCATGAATGCCTGCATATAAGTGTAACCGCCACAGTAAATTTAGAATATTGGTGTAATTTCAGTAAATGAAACGAAGAAATATTAAACTAGTGTGGGGTTTTATATTACTTTAGGTAGACAGAAATCTTGGAAATCAAGTACTACCATAGCTCTGATGATTTTGGTTTTTTGTTTCAGTGGTTATTAGATAAGATCTAAATTGAAAATTGAGTTTGAAAATATCAAACTGGATAGAGTAATAAACAATATTAAAATAATTACAGTAACAAGAAAACATATTTAATGCTGCATAGCAGAACTGCAGATTTTGTCTAATATACCACGAGATTTTGCCACAATAAACGGAGAGAGAGTTCCCTCGTTTAAACTGTTGTTAATGTTCCAGCAATGTTGTATTGACAATTTACCCATTATCTGTTAGTCACGACACAAAAATGTTTTGCATTTCCTCGGACCCAAAGGCAAAGCATTTTAATTGCGCAGTGCAACATTTTTTATTGTATTGGCTCTTTATCAGGAATATTTCAATATACAAGATACATTTTCATATTTAATTGCAGTTATCACACCTTAGCCTGTGGCTATACATTTAATCAAGGAAGAAAACTCCCATAGACCTACTGTGTAGACAATCCCTGTAGAATATGTTATGGAAACTCAGTCTTTATGAGAACAACTGATTAGTATCTGTGAATTCACTCTTCAGGGATAGTAGTCAGGATGTTGCAAACAAAAAACAAACTTCCCTTGGGTAATCCTAAGCACTAAGGGGAGGCAGCACTCCAGAGATACTGTGAGCCCTTTGAAAGTGTGGCCAGGTAACACCATAGAGAGCCCTTTTCTAGATGATGTCTTGGCTTACTATTTCCTGGACTAAACTCCTCATTCAAGTTCATATGATGTGGACACTAAAAGAAAATAAACTCTTTCAAATCTGATGAAGGAAATGTTGAGAGGGAACAACTGGGAATGCTTTCTAAGATCAGACTCAGGCAACATAACCTGGAGTAAGTTTCAGACTCCAGCTCAGGGCTTAAACTCAAGCCACTTTACCAACTGTCCTGCTACAGTCAACAGTATCAAGTGCATCTGATAGAAAACTTAGCAAAAACATCTCCTCTTCACCTGGAGTGATCTACTCTGAAAAAAACCCACTATGTGTACCAGTTCAAAGCCCCTGACCCATGTAAGGGTTACAGCTGAACCTAGAACTCCTTCTTCTCAGGGTGAGGTGTCTCCTGAGATGTCTAATCCAAAGCTTTTAATTTGAAATATCCTGTTCCACTAACCCCATTTCCATATTCCTACAGAAAAAAACATAACTGTTCAGATGAAACATA
The DNA here is from genome assembly GCF_901933205.1 of Camarhynchus parvulus. NCBI lineage: Eukaryota > Metazoa > Chordata > Aves > Passeriformes > Thraupidae > Camarhynchus > Camarhynchus parvulus. The sequence goes on along the minus strand of NC_044572.1, from coordinate 24,924,106 downwards.
TTTAGACCTTAAAAGATGTATTCTTTTGGCAACATGAACTTTTCCCATGACTTTTCACAAGGTGTCCACTTTTTCCCAGGTGATTTTCTCCAGAGCAGGGCTGTTCACAGTAAAGGCAGCCGTGGCCCAAAGTAGCAGCTGTCCTGATGATACCTTTCCCCTTTATTTTCCTATGCATATGCAGCTCTCATGGAGGATGCCACATGCTTTTCCACAAGAACTGCGATGGTAGTCAGCTGAGGCCGGAAAAGGACATTATTTTGTGTCTAGTATTCACTTTAGATCAGTGCCAGCCCACTCTGAAAGCCTACCTTTATTTCCTCTGCAGTGGTGTGCTTGGCTGAAGATTACTATTCCCCTACTTAGTAAGCAGCCTCCTGAATTGTGACAAGCATTTCAAGATAAACGCTTTTGAGTCCTACTTTTATCACAGTTTGAGTCCTAGCTTTATTTCCTGAATGGTACAGCTATACTCCAAAACAGTTTTTTCCCCTCAGCTATCTCTACACTCCTAGTTTAAACACCCACAGTTAATCTCGTGCAAGCCTCTAGCTATTTTTTGGAAAAGCAATTTTGAAACCAGCAATCCAGTCTCATTTTCCATGATTTCAAAGGAGGTTAACAAATAATTTCAGACATGGGTAACAAAGGCAGGGAATGAGGAAAAAGAGTGTCTCCTGTTCAGGGCTGCTGAGTTGCCATGTTTACAGCTCCAAACAGGCTGCTGACCAGCCACAGCTCCATCTGTAAAATGATCCAGCTACTGTACTCTTGACTTTTGCAAGTTATGAGCAGCCACAGGAGATTGTGTAAGTGCTGGAGCAGCTGCAGAACCTTTCCCTCACTGAACTACTGAGGAGGCATGCCAGCTTGTTTGTGTGCTCCTCCACAACCTTTCACCTACTTTGGCTGTTTTGGCTGTACTGGGAGCCCCCAGGAACTTGACAGCTTGTGCAGCCACAGCGTCGGGTGACAGAAAGATGAGAACGGGAAGATATGACCTTTGTTTTTAATGCTATTTCTGTCCTTTTTTCCATGTGAAGGGCCACATAAATATTTAGAAAACAAATGTATCAGTAGGTTAAAGTATGAACCCAATTCCATAAATGTAGACCCATCTGCAGGCAGAGGGCAAGTGATTTGCCCTTGGTACTGCAGGAAATTTCATGAGGTGCTGTGAATGTGACTCAAACACTTGTCACCAGACTGCTCTGCTTACTTTCAGAACTTCCTAGTGCTACCATTAATTTCCACCCAGACTTACTGCTCCTCCTGGGTTATCATTTACCCTTCCTTATAGAAGCTGAATTAGAAGTTGCCTTTGTCCCCAGAAGAAAATGTTAGTCTGGTTCCATAAGAGAAAAAACAGATGAAGTTGCCTGTCCACCTGTTTGCCAAACCATCCCTCCTAAGCATTTCAACCAAATTTGAATAGATAATCAACTCCCTACAAACTGTGTACAAACAAGCAGGTGGTTTAGGGAGGAGAGATTAGAATTTTGCTACACACTGGACAAAAGGGAGGGGAAACTCAACCAGACTCATTCTACTAGAAAGTAGCAACCACATCAGTAGTCATCCCACATATTCAGGCTGGTCAGGAAAGGGCACTCATCCCAGCACATACTATTGGGTCTCCAGCACTTGTTGGGTTAGGAAAAAGATCCTTACATTTTTGTCCATCCCCACAGAGAAAAAGGAAGGGCAAAAGCAGCCATGATACTTCCTTTTAGACATCAGCAACATGGTCAGTTATTACACAGGCTGCCTGACCAGGAACACAGCTCTGACCTCAGTACAGCACACTGTGTCTCCGGCAGGGGCGACGACACATGGAACATGAGGCGAGAGACAGCTGATTGCAGTGGAGAGCTATTAGGAGACAAATGGACAGGAATCCAAGCTTCATTCATTCCACTCTTCTGGACCCATCTGTTGTGGAAAAAAGCAGAATGTTAATGCAGCTCCATTTTCTTAAGCATAGTCAGCAAAGCATTACTGTGACCAAGCAATTGCAAGTGTTGCTACTGCCTTTTCAAAACTTTCCCCAGGGCAGTTCAGAAGAGGAAAGTTAAAGTATCTAATCAGCAGAAATGAGACCCCCTCTGATGAATACTCCAGCTCAGAATTTGGCACTGTACTTCATAGCCATTGTTCTCTGACACCCGCACTTAAAACTGTCACGTGTTTCAGAAGGAGGGTGAAATGGTGGTTGGAGAGGAAATAAAGTGAGAACACTGCTATAGATAGGAGAGGCATTATATGAAGTGGTTACAGTTTTCACAGCCTAGTTCACCTGGATCTTGGCTAATGATGAATCCTCATATATTATTGCATTTGTGCCTAAAACTTAGCTGTCTTGCTCAATATTCAGGACAACCATAACAATTACTTCACAGATATATAGTTTATATATGCAAGAATAGAAATTAATGTTGTTCAGAACCTCCTGTAACATATAACCATTGTATAAAGAGCAAGGAGCAAATCTGAATTATGAAGGAGACACGCTTCTTTTAGAATATCATCTGAGTAAAAAAATCCCTCAGTTGTTGGGCTGCTGATGTGTAGAATTCTTGTAGAAGCTTGTTTTGATTTGAAAAAGACCCAGGTTTTGAGTTACTGGAGCCTTGTTCTTTTAACAAATGGGAAAGGCAACGCACTTCCTGTATTTCCTGCAAGTACAATTTTACCTTTGTTCACAGCTAAATTGAGTATGTAAGATATTTGTTCATACCTTACTGCATATAACTACCAGGAAAACAATAAAAACCAAGTTGGTGTAAAAAAAATAATGCAAACAACAGAAATTGTTCTTAGTAGACTATTTCCCTATTCAGACTGCTCACAAAGGATATTCGAGTTACTTGTATTAAGAAGGCTCAGCACACCAACACATTAAATAAAGCACCTCATAGGAATAGAAATAATGACTTTATAAACTGCGATAACTGCCTACTCCAGATTTTATTGCAAAGAGTTAATTTTGAGGTCCCTGCTTGTCACTAATTAGTGGCTTAAGGAAGAAAGTGGAACTAAACAAAAGCTATCCTACATGTTTCGTGGTTTAAACAAATTTGTATGATATTTTAATTTCTGTGAATCACTTGCAACTGGCAGGCAAACCAAGTTGAAACAGTCAAAAGCAAATCTCAAATTCTTAAATTTTTAACTTCTGGAAAGGACAGGAAGTTATTAAATTTGCTGCTATTTGATGTCTAACTATTGCTTCATTTCACATTTCATATGCCAACATTCGATCACTGTGGTAAACCAGAATATATCTCATGGAAAAATAACAGAATAATTCTCCCAATAAAATAATAAAACAGGGAGCAATAAAATAATAAAACATGAAGTACAGCGGGAGTAGAACCATAAGTAGGGAAAATAGATATACTAGGAAGACAAAAATAAGATAAAGTTAAAAAAACAGTCTAATGGCAAGCTAAAGTATTTTCCTCTGTCTATTAAACTACGTGCACAGCTTTCTTGTGAGGAATTTGATCTTTCTTCCCTTGAAAAAGAGTTTACATGTTTGTGTAAATATATGCGTGTAAAATTGGACTGGAGAGTTGTATGCAAATATTAGGGCACAACTATTTTGCATTATTTTACTGCCACATGCTCCTGCTGTTACAGACCAAGTTTTTGGATGTCAGAAAGGCCTCTGATGACATGAATTCCATCCTTCCATGCCTTATGCAAACCCTGCTGTCAGTGAAGTGGCCTGGGGAAAAGGCCAGGCAGCACTGGAGATCCAAGCTCCTTCCCCAGCAAAGAGGAAAGGTGAGGGGGCTTTTCCCAGCTCGACTGTGACCCTGGGAGAGGAGCTGTCCCTGAGAGCCTTGTGTCATCCCCTTCTTAGGTCAGCTCTAGTGACAGTAAATAAAGGCCACATGCTGATCTGGGGCCAGTGCGTCACCAGCACAGCTGTCTTCGGGTATTTGGTCACTATTAACCAGGTCACAGCCATGACCTACATGTCGACAACCTGAGGCTGGGATCTGATTTTGCTCCCTTTGCCTTTCACGCAGTCGGCCAGCCGACCCTGGAGCTACCCCGTCAGTGCCAGCACTGCCAGCACCCTCCTGTTATTATGAGTGCAAACACACAACTGCCCCGGGCACCCCTCGGGCCAGGCCATGGCGCCGTGCACCGCTTCCCCCCGAGCCCTGGCGCCCATGGGTGCCTGTCACACCGCGCAGAGCGCCGGACCCCGCAGCCCGTGAGGGGCGGCAGCAGCACGGCGCCCCCGCAGCGGGGCACAGCCGCCCTGCCAGCCTCGCCCGGCCCCTGCCCGGTGCACAAGGTCACCACGGGCGGCGCAGCAGCAGCACCCCGCTCCGTGTGCTCTGGCCCCGCGCCTGCCCCCTGGCCCGGCACCCCTGGCACTGCCCGCGCCGCTGGCGAGGTGCCCGCCGGGCCGGGCACGGGGAATGCCGCCAGCGCCATCACGAGGGGCCCGCGGGGGGCGCGGCCTGCCGGAGCCCCGCCCCCCTGCGATTGTAAATAGAGGCGCTACGTGAGGCCACCCGCCACAGGCGAGGGGACGGTGACAGCCCCGGAGCCCGCGGAGCACTCGCTCTCTCAGCGATCGCTTACCTGCCACGCACCCGCCGGCCCGGCAGCGATGAAGGCCGCCCGCATCGCCCTCCGCAGCGCCGCGCCGCTGGCAGGGGCCAGCGCCGGCAGCAGCAGCGGCCGGTTGCCACAGGAGGTGGAGCAGTTTTCCCGCTTCTCCCCCTCCCCGCTCTCCATCAAGCAGTTGTTGGACTTCGGTGAGAGTCAGGGGGAGCGGAGGGAGGTCGGGGCTGGGGGGCAGCCCAGACTCGGAGGCTCGTTTCCCCATGGAGGAGCGAGCCCGGGGGCTGCCGCAGGCGGGGTGAGGGAGCGGGGCTCTGCGGGACAGAGGGGGCGGCGATCTCCGCCCAGGGGGGTCCGCGCTCAGCCAGCGCTGAAGTCGCTGCCGGCCCTCGGCTCGGCTGCCCAGCGCCAGGGCGGAGGAGAGGAGCGGGGCCGCCGGGTATTCCCAGCCCCGGGGTGGTGGCGGCCGCCTCGGGCGGGCACCCCCGGCCGCAGTTACTCTCCGGCCAGGCGCCAGGGGCTGGAGACCTGCGGGTGCCGCCAACAGAGCTGAAGACGCGCTCCAACACTGCTTCAGCGGTGTTCGCAGCGTGCGGGCACGGAGAGGGGGACATGGGCTGCGGGGCGTGTTCCTGCTCCGTGCACACGGAGGCGGGAGGAGCCTCCGGCGGAGCGAACGCGCAGTTCCCAGCTCCCGTTATCGCTCTGGCAGCTCTGGAGGCTGTGCGCACATGATACTGCCCGACGTCACCCCGGACAACCTCCTGTTTACAGAGGCCGGAGTGGTTCTTAGGGGGTTACAATTAAGTCTCATGTCTAAGTGGGAACTGTACAAGTATTCCGTCCGGGAACACGCTGTGTCTAACTGTCATGTAAACAGCGTTCTCCATAAACATATGACGCCTAACACTTAGGTGAGCTGGCTAGTAAAAACTCATGATTGCAGAGAAATAGAGTCCTGAAGTTTATGGGAAGTCAGCAATCTGTATTTGTACCTTGAAACTTCCTTAAACAAAAACTGTATTTTTGATTTATTCATAGGCTCGACTAATGGATGTGAGAGAACCTCTTTTGCATTTTTGCGACAAGAACTTCCTGTGAGGTTTGCAAACATCTTGAAAGAAATTGATCTTCTTCCTGATAAATTACTAAGCACTCCATCAGTAAAATTAGTAAGAAGCTGGTAAGTAGGAACTGCTTGAATTCAGCATGCAAAGTTACACAGCTTTGAGAATTTTGTTGTTAACAGACTTTTTTTGAATAGTAGAAAGATACAGTAGAAATACAGTTCCTTCATGAAATCTGAGTTGCAAGCTGTTACACACTTTTCTTTTCTAGCATACTAAAATTAAATTGAAAACCAATATGATTATTATATTGTTATCTTTAAATAGGTGTGGGGGGCGGGGAGTTAACAGTTTGAAATAGCTAATAGAGAAGGGAGAAAAGAAAACATGTTCTGTTTCCACACAGCATTACAGACTCTGAGACCCACACAAAAGGGGAAAGCAGGCTATGTACTTGTTTTGATCTCTCACTGAAGGAGTTACTAACAGAGGTTCTATGCCAAAGTATATTGTCTTGACCTGTGCAGCAAGTGTTTGAAATTCAATTAACATAATCTCTGCAGTTGACACAGTGGTTGAATCTGATTTAACCTTACTTACTGGCACAGTTGCAGCATTTGCCAGGATGGCTGACATAAGGAGCAGAAGTATTAGAGTCAGATCTAGAAACTCTTCTTAATATAGCAAACTGTTGTGCCTTTGCTGTATGCGTCAAGGCTGTCAGATGTTAGTGCAAGCGGCTCAGCTACTTAGCTTCTGCCAAAGCTGATCAGATTTGGAAAAATTTTGCTTAAGTGGCTTCCTGATTGGCATTGGCATTTGGATCTTCTTCTGAAATACATCTCTTCTAAAGAATTATAAGAGGATCTTGTGTACCTTAAGTGAGGGCTTAGATTCCTTTCTGATGGCAGGCACAAGGGAAAAAACAACTTCTGGAGTTTAGGCAGCCAAGAAATGTCCATCTGTCATTCCATTGTTGGTTGTAACTTGGCTATTTCAAAGATACTTAAAGCTCCTAGATGATTTGTTAGGACTAATGATGTGCACAAGACAAAGTATTTTTGATATTGCTAGATTGACAAAAATCAAATCAATAGCAAATATTTCTTGTCTTCTTTTTCAATAGGTACATCCAAAGCCTAAAAGAGCTGATTGAATTCCATCAAAAAAGCCCAGATGACCAAAAAGTCTTATCTGAGTAAGCTTTTCATGTTTTTCTTTGAACTTTTTAGTTCACATTCTACTTTTCACAGTATATTCACTTTAGACTGACAGACATGATGAGCTGAATTTGATAATCTGGCAGGAAGACCTGAACGTTGAACAAGCCGGTCAAAACCTCAGACTGTGTCTGGCAGTGCTGCAAATAAATATGACCTGTTGCAGCCTAATTTCGAGGTCATACTGCCCCTTGAACTGTCATGACAGAGAAATTTAAAAAAATTATCTGTGCAGTCATATCTCTGCTTTTTTCCAAGATGTCAGCTTGGGATCTTTTTCCTTATCTTACATTTTCATCTGCTTAAATAAATGAGTAAACAGGGGGTGAATTTGATATGGCTCATTATAGCTTTTGTTTTAAAAATGCCAAATACTTCTGTGTTAGGTCAATAATGAATTACTTTTAAAAAACACACTGTATTTTGTATTAAGGCTGTTAAGCACTTACCTGTGCTGGTGCTAGATTAGATAATTACATCTAAAAAGCTTGCTTCTATGTAGTCTGAGAATAATGTTCTAAAAAGTTTTTTTTTTTTTAACCTAGCTTTATAGATACTCTGATTAGAGTCCGAAACAGACATCATGATGTGGTTCCTACAATGGCGCAAGGAGTAATTGAATACAAAGACACTTTTAAAGTGGATCCTGTCACCAATCAAAACATACAGTATTTTTTGGATCGTTTTTACATGAGCCGTATTTCCACCCGGATGCTAATGAACCAACACAGTAAGTAGAAATTTTTACCTGAGAGGAAACTTCAACCTAATGAGTAACATGGTAATGTAAACACTTCTTAAAACTGCTGGGGAACTGCTTTACATGATTTTGTGTGACACTGAAAAGTTAGAAATTGAATCTCTCACTTAAGAAAGTAATGGGAAAACTTGTTTTCTAGACTACAGAACAATTGAAATAGCTCTTTTGTGGAATATGTAGGGATATCATTCTTTATGTCTGAAAAACCTTTAGATGTGAGCTACAGAAAAGCCAACATAGTTTGCTGACAGTAGATAGTATTTTAACTCATAAAAGGCATAAACAATATTCAGTATTTTATGAAATTATATGTTGTTATCACCATGCATTAGTCTCAGTTTTGGGGCTTTTTTTTATAACACAGTATTTGGGATTAAATGTTGTATTGTTCTCATGTCAAACAGCTCTTCTTTTTGATGATAAGTCTGGCTCGGGGCACCCCAGGCACATTGGAAGTATTGATCCTTGCTGTGACGTTGTTGAAGTAGTGAATGGTGCGTATTCTCAGAGCTTTAACGTTTCTCTTCCTATTAGTATCTCTATTGGATTCCAAGCAATTTGGGTAACCAGCTTCAGTTGTAGAGGATGCTGACTGGCTTTAATTGAAATAGCTGAAAGCAGTCTTATCAAAGCATGAGCTTTTAGAGGACAGAATTTAAAATACAAAATAGCAGTAAAAAACCATGTTGGAGTAAGTCCTAGCTAGCGACAGATGAGGTAGGACTTAAGTTGTCTGAGGTGTTGAGATTGGCTTTACCAACTGGTAGATAACAGATGTATCAGTTCCATACAATTATCAAACTGTACAAAGATTTGCTCATGCGTCTGTAATTTTTAGTGCACACAGTGGATGCAATGTTATCATTCCCTTGAGACACATTCCAGTCTTAGACTGTCTAACACCCTAGCAGCTAGGGTGGTTAAAAGCTGTATTCTGCCTTGCATTAGAATGAATTTTTACATTGCTTGATATTATACTTCATATAATTTATTTAAATCATTATTTCAGATGCTTATGAAAGTGCCAAGATGTTGTGTGACCAGTATTACTTGACATCTCCTGAACTGAAACTTACTCAAGTGAATGGTAAGATAAGAGCTTATTGGTATCCAAAACTGAGTCAAAAGTCTCCTAATTCCGTAACCTTAGTGCACATACCAGTTCATCTGGCTTGGGGGTAGTTCCTCTTCTATTTTCTATTATAGGCACCCCATTTAACCTCCCATGTTAGAACTCAAATGTTGGTGTATCTTAATCACAACATTTTTGAGGTACCATTTATAAATTTGAGACAAGTCAGACAAACTTGTACTTAAAGTAATATAAGAAGTTGCTTGAGAGGACCTCCGTATCTGGAGTGAGGAACTGAGGCTGCTGACTGAATGCTGGGTCTGGTCTGAGCTGCCTGCATATGTCTGATGACAGCAGTCTGCTTAATGTTTGAAATCCTTTATAAATAAAAGGGGAATAAATACGTGATTTTTTAATTTGTTTATTTGAAAAGAAACTTGTTAAGCAAGTGGCAATTGTAATGTAAATACTGTAATGAATGCATAAAGCTGTTTGCCAATTTGGGGGGGGGTGGTGGGAGCCAAAAATGAAACTTGATTTCTTTTTTTGTTTGCTTTGGCAACTTGCTCATTGTAACATTTGGATACCATAGAAAAATGTCATCACCCTTTAAGTGTTTTTATTTTTCCTTTCCTTTAGGAAAAGCTCCAGGAGAACCAATTAGCATTGTATATGTTCCATCTCATCTTTTTCACATGCTTTTTGAGCTCTTTAAGGTACGTTAGTATAGACTGAGAGACTGAAGTGGGATGTGGGATTGTGGCCACCAGTAGCCCTTTGCTTTTAGAGATTACATCTGCAGGTTTGCCCTGCTGCCTTTTCCATTCTGGAATGGACAAGGTATTTAAGGACTAGTGAGTGCAGCTGAACTTCAGTGCTGCCAACATGACATACAGAAATCTGGCAACCTTTAGCAACTGCTGAACTTTGCCCTTCTCCAGAAACCTGTTGACTTTAAGGGAGTTATATTATTTAGTTTACTGTGCCTGAGTTGATGTTGGGCAAGAAAGTTGTAATCTTTCACTCAGAAGAGTCTTGGCTATGCTTAGATGCTTTAAATTGTGAGACCTCCTCTCACACCTTTAATGATGATAAATCTGCTCCCATCATGCCAAAATGCTAAGTGTTTCCCTTGGAAACCAGGCACTGATCGGAGTAGAGGATAATTTTGCCTCTGTGTAGAAGGGATTTGGTTTGAAGTGCATGGATTCAACAACCTCTGATCACGGTAACCTTCTCTTACAGAATTCAATGAGAGCAACTGTTGAATTCCAAGAAAAGAGTCCTACCCTTTCTCCAGTTGAAGTGACAGTTGTTCTAGGAAAAGAAGACCTGGCAATCAAGGTATTTTGTTGGCCTACTACAATGCACTTACTGTAATGTTTGTTATTACACCTGCATAGCTGGTTCTATTAAAAGATCTGGCCTCTGAGAACAGGTCAAAGACACTGTGCATGAGCACAAGGGCATTATCTTGATGATATGAGCCTCCATGTAGCACAGTTACCTAGTTGAATAATAATGTGGTGCAAAACAAATCTTTACATTTATGAGTGTTGGAAAGGTGTGTTCAAATAACAGCATTTTAAATACCATTCTTAGTGCATGCTTGTTATTAACTTTGTTCTCTCTTAAATCAGATCTCAGACCGGGGAGGTGGTGTTCCTGTGAGGAAAATTGAGCGGTTGTTTAGCTACATGTATTCCACTGCACCAAGGCCAAATGTGGATGATTCTCGAAATACCCCTCTTGTAAGATACTTTCAATACTCATATTGCAATTTTGTTGTTGTAAGTGTTGGCGGGTTAATAATGAAACACTGTGTCCATCCTGCTGTTCTGTGGAGTATTCAAAAATTTACTGTGCCCCATAAGTATGAATTTACACTTCTTGAAACAATTTTAGTGTTTAGCTTAGCGGACGAAAATATACTTTTAAAGGCATAAAGAAGAAGATTACAACCTGAATCTAACCCCCTCATTTTTTTTTCTTCCTGCATTACAATGACACTAATTTACTTTGTCCTCACTCTCCATTCAGTCCTCAAACTTACTGGAGGCAAGCACAACTGGAACAGTTTTTTAGATTATTATGTTTATCTCCCAGTAGAAAGCTCCTTTTACTAATAAAGCTGTAGTAGCAATAACAAGGGAGGGAAAAATACTGAAATTTAATGTGCAAAAGTGGGACTTATATATAGACCCTCCCTCTTCCATGGAGATCTTTTTTCTTGTGACTTTGAGCTTTTAATGGTCAGCTTCAGCATTCTCTATGAAACTGATTAGAGATTTGTTTTCTTCTAAGAGAAGAGGAAATTCAAAGGATTTTTTAACAGCTTAAAAATCTCTGAAGACTTTCCAGCTATTTAACTTGAAGCCATTAGAGCTAGTAAAAAAATGATTAATTTTATATTGTACTTTATTTTTAGGCTGGCTTTGGGTATGGCTTGCCAATTTCTCGTCTGTATGCTAAGTACTTTCAAGGAGATCTAAATCTTTACTCCATATGTGGTTATGGAACAGATGCTATCATCTACTTGAAGGTATTGTATTTAAATATAGTTAAATAAAAGATTACACCATTAATGCAGTGGTATAACTACTTGTTACCATTTTAAGGTAAACAGATTCTCTGCTCATGAGTAGCTCTTGTTTTTTCTTGAGAAATGACAGATTTGGTAACTGGTTTTTAACTGGTATCAAAAAAAGTCACTTAGCTTTAACTAGTCTACTTGAACAACTGCTAGTGAGAGCCCTGTTGGTTTTCAGATTGTAAGGTGTTATCTACTTGTTCATGGAATACCAAGTACTCAAAGAGAGTGAAGTAAAGGTATGAGCAACAGATCTGGTTTGTTTAATCTGAAAACCAGAAAGTGTGTATAAACTAAATCCTTAAGGAGTCAAGGTGCTTCAACATCGGCCATATAGCCTCTCTATGGGATACCAGCAGATACCAGTAATTTTGAACACCGGGCATATAACTTGTACTGCTGTTTCTGTAAGAAGCCTGCAAACAATACTACATGTTCTTTTCTATTTTCTGTGTCTAATAATGGGAAAAACTTGCTTTGAATTCCTCTTGCTAAACTGAAAACACTTCAGCACAATCAGAGCAGAAGTAGGAAAAGAAGAGACACTGCAGCTATATATATATATGTAACACTTCTATTGGAAAATTTTCACTGGAACTTTGCAAATCAAAGTCCTTTTCCATGCATTCCTGGACTATCTTGAAAACATGTTAGAGGCTACTGCTTAAGGCCTATGAAAAATGCATAAATAGGATGAGATGTTAGTGCAGTTGTCCTACCAAATTACCCAAACCAATCATAGATACTGAAGCACATAAACTACCACATCTATTGCAGAAACATTTGTGCAAATAACTTTGTTTTGTAGTGTCACTGGCTTAACACTTTTGGCATGCTGAATGAATTTTTGCTGAGTGACATTAGTGAGAGATACTAACCTGTTCCTTCTTGACTTTTAGGCCTTATCAACAGAATCAATAGAAAAACTCCCAGTTTTTAACAAATCAGCTTCCAAGCATTACCAGGCTACCTCAGAGGCAGATGACTGGTGTGTCCCAAGTAAAGACCCAAAGAATATGGCAAAGCAGAGTGCAGCTTCTTGAAGAGACGTTGATATTGAGACATCCCAGGGGATCAAGCTGGCTTCAAGAGCAGCATTTGGAAGTATTCATCTACCTTCAAACAAGCAAGTTTCAGGACTAGCAGAAGAAAAAGAAGATAAGAGTATCATAAACGTAGGGAATATGCACTGAATCTGAAACCTTGCTGTGGACTTCAGGATGAGGAAAATAGGAGCACATATGTCTTTAAAGAAGAGCTGTGTATAGAGAAAAATCAAGCTATTTTTTTACTATGATCAAAGACTTGGTGTGGTAGGGGTGTGCAATTTTTAAATCCTGTTTAATGCTTGAATTCTTAATACTGACTGATAAACGAGTTATGCTGATGCATATTTTTCTGTTAGAATAGTTATCAGCAGTTTATCTTACTACAGAACTTCTCAGGTAGATAATTAGCATCCATACTTTAAAGTTGTATTTATAATATTTGGAAAAGATCTACTTAACATGGCAGTCTTGTAGCAAGATACAAACAGCATTCAAGTACAGCCTGACTGGAAGAGTGGGAGCCTGGGAGATAGGGAGAAAGTCTTTGCCATATATATAGGGAAGTCCCATTTTAAAAAAAAAGCTATTCCAGGATTAATTCTTAAGTGATCTTCATATTAAGTGATGCCTTGCTCTGTGAGTCACACTGCTAGATATTTTATGTTAAACTGTTCATGGGAAATCAGCCAAGTAGGGCTTCTACACATAAGGTAATGAAGAAGAAAATCAGGATATTTTTAAGACCTACTAGAAAGAAATGGAAAGCTACTTGGTTGTAATAGCTCTAACATTAGGGTACATCTGGCCTTTGTCCCTGTATTCTGGAGACTGTATGCCAAGTCAGTTAGGATTTTCCAAGAACTGTAGTCAGACATTGCAAGTTGAACAGAAAGGTTTCGGTGATATGTGTTGTATAAGCATGTTGTGAAGAGCAGCATGTTTAAAACATAGTCTTGTGGCTTGTTTCTGTTGTGCTGTTAGATTAGAGGCTCAATACACTAAACCAACATTGTCTTTTTCAGATTGTCAAATTGTCAGTTTCAAACAGTCACAATGCCATTTCAAATTGTCAAATTTGAAAATTGTCTTTTTCAAATTTGTATTGGACCACATCAGCTCAAAGATGTACATAGGGAAAGTGTACCCTGAAAGCTGTGGCTGAGCACTGAAGGTCTATAGAAAGGTTTTAAGGAGTGGTGTTGGAACTGTAAAAATTTATTCTAAGAACTGTTCATTGCAATGGAAAGAGCTTAGGAAATGTTTCAAAATGTAAACAGCACTGAAAACTACTGGAAAGCTTTTATGAAGAGCAAGATAGGGGAAAATCCCACAGGAAAAATGCCAGTGGGAGAGAGTTGTTCAGAAAATGTTCCATTCTCAGTAAGCTTCTTCCTTGCCCATCTTCTTTGTGTGTTTTCACTTTTGTAAGCAAGGTAGAGTAACAGATGCTAAATTATTGGATGTTGCCAAGGTGGCCAGTCAAAAGTTCATCAGGGCTGTAGAATATTACTTGAATTTTTTTTTACTAATTATCACATTATCTTCTCTGTATGTGATCCTTTGCAAAAAGCTACAAATAGAGTAAAACATCCTGCTCAGTATGACAGTTTTATATTAGAGATTTCTATTTGTAGGGCAGAAAATGACTCCATATTCCACTGTGAATCTAAAATGGTTTTTAATAGGAAACTACCTTTGCATTCTTGAAGTCCTGTTGAGATATATTTCTCATGGAAAATTAAATATATTTTGATATGCCTCATTTATTTTAAAAACTAATTTTAGCTGTATTAATGATAACTGCTGAGCATGATGATCTTAGTACTGCATCTAGGCTGTTTTTATCCCGGTGAATAAGCTGCAGTCACCAAAAGTCACCAGATCATTCATCTGAGCTCAGCTCAGTGAATGATATGGCTAATAAAAAGGAAATACCTTTGTCTGGAATATACAGGTGTAAAAAAGCTGCCATCACCATCATAGAGTAATTGAGTATTTGTTGACTTTTGAATGGAATACAAGGTCACAAACACATACCAAAATAGTCATTGTTGTCAAGTACACATGATTTATACTTTTCTGTCTGTAATGCTTGAGCCTGAGTTATGATCTGATGGTACACTTGTAACACAGCTGCAGCTGCTTCAGTTAGTAATTTCTGTTTCAAAGCAGCTGAGGCACATACGTGCTGCAGAAATGTTTGTGATGCTGCTTGCAGAGCAAAGCTGTGTAACGTTCATGATGCAGGCAGAGGTTGTGAAGCACTTAAGGAACACACATGAAATCTGTATAGTATCTAAGCCATCTACCTAGATAAGACAGCACCTTTTTCAGCATTCACTGACTTTTTATTCTGAAAGCAGAGCTGTAATTTTAAGTCTTATACTTGGATGTAGATGTTGAAATAGTTTTATAATAAAATGTTTTAAATGCTTGTCTGCGTCTTTGTTTTTTAAGAAGTCTGATGCAAGCAAGGGCTTTTTTATTTAAATCTTAGGAAATGGAGTTGAGAAAAACAACACTCATACTATGTCAGGTACAGCAGGGGGGAGAAAGACTGGAAGAATGATCTCCTTGTGCTTAACGTTGCATTGGTTGAGGGGTTACACAGTACCTAAAAGCAGTGCATCACCTTAGCCATGTCCTTACTCTTTTTAATTAGGAGGGTGTTCATTTTGAGACAAGAACTGGGAATGTTCCATCAGTGTGTCTTCTGCACTCTAAAATAGTTGTCTTTTGTTCAGTTTGAAGAGGAGTGTGAAAATTGACTAAGAAAAGAAGACCTCCATCACTGGGTTTATATCTAACAAAAAAGTTTTCCCACAGACTAAAGGGATGGCTGTCTTTCAGCTCTGAAGCAATGGGACAGCTGGCTTTTCATACCTGGTGTGTAAGAAAATGATAATGATCAGATGGTTATGGCCCAGAAGTCCTGGACAGCTGTTGCTTTAGCAGACTTGTGTTGGC
Organism: Camarhynchus parvulus; assembly: GCF_901933205.1. Taxonomy (NCBI): domain Eukaryota; kingdom Metazoa; phylum Chordata; class Aves; order Passeriformes; family Thraupidae; genus Camarhynchus; species Camarhynchus parvulus. The sequence goes on along the minus strand of NC_044572.1, from coordinate 24,908,794 downwards.
TTGGGGCCATCTTGCATCTCTCTTAATTTTAAGAAGAGGGAGTAACTGTAAAAATATACAGTATAAAGTATATATATACTTTACCTGAAAGAGGAGAGGTGGAAACTAGCCTGGCTCCAGGGGTCTGGCAGCAAGTCTAAAAGTGACAGCCTTGTGTACTGAGTTTACCTTCCTTAACAATGAGAGTTTTACCTTCTTAAGGGTTTTGACTCACAATGCCAGGGAAGCAGATTACATGGCATTACTTTGCAATTACAGAAATGTACCACTCTGACATATATCAGTATGCCAGGCGTGTTGGGAGAAACAACCCCAAACTGAAATACACCAGGGACTTCAATAAATTACTACAGCAAACAAAAGGAAACCAACAACAAAAACACCCATTTGTTTTCCCATGATTTTCACCATGCTGCAGTCTCTATAGATAGGACTTGCATATTTCCTGTCAGATTTTTTCGAAGAACTACACATTCATGCATTCTATACCTTGCCTATGGCAGGCTTGGGAGCAGGGGTGCCCAAATGCAGCAGGATGGACCCAGCTGCTGTCTGTGCAACTCCCTGTTGAGCTCATGGCCCCAGCAGACCCAGGACTCTCTGCAGCACACTGTGCACAGAGCATCAGTCCCAGCCAAGCTCCTGCAGTCTAGAAAGCAAAATGTGGGGTTTTTCCTTCCTCTGCACAAGTCCAGGGGGTAAGAGGCCATGCATCAGCTCTTGGTCACTGTGTGGGGCTGGCCTGTTGCTGGCATGTCAGGGGGGCACTGACATCAGCACATTTACCCACAGCTGGAGTGTTCTGGTTTCACAGGAGATAAGCAGGCATTGCACTTTCGCCCTTTGCTCTCTGATTGGGACCTTACACAGCCAGGTTCCTGATGTCAACAGAAACCACGCCAAAGCACCCTGTGTTTTCTCTTCCAGATCATTAGCTAAAAAGTGTACACTGATTGCTGGTTAGTATTACTGGTGCCTTGGGCACACATCCAGATTAATCTCCCTGGAGCCTTGATACACAGTTGTTCATTATCATAATTTTCCTATCACTTAACCAAGTTTTTTAATCCGCCAGACTTTGCCCTTTACATGCAATGATGTGCCTCCCAAAGAATTATTACAAAACAAGTTTTGCTATCTTTGCTGAGAAACACTACTGGACTGGAAAAAATAGTTGGGTCTTTTCCCTCCTTATGGCACCATAACTTTAGAGGATCAGGTGTAACACCAAAGAATTTTTTGCCTTTAAGTTCTTTAGCCATTTAGCAAACAGGAGGTAGAACATGGCAGCTTATGATCCCTCAGCTCAGCTAATTTTTGGGGGTGGGGATGGTGAAGAATAAGGGGCACACTTCTGCATTTACATCTTTGGGTTTGTATTTCCCAAAAACTGACAACACAGTTTTAAATGCCTATGTCCTGACCCTGTATTACAGGCCCTAAGGTGGCTTTGCACATCTGTGCTGTTGTACACAACTGGACAGAATGACTGACTCATTACCTGGCTAGATGCTGCTACTCCTCACAGTCAGCAAGGAGAAAGGACATGTTGGTAGGCAGCTTCAGTCAGTCCTGCTTCTCTCCACTCACCTCACAGGGAAGAAAGGGCAGAAATACCCACGGGCAGTCTTAATTCCTCCCCACAATCTCAAATCCTGGGTGTCAAAGCAAGTAGCTGGAACACAGTCCCGGCTCTTCGGAATATCCTGAGGGCTCTTAATAAGGTAAGATTTTTATATAAACAGAAAAATACGTATGGGAGGCATGTATGTGTATGTATGATCAGGAGCTGCTCCTCAGCAGCTCTCCTCAATATTCCTCCTGCAGCTATGAAAGAAAATCAAAGCAGAGTGCAACAAAATGGTCCATGTAAAATTAGCCCAATTTCCCTGTGTCACACTTGCTTTGCAGTTTGTAACAGGAAGGGGAAAGAAAGGAAAGTATCTGATTTCCTGCTGTGTGAGTGGCACAGCCTTGAGGAATGAATCTTACTGCCTTCCTAGGAGTCATGGCCAATTGAAAATGCAGACAGAACTGTGATGCAGGAAACACAGCAAGAGGAGTGACCACCAATCCTATTATTTTGAGCTGCTGAACATCCTCCTGGAATGTGACAGAGTTTCTAGTTTAGAACAGGTGTGCTTTAAGTTACATTAATGTGATACAGCCCTGTCTGCAAACCTTCAAATAAGAAAATCAAGGAAAAAAAAAAAAAAAGACACTTGTTTACATTGCTGTTATAGGTTGGGCTTTCTGTACTTTGTCACATCACTGGACTGGGCCTGAAAGCTGAGAACCTTGGCATGGGATTGGGCACACCGAGTACGACACCTTATCATGGCACTGTGTACATGTCCGTGTGTGTGCTGAGGTGTGAGCTGGCTATCCCAGCTGCCTCTCATGACCAGTGTCAGTGTACCCAGAGAGCTCCAGAAAGCTCTTCAAAAACAGACACCTACTTCTGGTGCCTGAATAGTGGTCCTGTCTCCAGTGGCAGAGTTAACTGACTGTAATGGAGCCCCAGACACGGGGGCATCTCCAGGCACCTGTATTTAGATGGCTTCAGCTGTGAGCTGGCTCCCAGCTCATTCAGTTACCTAAAAATAGACACCCAGTCCTATATGAGGCAGGCTGGAGTACTCTTCCTGTCACTCATCTGTCACTCTGGAAGACAGAGGTCTTCCACAAGTTCTTTGTCATGCCTGCTAGTCCCATGCAAATACCTTGTATGGGCAATCCTGGCTTTCTAAAGTATCAGTGAATATTTATGTTTAGGTAAATGACTCAAGCCCTCTTACTAGTTCTGTGTGGTTGTGGGAAACTGGAAATACAGAGCTCAAAATTACATTGCTGCTGTGTCATTGCTGGCCAGGGTGGATATATAATGGAAAATCCCAGACAATATTTATTCTGCAGCAAATGCCAATGGGATCACTGCAGATGAGCTGGCTGCTGGCACAAACTGTGTCAGCCTGGAGCTGCCTCTGTGCAGCTTGTCATCACTGACACTGCTGATCTGTCTGGGTTTGGGACTGGTCCTAGGGCCACATGGTCGCAGGAGACAGCATGAGGCTCATCACTCTGCACCCCACAGGGCAGCAGTGCTGCCAGACAGCTCTGAGCCATGCTTACTACTCCTGGGACAGCCAAATACCAATTGCTGAGCAGACCTTTTACAGAAACTTAGGAGCTAACTGTAGCTGATGCTGATTGTTAAATGCCATGAGGCACACGGATAAACCAGATGCACCAAAAGCTCTTTTTTGTAGTGTTTACTCCTCAGCGTGGTTTTCTCTTCCTAGCAGCTTTACTGCCCACAACACCCTGGGTTGATTTTTAACAAATTAACTGGAAAACAGGTTTGAATACCTGCCAGGGCTACTTGCTGTCTCCTCCAATCCCTGTGGCGTGCAGCAGAGTTAGTAACAAGCATTGCAAAGACTATTGGTGCCCAGTGTCACTCCCCTACTCACAAAGGGCATTACAGGTGGAATTCAACCTTCACACGGGGCTGGATCAGACGGTTTGGACCACTCTCAGTGTTACCAGGCTTGTGTCATTGCCTCACAGATCACAGAAAGCTGTTTGCTCAGGCATAAAACTATGTTTGTGTTGACACTTGTTTCTGCTTAGTTAGGGCCTGTTATAAAACCTTCTGATCTCAACTTTCCCCCGCTTCTAATCAGCTTCACCTCCGGTTTTACATAAGTACACAATGAAGAAATCTTCATTTTCAAGATCTGGCCAGGGACACCTGAAGTTTTCATTATTCATGTTATTAATGGAGATGTCCAGAAATCTGCTGGTACAAATTTGTTCATGTGCTTCTCCTCCAAGGCCTTGCCCTCTTGTTCCTGTGTTCTTCCTACTCCTACTGATGCCTGGCTTTGCATGGTCTGAGCCTATCCTCTGTAGCCAAAGGATGGGAACAGTCCTTTGGAGACATGCCACAATTCCAAAAGCTTTTGATGATTTTTCAAGGCCACTGACTGGTCAGTTCACTTGAGGAAAAATCAAATTGTAACACCTTCTGCATATTCCCAGGCTAAGAAGAACAACATCTTCTTACATAGATGTTGTTTTGAATGGCAACATCTATGTAAGAACAGCTGAAACAGTGTCAGAATTATTCACTGGACTGCCATAAACTGATGCAGACAGACCTTGGAAATTACATTTCAGTACTCAGGACTTCCTGAAAGAGATGTTACCATCCTTCTCCAACAGATTGTTCTTGCCTTTTCCTTTGCAGCAGAATGATATTCCTCACCTCTGAGCATTGATCTTAAGGCAGAGGATTTGTCTTGACTTTAAATCTAAGCAATAGTGGTCAAACAAAGCAGAGAAGAACTGGGGATCCTCCCAGTTCTTCACAGGAATAAACATATCCACTGCCTTAGGAAATGAGAGTTTTGGAGGAAAAAGGTCTACCCTTATCAGGGGGCTGTTTCTTTTCATAAGAGTAGAAGAAGATTCCAGCAAAGCTGTTGACATTGAAAGAGGAAAATAAATGTTTTTCAGCATTTCTTTAAAGTATATTTACAGTGGAAAGTTTCGGGGTTTTAAACAATGTAAACAATTTTAGGAAAATAGCAGTATATTGGTGTAAATTACAGTAAATTTTCACTTATAGAAGTATTTTTTACTGTAGATTAGTAAAAAAATAATAGAATAATAGATTCAGAAGCAGTTATTCAGTTGATATTATTTCAATAGTGTGTGAGTATGGAATACAGCATATAGATGATGCATCAATGGGTTGTCTATAAGCATGTCTGAGAACTGCTGATTGAATTTGATCAAATTCCCTGCTCTTTTCTGTGATGTTTCTAACACATGCTCTTTTTCAATTGATAAAAGAGTGTAATATAGTGTGGGATCAACATATTAAACAATATGACAGTAGTAATAATTCACCTTTAGACTTCACACCATGTCCACTGAAATCTGTGACAAGCTTCCTGTTGACACCAGTGAATGGTGGACAAAGCCAAAACAGTTTGAGTTGCTGATCTGTAGAAGAGACACACACACCCCTAAAGGTCTCTAGAAAACAGCAAGCAAACTAATTTTTGAGTCCTTCAGGGTGCAAGAGCAGACAAGAGGTTGGCCTCACTCTGTTACCTGCCATGAGATCTGCAAGATGGCACTCATTGTGCAGGAGGAATTTAAAATCAAGAGCCACAGCTAGGAGAGGAAGATAAGTATATGACTGACATTTAGACCTTTAAGATATGTTGAACATAAATGTGTGTATGCACATATGGCAAATTTAAATATACTGAACTGGATGACAGCTCTGGCTTCAGCTCATCCTCCTTACTTAATGCAGTCCAGCCCTTATACTGGAGAAGCCTGAGATCCAAACACTCCTGAGCAGAGGGAGATCAGCTCTCAGCCTCTCTGTTCAAGTCAGGTGAGACCAAAAGCCCTGATACACGCTGCAAAGTCTGGGTGCAGAGACACCATTGTGTCTGAGGTGTGTGTCCCTGTTCCACAAAGTGGGCAGTTTGTCCTTGCATCCCCAGCCACCAAGAGCCCCACTGAGATAAAGGGGTTTTGTCTGTGCCTGGAGAGAGAGGGACAGAACTCTTTAGCAGCACATGACAGTGACTAGCCACAGCTTGTGCTCATTTCACACAGCTGAGGCTTTTTTAGAAAAGGATTAAGAGTGTCCAAACCCCAAACAATGTGAAGGCCTGCTTCAATACGCCTGGAAGATTATTCCAGCTGTTTGGGGCCGGGTACCTAAAAAAGCAAAGCTTGCCTCCCATAGTTAGTGGAGCTCCAGACACTTGGACATGAATAGCTTGGTTTAAGCAGAGGGCAGACTGGCAGCTAGTGCTGGATAAAAGGATACAAAACAGCACTGTAAATAAGAAATGAACAATTATAAACCTTTAAAATACCCTTCAGGAAACACATGGCTGCTGTCTGCTGCTAGCTGCTGGATCTTTTGTTCCACTTATAGCTTTTCATCCTTTTTTTTTTTTTTTTTTTTTTTTTTCTTATGAGGACAAACCCTGGCTGCATATATACAGCATAGCCTGCTCCAGCCAGGACTGGAAGCAATGGTGCCTCTGGCTGCTGTTCTGGCAGCCTCCTGAGCCAGGGCCAGGGAACCCACGGGCACAGCGTGTTCCCTGCCGGCTGCGCTGGAAGCTTCAAAACATGTTTGTGTCGAGTCAGCAAGAACCGCCCACACCGGTCATGCCTGCTCTCTCTGCCTTTCCAGGCTGCTGGAAGGAGCTGTGTCAAAGTCCAAGCCCACGTTTAAGTCTGTTCCAGGTGTTACCCGCAGTTGGCTCCTGCCTGCCCAGAGTCACTTACCCACCATCTCACCAATGCACCCAGGTCCCCTGAAAGTGCTCTGTGTCGGAAAGGGCAGCTCTGCCTGCGCTCAAATGAGTTCCAGCAGCTGGGCAGAACTCTGTGCCATCTGATAGCAAACCCTTCCACACTCACAGCACGGCCAGGCAACAGCAGACAGTGTGTCCTGGTCCGCTGAAAAAGGAGTCCTTCTCTTTGATCTTCCACAGACAGCATGCGCCCCCTGTCAAAGGCTCAAAGGGACACCAAGGGCGCGGCTCAAGTACAACTCTGAAGCACACAGGGGCTGTGCGGGGTGCCCTGCAAGAGGGGACCATGGCAGCTGTAGCACAGCATGTCAAGCGCTCAGTGGAGTTTCAATCAGCTGGAAATTCAAGCAGGAGAGAGTTGGGATACAGAGACCTCCAGCATTCAGCTCCCTGCAGTGTCAGGGTCTCTTGGGTGCCTCCATCCAGCCTTGCTAATGCCACCTGTCTGCCTGGGAAGGGGCTGTGTCTGTTTGCCTGTGACCGTGTTCGCAGGGGTCCGAGGATGAGGGAAGAGACAAGGATCTGACTCCATGTTTCAGAAGGCTTGATTTATTATTTTATGATATATATTATATTAAAACTATACTAAAAGAATAGAAGAAAGTATTTCATCAGAAGGCTAGCTAAGAATAGAATAGGAAAGAATGATAACAAAGGCTTGTGGCTTGGACTCCCTGTCCGAGCCAGCTCACTGTGATTGGCCATTAATTAAAAACAACTACATGAGCCAATCACAGATCCATCTGTTACATTCCACAGCAGCAGATAATCATTGTTTACATTTTGTTCCTGAGGCCTCTCAGCTTCTCAGGAGGAAAAATCCTAAGGAAAGGATTTTTCATAAAAGATGTCTGTGACAGTTTGCCCATTGTTAAAGCTCCCTGAAGTGCAGGAGAAAATGTTTGGGTTTGCCTTGACCTTGCAGTTCCTGCAGTGGAAAGCCGCTCTGCACAGAGGGGCTGCAGCCCACACTGGGGCTTGTGAGTCCTTGGTGCCAGGATCAGGCCTTTGGGTGTGCCCGAGGGGGAAGAGCGCGCAGGAACATTGTGACCAAAGGGAATCTTGTGTTCATAATAACACTGTCAGCTCCACGTACCACAAGTCATAGTTCACAGCCCTCAAAATGCAGATTCAAGTTGTTAAGAAAACAATGTTTAATCCTCTCATTTAACATTAGATTTCTTATTTTGTTTTTCTCATTTGCTGTTGAACTTCACCTCCAAATGTGCATGGCAACTCTGCCAGGTTTATGGAGACACTCACTATTCACCGTGTGAAAATCTCCAATATCAGTTCTAATTCTAATGCCAGTTCTCCCCTTTCTCAGCTCTTCCCCCACACCATTTGGATAGACTGTGCTCCTACCTCTCTGCACAGCTCCCTGCCACATCTACCTCCCTGTTTCCATCCACCAGGCTGAACTGACTGGTCCAGGGAAGGGTGCAGCCATTACTCCTGTGGTGCAAAAAGAAGATGCCAGAGATAAATGGCTTTGTGAACAGAGGCTTTGCTGATGGACTTCAGACATTTAGAGCATCCTGGTGTCATTAGAAGCCAAGGTCACTGGTTTGTATTTCCTCCCACATCACTGGAGGTTGCAGAATTTGGTTTCATGTAAAACTAGCAGAATAAGGAGTCTCTGCCATGTATCTGACTGCAGGGTAGAAACCTCCTACTATGCTGGCAGGTGAAATGTGTGAGAACAGCTCAACTCAGCAAGGCAAAGCCCACAGCCTGCCCCACAAAATCCATCCAACATTTGGGTTTCATCCACCCACCATAGGAATTAGGGGCATTTGAGAAAAGATTTTGTTCCAGCAGACGGAGAAATGAGTAAGTTGCTGTGGGTAGGAAATCCAGATGTGGTGGAGGATGGCACAAACCTGCAGAACCACAGGGGTGTAGAGGGGCAGTGCCTCAGCTGCCCTTGTTAGAAAAGGGTATAGTGAGAGAATTGCAGTGGGACTCAGGCCCTAGGTCATGTGCCAGAGACTATATAGCCAGGGAGGGGAGGAGAAGAAATCAGTGAAATTCTGTGGATTTGTGGTGAAGGGAAGGACAGGGCTGTGGAATAAATGGAGCCATATGACAAACTGATGGCTGAATTTCCAGCAAGGTATAGTTCAGAGCTGCTGCTGCCACTCCAAGGTGTGCTCACCATGGATACAGGCTGACAGCATGCCCTTGAATTCAGGACAGCCATGCACCTTTCCCCAGCAGGGAACTTGGAAACAGCAGGACAGACTCACCTGAGAGCTGGCTCAGCCATTGGGAGGTAGGTGTAATTCAGTGGACTCTGTTGCCACTGGGTCTTTTGGGCCAGCTTTACTCTGCATGAATGTTAAAATGGCTACATTACCTTTTGCCATGAAATGGCTTTGCCCTGACTGCAGTGATGTCACATTGCCTGCATTTTCCAGCATGCTGTGTGCTTGTAGCCAGCTCAGGCACTGCCCTTCAGCAATGCCTATGTTTTCATACTGTATGAACCAATGGCCATATATTAATAAGGCACACAACTCTGTCCCCTCTTTTATAGCATGTTATAAAGTAGACATTCTGTGAGTATTCCTGCTCTTTTCTTCCTCAGACCTTAGCAGTTTTTATTTATCCTTACTTCATAACTAACTAGCAAATTTTATAAAGTGACCAGGAATAAGTAAAAATCCCTATCCTTGACCAGAGCTGTCTGGATTCAACCCCCTTCCTTCCCACAAACAGCCAGCAAGCTCATGGCTATACTGAGGCAGTTACTATTGACATAAGATAATTCAGTGCTGATTGCAGTACCAGCAGCCTGAGCAGCCACATCGATTGCACTGTTACAAAGTATGGTTGACTCAGGCATTAGGCAGAAGGCTGATACCAGCATCTCCAGTCAGCCCCAGCTTGAAAGAGCAGAACTGGATGGTTTTCCAGTGGTATAAAAATCATCATGTGTCCACTGTTCTCATTTCAAATGCCTTAATTGTAATTTAGCAGCACTCTGTGGGGTACCTCTGCAAGGTGAAGGGCAACACACAGCTGCTGCATGTTAAAAAAGTTAACTGTGTATTAAAATCAAACAGGTCATTGGAATGCATGATGTCCACTGTCACTTCTACACTTTGTGTCCTATGAAGCTTAAGATGTATTTGGAGAAAGAGTCAGAAACAAATTTCTGAGCAGCCAAGAGATTTCATCTGACAGTTGCTGCATACAGCAATTTTTTCTTGACCCACTCATATGCTGTGCCAGAGGTCCTTGCCTTTCTACATAGAGAGACTGTGGTGCATCTTTTCACTGCTTTAATATAACTCTTGGGCAGGTTAAGATGTCAGACACTATCTAGGCTTTGGATCTCTGCAAACAGTATGTTCTGCACTGTCATTTAGTAGAAAAGCAAACCCTAGGGATTACAGGGAAATTCTACTGGTATATCCTGAAAGTAAATGGAAATATTGCTGTGTCTGACCCATGTGTATCTTGAAGTGTTACAGGAAAAAAACCCAGCAGCCCTTCAAGAGCCCTGCAAACCTTCCAGCGCTGAAAACCTTGCCTCTTTGTCCTCTGAGAGTTTAATAAAGATATATAATAGCACAGACCACCCCAGACTGTTTCAATCTTCCCTTTCATCTCAAAGACTGAACTCTTGTATGTTTAATTTAAAGGTATTTGTCCCATGAGCAAAATCTGCTGCCAGAAGCATTAGTGGTTTTTCAAAGGACGTTCCTTAAATATGAATGAGCTGAGCCCCTGTGATCACCTAATTGATCCAACAGTGCTTGCAGCTAAAAGTAAAGCTGCCACCTTTCATGGCAGACCAGACCTTTTCCCCTGCTGCCTAATATTTGTATTCCTGACATTTTACAAAAATAGTCAGTCTTCCTCAGCCTGGGAAATTTCTATAAATTCATGACCACAGCAGTTAACTTGATTCTGTCAAAACTGATATGTAGGCAGTAAGATTGCCCAACAGAAAGATGAGAAATTTTTCTTTTAAAGATGGTTAGTGGTAGTGATTTTGAATAAATAAAATGTCATTGATGCGAAAACACTTACAGGCCTAATGCCATCAGGACAGACAGCAATGCTGGAGAGATAAACCATCCAGGTTCTTTTAGACTCCTTGTCCTAGTATCTAAAAGATGACCAAGTATGAACAGACTTATAAAGATTTTGCAGGGAAGTACAGTCCTGAACACTGTTAGACTTCAGTTTCACCTACACACTCTCCATGGATAAATTATTGGAGTTTTGGGTCAAGCTGGACACAGCAGACATCAGGGGCTAAGTTCAAAATTATTGCAAGAGCACTTTACAAAGAGGATGCCCATATTTCCATGAATAGCTGCATGGGTCCCCAAATACATGCAGAGTGTCCCTATGGTCATAGAATGGGTAACCTCTTTTGTCCACCATGCATGTGGCTTAAGAACATCTCTTTATATAGAACTGCTCAAAACCATGAAGACATGAAACCTAGAATTTAAAAACCTAGAATCTCACTGTTGTCCCTTGAGAATTCATTAAGGGAGCTCTGGGAAAGGGCTGCCAATGGGAATGGGAAAGGATGATTAATTCTTTGCACCCATCTGTGCTTTAAATATTCTAGTGGGCCATGGAATGCAGTGGAAATATTTCAAACATGTCTACATCTCTACTAAGAAGCCAAGAGGCAAAAAGGAATTTATTTCACAGAGGACACCAAACATCCCTGAAAACAATTTTCTGTCATTTTAGGTCATGACTGTGCTCAAACTTGTGGTGTAGAGGTCTCTCTTCCAGGTGGAGTCATCCAATCTGATGAGGCTTTGAAAATACAAAAGCACGATCAGGAATTATATGATGGTATGAAATTTCAAGAAATCTCACAAAATCACAGAATTGCAGAATCTGCTGAGTTGGAAGGGACCCACAAGGATCATTGAGTCCAACTCCTGTCCCTTCACTGAGCCACATTTCCAAGAGCCACAACAAGAGCCTGAGGGCATTGTCCAAACACTTCTTGAACTCGGTGAGTCTTGCTGCTGTGACCACTTCCCTGGGGAGCCTGCTCCAGTGCCCAAACACCCTCTGGGGCAAGAACATTTTCTAATATCTAGCTTAAATCTCCCTGACACTTCAGGCCATTTCCTTGGGTCCTGTCACTGGTGACCACAGAAAAGAGATCCTTCCTCTGTGCCTCCTTTGTGCATCCCATGAATTCAATAAGTGATGATATTATTTTCAGGTACTCCCACGCCTCATATGATCAACTCCATCCAGTGTCTGGGAATAGAGTACAGTAATAGAGGGAAAAAGTGCTAATACTACAAATACTAAGGTTTGCTTACTCTTGGTCTCTCTAACTTCAACAACAAAAGCAATTAAAGTGCATCAATCAGGTCTTTTTTTCTGTGATAATGATGTTCTCTAGTGTTTTTAACAGCTTGCAAACTCCTATGACTATAATCAGGCTGATCCCACTGTGCTCCCTGTCAGATACCACAATGGCTATAATCTGGCACCTGCTTGGTACAAAGCTCGGAAGTGAGCCTGGGTGCCCACAGAATAAAAATTAAGTGTGTTCACTGCAGAGGGAGAGGATCAGAGGGAATTTAGGAGCAGTGGTGACAGCCTTTATTCTTCTCTCTCAGCAAGAGAGTCCTGGCTACGACAGGTCAGAAAACACTGCTATTGTTCTGCCTTAAACCTCCCTTTGCCAGATGCAGAATTTCAGAAGGAGCCAGTTTGGGGATGTAATATCAGCTACCAATAATATCAGCTACCTCCATCTGTCTCTTCTGGACTGCCCAGCTTGCCCCATTGTCAGAAAGCAACAAATATGTCTTGACTTGACCAGCTGGCAAATCTTCTTCCTCATGCCTGACTTAAAGATGCATCACCCAGACATGCAGTGGGTTTAGATAACCTATGCTTTTTCATCTTTCCAAATTCACTCTTTTTCTGCAGTGCAGAATCCAGTGGATCCCATTGTCCAGGACATGTCTCAAGCTGATTTTTCTATAGAAAACCTGTCTCAGATGCTGATTATTCTCCCCAGTAAATTACTGTAGTATCTCTGATAGAGACATCTCTGCAGCTATATGGAAATCTCTCATTGGCTTAGTGAATTACAGGGACCTATACTACTATTTCATTCACACAAAGAAACATTTACTCATGGTCTGTGTTCACTTTGAAATTCCTTGTTGGAATGGGAAACTGTTAAATAGCAATCCTCACTGCTGTCTGGTTAAACATAAACAGACCCATGAACTGCATTCTTGTACACAGTGTACAAGCTTTAATTGATGAAAACTGAGAGGGAAGGGAAGTGATTTGTAACACTAAACAATCTGCAGGTTTCTTCAAATGCTGTTGTTGCCACTGTGTGAGACACAGAGACACTTGAACAGCTTGGCTGCTCTGGTTTGTCTGGGAAGAGTCTCGTGTGCTGTGGGCTGTCTTGCAAAGAGATAACAAAAATGACTGGGACAGACAGCTTCACAGCCAGACATGCAATGAGAAGTCAGGAGTTACTGGCTCCCAGTGGTGGGCCTGGCTTACCTCTCTTTTCAGAGAGCCCAGAATGGTCAGAATCTAAAAAAAAGTGGAACAGCCCAAATGGGTTGCATCAAACTAAAAAAGGGAAGAAAATTAGGGTTTACCTGTAGGTCAGATCACACACTTGTGCTTGCTGTGGGATACTTGCCGTGTGAACTGCCACTGCTCTGCATTTTGTCCTCCTGGTCTGGAGAAAGTAGCTTGGTCAAGTAAAGGAAACCAGTGCTAGCAGGACCAAAAGCACAGGAACTGCAAATTTCAGGGGGCCTGGCAGGTCTCTAACAGCACAGGCAACACATCTTGTCTTGGAAATACCTTTTGGTTAATGTGGGATTCCTCTCACCTGCACCCAGCTGCCAAAAATGAGGTGAATAGTACATGCTAGGAGGATAGGTTCATTTTATAGTCAAAGAAGAGAAGAGTGTTATGCTTCCCAGATCACATCCAACATCATTCTGAGAGATATTAGGGATGGGTACAAGCACAGCTCTGCAGGTTTTGGGGGAAACCTTTTTTTACCTGCCTTTCTTGACACCGGGATATGAATTTATCATTGGTCCCAGTGAGACACATACAGAGACAGTATGTGCTCAAAGCTACCCAGCACCAACGTACAAAAATTTCAGGGCTGCATGTTTCTATCTTGTTTACTTACTGTGGTTGATAAAGGAAAATAATTCTTACAATTAAAAAGTATCATTATGACAAAGCTTAATAAGAATCAGACAGGTAGTGAAGAGTGAACTAACATTGAATTGAGAATCAGTGCACAGGAAAACACAGAAACTACTGAAGGCCTGTCTGTGGTCACAAACCAAAGCTGTTTGCCTATTTCATTCTGGGAAGGCATTTCTGTGACTTATTTTTTGACAGTATCCTTTCTTTTACTCCCAAAGTGACAGCTGAAGAAAGTCATAGTGAAACAATACCAAAGGTTGCTCAGCTTTAATCTAATGCTATCTAGCAGGCAGTGGTATAAGCACTGAAGGAAGCAGCAGCATTGTTTAAGCTAGGCTGAACAAGGCAGTGTGTGTCCTGGATGTGTTTGGAGCAGGGGCTTTTCCAGCTCTGCCTCCCCAGTGCAAACTGCAGCCTGAAGCTGTGGTTTCTCAACGTAGAGAAAGAGAACAGCTCCAGGAGAGCCAGCAAATGCCAGCCCAGTTTGCAGGCTGGCCAGCAATGGACACACACACACAGGGCTGTGTTGGGATTGTGCCTGGAGCTCTGGCACCCCACAGAGGCTCATGGATCTGGGAAGGGAGATGCCAGTGCCTGCTCCGTGGTGGCTCAGTAGATGATTCCTTCTGGTTCCAGCAGCAAGTACTTCTTCATGGACACAGGGATGGAGAGCAAGGGCACTTCTCGATGGCACCTTTCTGACAGTATTGCCCGAATAGCACACCTGCACAAGTGCATCAGAGACCGTGGGGAATTGCTGCACACAGTGAACAAAGAGTCATAGAAATCCTGGTGCCGCTGTAAAATAAACCACAAGGGTGTGTTAGGGCAACCAGAATATTTGGAGTAAAGATTTTTGAATTAAAGGGACAACTATGTCAAAACATGTCATTTGTCCCACAGTTTTGCCTTTTGACCACATATTTTCCTCTTTAATTTCTTACTTTCCATTTAAATTCTCCCTTGCATTTGCAACTAACTCATCCTGCTCACAGAAATCTGACCCATGCAACAAAACCTAGAGGTACATAGTCATACCCATGTAATACAGCCCTTTAAAAATATTTGCTGAATTAAAAGAAATATAAATATACATATTGAAAAATCTGAAGAAACACCAATCACAGGCAGAATCTTTTCACTAGCTGAGTACAGGGACAGCTGAGCTCCTGCTGTACCATTGACAAGGGGTGCTCCAAAGGATAACATTGCAATTAAAATATCAAAAATATGTATTTTTTCAGTGAGCGATATACTTTTGTCATATGAGAGATAGTAAGTGGGGAAGTCCCCATCCTCTGAGATGTCATTCTCTTTCAAAAGTGTTCTTTCTAATGGTTTGGTGTGGGTTATGCAAATAATAAGCCTAGATTTTACTCAGTTATAACTCATTGAGAGCTTACCTCCAAGACATCCTCAGGTATGGCTGCTTTCCACTTAGATGTTGATTTGATGTGTTCATAGGAGTTGGCCACTACCTCCACAGCTCTGGGGTGGGAATGACAGGCTTGCAGCACCTGCAGGCAGGATGCAGGAGAACGTGAGTAGCACCAGGAAGCCAGGGCTGGCCTGGGCGCTCAGCACCACGCAGCAGCAAACTGGGACAGACACAGCCAAACAACTGTGAGAGGATCAGGCTGGAGATGCAAAAGACACAAGGCCCCTCCACATAACTCTGGTAAGCACAGCAAGAAGACCCAGGCTCATCCCTCATAGAGAAATGCTGGCTTAGATCTCCGCAGCAGTCTAGATGGGGTGGGCTTTATCACCCAAATCTAGAGATAGCTTATTCATAGCTGGCTTGAGTGACTCAACACCAGGCAAAGCCATGCACAGAAATTCTTGCTTCAGCACATGCAGCTCAGGAATAGAAAAAATTCTCATTATATGAATCAAAAATGCATTGTTAGGAAAAATTTAAAATATGACCAGAAGAAGAGACAGTTCAGAAGTAAGGCTTTCAAGCCACACAAGGACCCTGACACAACTGTTCTGCCCAGTAGTTTTAGCTCAACAGGAAAAAAACCCAGTCTATTGTCACTCATATGCAGAGAATAACATTGCATTCACCCAATTTTGTCCTACATAAATAATATCCTACATAAATAAATATCCTACATTTTTACAGATGGGCAAATGATAGTTTGGAAGAGAGACCCACTTCATGCAATAGGATGCAGGAAGAAGAGACTTCAGACCCTGCTCTCAAACACCCTCTAGCAGACTGTGTTGTTCTGCTACAGGCAGAGCCTGCTCATCCTGGGCTCAAGAGGACACAATTAAAATTTTGGCATTTTATTCAAAGGCTTTTGGTTGCTTGGCTTGTTAAAACTTTACATATACGGTCAGAGAACTGCAAACTGTTGCTTAGGGTACTGCATGAGAGAGAATAAATCCTGACTTCAGCAAGCTTACTTAGTTGTCTGATATAACAACACTCTTAGGTACTTCTGTCAGTGTCTTGGGCTTTGCAGGTGTTTAAAAACTTTCCAGGAGGGATCCTGCAATACTTTTTTCTCTTTTTTGGTCATCAGCTATGAGCCGAGGCCCAGCACTTCTCCTTAATTCTCACATTTCCTGGGAATAATCCAAAGCTTTATTAAGATGCATTTAATCTTTAATAGATTTGAATAGATTTTTAGATGTCAGATGTGACAAACTGAATCAAGTGGTCTCATCTCTAATCTTTGGAGGACACCATGAAATACACATTTCATAGAACTCTGTGAAACCTGTGTGAAGCCAGGTTTGACAAAGGGATGTGGGTTCTCTGAAATGAGAAAGTGAATCTGCTCTGAAAAATTAGGCTTCAACCAGCATTTAGAGTTTGGCATTTCAGGTTGTTTAAGAGCAAAAATTAGATCTGTGTCTGGTTTCTGGTACAGGCAACTGTAATTTCACTTCAGTTCAATGATAGCACTCTTACAGTAGGGCATCTCACAATGTTTTGGGCACTCTGGGCCCAGATTGACAGGACTGCAGCAAATCCAGATAGTTTGGATGTCTCATCCCATTCCTGTTCAAGACATCACCCCTCTCCAAACTCCTACTGTATGAAGACATCCTTAACCTTGTGGAATTGCAGAGGGTATATTCTAGCTGCTCCATGGTTCAGTAGCAGCTGGTAGCAGATATCTGGCTGAGCAGCTGGCCGCACAGATGTCACTTTTATGATATACTGTAGGGGTGCACAGCCATTGACATCCATGATGTTTGCTTCTGCTCCTGCCTCCAGCAGCATGTGCAGCAGGACGTGATCACAGTTCCAGGCAGCTTTGTGGAGTGGGGATTTGAAATCCTCATCACGAGCATTCACTTCAGCTTTGTAGTCTAGGAGCATCCGACAGATGAGGTGGTGGTCCTGGCTGTATATCTGATCCTTGTAGTGAAGGGCCCAGTAGGCTGCACAGGCCAGGGGAGTCTCCATGTAGGCATTGAGAGCATCCACCTGTGCTCCCTGCTCCACGTAAAAGGCCACGAGCTCTGGGACACCCAAACGTGCAGCGACGTGCAGAGGAGTCTCCTCGTCTTTGTTGTTTGTTCTTATGTTCACATTTGCTCCTGCCAGAGAAAGATGATGGGGGAAGATGAAGGCAATGAAACACTTGTTTGGTCATCTCTCTGTATGGGCCCTTCTTCCCAAGGAAAAGCTCAGGGTGGGCAACTGGTATGAAAGACGTGTAAATGCAAACAGCATGGATCAATCCTGCATTGGTTCAGTCTCCAGGGAAACTCTTAGAAACTTAAGGTTCTTGGATCCAGCTTCTATGCTGGCCCCAAGCAAGACCTTATCTGAATATACTATTTCAGGGCAGCATGCAAGCCCAAATTTCTGTGTAAAATGCTTTTTCCTATAAACTGAGAACTGATGGAGGAAGGAGATCATTACTCCTGCTCCGAACAGCTCTGCTCTGCTCTGTACCCTGAAAACACTCCCTGCAGCACCTCGTTAACGCCAGCCTGGATGAAAGGACATTTTACGACAGATCCGTGGATGATATTAAAGAACCCATTGCCAGGGTTCCCGGCGGGGGATTTGGGTCCCGTTCCCAAAGCGCTGCGGAGCGGGACCGAGCGCGCCGCTGGTGCGGAGCGGCGGCCGCGGCTGGAGCAACAGCACCATCTGCCGAGCTGCGAGCCGGGAGCGAGGGGCAGGGGAGCGGGGCAGGCACGGCCTCTGGGCTGGAAATCCCCCGTGCTAATGCTGTTAAGCCGTGCTGAGTGTTAGTCGTGTCCGATGTCCCCGAGGCGGCATCGGCAATCCCGGTTTGGAGGTGGTAACCAAACGTGGGATCAGCGCTGCTTGCGCTGCCGCCCCAGCCGGAGGGGGACGAACTGCAATGACCTGGATGGGTCCCAAGGGACACCACTGAGTGGAGATGGCAGGTGAAAGATGCATCTTGGAAACTTTGGGGCAGGGATATTAGCTGGCACCCTGGCCTCAGCTCTCGGGGGGTGCTGCTCTGTGAATGTGCACACCTGACAGGGCTTGCTCCGGACCCATCCCATTCTATTTGGAGTCTCAGCATTCAGCTCATACAGAAATCAGAGCTTAAAGAGTGCTTTGGGAGGAAGGGTGGCTTTTAAAGTACTATTATGCTGTTGATGGGTGGGTGGAGAAAGCCTGCAGAATACATCCTTTCACTTGCATTCATTCTCTGCTGCGTTTCATAAGAGTACATTTGACTTTTAAGCTTTTCTATGCAAGCAAATTCAACTCCTGCTGTCAGGACTGTTTGCTTTGGGCAGGATACAACTGGCAGCATTTATTTTCCTTTCTACCAAACAAAATAATATGTATCTTTCCAGAAGAAGAAAAGCAATGTTGTTATTCATTTATGACTGCAGATTGCCTTGCCCACAGAGCATGGACTTTGCACTTGGGCTCTGCGTCTCAGGAAAAGCTTTCAATAACAACACATGTAACAAAATCAACCCAAAATCATTTGTATTGCCACGGCACAGTGTGATAAACAGGGGAGTCTCTCCGTAACTAAGGACTTGAACTGTGTTTCTTTTACTGTGTCCTGTGTCAGTACCCTTCTGTTCAGGAAATAGTGTGTGACAAATATATTTATGGAAGAATTACATCTATTCATAGCCTCATTTGTTGCAGATGACCAGAAACATAATGTACCTTACTTTGGGAAAAAAAAAAATCTTATATAATGCCTTTTTTTCCCTCCAGGCATGAGTTTGGCTGCATTCATGACAAATGAAAAGATGGTACGAAAAACTACATCCAATTTTTCAAGGCCAGATCTCAAAAAACAAGCAGTTTGAAAAATTTTACTCAGGTCTAGGAAATTTGAAAAAGAAAGATGAAGGGTGCCCTTTCACATGAAAGGCGCTCAAAAGTAAACCTAGATGAAAAAGATGGAAAAGAATCCCAAGAGATATAGAAACTCCCTGATTCAGAGGAGCTCTGCTGCTGATGGACTGACTGGGCAGTGGACTGGAGACACTGAAATGGGAAACAATCTTGGAGTAAGGACCAGTGGCCAGGGAAAGGGAAAGATGGATGAGGTGAGGAAACAGAATAGGAGAAACTTCCTCTGATCAAAGAGATGAGGACAAGGAGCCTGAGATGAAGACATGAGACACTTGTGGATAGGAGGGATAAATACACATCCCTTCTGAGAAATTGCCTCCTAAGAGTAAGCCCAGACCATGCTCACCCCTTTGCCCACGCCATGAGAGGTGCTCCAGAGCTTTCCCTTACCTCTCCAGAGCAGCTGCTGGGCACAAGGCATGGAGGTTCGTGTGGTACAGAAGTGCAAGGGCGCCTGGCCACTCATTGAAAAGCAGTTCAGCTTCGCCCCGTGGTTGCAGAGGATCTTGAGACACTCAACATTTGCCATCTCACAGGCTATGTGGATGGCAGCTTTTCCATTGGGCCGGCAGTTGATTGTAGCTTTGTGATTGAGGAGGACCAAAAGACTCTCCAGATGGCCATACATGACAGCTATATGAAGTCCAGTTGCCCAGGATATTTTTAATTTGTAGCTGGGAAGCCAGTACCCTGTACAAGGTGAGAATGTGTTACCAGCCTTGGCAAAGACTTTTCTTAGGACTATCCACATACTGAGAATAATTGAAGGGGAAGAAAGGGTTGGAGTTTAAATGTAATTTACTGTAATTTCACCAGCCTAGTACACACAAAGTTCTCTCAAGCGTAATTTCATTTTCATTAAGCACTGTTACTGTGTGCTGAATAACCTGCCTTTTGGAGAGATAATTCCTGGGTAGATGAACTCTGAAAGAAGCTATTAGACTTTTTTGGTGACTGGTATAGATTAAACAAAACAACAACAACAACAAAAAAATGCTTACAGGGTTTGAAACACCAACAGCTAAAAAACAATGGGGGCAGTGGGATCTCCAGCCTGGCAATAGCTGAACAAAGGTGGCAATGGAATAAGATGACAGCATTTACTTAGGCCAGTGACTCAGCAGACAGCTCATCCTACTGTTTCTGTGTGGGAGATGGCAGGATCTTGCATGTCAGCATCTGGATTCAGACCTCCAGGGATGCACTGCACATAGATGACCCCTGGCAATATACCCCAACTACTGCCCTGAGGAGCACAAAGTGAGGAGATTGGATGCTGATGTAAATTAGGCTGAAGAGCCAAATAGAAGCAGTGATACTTTAGTGTGAAATTTGGCTGCAAAATGTTTGTATTTTTCTCAGAAAATTTCGCAGTGTTTTTTTTTATTATTTACAAACAGGTGTAAGGCCAAACAACACATAAATACTTGTACCCAAATTAGGACTATGTGCTTAATGAGTGCACAGATACAGTCGAAGAAGTGATTATTATAATCACTTGTTTAAGAAAAGTAAAGCATCATAATAATGTGCAGAAGGGCAAGAGAAGTCTATTTTTTATATGTATATACAATGCCTGCATCTTAGCTAGAATGTGACTATAAAATTCTCTGGGTTTGATTTATCTATTTCTTCTTGGACAACTGCCTGGCTGAAATATGTTGTCATGTAAAAAACACAGAAAAAATATTAGAGATGTAAAGTGAGGTCAAATTAATTCAAATCTTCTATTTTAGTCTCTGGTTTTATGCAATTTCTCAACACTAATGTCATATATATACAGTTTTTACAGTATTCATGAGGTACAAGCAGGAAGGAAACAAATTGCTGGTGGCAATGAGAAATGGATTAAAATTTTTCTTCCCTCCTGGATAAGTTAAAAGTATATTTTCAGAGAGGGGCAAGAAACTGCAGACCATGTCATCTGCTCTAGGACCAAATTTTTGGGACTGCCAAACCCAGTCCTGAAGGAACCCACAGTGTAAAAGGCAAGAGCAGCAGCCCTGAGGCCCTGGGGTGCCCGAGCAGGGTGACAGCCTCCTCTGAGGACACTCAGCCTGCTGACAGTGCAGGTTACACTGGCATTCTCCTCTTCATATCCCCTCAAACCAGGCACAGGGAAGGTGGGCTATATCCCAAAGTCTCTGCATATAACAGAGCAAGATTCTTAAATCCCCTCCCCATCCAGCTGCACATGCAGTGCTCCCCCTTGTTACTGGTGATCTGTGATACACTTCAGGCTTATCCCACATAGGGCTGGGCCTCCCATTTATGGCCAGATACAAGCCATAAATTGTACATTAACAGCAGGAAAGTGATACTTAAAAGCCAAGTTATCACTTTTTATAGCCACAATTTTCCTGCCTGAGTACACAATATATTTCTGTGGCCTGTGCTGCTTGCAGGTGAGTTGTGCTCAGACATCCCCAGGGAGCATCTCCCATGTCCTCTGCCCAAACCTGCCGAGATCTCTGAGCTCAGAGGGACAGGGACAGACACTGAGCAGGAAGCAGATGTGGGCTCCATGGGAGGCCTCATTCAGCTTCCCTGTTTCTTTGGCTAGTAACAGAAGGAAGCCATGCTGCAAGCAAGATCAGCATCTTTGAAAGCTCTCAGCCTCTTTGGAAGAGAGGAAAAAAGTCACTCTGTCATCCATGACATCTCTTTTCCACTTCATCACTAAGGGCTATGGCAAAGATCAGACTGTCAGAATGGTGGAGTGGTGATTTTTTCTCCCCTCTTCATCCTTGAGGAAATCCCCCTTTCATATCACAGTTATCTATCATTCAGAACAAAAGTAAAATTTACATAAGAGTTGATATAAGTGCTTCCTGCCTTTCAGGCAAAGTGAATACAATACTGTGATTTAGGCCATAAGGGTGCATTTTCCTCTCTCTCTACTTTTTGGAAAACAAAGAGAATTCTTCGAAAGAGACCAGTTACTGACTGCAGTCAAATGATCTGTGATTAAAAATCTATTCATTAATCCTGTAGTCTCAAACCACAGCCAGATTGCATTTTAGCCTACTGAGGACAGAAGAAGATCTATTTTAAGATAAATTCAGCACAGTGTGGCTTGGTCCATACGCTGTTCCTAAGGGAAGTACATCATGACTGCACCATCCTTGCCCTTAAGAAATCAAAAGAGCAGCAAGCAATCATTAAATAAGGGGTAAACAGAGAAAAAGAGAAGAGATGAGATAGTTCCTTCTTTTTGCCACAGAAGAGAAAGTGCATTTGCTCTTCTGCTGCAGCTGCTACTGGAGCTGTTTATCTCCACATATGATTAACTTCTGGCAGAGACTGACCATTACTGCTTTCTAAATACACAAGAAGTGTCTGTTAGCAAGTAGGCCGTGAAGTATGTTGATTTTAGCAAACAGCAGACTTGGTTTATTACTTTAAGTTGTAAGGTTTTGGAAGCTCTTTCAGTGTCTGGCTGGGAAATGGTTTGGGTTTTCTACACTCCAGAACAGATGTTGTGTTGATTGTTCTAGTTGTTTTTTCCAGATTATTTTTTCTGTTTTGATAAACTACCATATCCTCACTTTCTGTCATTTGTAAAAATAAACCTTCTCCCATCCAGCAACATCCAAGATCCACAGGATTTCCTTAGTTCCCCTCAGCTAGGGAGAATCTACTTTACTCCCATTGGAAATGGAAGACAGGGGATATTTTATGTTTCTAAATAGTCTGTACATATGAATGGGTTAATGCAAGAAATGCATACACCCCCCTTATACACCTGCAGTGTCCATTCAGGGCTTTGCACCTGAGTTCTCTGAGAGGAAATGGCAAAGCACCCCTGTTCCTGGAGTCTCCTGCAGCTGCAGCACGGAGGCTCAGCTTGGGCTCTGGGCCGCCCCTCTCCAAGCCCACACAGCTGATAAGCTCCCCTACTGCAGTGGTCCTGACCATGTGAGCCTGCTGAGACAGTCCTGCCTGTGGATCAGCTTGTGCTGCAGCTTCAGAAGAGATAAAAGGCCACAGTTCCTTGAAAATCACTCAAACCCCTCTGCTTCCTGTCTGCGGAATGCTGCCGCATTTACCTTGTTTGTAGGATGCCAGAATCAGGTTTTCATCTTCCACTTCAAACACTGTGTCCACGTCTATTTTCTTTTGGCTCAAGAGCTCTTCCAGTGTTTCGAAGTCATTGGACTTCAGGGCTTCAAGAAAAGCTTTTTTCACCAACTTTGCAGCTGCAGCTCGAGTCATTTTCCCCTCTGTGGTCTCTCCCTCTTTGTATGTCTCCTCCAAATCCATTTCCAAACGGGTCTGTTTGTGCTCTGAAGAGGGGCACACCGAGGTGCCTAGAGCACAGTTGCATGCTGGAGTTTCTGAAGACCAGAAGGTAATTTTATCACTCAGTCATGCTGATCTGCTTGTTCTATTTATATGAGGAGCATTTCGGGCATCGAAATGCCACTCTTGGATATCATCACGCTCTTTTGATGAAAGCGAGGACAGACACACCAGCAATTAAAACAAATTAAGAGTTACCTCCATGGGCTTCATACACATTAAGCTTCATTAACCACTGATTACCTTCTGGTGCTGCCCATACACTTATATTAAAAGAACTAGTCCTGGGTGCTGTTTCTCTGCTGGAGAAGCGCCCACACTTCCTTTCAGACTGGCCATGGCTGACTTATTGGCTGCAATGGGATGAGATGCTCTGCCCACAGGTGCCTTTTAACTAGTGCAATTCAGGAAAAAAACCCTAAAAAATCTCCAGGGCACTCTTCATGTGGGAGGTAACCCACTCTTCTCCAGGACAGCATTCTGCTTGCCGGTGCTGAGCTCAGGGGCAACAAGCAGTGCTCCTTGGAAGGAGAAATGCTGGGACAAGGGGGCTGCAGGGCTGTACAGGCACATTATGGGGTGGGGGATCTCATACACTGCAGGGGTTTGTGTGTGAATTAACTCAGCTGCAAGCACAGGAGACTGCTTGGGTCCATAGGCTCTTCTCCTTCCCCTGCTCGCCCTTCATCTAAATTCAGAACTTCCCTCTCACAAGCCCATCACCCACTAAACACTGCCCCTTCCCTGCTTTTTGCTGCAGTCTTTGCCAGCCCCATCCCTGTCCTGACAGCTGTTGGAGGATGAGGACCCACATGTAGCCATCATGTGCTGCTGCCATGCATCACTTAGAAGTGGCTCACACCTGCACCCACTTGGGCTGCTGGATGAGACCACAGCTAGAAGAACACTACTTACCCTTGATTTAAATTGCCCAGCAAAGCAGACACCACCACAACTGCCATGATAAAAAATCTTCATATTTCTCCTTCCTGTGAGTTTGGCTGCCAAGTGGGCTGCTGGAGACGTGAGCCAGGTGACAGGGGAAGTCAGAGCAGCCTCTCTGCTTGAAGGGTTTCCAGAGATTCCTCAGGCAGCCCCATCAGCACCTGCAGGACCCCTGTCCATGGGACTGCTCACCAAGTCTCTCCTACAGCCTGTGCTCAGCAAAGGTGGTACCAGGCAGCAGCTCATATTTGTGAGTTCCTTCTACCTATGTACTTCTGGATGAAAAATACTTTACAAAAACCAATATCCCAAGGTAATGTAAGTTGTAATAGTCACAAGGGGAAGGAAAATGGCTTGCCCTGTAGCCATAGGTCCCAGGCAGCTCATTTGTGTCTTTTGAGGCTTAAGAGCAGAGTCAGTATTGGGCTCTTCATACCTTTACATTCCCTCCCACAGAACCACCTCCTGCCTGCTTTGAGTGGATGACTTCAGGCTTTAAAAAAGTGTTGATGCTTCCCTGGTATGAGGAGAGGAACTGAATGTGAACCCCAGACCTTACAGGCTTCTTGTTACCTGCAACTTTATTTTTAAATCACTATATTCCTGGAACATTGTGGATGCACAAAGCACTGCTGTGTGGCTGCAATCAATTGCCCACCTCAGCTACACTTTTGATTTGGAGTTGGTTAGCTTTTTATCTCTCACCTTTCATAAATGGTATTATATGACACCAGGATATTCAATCTAGCTGAAAGATTTGTGCTGGGACTTCTCTGTGCCCCTCTGCTGCTCAAAGGTTGACATGCACAAGCATGTTGCTGTAACAGATTCCTGCACATCTGCTGATCCATCGTGCTTGCTCTTGGTTGACAAGCAAGATGAAGTAATTTGTGCTGGCCCACAGTGAAAGAGAAAGCTGATTAAAATTACCTTGCATTTGTCATGGTCCAAGAGCATGTGAGGAAGGAACAGCACCTCAGACCAGATTACAACTTGCTCATCTTCATCAATTTGTGTGTCCCTGCTCTGACTCTCACAGAAATTTTTCTTATCATTAAGTTTAAAAGAGAGAAAAGAAGCAATTCTAGATATGTATATTGCCTATATAGATGCCTACAGGGCCTTAGTAGTTAGTGTTTTCCTGTAAGCAATGTTTGGGTCTAATCTTGAAGAAAATCTACTCTTACGTATGGTTTCAGTGCAATTACACACAAGAATAAGGAAATGTTTCTATGTTTTGAATTGACAAACAATCCCAAAAGTTAGTCTTTTTAAATAACAACATAAATATTTTTATTAATTTGCCTGAAGTATAATCAAAACATATTTAAGAATTCATAAATCCTGTAAGACATGGGGGAACAAAAGGGGCCAGTTTTTACTCTACATCTGTATTTTTGTTGTCTGTACGGTTTCCTGCAGGCTTCTCCCTCGCCGTACCACAAGGTGGCAGTTTGATTTTGAAAGTCAACACGGATGTCATCCAGTCCCCAGGGCTGCCAAATATTCTGAACATCGTGCCGTGAAACAAAAGCTCATCCTTTGGTTAATATAAATGGCAGCTACAGTATTTACAATATTTGTAAGTTAGACTCGACGCCACTGCCATGGGTGCTGTGCATTCACATACTGTATCCAGTAAAAAACCCCCATGGTTTCCACATTTAGGATCAGTTGTCTAAATTACAGTGCCAATGAGAAGGCACGCTTTTTCCAGGGAGACAGATTCTGCCCCCAAGCCTTCCTTCTGCTCCATGCGGTGCCACACAGCACAGGACAAACCACAGGCACACGAACACCCTGTCCCTCTGAGCTCAGAGATCTTGGCACCTTGGGGGACAGGCTGGATCTGCCCCTCAGAAGGGGCTACAGCAGGTTGTAAGAAGCAGGTGTGAATGTTACACAGTAAACAAGAGAAGGGCAGACAACCTCTTGAGGTGCGCTCTGCTTCCCACTTCAGCTGATGGGACCACTGTCCCTGGCTTTAGTTGGGTTGCTGGGGACCCTCTCCATCAGCATTATCACAGGCTTGTTCTAAAGCCCGCTGAAGTCAAGGGAAGCATTTCCATTGCTTTCAGTAGGTCATGCCCTTTATTAGGTTGGGCACCAAGCAGCTGAGCTGAGCAGGGGACAGCTGGCTGGAGGTGAGTGCTTGAGCACCACTGGGGTGCTGTTATGGGAAGGATGATGGGTGGCACAGGGGTATGAATGAAAATCAGAGCTGGGACTGCTCATAGGAAGACAAGGACAGGCTTAAGCAGAGAGTGAGAAAAGGCATACTCAGGCAGACTGTGCAGAGTGTGATTCCTGAGGAGCCAGCGCCCCTTCCCTTCCTTGGCACTTGCTGAGGTATAGCAGTAATGTATTGGCAGACACATAACTCACAGCAATGCTGGGAACAGCTTGAATGGAATTTGGAGGTGAAACCAAACATCCTGAACTCTGTGCTGGGGCAGGCAGGAAGCCAGCAGAATGAGAAACGCTCCCAAAGCAAGGTGCTGATGCAAGCAGAGCTGTAGGGCTGCTCCAAGTTGCGATAATGAACATCCTGGCAGTGCCCAGCCAGCCTGCTCTGGAGCAGCCCTGCTCCTGTGGCAGCACTGTGGGGATGCAGAGAGCAGCAGCAGCTCCAGGGTCACCCTCACCGGGGTGTCACAAAGATTCTCCCCTCCCCAGCTCCAGAGGGACCCACTGCCTTGCAGCAGTGTCCCAGTGCACCTGGCCAGGGAGGATGGTGGCCAGCTAACCAGGGCTGCTTCAGCAGCAGGAGCGCACCTCCCTGTGAGGCAGCCTGCTCTGTTCTGAAGCCTTACGTGCTAAGGAGGGCGATGTGCTGAATGTCACATCTCTGGGCCTGGAGCATAAAACAGATCCTTGACTTAATCCCACACTTTGATCTCTTCTGAGCAGCTCATGCTTGTAGAAGTACTGTAGCAGCAGTGATCAGAGCCCCTCACTTTGCCCTGGCCCTTACAGCATCCGCAGCATCTGACCAAGCCTGCCCCGCTGCTGCGCTCCCTGGGCAATGTCACCTTGTGTATCCCTTATGTTGCCAAGTGGATCCCTTGTTTCTTGTCTTGTCTTTTTCCCAAGATTTTTTTACATGGGAAGAGGCACAAGAACATTTCTGAAGGAAGGTGTTGGATTAGAGGCACAAGGATAAGTGTAGAGAGGGGATGTAGGTACCCACTTGTGCCACCACCCGTCTCAAGGTAAGACTTGTTTCTTTGGTAGGCACAGGAAAGCAAATAAAACTATTCAAAGACAGACACAAACCAGAGTGAGGTAGTTTGGAGGATTATGTGACTCTTACAGCATGCCAGTGCTCAGCTCGAATGAGAAAATATTTTTCCTCCTGAGCCCAAACATCAATACCTACAGCATAAATATCTGGGTCTTGAGTTTGTCACAATGTCTCCTGCAAGAGTCTGTGGAAACTCTTGTAGGGTGCAATTTCAGCTCTCCCTTCCCAAACTGGATTAAGCACAGCTCTCTTATTCATTTTGCACATTTTTTTGCTAATATTACTATTGATTTTTTTCCCACTGCTGCACATCTTTCTGCCAGCCTTAGCCATCATTGTATTTTATCTGATTTTCTTTTTCCAGGATGCCAGTTCTGAGTCTGAAGATTACATAAATCATCCCCATGCTGCTTGCTTTATTTCTTATTACGAAAAAAGCTCTTTGACTCTGCCAGGGGCAAACTATCTTCTCCAGGTGCTCAGCTGTAAATCATCTTTTGAGAAAAATCATCTCTTTAAATTCATCCCTGTGACTGCTTAACCTGAGACCTTCTTGGTATCATTGGTTTTGAATCCTCCACTTGTTCTTTGCTATATTATTTCACTTTTGTTCTCATTTGTAAGGGATAGAAACAGTTTCAGACACTGAAAGGCATTTAGACATAAGCTTCCCAAGTCAGTGAAGTACAGTTCCTAGGAACTGGGAACCTCTGCTCCTAGGAGAGTTAGGCTTTGCTTCCAGTAAAGCAAGAGTAATTTAGAAATATGGAGCAAGTGACATGCTTAAGCCTTAAGGTACACACATGTTACAAAATCAAAAGTTGATGGAAACAATCCAGAATTTTGTTCTCATAGCGGTTCTTGTATTCATGGTGAAAGCTTAGCACATCCTTCCATGGATTTTGTTTTGGCTTTTATGCCTGCTCTTTCCATCTTCAGCTCCAGGGATCCATTTTCCTTTATTCCTGCACATTGTCCCTGTTCCTGCTATCAATGTATTTATCACCATGTTCAGAAGCTCAGGGTTGGATTAGCTATTGATATTGGTGTGTTAGCTGTTAAATTTAGGGTGTTTTACATTAAAGAATAGTCCTTCAGAAATTACTACTAAGATAATTATTAGTTTATTGTCCTATAAAAAGTATATACAAAATGCATTTGTTCTACAAAACCATTGAAAGAAATACCATAGATACGAAGCCAGACTGCTTGAAGGTTCTCTTTGATTCAAAGGGCATGAATGTTGTAAACACAAAGCATGTACACAGAATTTAAAATCAAGTGGACAGTATTTCTAAGACATGGAGAAAACAAGTCTTGCCTGTCTATGCTTAGTGGAAAATTCTCTTCATATTTTTTGCAGTTTGATGTCTCAGTATGTATGTAAAACAGTAGGACTTTGCAACCAAACTTAAATATGAATGTGAATCTTCGCCTCTTCTTTCCTCCTGATGCAGTGAGGCATGGACTATGGTTTCAATGAAGCCTTTGGAAAGCAGTTCTTTAAAGACAAGTATTCCTTCAGGGCAAAAAGAATTCATTGCCCAGAGAAAGTGCCTTGCAGGCAGCTGCATCTTCCCTTCCCACTCTGATGTGGGGCTGCTGCTGCTTGGCCGGGCTCCCTGCTGGGGCTGAGCCGTGGCAACAGCTGGCTGAAGATGGGAGATTATCATCAGGCTCTTCCCAACAGCTTCTGCCTTGCCTGTCCAAGTGAGACTTGTGTAGAGCTCAGATGGTGTTTATGAGATGGTTCCTATATATGAAATTATTTCCTTGATATTAAATATCTGTTGAATAAAGTGACAGGAGTTTTAGGACAGGCAAACAGCTGAAATGTGAATGGATCTCCAGTTCTGAAATTGCTCTATAATGCCAGTTTTCTTGGATCAAAATGCTGATATATGAAAATATAAACACTTCCAGTGGAAGCAGTACTGGTGTTTAAACAGGCACCAAAGAGCCAGCTCTTTGCTGGCCTGAGAATCAAACTATTCTTGCTCAGAAGGACTGAATCTGAAGCAATGCCGAAATAAAGCATATGGAAGAATCTGCCTGAAGGGTGAAGGTGTGGAGAGGGAAGAGGAGGTGTCGCAATCAAGCAGTGCATCAGGAACACGGCAGGAGGCAGCAGAGAGGCATGGATAGTGCAGGTCTGATGTGGCTTCATCACCGTCCCATGCCCACGGGGTTGTGCCAGGGTTTTCGATTAATGTTTTCAATCTCTGCTGTTGCCTGTGTTTCCCAACCATTGCTGATAAATCAGCAATTTTTACACAGTGGCTGCTTGCTACATTTCCAAGAAATGTAAGCTGTTAATTGTGCTCATTCAGGGTATTGACCTCTACCTTCCCTGAGCACAACAGATCCAGTTCGAAGATGCAGAAGTGACAATATAGCTGTGTTAGTCTAAAACAGGATATGCACATCATCTTAGATGCTGGTTTTATTGGTAGTGGACAGGATAAATCCTGCTCCAAGTGCAGGAATTCCAGTTCTTGCTGACAGACATCAAAATGTGCACGAGTAATGCAAGGCTGGCTTGGCTTTGATGCTGTTGTGTGGGATGTGGAGCAAAGGGGATGAGAAGTGAATTACCTCCACCAGTGTGGAGTAGATGGTGTATGAACAAACTCTTACATCATGGAATGGAGCTCAATATGTTTGTTCACCACCCCGAGACCATTAGTATAAAAGCCAAGAAAATAAAGGAAAATATTTCTCATTTAAGCTTACAGTTGCCTTGATTTACACCAGTTATTAAAATGTTCCCTGAGGAAAGAAAATAAGCAATGTTACCATTTACCTCCTGAGCCTCTGCATGACTGAACCAGTAATATGGTAAAAACATCAACATCTTATAGCTATTTATATTTTGATTTTCTGTGTACTGCTATTTCTAACATTATATAGGATATGTATTGTAAAATTACGTTCACTTTAATGAGTCTGAGTTAATTTACTAGATCTGTATAGAAAAATGTGCCTGCAGTATTAAAAGCATTTTATTTCCATTTAAAAATCTGTTGCCATAGTGACCAATCACAACTTTCTCAGCAGCTTTGTCTAGGCATTGGATGTAGGCTTTATTTTTGCTTCATTTTAATTTTTTTCTCCTGCATTCTCTGGGCCAAGTCCTCATTTAACTCATTTTTATTCTTTTTATAGTCTGTCCTTTCCCAACCATATTCTCAATTAAATCATTTTAACTAAGTTTAAAATAAAGATCACCACTTGGCTCTTCCTTTTAAATCATTATATAAGAAACAGGAAAATGCTGTGCACTGTGGGCTTTCTTTGTCGTCAACAGATTACCCAGACCTAACATAAGAAGTCCTGAAATATCAAAAGCCCCAGGAGTCTGACACCTTTTAGTATCAATATAGTCATGTCAAAGACCTGGTGAATTGCATCTAAAACTGAAAAACATTTGGAGAAAACTCTTCAATTTCAAGATATTTCAAGAAGATTCTTTATAATTAAACCTTTAAAAAAATCAACCCACTTATCATTCTGTTGCAGCACAAATCTCGTCGAGAATGTACTTCCTTCTGAGAAATGGTAACTTGGAGTAGTGCTTTTATTCCTGGTTGAAATATATAATTTCTCCAAGAGAAGAATAGGCTAAAGAGCCTTCACATTGCTGTATCCTCTCCTCTTAAGGCTGGTAAAAGATTTTTTTACATGGGAAGAGGCACAAGAACATTTCTGAAGCAAGGATAAGTGTAGAGAGGGGATGTAGGTACCCACTTGTGCCACCACCTTTCTCAAGCTAAAACTTGTTTCCTTGGCAGGCACAGGAAAGCAAATAAAACTATTCAAAGTCAGACACAAGCCAGAGTGAGATTGTTTGGAGGATTATGTGACTCTTACAGCATGCCAGCACTCAGCTCAGACAAGAAAATATTTTTCCTCCTGAGCCCAAACATCAATACCTACAGCATAAATATCTGAGTCTTGAGTTTGTCACACTGTCTCCTGCAAGAGTCTGTGAAACATTTGTAGGGTGCAATTTCACTTGCCTGAAGATGGAAATCAAAACCAGATCAGACATACTCTGGAAACATTAAGTGTAAAGTAAGACAAATATAACCAGTGCTATAAATCTAATTGTAAAGTAAGTAAAATAAAAGAGGGTTACAAAAAACCCTCTGTAGGAGAGTATTTTTAGTAGTAAAGTATATGTGTTTGTCAAAGTCAATAATTCAATCAATATTTAGATAAGTGAGTTGATTTCTAGAACATGTTTAGTAATAGTATGCATAAATAAAAGTTCATTAGTAAATAAGGTATGTGCCATTGTAATATTAGAAACTGCTTTCAAATACTAGGCAGAAATAGAACACTACTGTTTTTCTTTTATTAATTAAAATTTTTGCTTCCTTAACAGTGAAATCAAATTGTGATACAAAATCTGTTGTGCTATTCAGCAAACTACTTTTTTTTTTCTCTTAATCCATCTAATTTCTCACCTCATAGTCAATGGAAAGTGCACTGAAAGATCTGGTCATCATACAGATGTGCCTGATTCCTGGAGAAGAGTCCATAGAAGAAGTCAGAGCATTCCCTTTAGAAAAAAATCCAGCTTTCCTTCTGTGGGTATTCTGGTCTTACTTAAAGCGACTCACTAAAAAAAAAATCTCCCCAAACTATTTTTATTTAATTATGACTTATTTTCTTACAAGTGATATGCATTGTTCACACGTTAAAAACTCTGAGAAAGTTGGAACTGCAAAGAGTGACTGTAAATACCCAAAGTGCTTGCAATCTGAAGTGCTTGCAGTGAGTCTCTGAGGAAACACTTAGAGGAAGATTTGTGTGGTGATGTGCATTTCTGTGACTGCTGTTTGATATCCAAAGCAGAGTTGTTCAAAGAGAGAAAACTACCCCAGGTTGAAGAGGTAAATCCTAAATATCTGGTTTTTTCCCCAGTTTGGCCATTGATGGCTATGATCCCCAGGGCATGTGAGGGGTGGAAGGAGGGTTGTGGCTCCCAGTAATGAACTTCTTGCCCAAACCATTCCCTCCCAACACCCAAAGGCTGCTTGTGACCAGCACCCTGGGTGACATCCATGGCACGGTGTTGGCAACCTAAAAGTGTCCAGTGTGCTCCTAGGGGAAGGAAAAGAGTAGGAATTGGAGACCAATCTCTGAGCCAGCTGCATAATACACAAGAGACTTTAGGACTCAGAGCAAAACTAGACTCTTGGCACAAAACTTCGAGGAAGCTGCAGGCCAGAGGCAGTGGTGTGTCCAGCTGAGGATGTCAGGGTTAACAGGTCTCCCTTTCTGTGCTCTCTGGTGATGCTCAAGTTCCATGGCTTCATCTGACCTGCTGTGCAGAGAAGCCCCCAGGCCAGCCTGGGGCCAGCAGACTCATCAGTCTATATTTTCTTTTGAGCTTTGCACAGCACTTAGGTGTGTCAGGAAAGACACTTTACACAACAGTTGAAGCCCCACCTACGCTTTAAAGGAAAGTGCTGAAAGTTCCAGCTATGTGCAATTTTATTGAATTGGAGACTTGTGCCATTACATTATAAGAAAACATGAATTCAACAAGTTTTGAAGCTGCTAATGGGAAAAAAAAAACCAACAAACTAAACCCAACCACCAAACCCAACCACCAAACCCATTTATATGGATGTAGAATTTTTAAAAATCAGAATGTATATATATTGAGATAGATCACAAAAATATTTTAACAGGTGGTACTGAAGTGCTCTACAGCCGTCTGACCACTGTATGTAGGATTGCTGAAAGATGAAGGTACATGGCTTTATTTCTTGTTCATGGTGCTGGTATTTATAAGTCAAATGAATGTGGTCAAAAATAGGAATATGGTCAGCACTATGTGTACCTCCACACTTTGATCAGAAATGTTGAGCTTCTCTCAAAGTTGCTGATCAAGGGTTTAAAACTAATTAATCACTGCTGCTTTCTTATCATACAATAGAAATCAGCTGTTTGCTTTTAAATTTCAAAGTTCTGCTCATGTTAGAACAAAAGGTGAACCACAGAAAAAATGTATGTGGTGTCTCCTAAAAGCTCTTGTCAGCCAAATTCTAGTGGTTTTGGTACCACATACTCAAGCTGTCTACCTGCTGGAGGGCTGCTGGGGGCAGTCACCCAGGGCAGTCCTAGGAGATGAGGAGAATTTCAGTGTTTCTGGGTGTCAGGTGTACAATGCTCTGTGCTGTGTACTCTCTAGCTCCACTTTGCTTTCCGTATGATGATATTAGGCAGAAAACACAAAGTCTACCTTCTTCTAGAAGGTACCTCAGAGCCTCATGAGATTCATGTACAGCCTGCTCTTGAGCTGCATTAGGTTGAGAGCGAGAGAGATGTTCCATCTGACAGTGCTCTGTAACACCCTGTGGGTGCCTTCTCTCCTGGCCACTCAGTGACACCTCCTCCACGAAGGCAGAGTGAAGAAGGCATGGGTGCAGGGTGTTGTTTTTGGATGCTACAAAGGCTCTGGTGCTACCAAGGCCATGTTCTTTGCTCTTTGGCACAAGTTTACAGAGGAGAGGCTAGGATGTAGCAGCCCTCAAGGATTTCAGTACATGTTGGATTAGGTCCTACACTCCTTTTCACATTATCTGTTCATAGTTCATGCTTAAAAGAAAAGTTAAATAGCTTATGATTCCTTTATATCTTTGTATGGTTATACTGGATTGTATTTCACTTTCTGCCCCAAAACACAGCTGTGTGCAGCACATATGTGTGATATATATACTAATGTACCTAAGACTGCAAGAGTCTTTGGCAGTGGTTAATATTTGACAATGGATCAAATCTCAGCATTCAGGACATTGACTTTGTGGGTTTTTTTATTTGCCAGTGCATGAAAGTAACGCACATAAAGTGGGTTGAGAGTCAGAGAAATCATGTCTTGCCTGACAGCCCTACTGTACAGAGGAGTGATAATGACAGGAACATGCTCTCCTTTACTTGTCTTTCAAGTCAGGAGCCTCCTTGCTTTTATACACAGCTTTAATCTTTCAAAAGCCACATGGCTCTCTCCCTCAGCTGAATTATCAGGGCTTGCCGCCACGATAGCAGAATGTCACCTGCAAGACTGAAGGATTGTAGTGCCAAGGCACACTACTGGCTCAGCATGCTTCTGGCTGAAAAAAAACCCCCAGCATTATTTTCTTGATGCTTGTGACAGGGCTAAAGTGTGGCAGTGCAGTGAAAACCACCAGTACTATCCTGCACACCCAGCACCCTGTCAGCACCAAAGGGCAGATTGCCTGAGGACCTCTCTGACTTTCGATTTAGTCTGGCATCTCTCCAGTTTAGCAATTCTGCCACCTATAAAATAATTAAAGCAGCTTGCTTTGCCACTGCTTCCAGATGCAGCAACAAAAACTGCTGCATGAAGGCAGTAAACAAGAGCTGGACTAGGACATAGCCTTGCTTGAGGCTGTTTGTGACAGTGACATGTTCTGACATCTTGTCATTACTAAGAACCTTTTCATTACCTCACATCATCATGAAAGAACCAACATATACTCAGAAACTTATTTGGATACCCAAATTCATGCAGGTACCTCTGGGCTGCTCATGGCTGGCCGTGCTGGAACCTTCACCCAGCTCTGCAAAGGCCAGGTAGAGACTTTTGCAGGCTTTGAAGCAGGACAGGGCTAAAAGTCAGACTGTTTCTGCAAAAGCCTTTTCAACACCCTCACCCATAAATCTGCTGATGTCATTGTGACAGGCATTTTTCCCAGCAGCTGAGAAAGTCAATATACCTTGGTGTCACTGCAGGAATGTTTTCACTTTTTTCATTGTAAAAGGTGCTGTCTTCTTGAATGCCTTGAGGTACCAATCTCTTTATTAGGTGATAGTAATGAGCTCCTGTTTTCTAACTGGTTGGTGACACTCTATTTATGTGCAGTGGTAGGGTGTAGGGACTTTGCCTTGATCTGTGGCAATGGTCCAGATGCTGTAGGAATCTCTGCTCCCCGTTTTTGAATGGGGAGCTGAGAAGTGGCTTTTAACAGGGCTAAAGGATGCAAGGTTTAAGAAAATACTGAGATATTTGAGCAGGCCATCTGCAATTTCCCTTTGATCAGCTAACAGGGTTAAAGTGGCGTTAGACCACAGCATTTGTAGAGAATCTTGTCATTCTCACAATCTGCAGCTTTAGAAGTGTTTTTCCTCATTTTTCAGTTGGCAAACCACAGGCTTTGCTTGTGATTTCTGCCTATTTTTGTGGGCAACAGCTTTCCTGCCTGCCAGTTTTTATTTTTACTTGAAGCTAGTTCAGCACCTACATGTCAGCAGCAATCTGATGGATGTGGCCTTTACATTAACCCAGCTTTAAGATCTGAATTCAGCAAAGCCAGTGTTTAAGACCTTCACTAGACTCTCTTTGAACCTTTCCACACTGTGTTGACATCTTCTGCTTGTTTCTGCAGTTAAACTACAGCAACAGTCTTCTTTATCTTCACACCCACATGCCCTTTTCTGAATTCCATTCAGTATTTGTGGAGCAGCTGGGGGTCACTGAGCACTGCCTGGCTCCTCAAGAGCTGTCAATCAGATTTGCCCTCAATGCCCTCCAGAGCTTGGGGCTCTGAATGCCCTCCCTGAACTGAAGGATCCACTTAATATTATCACACCTGCTTTGCAGGCTTTTGTATTTAGTCAGATTATCCCCCCAAAAGTGCTCTAGAATCATATTCTGACCTTTAATCTTTAGTGTAAATTCATTGTAAATACTTTGGCAATGCAGATATCAGTGGATTTACTTCAGATTAACATCACTATAGGAGAGAGTAAAATCTGGAAAAAAAGAGTTTTGGCTTTTTAAAAGTTATTTTGGCAAAACATATATTGTTTCATTAATGACTCAAGAATTATGCATTTTGAGATAGTTGTGAAATCCAAATCTGTGTTTACATAGCTTCTGTATCTTACCTGTTAAAAAAGATGATGATATGAGATAGAGAAGCACACGTAAGCACATCTTTTACAAGTGAAAGACTTAAGAATTCCAAAATTTTTAGTAGAAAAAATTCCCTTTACCTTCAGTAATTTAAAAGCTGCCTTTTGTTTTCTCAGTAAGCAGTCTCATTTCCATCAGTTGGGAGAGAGCAAGCCTAGGCATCTACAGTCTGCTACTTGTCCTACTTCATGCATGCTTTCCCAGATGGAATAAATCCACCCTTGGACTCGTTCAGTGAGGGTTTCTTTTCTTTCATTGACTGTACAGGAGTCTAAATTACTAAATTAGCATAAGACTTTTCTTGTCTCCCTGCTCTGTTCACTTCCCCCACTACCAGGCTTGGTACATATCCCTCCCCAGCTGATTACACGCACAGAACTCATTCCTGCTTTAGTCATGATGCTGTGTGGCAGGAGGTCACCCCAGCTCTCTCCTGAGTGCCCCAAAGCCAAGACAACAGGGGGTTTGCAACAGACTGAAAAGCAATCAGGAGTTTTCCAGCGCTGCTGCAGCCCCTTGGCCAGCTGGGGGGTGCTGGTGGGGGACAGCCAGGGAGGATGCGACAGTGCCGGTGGGCAGACCCCAGGCTGGCTGGCATGTCCTGGGGAGGCAGGCTGCTGAGAAGCCCAGAGCCTTCCTTCAGCCAAGGGTGACTTGATAAGCAGAGACTTCAAGGGAAATTCATTCCGTCTACCTTCAGGCAGATTTCTGCAGAGCAGAAATCTACAGAGCAGGTTTCCACCTACAGAGCAGATTTCTGCGCTTGAATTAGTCGCTGTAGGCTCCTTTCCAACGAATGCAGAGCAATGTCCACTTCCTAGGAAAGATTTCTTGAGCTATTTTAGGCACCTTTTATATGAATTGCTACCTCACAGTAACTGTTTTCCTGCTGTGACCATAAAGGGTGTCTAGGTGGCTTGACATCAGCAAGACTTATGGTAAAAGCACAGCTCACTTCAAAGGAATGACAGGAAAGTACTTGAATGATAACTCTGTTAGGGGTTACTAAAAAGGTAAAGCTCATCATACTGAGCTAAAAACAATTAAGAGAAAGGAAAGAAACTTGGGGGATTTATCCAGCTTGCCCCCCATTTCCTTACTTTTCCTAAGCTCTCTTCCAAAGGCTTACTGCCTTCGTTAGCTGTTGACCTGAACCCTTGATCTGACACAGGATGGCCACTCTTGCAATCTTATTACCAGGTCTGATTTTTCTGTCTCCCCTGCATTTTATCAGATGAATTGCACCCATCTTGTCTCAAAACTGAGTTCTGGACAGTAAGCACTATGTGCTTTTGCAAATTAAACTGCAGTGTAAATAAATTAATGTAAAATACTATGCTAGGAAAGTGGTCTCGGAGTGAAACCTGAGACAAAAAACCAGCAGAATCTGGATTTTTGGTTATGAGTCAATTTACATGATGGCAGGTCTGATGTGACAGACAGGATGATGTGCCTGATCTCAAAGATCTTTGCCCAGCTAGAAGGGCTCACTGGAAGAGCTTTAAACTAGATTTGAAGGGGGAAGGGGATAAAACCAGTCTAGACAGAGACAAGCCTGGAGGCAGTACATCAATGTTTGATGGATGGTGTGCTAACATGCTCCTTTAGTCTGCTGCCTCTGTGGCAGGGGGTGGAGATGGATGGAGATCCACGTGGCAGCAAAGATGCAGGTGTCATTGAGGTGTTAGAAATCACACAAGTGTGTGAAAATGGTCATGCAAGACTCAGGGCTTCTACCCCCAAGAGATCACTGGGAACAACAGCCCAAATGGAGTGCATCTGTGCCAGTGCGTGCAGAATGAGCAACAAACAGAAAGAACAGGAATTGATTATGCAGCAGGAAAATTGTGATACAGTTGCCATCATGGAAACAAGGTGGGGAGGCTTGCACAACTGGGGTATTGCAATGCAGACCGGTCAGCCTGACTTCAGTGCCAGGGAAGATCATGGAGCAGATAATCTTGAGTGTCATCCAATGGAACATGCAGGACAAGCAGGGAATCAGGCCCCCAGGGCCATGGGCTTGTGAAAGGCAGATCCTGCTTGACCAACCTGTCTCCTCCTGTGACAGGGTGACCTGCCCAGTGGATGAGGGAAAGGCTGTGAATGTGTCTACCTAGACTTTACAAATCCTTTGACATCATTTCACACAGAATTCTCCTGGAGAAACTGCTCGTGGTTTGGATGGGTGCACTGTCCACCTCTCCTCCAAACTGGGTGAAAAAGCTGTCTGGATGGCTGGACCCAGAGAGTGGTGGCGCATGGAATTAAACCCAGCTGGTGGCCAGCCATGAGTGGTGTTCCCTGGGGCTCAGTATTTGTGCTAGTCCTGTTTAATATATTTATGAGGATGTGGAGAGCTGGCACACCCTCGGTAAGTTTGACGCAACACGAAGCTGCGTGGGAGTGTTGATCTGCTGGAGGGTAGGAAGGCTCTGCACAGGCTGGATCCATGGGTTGAGGCCAATGGTATGAGGTTCAACAAGGGCCAAGTGCCAGATCCCAGGCCAACACTGAAGCAGATTGCAGAATGGAGGGACCCTGGAGCCCTGAGGTAGTTCTGGAGCCCTTCTCCTGTGCAGCGGAGAAAGATATTGATGGGAGGGTGGCAGCAGAAGAAACATCATTTGTGGGGAAACTCTGGTATGAGTGCACACGTATTAGCGCTACACCGCAGCAGAGGTGTACACGGAGTATCGAGCACGCTGCATCACGCAGCCATGGTCTGACACAATTATGTTTGCACAAGGCACACATTTTTTATAATGGAGCTGGAAGCTGGTCCACCTGCCTTTCCCAGGGGAGCAGCAGCACGGAGCCTGCGAGAGCCGCTGCCCGGGAGCGGGCGCGGGCGCGGCCGGGCGGGGCGGGGGCGAGGAGGCAGCGCCGGCCCCGGGGGCTGGACGGGACCGGACGGGACGGGACGGGACGCGGGGGAGCCGGGAGCGGCCATGGGGAAGCTGCTGGCTGTGGCTCTCGTCGGGATCGCGGCAGCCTTGGCGGCCGAGCGGCTGCTGGCATTCCGGTGGGTGAGCGGGGTTCCGAGCCGCGGCTCCCGGTGCCGGCGGGATGGGACGGGGCTGAGCCCTCCGGTGCGGGGCTGAGCACTCGCGGTGCGGAGCTGAGCACTCGCGGTCGCGGTGCGGAGCTGAGCACTCGCGGTGCGGGGCTGAGCTCCCCCGGTGCGGGGCTGAGCACTCCCGGTGCGGGGCTGAGTCCCCCGGTGCGGGGCTGAGTCCCCCGGTGCGGGGCTGAGCCCTCCGGTGCGGGGCTGAGCTCCCCGGGTGCGGGGCTGAGCACTCCCGGTGCGGGGCTGAGTCCCCGGTGCGGGGCTGAGCCCTCCGGGTGCGGGGCTGAGTCCCCCGGTGCGGGGCTGAGCCCTCCGGGTGCGGGGCTGAGTCCCCCGGTGCGGGGCTGAGCCCTCCGGGTGCGGGGCTGAGCCGGGAGGCGGCGCCGGGCGCTTCCCTCCACCCTCCGAGTGGGAAGACTCGCAGCTCCCGGGATCGGGTACGGCGTAGTGAACACCTGCCCTTGCACCAGTGCAGTGTCAGCCAGAGGGGAAGTGTTCTTCATCATCATCATCACCATCATTGCCGTCAGTATTATCAAGGGAGCCGTTTTTTCCCAGAGAAGATACAGGCACTGTGATGCCCTTTTCATCCTGTTTCGGCATTAACTAACTTTGGGACCATTTGTGCAGCGGAAATGCCCTTTGCACTGAGTGGATGTGAAATCCTCCCCAGGATGATGGGAGCAAGGGGGACAAGCAAAGAAGGTGCCCAGAGACAGGGGGTAATACCTCTGTTTATATAGAGCCTGCAATTAACAGGGATTAACAGGGATTCACTGTCTGTGAATTTACCTCATCTCCTGCTGACTGGCCAAACAGTCAGTCCAAATAGTTTGCCAGAAACTTGGGTTATGCTCTGCCAAAGCTGGCCTCTGGATAACAGTAACCCCTATGTACGTGAGGTTTCCTGTGATGGAGCCCAGACTTTGGTGATCCTAAGTTGTGACCTCACTTGCTGTGAGCTGAAATACCCAGCCATGTCATGCTCCATATCACACACCTCATGCCATGAGGTATGAATGTGAACACTGGTGTTACAGCAGCTTCTGTCCTGAAAGCTCCCAAATGTGTCACTGGTCCTTTCAGGTCACAGAAGTGATGCTGAATTACTGTATTAGAAGGTGGCTAAGTCATTGTAATTTTGCTTACGTTCACAAGGACTCCAAATGCCTGATTTCAGCAATGACATCCAGCTAATTGAACTTGGGTAGATAGTAATTGTATCTAATTACAGAAGGAGAGCTTTACTGCCTGGACCCTGATGCCTGGCATGGATGATGGCTGCATTAAATCCACCTTTAGTGTTATTGGTGATAGCCACAGTGGTAACGGGGCCCTCCTGTCCTGGAGTTGTATAAACTGGGACAGCAGAACTGGAACTCCCGGGCTTTAGTGGGGTGAGCCATTTCAAAGTGCTGTGAAGAGCAGAGGACTCCACCTGTCCTCCAAACTGAATGAACAAATGAAGCATTAGGAATCTGGTAAAGGAGAATCTCCATGAAGAAGCAGGATCCCCCTGTCTCTGTAGCTCTCTGTGGGTTTTCCCTGTGTGCTGTTTTCTGCAAACTGCAATGTACCAGCAGTCTTAAGACAGTTGCCAAGTTTGGAAACACA
Source organism: Camarhynchus parvulus (assembly GCF_901933205.1). Classification (NCBI taxonomy): domain Eukaryota; kingdom Metazoa; phylum Chordata; class Aves; order Passeriformes; family Thraupidae; genus Camarhynchus; species Camarhynchus parvulus. The sequence goes on along the minus strand of NC_044572.1, from coordinate 24,867,772 downwards.
CAACTTCAGATCATAAAGTACTCTAAAAGTAATTTAACACAGTCTTGAGAGGAGAAGCTGTGGGTGGTGTTAGCTCTTGCCAAGGGTCTTTTTTATTCATCCTCTACCCAGAGGGCAAGAATCCAGCAAAGACTTTCTGTAGTTCCTTATGAATTTGTTAAAAAAACCCAGAATCAAATCCCAAGCGATTCATGATTGGTTAGTTTAGAGATGAAGAAAATAAAGAGAGAGAGGTCTTTGAATATGGAATGGGTTCCTTCTGAAGGAAAGGGAAGGCCTGTGGTCTGTGTTCCATGAAGTAGGGCAGCAAGTGGAGGACTCAAAACTGGAAAGAGAAACTGTGAGAGAAAAGGTGCCATGCACTGGACTTGCACCAAGTGGCAAAAGCTCTTGCTTTCTTTGAAGTTGTATCCAGCCCATATTGCAGGTCTTCCATATTCCAGGCCATTCTTAGTATGGCCAGTTGGTAATCTAGGCCATCTGGCTGCGTGGCTGAGGCTGTCTGAGCTAGATAAACTGACACATTTTGGAAAAGCCTCTATATGTGCTGCAGGCTTGTGACTGGTGTCCTTTTGAATTACTCTCATTCCAGCCCATGAAGTGTTTCCCTGGGAATGCTGTCAGGATATCATCATCCTTTGCAGGCTGCTGGCTGAGTTCCTGCTGTGCTTTTGGCTCGGGGTGGCTTGCAGCCTGCCTGGGAAAGGCTGGTGAAAATAGGAAAGGGAAAAACCCTAAGCAGGCAGCAGTGCAACTTCAGGCAGGTTTTTCCCTGAGCCACCCCTGAGGGCTTGGTGGGTTTGGCTGTGCCAGGATGCCAGTGGTAAGGGGGCAGCAGGGGAATATCCCTCCTGTACTGTTTGTGGGCTGGGAGCCAGCATCGTGACCTCTGTCAGTTCTCCTGTGCTGGGACAGAGGGCTTGGGAGGGTTTAACTTGGCTCCTTTCCTTTGCAATTGTCTGCACTTTTAAACTGTTTTTCTTCTTTTCTTTTGGCCTTATATTAACAAGCTCTGTCAGTGATACAGCATTGAAGCAATTTACAATTCATATTTAAGTGATTAAAAAAATGCAGGACTGACATACCATGTAGCACTCAACTGTGTCACATATTTTTCATATCACTGACTGATAGTGCTGTTTACTTTATGTTTATGCCTAAAACCATAACATAAACATGGCAAGGTTTTGCTATGGGATCTTTGCGTTCAGAATTTCCTGTGTTTGCAGCAATAGCCTCGACATATGCATATGATAGTCATGCAAAAGGGTTACTACATTAGGTTAAATGCTTCCTTCTAGGCAGAAAAAAAATTAAAAAATAATTATTCTAGCACACTAGAATTCATAGAAATCCAACCTATTTTCTTGTGTCACTGCATGGTCAAACCTCCTAGTTGTTGTGAGGTGGTGCTCATGCAGATTTGCAAACAACTTGGAACAGAGGAAACGGAGAAATACGAACGTGTGTATGCCTGTCTGTATCTGTTTTTCCAGTGAAGTATGAGCCAGATGTGGAATTTCATGCACATTCATGAATGAAATAAGCGCTGATGAAGGGTAATGCTTGGGGTGGTTAACAGGAGTGAAGAGGAGGGGACAGGGTAATTGCTGAAAACCATACTACCAACTCCTGCTTGTTGTAAGGGAAAGAGTGCTCCTACCTTGCAACACTGCTATTGCTACCTTTGAATGTAGACAAAAAGTGAAGAAAGTGCAACTGCTGGTGGCCTGGTCACCAAAACTATGCAGTGAGCTGCAGTAGAAGATTGCCCTCTCCTCATGTGAAATGTTGGTCCTAACTGCAGGGTGCTTCTATATTTAGGTGTCTGAAACCTGAAGAAAGTGTGGTTATGTTATCATCTGAGCTGCAGTGGGTCATGAAAGCTTGTTGCTGGAGCTCATGCACAAAATGAAGTTTCTGAAGTTACTCAGAGTAGAAGAATCACTTAATCCTTGGTCATGTGTAACCATTGCAGTGATTTGGAGCAGTTGCTGTTGTTGGTTCTGGAGTTTGCTTATTCAGTATTTTACGGCTGATTTGTTGCTGCAATGTGGCAGACAATAAAACTGAAAACTAGGAAAGTTACCTGTTTTCAAACTGGCTGTGTGCTGTTTAACCCTGCTCTTTCCTCTTGCAGGAGCAGACTCAATGCTTCACGGGAAGTAGCCCCGGTGAGCCTCCCGAACTGCCGGCTCATTAAAGGGATCGGTACGTGCTCAAAATAACTGAGTGCATTGCTTTTGTCCAGCCCTCTTTTGCAATGGCTTCTTAAAGCCAGCTTCCGAGCCTGATCCCAAAAACAAAGTGCTAATTTAACTTTGATTTGCTACTTGGACTTGGAGATAGGGAGAAACTGCAGGAAGAAAATAGTACTGAAAAACTAGCTGGGTATAAGTTGGTATTTAGTTTCTTTTCCTTTTCTTAAAATTGAGTACCTTGCAAACACTTCTTTGCTAAGTCACTTAGAAAATGATTTGGCTTTCAGATGAGGGTGTGCTGGCTCTTCAGGCAGGTACCTACAGGAGGCTGTCAGCTGGTTATGTCTTGGAGAAGGGAAATGCTGCAAGGGTGTGTGAAAAATACCAATCACCTGTTTTTAAAATTTTAAAAGTTTAATAGTAATAAAATGGTTATAAAAATAGTAATACAATTAGAGTAATAATAATTTGGACAGTGTCAATCAGAAAAATATGAGACAATAGAAACAAAGAGTTATGGATGTCCGGGTACCTGCTTCTGGGCAGCATAAGTCCAGAAAAAAGACCCCCGTTAACAAAGGATTAACCCTTAAAAACAATAGCCTATTGCATATTCATACACTTCATACATGATGCATAAATTCCATTCAAATACAGGAGTCTGTCTGGTCATCGTCAACTTCTTCCTCTTAATCCTGACGGCCTCATCCTACCTGAGCGAGGTGGGAAGTTGTTAGTTTCTCCTGATAATGGAGCAATAAATTCCCTTTCTCTGAAAGATTTAGGTGTCCTGTGACTGCTCAGTGCAAGTCCTTTCTTTAGAAACAAAAGTATCCTATATAGCATAGTTTCTATTTTAACATTTTGTTATAACCTAAAACTATATTTAACACACTACTTAGGAGAATTAATACAGCATTGCTTTCTACCACAACACATATAATATTCATTTTAATATTTGCGAAAAGCCAGTCATAAAATATGCATTTTTCACAGGTGGAAGCCTTAGGAGAAGGCCACAGGCACATGGGGAAGGAGCAGCTGCTAAATGCCAGCCAGGCTGCCCCTCCTTAGTGCCACATTTTGGAATATTTGGGAGCCGCCCGGTGCCGCGGTGCTGGGAGCTCGGCACGGTTGTGCAACACAACTGTGGGTTCCAAAGAGCGAGGGGTCATGTTTGTCATCCTAGTCTGGTTTGCAGAGAACTTTAACAGAGTGGCTCAAATGTTGACTTTGTACTTTGGGCTGTGTGTTTAGCACACAGCAATATTTATGTCTTGGTTTTTTTCTCTCCACTTAGGATAACCTAAGTTTATGAAATTGATAGCTTTGAAATGGATTGCTTTTTTGTGTCTTCCTTTCTCCCAAAAACCTCAATGCAGGCTTGATGGCTAAGGATTTTCCCCTCCTTAGTATTTTTGGAAATGGCTTAAATTATGTTGAAATTTGTCTAGATTTTTCATGTGTAAAAAGTCATTGGATGAGCTTTTACAACCTTGCCTATGAGCTTGCTGAGTCAGTGTGTTAATGTCATAAATCTTGTTTCTTCCTTGTGTCAGGATTCAAACATCTTCATAAAGTCAAATTGCTGCTATGAATGTGTAATGCAGATCCCTGTGCTTGAAAATATGTACAGAAAAAATGGCATTAAAAAATTTCCAGGTCTTTTAGATTAAGCTGTAATTTACTCATACAAGACTATGAATGATGCTTGTTTGGCAGTGATTAATATAAAATAATTTCTGAGTAATTTTTTAGGCATATCACTATTGCGATCTTTATAAGACTTTTTTTGCAACATGATTGTTCTGTTGAGGAAAGAAGGAAACTTGGAAAGGACAGATAGAGTTGTGTTTCATTTCTGAACAGTGTCTTGGTTTTTGTGCCTGACATTTACAGGCAGATTAGGTTATTTCTGAGAACCTGTCTCTGCTTAGAGGCAGCGCATCCATTTACAGAGCTTCATTTCTGCTTCTTGCAGGCTCCTCTCACACTGCTCATTCACACAGAGAACTGCACCTTGCCTTGCCTTTGCTTTGCAGTTTGCTGCTCATTAGAAAAATAAAAATGCCAAAAAATTAGTTTAGCAGGCCCAGTGTGGCAGAAAGAGAAGTAACAAAGGATTGTGCAAACTGAAAAGTTGGCACATTCACTCAAACATCTTCTAAAACTCATTTGCTGTGATCAGGGGGCTTAAATCACTCAGGGTGACCAAGGACCCCTAAAGCTTAAATTGCTGCCTAGTAGTACTGTTCAGACATAGGGTCCTGCTGTACTTGGAACTGTAAGGTTGTTTGTGTGGGTGACTTTGTCTTAGGATATCTTGATACATGGATGTCTTGGCCTCCTGGGCCTTTTTCCTTTAAAATGCTAGGATAAAGCTGAATAATCATTCTGTCTTTATTTTAATGTTTAAATGAGTCCTGCTGAACTCTTAAATGTGACATAGGTCCCAGAGCTGGATCATCTGGATCTGAGTAAAATAATCTTAATCTATCCATTCTGTACCTGAAGGAGCAGACCTCTGGTACAGTCTGTGAAATATAAGTGATGGATCTATAGTAAGTGAAGCAAACACAGAGTAAATGGAAGACTTCTCTAGTGGACCTTTTTCTTTCTGCACAGTTGCATCTTTTCTGTATCTTTCTAAAGACTTTAATCTATTCTGCTTTTCAAATATTGTGCAATATAAGCACAGATGCAAACATTGAACAAACAGAAATTGCAGCTTGTCCTAAGCCTCATTCTCAAATATGTAGGAAAGGCTGTATTTGTAGAATAAACACCAGCTTCTGAGTTTTATTGATGCCTTATCATGTTACTGGTTTATAATAAACTAACTATATCTCCTGTACTAATTCCTAAAGTTCAAGGAGCTACTACAGAAGTTGCTAGAAATAGTTGCATCTTGGAACAATTCGTGGGATATGGGCAAAACAGCCTCACACTTTTGGACATGAAATCCAGATGGGTTTTTTTGTTCGATACACCTGCAGAATACATCATACTAAGATAAAATAAAGAACAACAAAAAGCAAAAATTTCTAGAGTGGGCAGCAGTTTTTCACACTATCTTTTAATTTCTCTTAAATGCCACCACTCTTTGGATAATGCTGTGGACAAGCTGGGCTCAGTGATACGATTAAACAACAGAGAGTGCATACAAGTGATACCTGAGGAGTCAGCTCCTAACTCTCCTGGCCCACAGGGCACCTGCAGCAGCAGCAGCAGCACAGAGCCCTCCCAAAAGGGCGTGCAGAGAGTCCCTGAGCTTCCCTGCGTGTGCCTGCAGCCCCTGCCCGGCGGGGCTGGATCAGCAGGGCTGTGCTGAGTCAGCATTCCACTGCCCTCCTGATGCCACCGGCTTCCACACATTCCAGGGCCCGGCCATGGAGCGCCCAAAATGTGCTGTGCTGGGCAGTTTCTCTTGAAGCAGTTGGGTGCAGGGCTCTCAGTGTGCTCCTTCCACTGGAAAGTTGGAAAGTTTTTAATGATCTGCTCCCAATTAGCCTGCTCATCTTTCTGCTTGGCAGCCTCACCGATTCAGTAGCGATAAATGATTGTATCTCCGTTTATTCACTCACCAGTGTGTGCTGCCAGTAAAAGCTGTCTGTCCAGCTCATGTCACCATGGCAATTGAGCCTCTCAGCATTTATTTATGCTATTAGCTTTGCAGCAATCCTGGGAAGTGGGGAATTACCACTAACCCCATTTTATAAATTAACCCAGGCTTGGAGAGACTGGGGCAAGGGAAAGGAGTTTGTGGCTCAAACCAGAGAGTAAGCAGAGCTGAGGAAAAAAAAAAGCCCAAATTCAAAACTTTAATTGGTAAATACAGGCTCTAAGTGTTTCTGCACACATCAGTGCAGATGTTGTCTCCTGCTTGAGTTAGTCAAAATGCAGAACCAAAACCCAGGGTGGGATAACAGCTGACTCCTCCCAAAATGCATTTCAGACATTTTGCTCTTCAGAAGGCAGGGATAGTGTGCTCGTTGCTGTCATGGGATGGAGCAGGAACTTGCTGAGTCTGAGGAGCAGCTGGCCCTAGACAGAAGTGAGAAGTTGTGCCTCTGCATCTTCCCAGGGCTGAGCTAGGGAGGAACTTTCCTGGATGGGTGAATTTGAGGGTCTGGTTCCTCTCCACAGAGGCTGCCAGTGATCCCAGGATCAATACAGCCCAGGCAAACCAGTATGTGGATAAATAGGAGTTGCTTAAAAGCAAACAGCAAATCCAGCTCAAATTTGCAGGTGCTTCCTCGGGAAGAGGTGTTGAGGTGCAAGGGATTGTGTGACCCATGCAGGCTCACACGTGGTTATAGCAAAGCAGGAGGGGGTGTGGGGACGTGGGACAAGCTGGGTGGAAAAACCTTGTGTTGATGGCTCTGATAAAGAAAACCTGCTGAAGAATTGTCTTTAAGCAAGTGCTCCTGAGTGGTTTCCCTCATCATCTGGAAAGTGACTCGTGAGGAATGCTGGTTTTGCTGGTGATTTGGAGAAAAGAGGGGAAGTTTCTCAGGGAAGAGGTGGAAATGTAGAATGGCAAAGGGCCTTCAGCATTGGATAAATGCTCTTTGGAGAGTGCTTTATGAAAGTCTAAAATTGCTCAAGTGTTCTTACTAAGGAGTTTTTATTTTATCTTCCTTTCTTAGCAGGGAAAAATATTACAGGAGCTACAGGAACTGGTAATATTGGAAGTGATTACCTGTAGTTGAAAGTGAGGTCTAACAATGAAAACCCTTAGCTGTTACAGATATAGTAGGTTCTCTGTCACTTGAGAGCTTTAACTAAATATTTGGCAATCCATTTTTGTGAAGTGTCTGAGCTCAATCAGGAGAATTAGTGTGCACAATTCCCACAGCTGCCTTATGCAAGCCTGAGGCCTGAGTCACGGGTATGGTCGTGCCCTGGAAATCTCCATGCCCACACTAGTTGCTTGCTGCAGAACACATCCTCAGGAGCTGGTGATTCATCCCACACCTGGTGATACATCTCACAACATCTGGGGGCACTGGAGCTGGGTAGGAGACTGCCTGGCCACTGCAGGGGCATCCCTGGGCCCCCAAAGAGGGGAACCCCAGTACTATTTCCTAACCCACTGTTCTGTCTTCTGCTACCACTTTTAATGCAGTGGCCAAACTTTTCCACCAAACTTCATTGTGTGTGCAGTCATACCAGAAAGAGTCATTCATGAGAGCTGGAATTGTACTTAAAAGGAGATTTTTTTCAATGGGAAATGCTTGATGTCACCTGAAAAGCCCTGTTTATCTGTGTTTTGCAGAAACTGGTTCAGAAGACATTGATATACTTCCCAATGGACTGGCTTTCATCAGCTCTGTAAGTCCCCATGCCACCTCCCCACGTTGGGGCTTGCCTGCTTCCTTATCTGCAGAAGCCATAGGTGAAAGGAGCAGGAGGGGTTCTCTTCTGCAAGTCTGACTGGCTCTCAAAGAACAGCCCAGTCTTGAGTTGGCTTAGCTGTCATTCCCCTCAGCAAGTGTGCTTCTTGACACAGAGGTGGTGTTGGTGGCTCTGACACAGGTGTCCTGTCACACTGACTTACCTGGCCATGTAACCTTGGCTTTATTTCATGCTACTTCATTGAAATGTTGAAATGTCTCTGCCATGTTAAGAAGCTGTGTTAATTCCCTAACTTTAAAAAAATCCCAAATTTTATGTATTGATTTTGCTGTTCCTGATTTTGTTTTAGCCTTTAGGAGATGGGTTTTCAACCTTCTCTTTGCAATTATGGTGGCTGGCCATGGGACATCCTCATGTGCGCTTGCAAGTCCGATCAAGGCCCTGGCTTTTTCAGCCCTGTTATGCTCTTGTTTACCTTTCATCTGGGAATTACTTTCTTATGTTTGGATTCTACAGGGCTTGAAATATCCAGGAATAAAAAGCTTTGCTCCGGATAAGCCAGGTGAAATATTTTTGATGGATTTGAATGAAGACAATCCCAGAGCAGTGGAACTGAGAATCAGCCGAGGATTTGATCTGGCATCGTTTAACCCTCATGGAATCAGCACCTATATAGACAGAGGTAAAGAGCTTGAGATGGTGGCAAACATCAGCCTAGAGAGCACAATCAGGAAGCCCTTTGCAGCCTTGCCCTGCACCCCCAATGGTGGTTCTTGCTGGGAGACAAAAAAGTTTGGGGTTTTTCACCTTTGTTTTGCTCTTTTCTAAATGTCAGTTGCTAAAGGAAACACACTTGCACGTAATTTCAGTCTGCCTGAAACAGAAGAATGCCCTAGATATTTAAAGCAAAGAAAACATGGTTAAATTTAGGGTTGAAAACCACAGAAAAATTGATTTTACATTTACGTCTGTCTCATGCTGGGTTCAAGAGTTTTGTGGAGATGCATCCTTCACTGACTAGTAGTGCCTGGAATGGAAACTTTTGTGGCAAAGTAGTAAATGATCATCTCTTTGTAAATTACCAAAACCCCTGTTACTCTTTGGCCAAGACAGGTTCTCTTCTCCAAGATATGTTCTCCTACATCAGGCTCTGACTACCAATAAAGTATCTTTTCCCCTCTCCTTTCATTGGGGGTTTTAGCAGGGCAAGTAAAATTCTGCAGCTATAAAGAAAACAATTGCTGCAGCTTGACCTGCATCCCCATACAGTCACCCTTTTAAGGGAAGGTGTTGGAAAAATCAGTGGTGGCTAGTGTAGGGTCCTGCCAGAAGGGCTGGGCAGATGGGCTGCAGCCTTGCACAGAATGCAGGGGAGGGATGCTCCTTCCACTCTGCCAGGGGATGTGGTGGACAAACCCAAGAGCCCAAACTGCCTTGGCCACAAACCCTTCTTCCAACTGACTGGGGCTGTTCCACAGATAGCAAAACCCAGTGGCTTTGCTATAAGGATAAGGTGGTCGCTTCTTTCTTCCTTGGAAGAAATAGCAAAAATCTATTATTAACAAAGCAGTTCCCTGTAGGGTCAGCCTGGGAGAAAAGCAGCTGGAGGTCTGGATCTGGTTGCAGAGGCATCTTGCAGAATCTTACTCATCCCTGTGCCTCTGCAGAGCCATGAGACAAATGCACCAAACTCAGCATGTGCTCTGTGCTCGAGGCTGCCTCAGGGCTGGGCTGCTCAGCCACACAGAGAATTCAGCTGCTTCCGTTTCTTTTTCAAGATGACACCGTGTACCTCTTTGTTGTGAACCATCCCCACCAGAAGAGCACAGTAGAGTTGTTTAAATTTGTAGAAGATGACAATTCTCTTGTACACCTGAAAACCATTCGACATGACCTTCTGACAAGGTATTGGGCTCAAATACAAATCAGGCTGCACTGGTGAAATCCTATGTAGGACGAGTTTTGGGTTTAGGCTATTGTTAATATATTTCCTCTTTAACCAGCACCCCTGTTTCTCTTACTGATTCCTTCTTATCTGTGTAATCAAAAGCAGTGTTTCTCCAATCTCTCCTCCAAATTATTTTAATAGTTGTATCACTAAATTAGTCTTAAGCGCTGCTGTGATTGATGCCAGTGAATTAGCTTGGCATCCATTTCTCCTTTGGTCATGTAACCCACACTCAGGTCATTGCAGATATGAGTCTCCAGATATTTTATTTTTTGTTTGGATATCCTACACTGTAAAAATAAACATACATTTAGCTTTCTCTGTTTTTTTATAATATAAATTTTTTTTGGTCCGTCCTACTGCATATGATTGTAAAATAAACAGCCAGATTGATTAAGCTGTCACAACACCTACCTGTTCTCTGATTTCTACTTGAATGTAATGAAAAAGAAAATAATACTACTACTGATACAAAATTATTTCCATGTACTTACAGATAGGTAGCCAGATCTCTAGCTGATGCCCTATGGCCCTATTCAGGTCTCAGCACTGCACTGTCCTGGCTCATAGAAAATAGAAGTAAAAAGGATCTAAATAATAATTTGGTGGCTACTTGAAGTACATCTATAATTGCAGCCTTTTTATGGGTATTGATGACCATGTCCTGACTGTATTCTGGGCTGTCCTAAAATGCTACTTCATACCTCTCTTTTAATTGTTTTTTTTTAATTTCTCTATCTCTTTATTTCTTTTTTAGTGTGAATGATGTAGTAGCCATGGGACCAGACAGCTTCTATGCTACCAATGACCACTACTTCTCTGACTTCCTCTTGATGTTCTTAGAAATGTTCTTGGGTTTAACCTGGTCAAATGTTGTTTACTATAGTCCAAAAGAAGTTAAAGAAGTAGCATCTGGGTTTTATTCAGCCAATGGAATTAACATTTCACCTGATAGAAAGTAAGTTTCTCCTTACATTAGATTTTGTTTTATCACACAGAAGTATCTGGAGGTCTGAATTTGTACACCTGGTACCTCTGTGGTCAGATGTCTGAAGTGGTTCATGTAAGGCAAGGTGCTGCCTGTGCAGCACAAGTGATGCAGAGTGTTTGGAGCACACAAGTTTTGTGTCTCAGTGTTTAGCAGCAGTGTTTGCTGCATTGTGTGGTACTTCATAGGCAGCAAGGTCAACAGTTGCTGCATTTTAACCACTGGTACAGGGGTTTGTGTGTCTTGCTTGCAAGGATTAATGGGGCAGGGTCTCTGCAAGCAGGGAGTGCTCTACAGTCCTACACATGCATGACTGAATCAACCACTCCTGTGGTGTAGACACATGATTAAAAAAAAATCGTAAATATGATTTTCTGGTTCCAAGGTTTATTTCAGTGTCATAATGAAAAACTGGCACAGTGTGAAGCTACACTGGCACTTCAGTAGGTTGGCTTCAGTGCCCTGTGGCTGGCTTGCAATGTCTGTGTGTAGGCTTGCACAGGAGGAACTGTCTAGTTTTGGTGTCTGTCTATTCATATATATTGAGGTGCTTTTCTTTCTTTGGAAGGTACATCTATATTGCAGATGTATTGGATCACAATGTCTATGTCATGGAAAAACATGCTAACTGGAGTCTAACCCATGTGAAGGTAAGTGCTGCTGTTTATAAAAAGAAGCAGATGTGGATTTTGGACAGAATAGTTTTGATGAATGCTTGAGATTTCAGCATGATCATCTGTAAAGTTCTGGTCTGGGTGGCTCCTGCTGTGGGTTTGCAGAGGTGTCTGCACACCCCGTTACAGAGCTTCAGATCTCCCACCCTCCCACCAACAACAGGGAGGGATCCTTGGGTATGCTGTGGAGCTGTAGTGGAAGTCTGCCTCAGGCAGTGTGGGTCAGAGCACTGAAAGCATCCACAGAGGTGTAGGTGTGGATGAGCTGATGGGGGAAGCTCAGAGCAGCGAGCAGGTTCCTCATAGCACAGGGGTGGGGATGATGTATGCCAGGGGAAAAGACAAACAGAGGTGGGGGAAAAGTATTTATTTAAAAAAAACAGTCTAAATTATGTCAGATGAGACAAGTCTGTTGGTTATGTTGTAGTTTGCTTCCAGGATTTCTGATGGATTTAATTTTTTGGTTTTTTTTCTATGTTGGCTAGACGCTGCAGCTGGACACGCTGGTTGATAACTTGTCTGTTGACCCTCACACTGGAGACATCTGGATAGGATGTCATCCCAATGGGATGAAGCTGTTCTACTATGATCCTGAAAATCTTCCTGCATCTGAGGTGCCTTTTGGGAGACATCACTGGTCTCTTGTTTATGTCTGTGCCAGAAAGTTGTTTTGTTCAATTCATGCTGGTATAACTTAACTGCCTTTCATAGAAAGTGCCTGGCACAAAGTGCCTTTGTTAAAGCAAAGACCAAGCTGGCTTCTGCTCTCAAGTGAGAGCCTGAACAGCATATACTCACTAACAAACACCTATTCAGATCCTTGGGCAACAACTAAATAATTTCCAACCAGTAGCTCAGTCACTTTGGACTCCTCAGGCTGCTTTCTGTGCAGCTGTGGGCATGCACACAGATTCTGATGAGCTGCATTATTTACTGAGCCAGCACCTCTTTGCCAAACGGAACATAATTGACTGAGTGCAAAGTGTGACCAGAAATGTTTCCACATGAATGATTAATTTGTGCAAGTGTGGTTCATCTGTAACACTGTAATTCTTTCTGTGAAATCAGTGAGGTACTGGCATTGGGGTGATGGTGGCTACGAGTGCTGCTGGCTGCTGTCCATTGGATTTCAGCCTTGTCTGAATCTCCCTGTAAGACGCTTCTCAAAATTACCATGTTCAATAGCAATAGATTTCTGATACTAGGCAGTTGCTTAAGCTGTCTGGGAAAAACATGAAAATAAGAAGATATGAACTAACTCTTAGTCTGGAAAAAAATGTGCACATTCCTAGTGGTGGGGATGAGTACCTGACTTCCTTACAGATGTTGCACAACAACTTAAAAAAAAAAATCAGTGCTCATGGACCGTGCTTCACTAAAGGCCCTCTCAGAGGAATCACATGATTGCAATTATCAGCAGCTGGTCATCCTAGCTAATTTGTTTAAGTTAACTGCTGATGTTCCCCATCTCCCTGGAGCATTTTCACCTGTGACCATTTCAACAGCTGTGTCCTCCCCTGCTCTGGCAGGTCCTGCGCATCCAGAACATCCTCTCGGAGCAGCCTGTGGTGACACGTGTCTACTCTGACAATGGCTCCGTGCTGCAGGGGAGCTCAGTGGCATCCATCTACCAGGGAAAGCTGCTCATTGGCACAGTCTTCCACAGAGCTCTCTACTGTCATCTATAGCTGCTCACGGGCAAGGCCTGCTGCTGTGGAAAGGATTTCATTCCTTGGGAACTCACTTAGTTTCTGCTAGATCTGCTAACAACAAGACTGCTCCAATAAAGGTTAACTACAGTAATGGAAATGTATTTTAGCCTTCCTCCCCAAAGTGAGACTTCTACACAATAGTAAAGGACATGGAATTGAAGGTGAGAAATTAGTTTATCTGTGTAATGGGGAGGACTCCATGTTGTTAACATTGAATTGGAGTTCAATTTCAGATTGTAAATTACTAAACTGTCAGACACTGAACTATGTGCTGGCTGGATTTCTGGTTTGTTTTTTGGTTGTTTTTTTCCCCCCATGAGAAAACTGATTTTGTAAATGAGAATTGCTGACTACCAGTGTGGTGTGCATTCTTGTCACTGACCCCTGGGCCTTCCCAAGGACTGTGCTAGGGGTTTTTCTTCCAAACCTTCCTGTTGGCTTTCCCTAATGCTTCCAAATTAACTGGAAGGAGAATAAATGTCATTTCAGTCTCATTCATTTCCTCTTCCCCCTTAAAGCCATTTCCCAGTGTTACTTCAGTTTCATACATTTGTTTTAATCCTATGAGAAAAGAGTAGGGCATCACTTTGGAGAGGTTTTTGACTGGGTCTTTCAAAGGGAGTTTAGAAAAGCTTTTCTTCTCTTAAAGAGTGGGAAACATCTCCTGCACGCCTTCAGCAGGAAGTGCATTAGCAATTACTATGGTCTGTCACTACAAAGAGAGCATTTCTGGGCACTCTGCAGTGACTCCCCCAAGCCATGGTCACACATGTTCTGTGTTTAACTTCAGCTGCTGTGGAGCTGATTCCTGCAGCACTTCTGTGCACCAGGCAGTCCTTCATGTTTACCTGGCAGCAGTTACTGACATTTTGCACTGCCAAAAGCCCCCCAGGTTTCCTTCAGCTAGTGTTTTTGGGATGATGTTAGCAGTCATTTGCAATGAACTGAACTCAGTGTCCTTTGAAGCTGGAGCTCATGGAGTGAGCTCTCCTTGCATTAGTGTAGATGCCCTTACCCTCAGAGCAGCTCCTGCTGCACTTTCTGAGTTCCCAGCTGTGATCATCTCTCCAGCTTTGTGAGAGTTGCTGACATTCAGCTAAAGGCTCTGTGTTACATGTGGCATCTCTCCTGCTGGGGTTGCCCCTGTGCTACCTGCACCTGCCTGCACTGGCCCTTTCCAGCATCTTGGCAGCTCCTGCAAGTGCTGCCACGAGACAGACATCCCTGAGGGCCACCAGCCCCTCTGCATCCTTCAGCTGTGCAGTAGCTTTTCCTCACTGCAGTTCTTCACCACTGTGGAGCAAAGACAGGCTGCTCCTGAAGTGCAACAGGAGGAGAAAGAGCCAGTCCCTGGGTGCTGATTGCTCAGTTGGCTTTGCTGTTCCCTCCTGCCTCTGCTCCAGCACCAGCCACAGCCCCTCTGGTCTGAACAGTACATGGAAAGTCCAGAAAACAAAGGAGTGCTTCTGCCTTTAGGACAGACCAATTATCCTGCTCTGTAGTGGCCCAAACACTGAGATAGGATGTAGAGTATGTGCAAACCTCCTCTGTCTGTGTTCTGCTGTTCTGGCTGGGAAGAGGCAGTGCTGCAGGCTGAGGTTTGGGTGAGCAGGGCCCTGAGCAGTGAATTGTGTACTGACACCTCTTGGCTCCTGCACCTTTCCTTTCTAACGAGCCTAATGGCTCTCACCCACTGGTAGGGGAAGAGAAACTGCTCCTTTCCTGAGCCAAAGGGACAGCTGTAATGAGCAGGAAGCCAGTGCCAGGGCTTGTGCCTGGGGCTGTGTTGCTGCACAGGAAGGACAGTGTCACCCCACTTCCTCTGCACAGCTGACTGGGCTGTGGGTCCTGCCACATCCCCCTCCTGCCCCCACAAAGCCTCTGCTCCACCCCAAGGCCTCACATGGCCACTGGCTGCTGGCACAGCCACCGTGGTGTAAGGCACGTCCCTGGGCACAGGAGCTGTGAGAGGCTGAAGAACAGCCAGTGCCACTCTGGCCCTTCCAAATGGCAGCAGCTTCCCTCTGCTGCCATGGCCCACACTCACACACCCAGTACCAACACTGGTCCCTGCTCTTTGTGGTGTTTTGTACCGCAACAGCACCTGCTGCAGGGGTCAGTGATGGCTGGAGGGGCAGAGTTGGGTGCCAGTAAATCACACAGCTGATTGATTTGTCTCTTAGCAGGTCTGTGCACAAACTGTGCTTGCAGCTCCTCTCCAAAATGCTCAGTTGGTCTGGGGACTTGAGCACTGTCCAGGCTTCACTGTCTGCCCCTGGAGCTTTGGTGACAAGGACTCATCTGTTTGGATCACAGCTCTGAGTCTTTTGCTGCCCACGGCGTGCAGCCCTTCTACAGAGCAGAGCCAGCCCTGAATGAGGGCAGCTTTTGTCTCATCCCTTTGCAGAACTTTAGCATTACCTAACTCTGGCTTTCCTGCTCCTTCCTTAGCAACTTCTCTCCCTGCAGGACACTTTCAGCTTCCCTCCTAAGTGGTGTACTTTCTTACAGGAGCTTGTAATCCATTTTCAGCTATGAAGAACAGATGTTGTTCCCAGAGCCCAGGCTGAAAGAACAGCTCTGAAGGAAGTTCTCACAGCAAGGAGAGGTTGGGCTATTCACTCATTTGTGATTAGCCATCAGTGGCTTGCACTGGCATTCCAAAGTGATTATTGTAGGATTGTGCCACTTTTTGTTCTGAAGTGCTATGTTCTAAAGAGTTACGTCACATATCAGTGGCAGTGACACAGCTGAAATGCCAATCAGTCACTCTGCAGGTCCTGGATTTATTCTCTGGTCGTAGAAGGGCAACAGCCACTTCCCCCTGCAGTGCATTAGTAACCCACCAAAACATTATTCTCACATTTTACTGTTGCTTAAAACATCTTCTAAAAACACCTTCAAATGAGTAAATCTACATGTTGTCGGATCTTGTCGAACTTCTATTTTTTTTATTGGTTTTGGCTTTTCAGAAAATCAAGACTGTCTTCACTCATCACTGGCTTTTTTCCTGTTCTGAACTGCTCCTGTGCTGAGGATTTTCCTGTTGTTCTGCCTACAGATGGAACCATGGGCAAGCAAGGGGCCTTATCTTTTCTTACAGCATTTGAGAGACATCACAGCTGTCTGCAGTTACTGACAGTGACATTTGACCTGAGGCCAGGAGGGCGGGAAGCCCATTGCCAACCTCCTCCCAGGTATCCCAGCCTTGCAGGGCAGAGCTGGGAGCTGGAGCAGGGCAGCACACAGCCAGCCAGCAGGTGATGTGCAGCAAGAGCCAGGCTGGGCTACAGCTCCTACCCCCTGGCAGCCTCAGGGCAGAAACAGCACGGTGCAAGATGCAGCTCAAGCCTGCCCTCCCAATTACCAAGGAACCTGCACACGGAAAATCCAGGCTTGCAAGCCCGAGAAAGGCATAACCCATCATCTTTAACATGCTGTAGAGACTGGAGCAGTTCTGGGCATTTCTGAAACCCAGCTGCAGCTATCTGAGACAACTTGCACAAAAGGAAAGACATATGTACACATGGCTCCAGGCCTAGGGAGCTGCTGGGCAGACACATTTGACATGTCAGTTGTGGACCCAGAGCATCCTAGTACATCTATTTTAATTAAGATAATAATTTTATGAATTGAGGATTCTCTTTATTTCTTGCAGGTGGTGCCTATATTAGTGGAAGGTAAGATTTATGATTCAGTCATTGGGAAACACAAACTGGGTTAGACAGATTAAGTGCACAGTGTTTGGCCTAGATTCTGCCAGATGTAAATCCACTGAAATGACTACACAAATTGCACAGACTGTGCCCTTCGATTTTTCCCTAACTTAATGCTTTACTAAAATCAAATAAATAAAAGACTTATTAAACATATTCAGTGAAAGAACTGCTGTACTTTGAATGTAGAAAATGCCCATTATAACTAACCTACACTTGAGTGTAAAATGTTTTTATGTAACAAAATCAATCTAGATCTTTTAAACACACAAACATTGACCAGTATCAACGTGAAAGCAGCCTATTTTTACATCAACCTGCAGCAAAAGACTGCATGCTACATTTCAGCTTCATATAAAAAAAACCCCAATTTTTTCCTTTTTTTTTTTTTTTTTTACTTCTTTCTACATAGTTACAGAGTGTAAATGAGACCCACTTGGGGGCTTGTGAATCATGCCAATTTGGCTAAGGACTGGGATTAAATAATCTTTGGCTGAGCAGAAGGAAGTGAAGAACAAGCAGGGGAAGGTACATATTCCCCTGACCCCCTCGCCTGACCCCTGCAGCTGTCTGGTCATCCTCACCATTTATTATTTCTTCTGAAATGACAAAGAAAAGGGCAGAAAAGTGAGGACTCATTACAAATTCTAATAAAGATTCAGGATTTCTCTTTTTATTGCATTCGTTGTCTAACAACAATAATACTCATTGGCAAGAAATTTATTTACACTAACAAATTAACTTTAAACCACAAGGCTTTGTTGTTTGTATTTCAACTGTAAGAAAACAAAGGGCCACCATGATGTTTTCTTTTGATGTCTCCCAATAACTAAATATTAAACAAAGTTATCCTGGGGAAAACTCAACAATCTAGAGAAGTTCATATCAACCAAGCACAAGAGAACAAGCCCAGACATGGCACTACTGTGTCCTTCATGCAGGTGATCAGACACCAAGATGTACAAACAAAAAGTTCAGAATAACATGCATTTCATATACATTTGACCTCTTTAAAAAAAGAACAGAAAAAGGAAAAAATCTGAAGCACAACTATCTCTTTAACCATATAAAAAGAAGCAATGTAAGAAGCCAATTTTTACAGTAAGCACAGTGCATTTTAGTCTTTTAGCTGCCTGGTCTTCTAGCAATATGTGTAACACTTGTCAGTGACCAGTGAGATACCGTTGCAATGTGACTGGGAAATATGAAAGCAGTTGCTGAGTGAATGTGTATGGGAAAGTATAGAGTTAGAGGATGTTCACTGTGCACTCTTCACTTCCAAATGGGCTGGTTACTCCTATGTCTGGTGCCCTGAGATGCCCCTTTCCTTCAGACACTTCTGCACAGGTCCCAAACCCACTTCCAGTGGTGGCAGTGGCAAAGTTCCTGCTGGAAACCCAGCAGGAGCTCCTGGGTTACTCAGGCTGGATCTGACTCCGTGAGCTGTGAGCCCTCCTCACCTCTCTGGAAGAAGAGACCTCCCTAACTCAGCAGGTTTCACCAAGAGCTTGTTCTTAACACAATCCACACTTCCCAAAGAAACAGGCAGCCCAAGGCACTGCCACCAAACCTTCCTGTAAGATGTGCATTTTTTAAAATCATTACTTAATGCCAGAAGTGAAAGTACTAGTTCGTACAGCTGGTTAGTAACAGAAAGCTCATTTTATATTGAGGGTTTGGAGGGCTCAATGTCATGACTAAGGTATTATAGCTTTGAAAAAGCAGTTTCACAGGTAAAGAAAAAAGTCCAGTAAAATCCACAGGGAGGTTGACAAAAGGGACTGGGCCATCTGCAGACGACCCACACTCCACTCTAGTGAGTGGGCAAGTCTCCTTGGATTTCACCTGTCATCCTGCTCAGAAACGAACTGCTGAAAGTGCTCCAACAAAAATCAAGGTTGGGGTTAAAAACACAAAAAAACCCTTGTGTTTCCTTGCTAAAACACTGACACTCAACTACATGATGATGCTCTTCCATACTACTGCAGAACAGTATTCTGCACTACGTGCAAGAGTGGCATTTCCTTCTCTTCTTTCTCTTGGAACACAATTCATTCTCAAAAATGACACCGCCCACCTCGTACCAGTCCCTGAGCCAGGAGGTGAAGGTGTAGCAGCTCAGGACGACAGGAGGCTTTGATGGAAGCAATAAAGTATGAGGAACCCTGATCTCAGGTGTCAAGCACCTCTGAATGTCAATGACAGCTAAGGGGTGGTGAATATTAGAGGAAAGCTTTTCAGTAATTCTAGTAAAAGCTCAATTCTTGTGGTATCCCTACAGCAGACTACTGTCATAGTAAAAGAGATGCCATTGCAAAAAATTTTTGAGAAGTTGGAAAAGTACAAAAGTATTTGTATACACTGAAATACAAACATCTAATGCCATTCATCTTTTTATTACTGGCTTCTGTTTCACTGTGTAATTCTAACCCATGATCTTCAGCAGGCTCCACTCCCAGCAAGCCCACCAGGACCTGCTTAGGGCAGCAGGTGAAATGCAGACAGCGGGCAGCTCTGTGCACTGCAGTGAAGGGTGCAGCTCCTTCCTCACCCCCTGGTCCTGTCTCTTTGGGCAGACTGAAACCCAACAGGGAGCTTTAACAGGACGCTGCGTGGGAGCAGCAACCCACCCATGAAGAAATGGGAACACACAAGCTGGAAGCAATTCACGTCAGTATGTTTGGTGATTTGAACAGAACAAGGAGCCACTGCTCTCCTCACAATCTCAGAATAAGCACTAGGATTTTTGGGACTAAAGTAACCTGCAGAGTTGTACATTTAATTTTCTATTTTTGAGACTTCCACTTTTTCCTAACTCTCCGCTCTTCACCTTTTTAGAGGCTCTATATATTCACAACTTGCAATACTGCAGCACTGAGCAGAACTAGAGTTTACAGAACTGGCCTACCACCCTAACCAGGGAGAAAATGACGTGGGCCAGCCTGCTGCAGTCACCCAGGTGTAATGATGACACAAGCACGTCTTGAGGTGTGGAAGCACCCCACTGTCTGCACAGCAGTTCAGTGGTGGCCCGGCAAGTCAGCCTAAGAAAAAACAGCTTTAGCTCCACAAATAAACACACAATGTAGGCAACATTATGCCTGCAGGTGAGCCAAACTGTGAAAAAGGCTGTCCAGCCAGTCAGCACAGAAAATTTGTTTTTTTCTTGTTCCATTAAGCCCCACATTAGTCTGACTTAGCATTGGTTTACAGGAACTTTAAGAATGATGAGACATCCATCTTTTGTTTCTTATAAGTCATAATACCGTACAAGGGGAAAAAAATTGCAACACAACTTTAAAGGTCCCATACAATAGCAAGAAAAGTTTCAAACTGTGCTTCATGTCCGTTATCAGGTGACATTTCTGCACTTTCCAAGATTGAGTTGCCATATTTCATAAAACGAACCACATAAATCTTTTATCATAGAAAGAACAGCAAAACTCTTGTCATTGCTCTGTTTCCTTAGTTTTCACACGTAGATCAAAATGCATTTTAATGGTTTTAATTTAAATGTAGCCCATTAGGTTTTTTTAAGTCAGATTTTTGTTGATGTCTTTAGTCTGAGAATAACAAAATAACATTATCACAAAGCAGTAAAAATACCCTGAATACTTAAAGGACTTAAGTTGAATTAGTTATTCTGCAGAGTAAGAACATGATTTACAAAGAGATTAACTAGGCACTGTTCTAAGGAGCAAGAATGAAAACTCAATATATAATGCCAAGCAATCTGCTCTGGTTTCTAAATAAAAAAGAACATGAAACAGAGACATCACCTTAGATTATTATATACAACCACTTAAACATTACTACAGTGTAAACATAATTTAAAAAGAAAATTGTCATCTAAGGAATTTATCAACATAGTTTTTAAAATATTAAACTTCCAGTTTCTTCCAGGTAACTTCTTTTACTCTGAGAATGCTAATTTTATGAGGCTGTTAAACATTTGTAAAATTTTTCTCCTATGAATGAACACAGAAGGAGTTACTGCAATGTGTAATTTTTTGTTAGCAGGTGTATTTTGCTGCTGGTGGTTTATCTCAAGAAAAGTAGCACAAGCCTTTAGAAATATCAGCAAGTATCTTTTATAGCAATTTCAATTTTAGATCTGAATAAAATATACATCAAAAACTTGTAGAAATTGGATTTGGAAGGAAAAATAAAGCTAATGCTAAGTAGATCTGTTGTGTATTAATTTTGAATGAACTAGGCTCTCTCAGTTTACAAACCATTTTACATGTCAAAGAAATTATGAGGATCAAGAGAAATGTAACTATTAACAGTGCACCCTAAGTGATCCAAATCTGAGCTTCAGAGAACTTTGCAGACACAAATCTGAATACCATGAAGTACAGAGCAGAAGAGAAGCCAAGCCAAACTAAAACACACATTTTCTTCAGAGGAATTTTCAATTTTAGGCTGGTGCATTTTTACGTTCTAACTCTGAATCACCATGTTAAACAATTTCTGCGTTTGCACAGCAGATGAAGACTGCCACTTGCAGGCTGCATGAGTGGGCAGTGACGTTTCTCAAGGGTACACAGTGAGCTCTGCCTGTAGAGCAGTCATCTCTACCTGCAGCTCCACACTGTGGAGACCTGCCCACTGTCTGTCCCTTCTTTTGAGGCAATACTGTATAGTTCAGTACTGCTGTTCAGGCAGTATCACCATACACTAATTCTGTCACACTCTAAAACTACACAGCAGCCTTCATCCATGGCCTCACACACCCCAGAAATCCCTCAAGTATGACCACTGCTAAGCCATCTAAACATTCTACAGCCAAAGTCCAAAAATTCAGGTTTGGTTGGATATTCTTTAAACATATCAATCAAAACAGTTACAATGTGGGAGCTTTGGATTAAGTAACCATCACCTCCATGGCAGCGTTGACCTTAACAGCAATGTACTGAATTTAATTTTAACCAGGATCACTCATCTTCCTCTTCTTAAAGTGCACTTCTGTAAAAACTGAAAATCTACAGCAGACTCAAGTTTGATAATTGTTTCCAATACCAGCTTCATAATAGCACAGCACAAAGCTCATTCTCCCAGTGCTTACTGACTGGAGAACGAATTTGAAGATGTGGGGTTTTTCCTGGGAAAAACGAACTTGAAACAAAATAAACTCAGTTTCCTGTATGAAACACATGAAAAAAAGTGGAGTGTGCTATAAGAAAATTTCTACACACTGGGAGCACAATAAAATTTATACAGATTTATACGCTGTGCTCTAGTTAGAAATTTATCCTTGCTCAGATATCTAAAGGATAAATGTTATCCTCAGATTCCTATGTAAACCCACATAACCATGTAAGGCTTTGCCTCCTTCCTGGATTAACTATTGTACAGTTAACAGAAAGAGTTTCACCTCCTGTCCTTTACCCAGGGGGAATACTGACTCTCCTATCTTTATATCCAGTTTATGAGAAGTCGCTGAACAGTTTTCAGAGCAGTGCTGCTTAAAGGTACTGATGCAAGATGAAACTCAACTCCAGCAGACTGAACTGAGTATCCAAACACCGTAAAGAAGACGAACTTCCAGTCAGAAAGTCAAGTCAAATCTTATCAGACAGAGCACAACTCCTTTTATCCAGCTGAAGAAATGTTCCCCAACCATACTGACTGGCCATCCTATTCAGAAGAGGTGAAGCAGTGGACATGCTCCTCGGCATCATGCTGGTTACTGAAGTGACCAAACACACAGAGCGCAACAGAGAAGAGTAGTTTGGAAGGAAACACCACCACACAAAAATGAAATCTGTTAGCTGTCAACAAGAACAGAACAAACCGAGGGGCTGGGATTGTTTCACATGGCAACAGCAACGAGCATGAACTGGATATGCAGGAAAGGAAACGACACAATATAAATTTCCCTAGTCATTCTATGTACAGCCCCGTCTCTCTGTACACAATCCTGGGTGATGAACACAAGAAAGCTGAAGGGGCATCAGAGTGGATAAGAGTTCCTCTTTCCTTGACATGCCTCCACTTGCCAAACACAGCAGCACTTCTGCTTATCACTGCTCATTAGTGCCCTCTGTTGCATCTGACGAACACTTGTCTGTTTTCTTTGATCTCCTCTGCAACTGCTCTTGTTCCTTCCTTCGAAGCTTTTCCCTTTGCTTTTCCATTTTCTCTTGAGCCTTGCGAGCCTTCTCCAAGGACGCTTTCATTTCCTTTAGCTTTCTTTTAATGATTGCTCTGTCCTGGGAAGATGTCATACCAAGAGCCTGTGGTGGGGAAAACAAAATTTAGAAGAATTTCTTATGGTTTAAACAACGACGTTTTGTTTTCATATTCTAGTAATAAATCTCCTTAGAAGACTGTAACAACAAAGTGAACCTGTCACAGGCTCAGATACATCACTCATGTGCAAGTATTACACTTCATGCTTTCCACTTCTAGAATATTGAAGATGAGACCTCATTGCCACCACCAATTTAGATTTCATTGATCAAATAAGGCAAATAAACTATTTTCTTGAAATCATCTAAGTCAACATAGAACAAAACTTCCAAATTCTCACTGTTATGCCTTAGTCAAAAGTTCACCAGCAGTATTCTAAGACACTTATAGTTAGGGAAGTGCCACCAAAAACACAGAAGGGAAGTACCAAACTTGCACTTTCAGATCTACTGAGCTTCCTACAACTCCATTCTGTATTTTTGACTGAAGTAGTCTCACATTTTTACTACAAGAAACAATACATACTTTATACACCAAAACTGTATTTAGTTCTAACACACTACAACTGCTATCAGCTTATGCCTCCCATATCCCATTAATCCATTATTCCCTTGCTACTTCTGATATATGTCTATTCACTGTCTTCTCAGAATCACCCTTTCACAAAATAAAGCTAGATGAAAAATATGTGCATGCAAATACCACTTTCACACACTGCTATATGATTTGCACATGCAAATATGAGTACATTAATATACACCAAGAATTTTCACAAAGCAAATGCCTTGCATTTCTGAAGCTTCTGAATCCAAGTGCATATGGTAATTTCTTGAAGTGTTGCTGTGGCTTTATACTTTCTGTTTATTATTCTGGCCTATCATGACTCCGTACACAAAGATTTGCTGCTTTCTGGATGAATTCTTACTGCCTTTGAGATGATGTAAAGTGACGAAAAATACTATAGGTTCGTCTTGAAGCCCAGTCGGTTATTTACCTTGAGCTTACTGCCATCCAGCTGAAGGAGATGCTCCCCATTAATGTTCTGGGCACTGAATTCAGAAACATACTGTTCAAGGTTCAGGCTCATCAACCAGTGGGACACCTGCTGCACACTCCACTCGTGAACAGCACGACTCTGACACTGGCTGTGCTTTGGAGATTGTCCATCGTCAAGGATCTGTGACAAACATGTTCCACGTTATTATTAAAGGGTAACACAGATGAGTAACAACATTTTTCTGCACAAACCGCCAGCATCAGAGCACAGGTATCTGGACTATCTTTGCACTACAATAGTAATGATTTCACACTGCTATATTACATCTTTATCTAACCCAAGAATGAATCATAGAATCAAAATAAACTATAGAATCACAGAAGAAAAAGGAACTGGCATTCCTTTAAACCCAAGCAGGGACTGAAATGGCCAGGTGGCACAATTCAAACCATGTATGCTCCCATTCCCTCACAAGATTTTTTCCTTCAAATTAGCAGATTTCTAAAGAATGCAATGAATTGCACATTCCACTTCCTGGGCTCATTCACAGATCTTTATTATTTGCTTAAGCTTTTAAAAAAGTATTAGGGGAAAATAAAACCCTCAGAAAACCACTCTAGAGTTCAAAGTGATGATATCAAACAGCTAGCAAGACTGATACTGTCTATGGAAGAAGACTTACAAGATGACACAGAGGAGTGGTACGGAACACACAGGGATCCCACAGCCCTGGCCCTGCTATCACCACATTGTGCTGCTGTGGCTGAGAGCACAAACCCCACCAAAAAGAGCAAGTGTGGTGTCAACTGCTGGAGCAGACCCATGTCCCTGCTCTGCCACTTTATTCCACCCACGGCTGTGCCAGTGGGGCCTGAAACAAAAGCTATCCTGTCCTGGCTGTAGACAGCAAAGCAACTGCTACAGGCTTCAGCAGCTGTCTGCTGTTAGAACAGCTTTTACATTAGGTTAGATGATGCTGGCAGCTCTCTCAGCTTCTGGCTGTCCAATTGTCACAGCTGGACACTATCATTTTCTTTTGCTATTGCCAGCATGAGCTCAGCACAGCTGATGCCTGGTCTGGTAGATATGCTTTGACACAGACCCGCCTTCTGCTTGCAGCATACCACAAAAACTGCAGTTTGCTGTGGCCTTGAAAACTCAGCAACAATGAGAGGGCAACTCAAGACAAGGAAAGAGGAGCCAGTGACATCTGTGTGTTCTGTGCCAACAAGGGTGTTTGCCACAAAACACCACAAGACAAGAAATACAACTCTGCAAAAGAGACAGTGCGTTGGCACACGACGATCACGCGATTCACCACAACAGCACGCTAGTGTCTCACCTCATCATCAATCATATCCAGGCTCTGAGTGAGGGAGCAACAAAGAAACAGGAAAGAAAAGCATTATAGAAACAAAATACCAAACACATAACAGCATGTAAAAGTTCAGGCAACAGCAGCACCAAGGTTTGCAAACAGATATGGCTACTTAAAACCAACAAGAGTTCTTTAAAAAGAATTACTTCCAGAAGCAAAGAGGTTGTGTTGAAAGCTCACCACACACATGATTTGGCAGCTAAATTTGACACTTCATCAACTGGTGGGAACCTCTCTGATGGCTCCAATTTCCAAGAGCAAAAGCTCCTTAATTAGAGCAGAACCAACTGCAAGAACTGGGTTCCCTCCCCACCCTTCCAATTTTTCTTTAAATGCTGATGGGGCTGCCTGGGAAGCCAGAGTGGAGGAGCACTCACAGCAATGTGCTGTGGAAGGCTGAGGAGCAGCACTAGCCTCCTCCCTGCCCAGGGTGGCCGGGGAGGTTTCCAGGGCAGCTCTTGCTGAACATGCTGCCTCATGTGGAGGCAGCAATTTGGAACACAGCAGAGGATGGAGAAAACACATTCATTTTCATGGACCTGCTCAGGCTTGGTATTTTAGAAGTAATAAAGTAGAGAGCTGAACACGCAAAATGAAAGGATTTTCAAGCATTTAATTCAATACCACTCAGAACAGGACACTGCCACAATCAAATACATCAGGGGAATTAAACATGGTAAGATAATGAAACACATTATCAAGATAGTACCAACACTAAATAAAGTGCAAGTGATGACTTTGCTATTTTCAGTAATTTACAGCAGATGCAGACCTCTGTGCTATCTCCTTTTGTTTTAAAATTTTTGCCCTTAATTACCTGCAGTAAAAGCAACCTCAAAAGAATGGCTGGGTTTGTAGACTTGCAGTTTGGGAAATAAGAGTTGCATGGAACAACCCAAGTAAACCATGCAGGCAGTAATAAAAATCCTACCTATCATTAAAACAACAAAAAATTTATAAAAGGTATAGATACTTCAAGTTCTCCCCCTCTAGTAAAAAGAATTTGGCTCAAATCTCACATGAAAAATGTGAAGTTCTTATGAAGTGTTTGTAAAAGAACAAACACACAAGTTTCCTGACTCCACAGGATGTGCTGTCAGCTACTGTGAAATCATACAGCCTTACCCACAACTGAATTACAAAACTAGTATCTTAAGAAGAGTATTTTCAATAGATTATATTCAGCTCAAATATGTCACCAATTTACAGAGTTAGGAATGCCTTTTTACTTTCTCATTGCATGAAAAAACTCTGGTTTGGGGTAATTGATTTCAAATCCACTGTGCAAAGCAAGCACAAAGAATGCAAAGTGGATCAAGACATACACATTATAATCAATACACACACATTCAGGTACAGTAACACACAATTACTGCATGTACAGGTCATTCTACCAGGGTAAAAACTGGGTAGGTGAAGGTGCCTTACATCTCAACTACATTTACCAAACTGTACTGTATGTTTGGTATATCAAAACTGTCCCAGGCCTAGTTTAGTGTATTTATATGTATATCTCTATCTATGTCTTTAGGTATATACTTAATAAAAATGTACTGGCAGGTGTGAGGATATAGCATCTCTTAGGACACCAACTGCATTCCACTTCCCCACAACAGCACCACAGGGAATTATTTTAAGCTGTTATGATATGAACAAGAAAAATCTTAATTTAGAAACCAAGGTTAATTTCTGTCTCCAATCCTACTGCCTAAAACCTTTCCTTTATTATTTGAGTAATCAAGCAAGATTCCATAGGAAAAAGAAAACAACTTTTTCCCAAATGAAACAATTTCACCCGCATACCTCATCTGATGACAATGCTAAGGAGTGCGAGAAGCCTGGTGTTTTAGGTTCTGCTCCTAAACCACTCAAATCAGCTGAACTTGTGCTGCTGGGACTGAAATCATCATTGAATGTGAAATTCTGTGGAGAAAAAGAGGAGTAAGAATGAACAAATTATTGTTTAGATGCATCTAAAAGGGGAATTTGCTTTCTGTCTTCCATGTTGGCATAGCTCAGGAGTGATTTCAATCATTTCCCAAACCAATCACAATACACATAAGGAAGCCTAACATTTTATAGTGTTACTATTTACAGGATGCACAGTATTTTTACCACTCTCTACTTCATGAGACACCTTTGCCAGCTTAATGCCTCACAAATAACAAAGGTGTCTAAAAGCAATTTCCAGACTCTTAAGATGCTGGCTCTCATCCTGGAGCTAAATTACTGCTTCTGCAGATTAATCACTAGCATTTGCTGTCCTACAAATACTTAGGAGAAGCGTAGCACAGGCAGTAGCACAAAGAATAGGACAGAGAATTAATGAACAGACAGAAGTGAAAACTCTTATTGAAAGAGCAAGGAGAATATGCTGTGAATCCACTTCTGAGTCCCAAATAATCTCCTTGAAAAGTGGAAGGATCCTCCCTCTTTGCCTATGCCTTTAGAAAAAAAACCTGAAACTGAAAGTAAAAAATATCTTTGGATAGTGAATATTATTTACTGAACTAATAATCATAAAACAAACTTTGTTTTTTCTTAACAATGCAATGAGACACATCACATCTTACAGCAAATCATAGCAAAAGCAGGCACATATTTTTCAGGAATACAACAAAATTACCATTAGAATAAGACAAAAATTAACAAGTATTTCACACTAGAGGGAGAACAATGAAAAAAACCAAAATATACAAAAGATTAAGGACACCATGATAATCCATTTAACTTGAATACACACTTGACAATATAGAGACCTCTACTGTCTACTCTAACATCTAAATGGGTATTAAATCCAATTCATCTTTGACCTTCACTTTAGAGACTGAAACAAGAGAAACAACACAAAAAAGGTTATCCTTCTATCTGCCCCCCTCAAATACTTGACCTGTCTTTCCTGAAAATAGGAAGACTTCCAAAAACATCAAGTGTTGGTCCTCTTAGTTTTGCTGGAAATCCAACTAAATATTGGTATCATGCTGTGCTTTGAAAGCCTAAATAGCAGTACAGAAACTCTTAATGTAAGAGCCTGTGAACTTTACACAGAACATAAGAATATTTTTGTGATCATTTTTCTCTCACCTACGTTTAGAATTCCTGTTCTGTTTTTCCCAGCTCTTTATAGAGGAGAAGAAAATCTGAGCAGCTTCCTTAGCTGCTTCCTTAGCCCACACAGCGTTCTTAGGCCAGGAGTTCAACAGCTCTACCTCCTGTTGTGTGAAAAACATATTTTTCTAAGTACTCTGATTTTTCTTTCACCTCTATTTTCTGCAAGCTTTAGCTTTACAATGATTTTAATTTTCAAATTTAATTTTCTACAGCAAAACCACAAAATAGCCAAGGCCTGGTAATAATTAGGATAGTTCCCACAAACTCAGCCTAATACTGTCTAAAAGGGTGTGCTTTTTCCCCTGTTTGAAAACTATTTAAAAAAATATTTGCTTAAATACATAAATAGAATTTACAGGTCTAATTTTTTTTTCCATAAAAGAGAAGAGGTAAGCAAATAATTTCTGTTCAGAGATTTTACTGGTGGTCTTCTCTATCAATCTGATTTGGGCTGCTGTAAGCCTTGTGTTGCTCTCCCTGCCAGGTAACACAAGAACATATATGACCTTGCATAGCCAAGAGCACAGCAGAAGTAATGCATCACCAGCTTTTGGCATCAAAAAAGTATGAAATGCCTGTGGAAACTGCTATTATGAACATGCATTTGGTGATAGAAGACAGAGAAATGAGATTTCTAATTCATATTCCTATATGAAGTTGAGAACCATATCTGCTTCTTTTTACCAGAAAATATAAAAAATCAACTGCTGTAAGTCACAAGAAGTTACAGGCAAAGAAATATTTTCCAGAAGTGAAAACAAACATGAGAAAGCTAAGTGTAATACTATAAATAAGGGTTATTTAAGGAATTGTCATGCTGAAACATTCATGCACATAGAAAGGAATCACACAGAGATGTATTAAATTGCAATATTTCATATTTACAGTTCAAGCATCTTCATACAGAGAATTAAATCCAACATCCAGCATGCATGACAAACAGATTTCATTACTGGGGGAAAAAAGGCAGATGACAGCATACAGCATTTCTTCGCTTGCAAACACCTCATTTGAACATGGGTATTCCCACTACCAGTCCTGAAGAATGAAGAAAAGATCTATAACTGAATACACAAATCTAGCATTTGTTCAGTGGATCCAAATGCTAATTTCCACTGGCACCACTTGCTTTTGTTATGATACAGCACACTACAGTTAGTTTACTGGAGTAATGTACATCAAGACAGAGTAAAAAAGGTAGAACAGGGAATGTACAATGACAGAGATGTTCTGCTCGGATGGGCTGTTACCGTACAATGAACACCATGCACTGTTTATTGTAGTAGTCACATATTGGCCTGTTCTTTTCTCCAGAATCACAAAGCCAATTATGCCACTCAACACAGTGGGAATAAGGTAGTTTTTATTTTCTACCTTCGACCCTTTTTTAGCTGGGCTTAAATTTTCAGAGGAAGGTTCAGTTGAGCTGGTAGGCGACGGCAGGTTGCTGGAAGAATTGGATCCCTTGCCGCTCTCTCCATACCATGTGAATGGTACACAGTGTGGGAGAGAGGAGGATCGCTCTGCTAAAGATTTAGTGTTTGCTGGTTTCTGCAGCATCTCTCTGACAGTCCTGTTTAAGAGAAAGGAGCAGAAATATGCATTAGATTATAAAAGAAGGGGAAACAAAATGCCACAGAGGCAGTTAATTGTAAGGAGTGACATTCCCTGTAGCTGTGACTAAAGAACTGAGCGGCATGCAGCTGGTAGGGGCATGCCTGAAATATCTCCTTCAGCAAAAGAAAAAAAGCATGTTCTTTTGATTCTTTTTCTAACTCAAGCTTTCCTAAGACAACTTACACCCAGCAAATGGAGACAGATGCCAGCTGAAAATGCCTACACTCCCACTGTTCGGATGACAACCAGCTCCTGTCAAGAAGCCACACGTTGTGTTTGTGCATTTCTGAGCCCCAGTGGCATCGCAGCATGATTAAATCATTAGACTCAGCACTGACCCAAGTGGGCCCTGGTTCCCAGAGAAGATCTGGCTTGGATTTTGAGCACAGACAGAATGAGTCAGACGCATCTGTATCCACCTATGGAGAAGTTCCTTTGTTACAACAGCTAAATACCCGTGAAGTACTATTATCTTGCTTTTAAATTAATTAAATATTAAGTATATTGATGGAGAAAAATGAAAGAAACATCTATGGGACTTTATCAGATTCTCTCTTTGTAATAACAAAGATTGCAGAAATCAAGTCAAAGGTAATGTCTAAATTATGCCTATAACGTTATGCCTAAATTTTATTTCCTTATATATAAGGAATATATTTACAATATAGCATTAGTACAGTACGTAAATTAAAAAGAATTATGCAAAATATCTGCCTCCAAGAATTTATGCACGTGTCATAGAACCATATTATTTACATCAACATATATATTATACAGAGAATTAAAATCCCACTGCTCTTAGTAGCTATGTGTAAATGGGGTGTAGGTACATCTACCTCAACATCTACCTTCTCATCAGCTTCTAAATCATTATTAACACAATCACTAGACCACATATTTTGTGAGAGCTCTTTTCTGTATGGATGAAAGTGAGGCTGTCAAAGGACCCCCACCTATGGAAGTAGAAGGACAATCTGTTTAGCATTTAGCAACTAAATACTCCATTTAGCAACTAAAAGAAAGGTGGATGCATCTGACCCAGTCCTTTACTTCCCTCTCATTGTCTTATCTTGCTTGAACATATAAAGTAAACACAAATGTTGTTGCCCAAATCACGTAACTTCAGGCAGGGAAATATATGCTCCTTACTTAGATGGGGTATTTTTTCATATCTGTAGCATTAGTGGTAGTTTCAGAAAATAATGTGGGATTTTATTTACACATCCTACTTTCTGGAAATGGCAAAATAATGCATGCAACACTCATCTAACAACATGATTAATTCTACATCAATGAGTTGCTGTAATGGACATAATTGTAACAGGATGCTGTCTTTTCATAATTTTCCTTCTTTCAAAGAGTTTATACAGCTTTGACTTGTAGAGAGAACATCCTCACATTTCTTGTGAGACAAATGCTTTCGAGTTAGCAACAAAAGAAGTGGCAATGCCTGTTTAAAAAGTTATGCTGAAACAGTTACACTCCAATTAACAGAGATCAAGTAAGAATGACATGCTCACAAATTTCAACTTTGAAAGCAGTATTAAACTCTGCTTTTAGCAAATGTAATTGGGATACTGAACTGTATTAAAAAATACTAAAAAACAACACAAAGAACTGATTTTTCACATGGATTAATAAGCAACTGATCTCTACACTGAGATCTGCTCTCTCTAAGGAAGACACCTGTGAGATCTCACAAACATCTGCAACATCCTGTGTTGGCATAAGGGTCATTCAAGGTCTCACAAACCAGTACACATTCATTCCCCCACCCTATGGCTTGGTATCTAAATGCTGCATAATGTGTAACACCCTGCTAAGGGCAATAGCTGCCTCACAGCCACACGAAGTGCAGAGATTTGGTTTTAAGAAAGCTCTCCCTGTCACTAGGGAAAGCCAGCAGTGAGTGTCACTGACTCCGTGTCAGCTGTGAGCAGACGCACTGGGACAGGTTTTCTGACACTAGCAGAGAGGTGATGGCTGCTGCCTGAGATCACTGAAGATCCTGCCAGATATTTGCAGGATACAAATGTACAAATGTATGCTGAGACAGAACACTGCACTTCAGCACAGTTGCCTAAGGGAGTAAGAAAGGTTTCTTTTGCTTTTCTGATTTTATGGAGCTACACAATGTACTTGTCACTGGCTCTCCATATACCAGACTGTCAGTAGAACTGCACAAATGGCTACATACTGATTTTCCATCACAATGTTTTTTTTACTAGCATTCAAACTCTGCTTTCTCCCAACAGCTCTTTTATCATGTAGGTTTTTTGCACTGTTTTATGTGCAGAGTTTTTGAGTTGCTATGTTCTTTCTAGACTTTTGGAACATATTAAGTATGCTTAGCTCTCCTGACTTTATTTTGCCTTTCATACCTGGAACCAGGTATCATGCTGTGATCTTGTCAGACTCATAGGTATGTAAGGAGAGGCCTTCACTAAAAATCTACACTAGCTTTTGCAGAGATTGCCTCCTGTCATTGTGAACATTCATTTATTTATTCAGAATTCTGATGCTGGTGATGTTGTGTCATCAGATCTCACAATTCCTTGCCTGAAAGTTGTTGATGCGACATGCAGTCAGCATTTCTCCTATTTTTCAATTCAAGATGTTTATCTTCAGAAAAAAAAACCTTCTGAAAGCATTCCTCATGTGGCTGCTGCAAAGCTGCAGTGAACAGCTGCTGCTCAACCTCACTTTAAAAAAAAAATACATGGAATTGTGTCAAGGTTTCTGGTTCATGGACATTATTAACTGACTGGGTGCATCTTGTAGGGCTGCTCTGACAATCAGTTTCTGCAAATCCTATTAGTGGATGCAACAGCAGCAGCTGGATTTGATGATTCTTGCAAGTCACCGCCAGCTTGAGAAATTTCATGATTTTATGACATATTAAACCTTCAAGTATCTTTAGATTATATGTCAGTCTTTTGTGAGCCAAGAAATCTAGGTTTGTAAGCTCAGGTTATCTCAAATCTTAACACTTATTCATGAAGTCAGTGGGACTGTTAATATTCCATCTGCTAGGATGATTATGTTTTTCCAATGTTGCTGGCACACAATTTCTCACATCCCCTGTCTCACCCATACCTACTGCCACAGGCCACCCTCATGGCTTCTTTCTCCTTCCGCTTCTTGCCCTTGCTTGAACTCCTTCTCAAGGGAGCCCTATAAGAATATTAGAAAACATCAGGAGACATCTTAGAAATTTTACTTTCAATCCTTTTAATGAAGAAGAAAATGTATTTTAAATTAAAAAATGCTTACCCAAGATCTGCAAGTTTTCTCTTTAGTTTTTCTGTATGCCCTATAGTAGGGCTAGTTGTTCTTGCTGCCTGAGCACTTGTGGCACCATCTAGGATACATTTGTACATGGAAGAATGTACATTATTAATTTTAATTGGTACTTTCCATCCAGAATACTTTGTGTATCTTTTCATAATTAGATACCTATACATGAACATGTGTGTGGGTAGACAATTTAATTAGGGGAATTCTCATTTTTAGGAAAATGGTGTGAACAGGAATAAAAATAAATAACTTCAGAATTCACAAATACACAAAAATTTTAATTTAAGAAAACCAAAAGTTAATATTGATTGAGTTTTAATGACTATGCAATAAATTGAATAACAGAAAGTATTAATA
This sequence comes from Camarhynchus parvulus, assembly GCF_901933205.1. NCBI lineage: Eukaryota > Metazoa > Chordata > Aves > Passeriformes > Thraupidae > Camarhynchus > Camarhynchus parvulus. The sequence continues at coordinate 24,834,223 of NC_044572.1, read as the reverse complement.
GGCAAACATTCCAGTGAATCCATTTTTAAACTCAGCAGTAGTTTGCTTATGTTTATTTTTTACAGAATTCATTTGGTATGTATGCTTTACTTCCAAAATTACTCCTAAAATTCTTTTTTCAATTTTGGAACCCAGGGTACCTTTTATGATGGGCATGCTATGAAATAGTTAATCAGTTTAGCCCGAACATCTTTGTTAAACTGAACATGTAACCTAAAATCTAACCATTCTGAATTAAAAAGCAAACAACAACCCTCCCCAAAACCTGAATGTAGCTTAGTTAATAAATTTGCCTTGAGGCATTTATCAATTTTTGATCTCTTCTACCAATGCTATTAAATCCTAAAGAGGAAACAGTCTGCAGTATCTAAAAAGCCAAAACAATGAACCTGAGTCTGGCAAACATCCTGTGAAATCTATACAGAAAATAAAAGAATACACACTACTGTGTGTTCAAAAATTCAGAAACTGTGACTCTTAAATATAAAGAGTGTTCCCAAATACCCTAGAGGAAGCAAATAAAGGTCAGTCATTCATGTCACTTGTGGTTTGGTGGCTTTTGCAATGTGACCTCAGACATACACAACTTCAAACTGGATGCATTGCTGGGTTTGTGGATTTCTCCTAGTGTTGCTGACTTGAATTAAACCCTCAAAATTAACCCCAAGCATCATAGCACTATCACAGGACAGTCAACTATTTGTACAGAACTTTGTGTGTTGCTTTGTAGATAATATCTGCCCAAGTTTTCATTTGAGCAAACAATTTAATGTGCAATTAATTGGTTAAATCCTCTGAAAAGCAGGAAAATAAGCCTTTTGCAATACTCACACTAAAAGCCATACTATTTCCACTAATGCAAGTCCTTATGTTAAAAAAAATAAATTTTAAGAACAACTAACAAGCACCCTCATTCCAAAAAAGAAAACAAAAGAAAGTAATACGAAGAATGACAAAAGCAAGATGAAGTCTCTGAAGAAGAAATCCATTCCCCAAGGAGGCAGAGGAGAACTTCAGGCAATGCACACTCTGCATCAACCCTACACTGTGCACACTTCTTTCCTGTTTCCCCTTACAGTTTCTTTTTCACCTTTAATGTACACTTCTCATTTAACCACTGCCAAAATTGTTCCAATAATTAAAACTTGCCACATTTATTTTCACACTAGCTATTAACAGGCAACCAGGACAAATGGCTTTCAGGGGAAGGGGTAGTGGGTTTTTTTTGAGGAATTTCTTACTAAAGTTGAGAAATTATAAAGTACAGTGGTTTTATGCTGGGCAAAAAATTAAAGCATTTAGTAGATGGTTGTTTTGCTGCTGTAGTAGAAAAAAAAAAAAGCCTGGAGAGTTTAGCTGGAATACACAGCAGCTACTTGGAACAGCAAATTACTGTTCAAGCTCTTATATCCCTATGGTCCCCCTCCCACACAGCTGGGGCCAGCCAGGACCCTTTAAATAATGATGACTTGCTGAGGAAAATATTTGGGCTGGCTATGGGACATAGGGGAGCATGGATAGTCTAGGTCCCAAAACCAGCTTCAGTAGCAGTGTGGATCTGAACCTACAGGGTCTTGGGTCTTGCATGCAGGAATTACTCAATGCTTGCCCATGAGAGAGACCAAGCACCAGAGGCACAGGTGGCCTGCCTGGGCAGGACGGGACTTTGGCCACTCTGGTTGGGTGCGTCTTCCCTGGCTCCTTGAAGTTCTTCAGTTCTTCCTTGAAGGTAAGGGAAAGCTGGTTTCTCAGAACAAATCACACAGAAGCTGTTTAATCCACCACCTCCAGCTGAGAGCTGCGGTAATGTGTGGCTGATGGATGTGGAAGACCCCAGACCTCAGGTCCCTGCCCACGGGCACGCAGCACTTGCAGCAGCCTCACGTCAGTGAGCACTGCCCACTGCTGTCATCTGGCAGCTATATCAAAGGATGCTGCTGCTGCACAAATCAGGCAGAACTAAAGAAAGTCATCACATATACTTGAAAAAGCTGTGGTTCTCCAGCTCATCATTTTGCAATGAAACTAATCTCATACCACTTCAGCCCTACCCACAACACTGCAGGATCTTGTAGGAAAAAGACAAAAACACAAATGTGAGCTTGCTAATGCTCACTTCTGCTATTGAGAGACTAACTAATGGCTGTGTGTGTCCACAGAGGTGCTCTCTTTCCATCTCTAAAAAACCCCTCCTGAGCACATAAAACAAATGCAGTGTCTTTTTTAATTTTCTGAGCTGTACGAGTTTAACAGCCAAATTAACAGTAATTTAAAATAGCATTGCTGCAACACTTGTTGCCAAATAACTTGTTTCTTTTTTTAGTATGACTTACTAAATATGATTTTTTGTACTTGAAATTATATTGCTCTGGTTAATTCTAATATATTACTCAGCAGAACCTAGACACACCCAAAAGCATTGGTTGTTTACTTAACAGTCACAAAGAGGAAAGCATGACAGCAATATTTAGACAGAGATTGTTTTTCAAACCTAAAATGGAAAGTGTGACACAGTGGGTGGAATGCAATGCCCTATTCCTTGCACTACAAGGTTAGTTTCCACCAATTTTTTATCAAAGTATTTTTCATACATCAGTTGGAAGCACAGGATTTAGGATTTTCCCGACAAACCAATCACACGTTCAAGCTGAGTTTCTAAAGTCACAATCTTATGTTCACACCCTTATTTTTACTTGCAAAATACAAATATTGAATTTAACTTGGAATTCTTAACAATTTAACCTAGTTACAACTAGCAATTTCAGAACTCATGTAAAAATTCTTGCAGTATATTAACCTCTCCTAAATTCAGTAAAGTTTCATAATGCTGTCTTTTATGAACCTATGTGAAAGCCCAGTACAAAGATGAAGAAGAAACTGGGTTTAAATCAGTAGCAAGTCAGACACACAAACATAAATTTTCAACTAATTTCTCTTTTCAGTTAATTCAAGCAAGGCAAAGTCTCTTATAAGCCTTTCTAGACCTAGTCCTGCAGACCTCACTTATGAACAATTTTTTATTATGCATTTTAACTTATGTGACAGTTTCAGAATGCAAGGTGCATTGCTAAGAATGCTGAAGTGGTTTCAAATGTTAATTCTGACTTTCAAATGCACCTGAAAAGAACAGCTCAGTGTTCAGTGACATATTGGTAATTCTATAATGAACTGTCATCTGAGACATACACCTGAGCTACATATGATTGCACCCTGTTTTATCCACCTAAGAGGATAAAACAGAGTCAAGAGTCTGAATCAAATTAGTAACAAGGAGGCCAATCTCTCCAACAAATTACGTATTTTTTTTCTGTAAATGAAAAATCTCCACTAACCTCTCATTAAACCTAGACTTTGCTTCCTCTCAGCAATTAAAAGCCACAATCTGCTGTTCTTGCTTTACACTCCTTTCTGCACCCTCCAAAAAAATCATCTAGCAGTGCCAAAATCACATTATTTGAGAAAGTACACTGTGTTAAGCACGTTTCTAATATGGAGGTGACCCAAGGTCAAATAATGTTTTGGTTTTTTTTAAACACAATACAATGTTTTCTTAAGGGCATTTTCCCCATTTTTTTTCAGTGAGTTCCAAGAAAGCCTGAAAAAAAGAAAATAAGCAGTTCCCTATCCCATTTTAAACTTTGTCCTTCTCTTATACCATCATACAAGATCATTTTAAAGTTTCTGGCTTCCAGGTAGGCAAAAGAAATGACAAGATGATGACCTTCTAGTTGCTAAGGTACTACTGCACAACAAAAAGCAATAAAGTAGATAGCTGTTAAGTGAGCAAAATGATGCATCAATTTATTGTAAAAGAAACAGTAATACCTTTATCCTGTAAAATATTCCTGCCAGCTGGGTGATGCAAAGGAGATGCTTCAGAGCTGTGCCCAGATTTTGAAGGAGAGGAAAGTGGAGTGTCTCCCTGAGCATATGGGGAATGGACACCTCCTTTGTGGTGCTGTTCTTCTTCTTGGTTTTCAGTTAGGTTGTCAAGTGAGATTGCTGCACTGCTAGCCACGGGGGAGAGGGAGGAAGCACCAGAATCTGATGCTGGTGAGGATGCTCTCATGCATAAGGGCAGTGGTGATTTTGAAATGTGCATGGGACTACTGTAACTGTGTGATGGCTGTTGGTATAAGAGATTATAAAGCAGGTTATACCACTTAGTAAGCAAACAGAGCAAGATTTACTTTGAACATGCAATTCTTTTATTCATTATTTAGCTTTCTATTTGTACGAAATGCTGTAGCAGTTCAAGGCATTACCCTTTGATGTTGTTTATTGGTACAACACAGTGTTGTTATTGGTATCTGCTTTCAGATGAAGTCAGAATAGGACAAAACAATGAGCAAATATTGTATCAATTGTGATAACAAATTAACAAATAGAGAAATGCACAATTCAAGCTCCTTTCACCTCCTGCATAAATGAAAAGACCCACTCTGCGTTATAAAGCACATGTAAATCAAGAAGACCAGGATTCCAGTTAAAACACAACAGAACCAAAAAACCAGGTGTGCTGACTCAAAAGGAGACTGGACTTGCACATCACTCAAGCACATTCACAGCAGACCGGCCACAGAGGAATAAATACTGCCTGTGCTACAATGGAAGGATAAAGACAGAGGATGAACTGACCTACAGGGGCTATCTAGCACTCCCCAGGAAGCTGGAAAGAGAGGGTAGAGCCCTTCTCACCTTTCGCTCCAGGCTGTCCTCGCCATCAGTGGAACTGATGCTGTCATACAGCCGCGTTCTGGAAGGCCTCTGCCGCTTGTTCTTCACCGAGAGCTGAGCTCGAGTCTTCAGTGCCTTGGAGTCCAGCCTCTCTGTTTCTGGAACTGCTTCATTGAAATCTGTATGGAAATGTGATTTGAAACTGTTTAACGGAAGTATCTTTCCTTACTTTTTCCTAAGAAAAGGAATTGCACAAACAATTGCAAGCATATGCACTTCGCATAGAATCATGGAATAATTGAGGTTAGAAAATACACATTTTACTTGTACCTGTACCTTCATAACTCCTATAGTACCCCCAGAAAAAGTTATTTGCATACACAAGTTTATCTGTACAGATTCAGCAAGGGCAAGGGCATAGCAAAAAACCAACTGCAGATATTTAAGAATTCAATGAAGTATTCCCACTGTTACACAGATGACCACACAAACCCAGCTGTACCAGTAATCCACTTAGACTCCTTCAGAGGGAGTTACATGTGCTTGGCCTGCAGAGAGTTCTCCTCCACCAGGGCATAAACATCATTGTGTGATACATGACAACTGGAGAAGTATTTAATATAAAAGAACAGAACAATGAAACCATCCTACTTGCCTGGCTTCAAAGACACCCAATTCCTGAATATCTCATGAGCAAAGTATACTGAACACTTCATATATGACTTGCATCTACAACTAAATCTAACATAGCTGTACTTGTCTTAGCTATCAACCATCCACTTAAATGAAATCTGAGTATTGCAGCAAATTTAACATTTTTCACAGCCGCAGTGACTAAAAATATTTTAAAAGGTTCTTTTGTATTTTATACTAGAAAAAGAAGAGATTCTTACGGTTTAACTAACTTTTTTCAACCCTCACAGTAAAAACCAAACCATAATCCATTAGATAAATTTACTTGCCTATATACTGCATTCAGAATACACTAATTAATTAAAATCTGATCTTACAGATATTTTTGATTTTCTTCTATGTGTTAGAGTTAAATTTTACTCCACATGATAGTCCAGAATAATTAGCATTGTCTGACTTACAATGCTACTTCTGCCCTAAGTACTCCACAGGAAAACTACACATGGTTATAGCTTGAACTGCTTGTGTTTGTTCTTTCAGGTGTACAGACTTCTATACATCCCTTTGTTTCACTGCTGAAATTATGCAAACGAGAAACACAGAACTGGAAATGGTATTTACAGAAGTGCTCATATGGACCTTCTTAAAGCAGAAGACCATCTGGGCCTGGAGCTTCCTACTTCTTGCACCCCATCTTGCCCTGCTTTGTTGCAGTGGAACTGGGCTGCTGTCAGATGGTCTCTGCCCCAGCCACACGTGCTGCCACCCCCAGTCCCAGCTCCCTCTTCTGCAGAGAGTAGCTGGCCCTCACAGCTCCCTGTACAAACCCACAACCTCACATGATGCTGTAGTAATCTCCCAACCCACTGGGGTGTCTGGAAAATCTCTCACATAAAAGTCATAACAGTTCTTATTTCACTCTCAGAGTCAATGTAATGAGACTTTCTTTCACCAGACGTTCAACCACTTGACTCCAATGTTCTTCCATCTGAACTATTTCAGTACCACTGTGAAGCAGGGAAGAGCTCGCCTGTACTCCCACTGTTTTTCCATTAGACAGGCTGACAAAATTTAAAATCTCCTTCTGCGAACTGACACATCCCTGAGTATCCAAAGACACCCAGAAAGTAGAGACACAAAGTGGCTTGAACAGGAACTTGCACAGAGATGTCAAAGTCTGAGACTGTCAAAGTTGGCCTCAGCACTGAACTGTGCAGATTTCAAACCACTGACTCCTGCCAGTAAACAGCTTGATTGCCTACTGCAGACACAGCTCATCATCACTAAACCAGAAAGCTACAATGTACTGCTGGGCTCTCAGAATAAACCATGTATTTGTAAAGGAAATGCAATCCATAGTCTAGTATTCCTGGCAAAGCAAAGGAAGAATTATGTGGGCCATGGTAGTTTTTATTTTCTCTTTTTAACTTCCACTGATGTTACTGGCAGCCCCTGAAGCTCAGTGTGAGGTTATGTTACAGCCTGAGGAGTCTTGGCAGGATGCTGAACACGGCCAGAGCACTGTGCAGCGTCAGGAACAGTTACACTCAAATGTTTGCAACCATCAGGCTGCATCCACTGCTCCTTCCCAAGTCCCCAGCCATGCAAGAATGTAATAAACACCTCAGATCACACTGAAACAGAAACATACTTGATACCATTTTAATTAAAACATTGTATATTTACATACCCTAATTTTTTGATGGAAAACAGACCCGCAAACCTCTGGACAAAATTCTGGGATGTGGCTGTCCACATGCAGTCCTACCCCAGGAACCTAATGCAGAGGCTTGATCAAGAAGCATGTGTTATACTTGACGAACATAAGCCAGAAAAGAAACTGGAGCACCTGTGTGAATGTCACAAAGGCAGTGTGCCCAACCCACAGCACCCCAGGGACTCTACTCACCTCCAGCTGTCCATCATGGACAACTCCCCTGCCCCTCATAGCTCCTGTGCAAACACCCATGGGTTGAAGGCAAGTTCATTTCTTAAAAGGTTTAAACAAGCGTGATACAGAGACATAGGCTCTTTGCAGAGCAAGTGTCACTCACTATGTTAGAGTCTGCTACACACATCAGAAGCTGACACAGAACTTACTGGAAAATATATACGGAAGTCAAAGAGTGCTGCAACATATTTAAAGATATAATTATTTTTTAAAATGTTAAAACCACAAATGTAGCCTGGAATATAAAGCTAATTGCAGCTTCTGCTTTCAAAAAATCATTGCCAATTACCAATTTTTCCTAGCAAATAATTTGTGTTTGTATTCATGTGGTTAAACTTGGGCATTTAAATTCAGAGATCATCTAGTCTAACACTCAAAAAAATTAACACTGGTAACATTTCTCCAGGAGAACATTTTTGGAATGAAAAAAGGCAGCTCTTAGAAAATTTTCATGCAAATGCATTGATTAAAAACCATAATTTTGAAGCACTGACATGCAGATTTTTTATGCTGCACTAAGAACTTCCAACTTTTTAGAATGAATTTTAAAATTCCTTTTTTCTTTCTTTTACATGTAGAAATTCCCAGATTTTAGCTCTTAAGCCATAGACGTGTGTTGACATTGTTACAACAGTACATGTAAGCATCATTTTTCTGAGTCAAGTGAAGAAAACATAATTTCTTCTCCTGTAACACACTACTGAAAGGATTTGTGTTAACAGCACTGTTAAGTATTAAAAGTTTTATAACACTTAATGAGTGTCCATGGCAGAAATACAGACTTTCTTGTCATCCTGAGTGCTTTTCTGAACTTCAGAGATTTCATTAAAATTAACACTTGACAGAAAAAACAGGTCTGTGAAGATTTGTGGAAACCAACTGCACAAGGTCTGCATATCACTAATACTGCTTCAGCAGGACTAGCTCTTTTTTATACACATACTTTGTTAAAAATATAATTCACATTGATTTGTTTGTAAGGCAATATTGTTGGCGTCCACACTTGAAATGACTGCTAAAATATCAATATTAATACAACACCTCTGTGCTTGCTAAAAATTAATTTATTTCAAAATGTATTGCTTTTTTTTCAACAGAGAAATAAATAATGTTACAGTTTCTAGGAATCCTGGGCTTCATCAAAAGCAGGGTGCCACCTCAAAGGAGGTGATTCTGCCCCTCTGCTCTGGTGAGACCCCACCTGGAGTGCTGCACCCAACTCTGGGACTCCCAGCCTAAGAAGGACATGGAACTGTTGGATCAAGTCCAGAGGAAGACCATGATGTTGATAAGGGGGCTGGAGCACCTCCCCATGAAGACAGGCTGAAAAGTTGGGGCTGTTCAGCCTGGAAAAGAGAAGGCTGTGCAGAGACCTCATAGGAACCTTCAGCACCTGAGGGGCCCTACGGGGAAGCCAGAGAGGGACTCTGTCAGGAACTGTAGTGACAGGACAAGGAGCAATGGTTCATACTGAAAGAAGGGACATTTAGGTTGGATATGTGGGAGGAATTCTTTACTGTGAGGGTGGTGAGACCCTGGAACAGGCTGCCCAGAGAAGCTGCGGCTGCCCCATCCATGGAAGTGTTCAAGGCCAGGCTGAAGGCAGCTCTGAGCTATCTGGTCTAGTGAAAAGGTGTCCATGCCCATGGCAGGGGGATTGGAATTAAATTATCTTTAAGGTACTTCCAACCCAAACTATTCTATGATTCTATGATTCATAGCAGCTATGGTTTGGTTCAAACAAACCTTGACTTAAGCCATCCAGGCAGGTCACTTGCTTAGTATCCAGATTTTCCACTGCATCTCCTCTAGAAACTTCTCCAAAAGATGTCTGCCTTTCAAATATGTTGTTGTTATTGTTAACCTGGCTTCCATTTTGCTTCATTAGCCTGAAAACTTCTGCTTCCAAGTCTTGTATCTGAAAGAAATACAACACAGTATTACCAATATTCAGCCCAATACACCCTCCCCATTAGAGATGTTGTTTTTCCAGAAAATCACACAGAATTATCTCATTCTTCAAATATAAGAGGAAATGCTACTCACACGAGCTTGTAAGCCTTGAACCTCTACGAGGTGTGCTTTCTCCAAATCTTCTATTTTCTTTCGCTCAGCTTCCTGGCGTTTGATGAAGTCAAGTTCTCTTAGGGGAAAAAAAAAAAGATGTATTTGCTGTCATCAAAGCAATCAGAGTGAAAAAAAAAATGTTTGCTACTCATCAGAAAAATCTGTCCTTGCCAAATAATTTATCAGTCATTTAGTAAGAACTATGAAACTGCAATCAGGACAAAACCCTAAGCAAATAGTCTAAGTGAATATGCTAGGCAATAACATAAAAATGGCAAGAGCAACTTATCTGGAAAAAAAATCTCAGTTCTTACTAATAATCAAAATAGTTAAACTGGTTTCTTTTCCTAATCTGTCTTTACAACAAAACCAACATAGCTTAGTTTATGCTTTTCTATGTTGTAGGACATAGAGCAAAGTTTCTGTTTTACTAGAGTATGACTGTGTTCCTTCACAGAATGGAAAACCTGTAAGTTTGCAGGTACAAATTGAATTTTCTAAAGGAAATACGTCACATCAGTTAAGGAGTCTGAAGTATTTAAAAACAACTGACTTGATCTTTTATTAATATAAAGCAGAATGTCAATGGAAAGCTATCCAAACTCATTCTAGTGACTTGCTCTATCTCTTTTTATTTTGAATATCAAAGAAACTTGTGATAGAAAACACACAGGATACAAACTAGTTTTGGAACAGTCACGAAATTCCAAAATAGGTAAGGATATTTGGATAATCTAACCCCCTTTTTAATGGGACAGGATATTAAGTTCTGCAATCCCATTTATCACTTGACATTGCTGTATGTCTTTGAGTTTTCCTCTTTAAATAAGTGTATTTCAGCAGAAAATGAAAAAAGCTGCTGCTGCGAAAGAAAAAGTAATCTTGGGAATGGAAGCTGTTATAGAAATATAAGATGTTATTATTCTTGCTAGCCACCAGGGAGAGGGGACCACATGAAACAGAGGGGGCCGGGAAATCATCAGTTAGCTCAACTCAGCTCAAACATTCTTGGCATCTACAAGAAGAAGAAAAATTAAATGTAAAATGCAACCAAACAATATTTCCTTCGATGTTACATTAGTACACAGCAGAAATGAATCCAGCTGATACAATACACATATAAATTGCTGCAAACTTTGTTAATCAAGTGCTTTACTGTGATTACTCTTAGTTGTTTGCAATTACATTGAGCTATCTCCTAATTCTGAAACATACCAATCTGGAATATTACAGACTTAGTCTTTATTTAGGTACAATATGACTACATCTTGAATACTAGCATTTTTCCATAATAGAAAGAGTCCATGCTTTTCACGAACAAAAAAAGTGGAAAACAGTGTTTACCTTACAGGTGCTTAACAGTGTGTTTCATATTTCAAAATATATCACATACATGTTTTCTAACTGGCCACTAAGTCATTTGCTGAGCCTGGTGTAGCTGCTTACTTTTGCTGAAAATCCTTGATTAATTTCTTTGCCTTGTTATATTTCTTCTCCAGAGCCTGATACTGGCTTTGAGTCTCCTTGAGGTGCTCATTCACTGTGTGACACAGGGTTTGTGCCTCAATCCAATAACTCTCTAATTTCATCATCCTTTCCTTATTCTCCTCAATGTTCTGCTGAAGTTGGGTCTTCTCCAATTCCCACCTCACCTTCTCATTCTCAGCAGCCTGCAGCTGAACAAAGGAGTGGCGATGCAGTCAGTGAAAAGCTGCAAAGTGCAGCCTAATAGTTCAGGATTAATTCAAACAACACAAACAGAGAGAATCAGTAAATCAGTAACTACAATAGTAATATGCTAGCAGTGGGAAGAGTGTTCCAGGACAAAGAAAACAGGCTGCTACATGTATTATTCTTCCTCATAAAACCAAGCAGAGTTTTTGCTCAGTGTTCCAGTGCAGCCTCTATGCTTCCCTGGGTTATACTAACCTATTTGACTGGCTGACATTTAAAATGTCCATAGTGGAGTACCCAGACAAACTGCAGGGTTAATCAGCCAGTGCATGGGATGCATTTTGCTTTGTGTATGTGACTCAGGTACTATAAAGCATTTACGCACTTTCAGAAAATGATGACATTTCTTATTTTGGGAAGGGGGACTTTGATTTCCAGATTTTTTTTTTGTTTTGTTTTAGTGTTCTCATTTGCTAACTGAAGCTATCTGCAGGTTTCAGTGTTTGGTGCTGGATAAGGGTAGGGTTATATAGCATCTTGTGGGATTTACTTCCTATAATTTAGTAAACAAAAAATGCCTTAACATCCCTGTTTATTTATCAAGAGTTCTTAATTTGCTCTGAGCAGTTCTGCTAGCATTATGGATGATACACACCAAAAAAATTAACTTGTTTGCAGTTTTATTAGTAATATACCTAAATGAGTCACATTTTCTTCAGCTCTATGGAAAAGATGAAGTAAAAAGGTCCAACACTAAAAGGCACATTAACCCTAATTTTGCAAATGGATATGCACAGAGGAATGTTTACACCCACACATCGATGCCATCAAGTCAATGGGCCTTGGCACAATCCCAAGGGATCGACTGTGTGGTTCCAGTTGCTAGATTTGAACTGGAAAGCAGAGGAAGAAAAGATTTTTGACTTTCTGGACTGAAACAGGACAACAGAAATTGTCCTTACAGAAAACAGTTGCACTCTGATTTTTTAAACAGTAATTTATGCAGATTTGATAAACGCTATGCAAAATACAAAATAATAGTGAGTGCAAATGCTGCTGAAAAGAAATAATAATCTAAAATCTTTTCTTGAAGTACAATTTTCTCTTTTTCTTATTTTTATTTCCTTTATAATATACTCAGACTCAAAGAGAAGGATGTCATTATAAAACCTAGTATTGCTGAACTACTGAATAATCAGTTAGGGTCCCATAAAGGTTACCCTAGTACAAAAAAAACAAATTCCTTTTTATGGCTATAGCAAATTTAATTTATTAACTAGCAGCTGATTGTGAGATAATGTTTTCTTTTAAACTGATCCTATTTTTCCTTCCTAGACTGTCTTTTAAAGGTATCTGCAAAAATATGAAACAATACTTTTTCTTCTGTATATAAAAATAATTTCTATTAAATTCCTTTGAACAAATCAGGTTTTTAAAAAATGTCATTATTGAAAAGTAGCGCAGGGATACTTTAACATCACTTGTAAATAAAAATCTACTAACTTCAACTTGAACATTCAATCCAAATATAATTTTAAAACCTGAAAAAATGCATGAGAATTTTAAAACTAGCAATCTGCCATTTAGTTATTATGATACCCCTTAAAACATATGTTTAATTGAAGCTACAGAAGTTGGCACTTTCTTTTAATAGCAGCACTTAAGATTTTACTTGAAACTTGGAATAAAGAACATACACCAAGACAAGATTTAGCTGAGCCACTGTGATTCTTAATCAGCCTTTAATAAGGATGGTGACTTCTCCACCCACATAAAGATACATCTTCAGATCTGATTTTGCATGAAGAAAAAAACATTATGCATTAACCATATATTGATTCTTACCTTTGTCTTCAGCTTCTGAATTTCAGCTTCTGTAACTGCATGTTTGATTTGCAACTAGAATTTAAAACATAAAATAAACAAGTGAAGTCACAGAGAGTACTCCGGTATTTTTAAAGCCTGTGCTGCAAGTTGAATACCTTATTACATAGCAGAAGGCCCTGAAGAGTGCTGCAGTGCAGTAGATTGTAAATTAAAATGTCTAGCTTGCAAAATGACTCAGTCTGTGCAACCTAATTAAAGATAGGATGCCGTCTAACCACTCATAATTTCAAATCAGAACATCCAATCTGTTTAGCAAAACCAAATGTCTTATGTTTAAAAAAATTAGATGTTATCCTGCTGGGCTTTGCTCTCCCCTGATGTGAATGTGAAATATATCCCAGCGCTTAAAGTCCCACTGCACTGATTAAAGCAGGCACATTACAAATAAGCAAATATGGAAATAAGTGATTTAACATCTCAAGAAGTCAGGAAAACCTTGAGGGAAGATTCCAAACATTTATTTCATGCAAGAAGAAAGGTAAACTGATGCTATCTTTCACCAATAGCTGGAGTTACTCTGCACAAGCCAGCTAATCTCAGTTGAGGGCAGTTACACAGGGAAACTGTAAATAACAGCAACAGCATTCAAGCAACAAAGCGATTGCAAGCAGATTAACAGCCAGGCAGTGTGCTAAAGGTTGTAGTTACATCACCAAGCAGCCACAACAACAGGGGATCTGTGCAGGGAAAGGGTTGGTGTGGAGGACCTGGCTCCCACCTGCACACCTGCTGTGGGATTTCTTCTGTTCCAACCTACATTAGTCTGTTCTGTGGAGTGAACAGCCTACTACAGTCTACTACTCTGAGTGTGTTAGGCAATGTCCTGAAACACCTTTAGTTTTACCACAAAGGTCTGCTATTCACAGGTTCCAGGAACGCTCTGAAGTACAAACTGAACCACAGCTCCAACAGCACAACCCTAATCCAAGTGGATAAGATCACGCACACGTATCCAATACTCGTCCAATACTGCACCCCAGTCCCTGCTGCTATAATGTTTAAAGCAGGCAGCATGGACAAACTACTGACAGGCCCCAAAACCTCACACTGAATCACTGACTCCAGTATGTTGGGTATGGAGCTGTGGGCAAGGTCAAAAAGTGAATTACAGCCTGAGCCAGCACTGCACTGGAGATAAGGCATCGTCCATTATTTATGAATAGGAGGAATAGCTACAGAAAAGCATGTTTTACATGCAGGTTACTTCTCTTACAAGACAAACATGAGCTTTTGGGAATAGTTTATGTGAGCTAATAGAGTATATGAGGTTGTTGTACTGAACCAGAAACTAACATCTCTGGTGAAGTAATGGCTACATTCTTGAAGAATTAGCTGTTAGTAAGAAAATGTGCAAATTAATCAATTTAAATTAGTTAGAAGTTCTTCTGGGAGAGGGGAATAATTTTCAAAGTAACAGGAGCTATCACTGAGCTGACCAGTACCAGTATCTGAAAAATTCTAAGCCAATTTAGAAATTCCCTTTTCATGAAGTCTCTTGAATGTTCCTTCTTGTGGCACAGGAAATGCACACTCTCAGATACAGTCTGGTTTGCAAATCAGCCTCAATTTATCTACTGAATAAACCTAGTCCTGTAAGGTGGAGAATTCCTCAATTTATGCTGGACAGAATAAAGGAGACACCCATTCACCATTTAGGAATCTTCTTTCAAACATTCATTTCTTGGTCACGGTTTCCAGAGGAGACTGTAAGAACTTCTAATCCCCACAATCTGTTACTTATGCTCACATTTTGACTTTGCACTGGAAAGTGTTACAACTCTTCCTGTGCTCAGTGAGAGCAGATATAAGATTCCATTTCGAATGAAATGAACTGACTGCAGCAGCTTGCAGAGACACAGGTAACCCTGGGATCATGGGGCTCCTGCGCAAGTGCCACAGGGGAGCAGGGCTACTGCTCCAGGATGGAGAGGTGCCAGTGCAGCTGGGAACAGGGCACTTGGAAGCCCTAGAGCTGGTCTAATGGCAAGAAGTTGCCAGTAAAGCTACTGCACCTAGTAGGCAAGGAAGCTGAGAAGGACATACACCTTTTTATATACATATTAGAGGGAAAAAAGGAGATACTTCAATTAGCATTTGCAAGAGGTTACTTGCAATTTTTGAGCTCAGTCATTACAATTTTCAGAGATTGAGAACTGGTTTTTCTCCCCATTGCACTCCTGTTAATAGTGAAAAATTATTAAAGAACCATCTCAAAATATCATGGTGTTTATAAAATGCCTAACCTTTGCTTAGTTCTGCTACACTGTCCTGGGGTGAGATAAAATCAGGGGAATAATGGATGAGCTAGATTTTTCCCCTTTTCAGACTTAATAATGGCATCAAAAAGCCAAGACTCAAAGCCTTAGGCTGCCTGCTGACAGTTCACTCCCATCTCTTCTGAAACCCACAAATCCATACGGAGCACTTAAAGACCTTATTATTACATACAAATAAACTCCAAATTGTTGCATAAATGACAATCTGCTCAGGTACAGATGGTTTTTAACAGTTATTTTTGTGCTTTCTGTTATTAAGTTTAAAAAAATGAATACTGAGTACCCAGTCAGATCATTGAATCAGTACATGGTACAGCAGATCCCACTGAGGCAGAAGAAAGAAGACACTTTTCTGTTTAACAGAAAAATATGTAGCTGGATATACGCCTTTTTTTTTAACTAATTATGGTTGTAGAATAGATGAGAAATGCTAACACATTTATAGGTTAGACTAAACAACAGGCAAGGTCAACTATTTGGCAAGAAAATCTGGACTCCATAGCTAAATTTTTTTAAGCAAGTTTACTAACAGGGGACCAGAAATCTTTATTCCATGTTCTATTTAATGCCAGACAAATTCTTGGCAAATACTATTTTTTTTTTTTTTTTTTTTTGGCTTTTAAGTCAATAAAAAATTGTGAAGGCTTCGCTTTAACAAAGACATTTTGAGTAATATTTGGCACATTTCCTATTCAAGTATGTCTTGAAAAGCTGATTAATTTTTTACAAAACAATAAAACTTGCTATAAAAGGTAACTTTTAGAGAGAAAATGGACTGAATTCATCAAGACTGCAAAAGGTAGAATGGGATGAAAAGTCTAGAAAATGTTAAAATACCAGGAGTACACTGGGAAGGAAAGTATGCAACAGAGTCTAATAATCACCATGACAATTTTTACGCAGTCATTATATATTTTTGCATATAATGATCATCCATTCTTCATATATTTAATTAAAATATGGAATAATGAATTCTTACATAAATGTCCCTTCTCCCCACAGATCTTGTCTCTCTTCCATCATCACAGCTAAAATAAAGTTTCTAGCTCTTTCTCTCAAAGCAGTTAAGAAAAATCAGTTCTATTTTTCCTGCTTTACAGCCAGGAAAACAAGACTTTCAAAACTACCGTGATTCACCCAGGAATGCCCATCTCTCTTCTGACTTTCATTCCAAAAGCAAGGCATTTTTAAAAAGAGTGCTCTCAAGAGTATGGGAACATGATTTTTGTTGCAAACACTGAATTCAACTAATTAGGTCAAACTATTATGCTTAAAGATTATGTCCTACCCATTTGCTTAATACTTTCATTAATCTCTGGAGTAAGAACAAGAAAGAACAGTTATTCTTTAAATACAATTCCAGAAAACACTGTGTGGGCTTGTGCAGTGTGATCATGAACAAGTCCTCCAGTGTTGAAAGAATTCAGGGCAAATACCAAGAAAAATACATGCATTCACTCGGCCTCAGCCAACAAAACGCAGCTGTGTACTCTTAAAGACAATCCGTGACACAAAAGTGGTGTGCTCAGACAGCACTACTGCGTGGGCTGCCGAAAGAGCACACTCTGAGGCAGGAGCATTTCATGTTTTCTTCTCAGGCTCTCATCTACACTTACACTCAAGGATCCCAAAGTACCTTCATCTGGGCTCTAAAACAGCATTTTAAGGCCATTACGGAAGATAGGTCTGCAAATAACTTCAAATCAGTCTGGACAAACCCCAGTATGGCAACAGCCTGAGTTTATGGAAACTGTATTCAAGCACAGATTTAAAGGTGGTTTATTCCAAGGTGAGTTTCTTGCCCATCACTGCGTCTGTGTTTTGCACAGCCTTGGAAAACTCACTGGCACATGGAGAATGGTAGCATCTTCCCACCACTTTGAGACTGTATTCTATGTATGATGCAAAGTATTAGAAAATGAAGTAAAATGTTCTGCTAATTTGTGTAAGAGCATGAAACTCAAAATATGGAGTGAGAAAATCATAATTTAAGTAATGTAAAAAACTTTCAGGAGCCATCAATGAATAACAGTAGGCACCCAATGGCTGCGAGGGCTCTCAGCAGAAAAGGGAAAGACTGGCTGCTCATTGATTGATCACTTTCCCCACATGACTCTCACTAGAGGGTAGTAAGAATGTATTTATACAAGATGAAATATCTGGTTTGAATGAAGGCAAGAGGATAAGTGGAGAAGGTGAAAAGAGGAGTTCTGGTATTTTAATACTCCTATCTGGGCCCAGGTTCTGCTGTTTATATCTCCTATGAGGTTCTGGCTACTTTCAACCCTTCCATCTTCCTGTGCTTAAAAAAAAGTTCTTTACTGCCATCACTCAGCCCATTACTGTAAGCTCAGGTATATCCTGATATTGTTTCATATCTTTATTTGCACGAGAATTCAGGAAAGTCTAAAAAGAAGCAACATCAAAAGCACACAGCCTAAAATACAGAAGAAATGTCCCTTCATATTTTGGTATGTGAAATTATATAAATTCAATGACCACAGTGAACACCACTGTTAGTACAGGTGGATGCTACACTCCCTAACCATAAACTTGGCATAGTTTTGGTAAAACTTTGGTAAATTACCATCTTGAAGTATGGCTGCTTCCCCCATATGGGCATCTTTCTAAACACATGGCCAAACACATGACATGGCTGTACACTGATGAGTTACTGTGGAATGGCATAGGATGAGTTTCACATGTCTCTCTTCACTGAAATTTAACACTTGTTTGGTTTTCCCAATCACCTTTTACTGGAATCTTAAAAAACCAAAGCAAAACAAAGCAAACTAAGCCAAAAAAAAAACCAACCCCAAACCCCAGCACACTGCTAGTGATGAATGAACTTGCACTTTGTCTATGTGGTCAAACTAAGTGCTGAGGCAGAGTAACTTCTGTATTGAAAAGTTAATTTATAAACTGCCCTCATCAATACAACAGTCACCTGAAAACTGATGCCAAAATATCTCCAAAAGCCAGTTCTACTTCTTTCAAGGAGAAATTTTTGAGTAATTTCAAAGTACTAAACATACAAAAAGCTAAAACCACTCCAGTTTTCGAGAGAAAAAACCCAAGCACTGAGATAACTAGAAATCTGGTTCAGTGATGTATTTCAGGAGTATTTTCTGATGTATAACTTACTTCTTTGAATTTGTGAGCAAGTTTGCTGGTGTCCACATCACTGGGGGAGAACATGTCATCATTTTCAGGGAGATCGAACACTTCAATGGCCATGTCACCTCCTGGAAGGACAGGTCCCATGTCTTCATCTTCTTCATCTGTAGCATATTCCCCTGTCTTAATTTTATAGCATTTAAGAAATTCCAGTTATCCTCTTATTATGCAGAGACTATTCAAAGAGTAACTAAGATACTGTGCAATCACAGCATTCTGCATACAAAAAAGGTTATCTTTGTCTTTAGCTATAACCCCAGTACTGATGAATTCTACCAGACAAAATATAACTCCACAGCAGTATTTCAGTACTTTAAGACAGAAGAGAACAGTGTCTTAAGCACTAATAACTCAGCTCTCAAGCATTACTGGCTCTGTATTTTGATGGTTTCATCCTTTTCCAAGTGAGACCTCTTTTCCATTGAAAGAACTCTCCAAATTTATTTCAGATTTAACAATGAATCTTTTCCAAACAGAAAAAAAAGCAGAATACAACCAACAGGATCTTGATTAGCCGTTAGTAAAGTCATCTGGATGAAGTAATTCTCCAGTGATATTCCATGCTGAATTTGAAAATTCATTGGTTTGTTCTTTATAAACAAATTAACGATAGAAAAGTCACACCCACGCAGAAAGACAACAGTAGGAAAAAGAAACCAAGTGTCAGAGACAAGTTCAGAGTCTGAAGCCAGAGTTTACTCAATTTTCACCCGAATAAGGAGCTGCTTTGAACTAGTTTGGAACAATAACTGTGTGTGTGTCTTGTGTAGGTAAACCATGAGGTGCAAACAATTTGCTGACAAAACAGAATTTTGAAAAATCGTAACCTGCAGTCAGCATCTCAAAAACAAACAAAATAAAACAAAACAACAATACTGAAAAGAAAAGGTTGACGTATTGAACCCCAAGCTGCCTACTCAGTCTTTTGCACGCATGTCTGTGCTCATCTCTCCCCAGTCCTAAGGTGAATGGTACCACCTTGCTCCTGCAGGGCTCCCTCTGGAAGTACAGAGTGCACGGATCACAAACAGCCTGCTGGCTTGCAGATGACTATGCAACACATTATAAAGCAAACACTTCCCTCAGGACCACATCTGGATTTATAAGGCTTGGGACTAAATAAATACATGGAAAAGGAAGGGCGGGGGGACCAGTGAAGTCTTTTTCATGTTTCTACAGTAACACCACCAAAATTTTGACAAAACTATTTAAAGTTTTTCTTCATGAGCTTCCCGTTCCTGAGATGAAGAAACATAATACTATTATCAGAAGTACATTCCCCATAGTGCTAAAATTATCTAGTAGTACAATTTTCTGACAGAAGGACTTTCCAAAACAAGTGGTAAGAACTCAGATGTTTGAACAACAATTTAAACCTCAGCTTCCAACCTTAATTCAGTTTCTCAGCTGTTGTTTAGGCTTATGTGAATCTCTCTAAGCTAAAAAGTAGTGCATGCACGATGTTGACTCTAGGTGGACAGGACACACAGACAGCACATAGAATCATAGAATGGTTTGGGTTAAAAGGAACCTTTAAAGATCATGAAAAACCTACATTCCTCTTTTTTTAAACCACTGAAGTTTTAAAAAACAAAGCCAAAACACACAGAAAGCATAAAATAAGCATAAAATAGTTTAGCAAAATTTTATGTTGAAAGAACTACTAAAAAGCAAGTAAGTCACCAACATGCACAACCATACTTTAAAATAGTCACTGTAAAGCAAGGCACTTTTTTGGTGAGTTACTGCTGCCACTATAAATAGTAACATATTTCAATGAAATAAACAGTAACCATTTATTTTATATTCTTCATGCCTACTAAGCATATATGCCCAAGAATCTCAATAGTCTTCTATTAAAAAAAGCTAACAGCTGGTTTTACTTCTTCTTTCCTTATTTAAGAGAAATAAAGACTACATAGTCCATCTCACTGGAGTTTTCAGGCATGTAAACACTATAGCTAAACAAAACAACACCTGAAATTGTCATTCTGTATGTCTAGATCTTATGCACACACACAAAAACCCTTCTGTTACACTACATCTGTAGTAACTTCTTTATTATTTAGTTTCTATTTTCTTGTCCCTGGCTATGTGCAGTAGCTGTCTAAACTGAAAATTTGGCTGCTGACTCTACTGACTCTTTCATGTAATGAATGTAATGCCACCTTCACACACCCTCAGGGCAACCACAAGCAGAAAGACTAACTCTTAAAATCACACTGAGATTTCAGAGAAATTAATTTTTGTGGGAACAAAATACTAACAGTCCATGTACTTTCCATTTTGCAGTCATTATCCCTGAAACAAATAAGGTAATTCACAACGGTAATTTCTGCATTAAAAGAAATCCTGGTGGGTCCATCAGCAGTGGCAAGGAAATCTCTGAAGCATGCAAAGAGGCAGAAACAGGATCATTAACCAGTAAACTCATGCCCTGCTTATGTAAAACAAAACAGACCTGGCTCAGCTACATGTGCATTATAAAGAAATACATTAATACAAAATCCCATTTACATTTACCGATTTTGGCAAAGGAATAAAACAGATGAATTTAGTTAAAGCTGATTTCTCCAAAGACTTAAGCTAAGAAGAAGTACTGGATACAAAAAAGAAAAATGAACATACATGAAGGAGTAAATTATTGAAAAATTCAAGAGCAGACAATATTCTACCGGCCTCAGGAGCCAGAGTGTTTGAAGAGGAACATTAGGCAGCTACAAATGAACACAAAGGAAAATCTTGCTTCAAATTGTACATAATGAGTGTCAATGAGCACAGTCATTTTTGCTTCATTTAATGAAAAAAGTAGCTGTCAAAGCAAAGCACAGCTCAAGTAAACAAGACACCAGGATGACAAGAACACATTACAGAACACAGAAATAAATGGAACTTTAGCTTTTGTCTTCAAAATAAAGGGATTTCATCTTACAGTCACATGAAAAACAAATTACAGGTTCAAAAGAATCAATGTGTACGCTGAGGAAATATACATCATAAACTACATGAAACATACTTTCCCTGAAAGAATTCTCTCTGCTGACTTTTGTTGCACATGAAACTATCCGACAGTAGTTGTTCACACACTGTGCCACTTAGCTAGAATGTGAAATTCACTATTTTATAAGGAGCAGCAAGGCTCCTTATAAAAAAGCTGTCTTACTTCAAATAACAAAGCTCTATGAGGCAAGAGTTGTCATTGTAACTCCCCAAAGTTCCCTGCAATACATTTTGTTTCCTTATCCAGCAATAGCAATAATATTTTTAACTCCACAGCCAATGAAAACTTACAATCTCTTAAAGTAAAATCTTAGACCCTTCATTCTGTGTTGGTGAGCAGAATTCATCCATGTAAAACCCTGTTTCTCACTTCAGTAGCAC